>NC_091928.1:17623378-18823378 GCF_041260155.1 Ptychodera flava
TGTATGTATGTATGTATGTATGTATGTATGTATGTATGTATGTGTGTGTGTGCGTGCGTGCGTGCGTGCATGTATGTATGTATGTATGTATGTATGTATGTATGTATGTATGTATGTATGTATGTATGTATGTATGTATGTATGTATGTATGTATGTATGTATGTATGTATGTATGTATGTATGTATGTATGTATGTATGTATGTATGTATGTATGTATGTATGTATGTATGTGTGTGTGTGTGTATGTGTGTGTGTGTGTGTGTGCGTGCGTGCATGCATGCATGCATGCATGCATGCATGTATGTATGTATGTATGTATGTATGTATGTATGTATGTATGTATGTGTGTGTGTGTGTGCGTGCGTGCGTGCGTGCGTGCGTGCGTGCATGCATGCATGCATGCATGTATGTATGTATGTATGTATGTATATATGTATGTATGTATGTATGTATGTATGTATGTATGTATGTATGCATGCATGCATGCATGCATGCATGTATGTATGTATGTATGTATGTATGCATGTATGTATGTACATGTACGTGTATTTCTCCATCGATCAATCTATCCATCATGTCTATCTATCTATCTATCTATCTATCTATCTATCTATCTATCTATCTATCTATCTATCTATCTATCTATCTATCTATCTATCTATCTATCTATCTATCTTTCTTTTTCTTTTCTTTCTATCTATCCCCTAATCATACTTCATCAATATATCTGTGGATTCATCAAATCAACCTGCCATTGCATCAATTTTGCAGAAGGTGACCAAGCATCTGCTCTCACTTTCAATATACATTATCAAACACCATTAATCCTTGACAATAATCGGGAGTCTCTTTTGACTTCTGCAGGTGGTCGTATCAAGAACGCCCAGATCCGCGTCGGCGACAGCGAGAATTTTGAGGACAACCCGGTCTGCGGGATGATGATATTCGGTAAGATGTCCAGGGATATACCTATTACAATCAGGTGTGGCTGTGAAGTACCAATGCCGGGTCGTTACGTCAGTATTCAAATCATCGACAAGGAACAGCAGCTGACACTGTGCGAAGTGGAAGTGATGGCCGGTTAGACACAGCAGAACCAATTAAAATTGCTCGATTATTCATTAACTCCACCATCTGATTTCATTTAAGATGCATTTGCCTTGCTGGTTTAGGTAAAGAAATTCTGAAAACAAATTTTAACTTGACACTAAGAGAAATAGAAAACGCTTTGTTGTGGATATATATTTCGTTACTTTGAATTCTAAATGGCACTTTGATAAAGATTAATCAGATAGTCAAAATGTTTCATTTTCTTGACGGAATTTCCATACATCCTCTTTCATGGTAAATAAACAGCTTACATATCATGTCATTTATCCATAGTCTACTCTGTTCACTTGTTGCTGAGTCTGTTTCCATGACAGCAGAACCTGCATTTTGCATATCATCAAAATTTAAAATGAAATCGTGTAATTTATAATAGCTATGGCGGCCATGTGGTAGAATGAATATAACGTCGAGGTTGAAAATTCACAAGACCACATCCCAAACAAACAACAGGCAGACAGACAGACACCATTATTGACACAAACATTATAACGAAAACAACAACAACAACAACAAATCCCAAAATAAAGAAACATGCAGTCGACAACCGAGTGGAATTGTGGTTTAAGGATGGCATGTAGCCTCGAATTTCTCATTTTGATATATGATGGCCGCACCGCACTGTCACATCTGTCAAACTCCTCTGACCTGGTGACATTATATCACTTCGCAACAATTTGCAATATGGTTACTCTATTCTTGGGAACTGTGGATCTCTTCGTTTGAATAAATACCCACAAAATTGACGTTTTTGCAGCAGGATATTTTCAGAAATTCGCTACGCGGTAGTTCGACGAATTACTGGTACTATCCGTCAAAGTTTTACCATACTTTGTCAGATACTGCAAAATGTGTGCGTTTCTGCATTCAATATTGTTTTCCACGCATAAATGTGACGTGAATGCACCCAGGGCACACTTTTTCGGATACTGAAGTTTTAAACAACACTTTTCTGGTCATCTACTTGTGTTTACTTCATAACTTTTCTCTGCCCGTCTTCTTTCTGTGGAAATTTAAAATGTCAATTGCCCCTCAGACTTAAAACAATGTATTCTTTCAATTCAATAATCGTCAATCTTTCAGGCAATGCGTTTCCTTGAATCAAAATTGGCCCTCATTTAGGCTTGATTGTGAACGATAAAGATAAAACTTCTTTGACGGCAGTTTAATACTTTTAGGCGTACTATCTTATTGAATAATAAACATATGTTTGTGGGAATATGCAAGTGTTGGAATATATGTGCAGATGATAATTCATTCTGTGCGTTGTCCCTCAAAGATTAATGTTCCCTCCATGGAGTCTCCACCTCCAACAATGCACCTCTATTCAAGCATATTTATCTTCTAACATTCCAGTCTACAATATTTCAAACCTAAAGTGCAAGATTTCTGATTCTGGGTATAGTCAAACTCGTAGGCTAAAGCTAAGCTATCAGTACTGTAAGAACGCATATCTGCATTGACTATTTCAAACCACTGACTTTTAAAGGGAAGCGGTCGTCGGAACTGCGCATGAGCAACTTTCTTGTTTACAAACAATGTATTTCATGTTCTATATGTAGATGCATCAAGTCAAAATAGCTGCAACATTTAAATTTTACAATGTACATTAAGACCAACATGTTTCAACTTTCATCAATCGCCAACGCAGCTTGGATATACAATGTTTATATTGGTCGTAGGGGTCCCTAGCTACCTTTGAGCGCCGTTCTGACGACCTCCGCCCTTTAAGGTAGAAAATGTGATGACAGGAATCGACCTTTACTCTTCAATTCTTAGTTTGACTGTTCCCTTTTAAAAGGTTTAATGGGCATCGGGGACAGATATTTGGACTCTCAAAATTGTCAAATACCTAAATTTGTTCTATCAGTGGTTGTTGCTCATTTTCAAGCTTTTGGAGGACGCAGAGTTTTTGTCGTATATTTTTGTGAAAAACGAAATCGTACAGGGATGGCAGCCATTTTGAATTTCACACATCGGTAACTGTTAGGTAATTTGTTTCTCTAGTATCACAATTTGAACGGTGACTCCATTTTCTACAAAGAGATAACGCTGATAAAAATTTGGCTCTTTAAGAGCTAAATGTTTAGAACACGATTGGAACTAATTTGGAATAATTGGATTTTCATATTTTTCAAATTTCTCAAAAGTGTTAGGTGCCGTATAGCTGAATGTTGCAATATCGCAAATTACGGTACTCATTAAAACAAGTGTGTAACTTAAAAAGAAAAGCAAATGAGATTACATTTGCGGATAATATCGACACTACTTCACCATCCAATTATCCCAAATTAGTTCCAATCGGTGTTTAAGGGGAGGGAATGTGACAAAATCAGTAAGACTAGAAACTTGTACATCTGCTGCAAGAATGGTGATATTTTATAAAAGTGTTGTTCATCTTGAACAGGCATGATCTCCGCTGAATTGAAACACCATAATTGACTGTAAAAGATATTTAATATAGCTTTTTTTGGCCAACTTCCTTGAAGTCGTTGTTACTCTTCATTGTCAGTGATGGCCACCTTTTCTTAGAGCTCACAATGTGAAGAATTTCTTGGACTGGTACATGATTGAGAGCACTGCTTCAAGTTTCAATTCTATTATTGCAAAACATGAAAGAATCAAACAAGCCTTGCATACACTACGCATGCATGGACAGCATGTTCCATAAGCACAGAGGGTTTTCAGATTTACATTGCCCCCTCTCATTTCCCTAAATAGGGTCTATCTGTGCCAACAGAAAACAAAACAGGACCAAACCATTGTGGCGACGCCATGACAGAGTTAAATGAAACAACAAACTCACATTAATATGATTAAAATTTGGAGATTTTAATACTACCTGTACGTACAAAATACAAAATTATATATTCTACGGAAATGCAAAAAGAAACAAAACCCCAAAAACCAAGTATGCACCACACATGGATAAAGCAAAAACAAACTGAAGAGACAAAATCGTCTGTTCAGAAACTGTATGGTATCAGTCAACAATGCCATTGCTACATGATGGTAAAATAAAATATTGCATGGAAAAACAAGTAATTGGACAAGACCCCTACTGACCTTTTCACATGAACATTTTTTGTTCGTTTGACGCAACCAAATTTATGTCAAATTCTATGACAGTGATGCATCCATATACACTTTGCTTACTGATTTCCTTCTTTTTTGTCTTTGTATAAAATTTAACCTATTTAAGAAACATTAAATGTTCAGCGAAAGATAAAGAAAATTGCTAGATTGTGAAGTCACACTTGGCATGTGAAAATGCCCATCTGGCCGGTATCATTTCACATTTACTTCCAGTTCCTGGGCAAAGAAGACATTTATTTTGGACATGCATTTTTTTTCACACCAAGTACATTGTACGCATGGTATGGACATCTCCATACTTCTTGAAATGTATGCTACACAAATATGCAAATTTTGCTACAATTTGAAGCAGCCTGACCAAGGTAACCAAAAGGAACCTGCATACTAAATTTAAGAGCAATCAGACCAGCAGTTTCAGAAAAGAATTCAAATGTCAACGGATGACAAACAGACAACAAATGGATGGACTGACGATGACCGACTATGAGCCTATCTGATAAGCTCCATGTAGCTGACAGCGGAGCTAAAAAGGTAACAGATGGAATGTATATCAGTTCAGGAAGTGCTAACAGCATACAAGTTATAAAAGTATAGAATACACAGTGTACACACATACAATATTTATATGCTACATTTGTAAACCCACGGCAAAGAGTGGTATTTCTCACTTATACCACAAATATAACCAATTTTACATAAAATTAATCTCATTGACAAATCCCAGTAAATGGTAACAAATTCATCTTATTGACCAATCCCGGTAAATGACGATAAGCACTAATTTACATATGAATCAGTGGTGGCTGGTTAAGGAAAACTGAATTATAAGCAGTGCTACAAACATTCAATTTTTGACGATAAAGACTCTTGAAGTGCCTTTGTTCTTTTATACCTAAAATAAAAACACCACTGTGGTGCCCGGTGTTTGAAATAAAAATTCTCTCACTTAGTATGTACTTTTTTATATTTTGGAAAAACAATTTTGATAGAAAATTGAAGCACTACGGGTACTTTAACTTGGCTTGCAATTAATCATAAAATGCTTTTTACAATTTCTAAGAACTGTGACAATCATCGTCATCATCTGACGATTGCATATAAATCATCATGAGAGTATTATATATAGCAAGCATAGGGATAATTTGCGTTGGTGAGACTTTTTAGACTCAAGAAATCCTAATTTTTTTTGGCTAGTCTAAAGCCATAATGTTGACTAATATTTGACGTCTGTGGAGAAAATTCAATTTTCATATCCATGGCCTTGTGTTAAACTTTGGTTATACACATTACAGAGTGGGAATTTCTATCATGTCCAGGTTTGTTTGTTTGTCTTCTCTGGTATTATTTTCTCCACATTCTGACAGTTTTTCAAAGCCTTGTATCCAAATGCTTGTTCACAGATTACTTTTTATTGACGACTGATATCAGAGATGCGATGTGTTGACAAACAATTTCTGGCCATGATATTTGTAATCTGTGCCCACCTTTTTCAAACCACACCACTCTTTGTATTTTTGTACCTGAAATAAAATTAGAAAAAAATGATCAAATTGTGCAAATGTAAAATCCAAATCTAGTCATTTATAGGTCATTTACAAACAACTGATTTTGTAAAATGGATGAAATTCATGTATGTTATTTAGGATGCAATCAAAATTTCAGAACTGGACAGATTTTTGTGTGGCTTATATGAGAAATACACATTCATGACTCTACAGGTCATTACAGGGTACGATGCTTGCTGTCAAATTAAATATCATAAAAATACCGCAATTATACGGTGTCGCTCAAATTTGATCAGAATTGGTATATACCAGTATGGGTACCAAGATCAACAACAAATGTTGTTTCTATCTGTTCAGTGCAGGAAAATTCTACGTTGATGTTATGACAATGATTTCTGCACAGTACAACCAGAAAAAACAACAAGAAATATTTAAACCAGAAAAACAAGAATGACAAAAGTAATTAAGGTCCGAAACTTTAGGTACTGGAGGTCAACTTAGCAACATGATAGCAGAAAGGCAGCTAGCCCCCCTTAGTTTGACCATAGACGGTCTTCCTCCCCTCTACTGTCTATGGTTTGAGCAGGTCTGTTAATATGTAACAGTTCATAAACAATGACAGGAAATGACTCAAGTCAGTGGAGTAAGCCTGTTTCAAGCCTGTTTCAGAATTTCACTTTTTCTTACCTCATTTGCACATTTTTGACACTGACGTGTTCATTTGAACAAATTCACATCTCAACCCCTACATCTACCTGTACACCAAATACTGAGACGGTAGCTTTGGCACTATGGGAGCCTTTCGTGTGACGGACATACATCCGCACATACCCACAAATATACAAACATAGACGCCACTCAGACTCATCATATAAGCTCTTTTTGGTATTTATATATAAAACCAAATATGAGCTAAAAATCAGGTTATTGATCATTTCTTTACTTTTTAAAATTAGCAGTGGATGATTCTTCTGGGGCAAGCAGTTGTAACTTTTGATGAGTTTTTTCCAGTATTTTTTGTTCTGTATGTCAATTGCAAAGTCTTGTTCTAACTCCTGAAGCATTTTAAAACACAGACTGCTTTGCTGGCCAAAGCAGCTTCCATATGTGTAAAATGAACTATTATTGTTTACATTTGACTCATAGTCTGGACCGAATTCCCTAGTCCAACACAATAATGCAGTCTACACATGTACAGCCTGAGTGGACAAGCTACTTACTGTGTATCACAACATTCTTTGAGAAGTAAATAAGACATTATGTTGACATTAATATAAAAATGGAGAAAAATATCATGAAAAATTAAGAACTTTTCTAGTTCAAACAATAGGTACATGTAATAGAGAGATCTCTCATTTTATCAAATTGTAAACGCTCATGTGACATTGCTCCATATTTTGTGGAAATGAAATAGTTCAGACAAAAACAACACATTCTTCGCCTTTCAAACTAACTAGATACAGGGAATATCAGAATAATTCAGCAAAAATGTTTTCCATAGAATGTGACCAAAATGCGACCGCTCTTTGAAATACGCTGTTCACCTAAATTTTAATTGTTCAAGCTTTCATTGTCATTATAAAATACTAGATATTTCAGCATACTCCCTTGGCTAAATGTTTCTGACTGATGGGATGATGTTGTTTGATCAGACTATTGACAAACTTTATTTGTATGTGCTGATAATGAAATAATGCAATGTCTATACAAGACAGATGAAATATATTGTTTTATACCTTTTATCTACCACCTGATTTTCAAAATAAATGTATTTATGTATGTAAATTGTATTCATAAACACAATTTGAATATGCAAATGAGTTCATTATTGCTCATTCTCAATTGTAAATACCAATCTTGAAACATAGGGCCAAAGTCCCTGAAGCTACTATAGACATGGATACAAAATTAAGTATTTCCTTACTGTATGAAATTATCTCACTAAGGTCATCCTACGGACAAGTAAACTAAATATTAAAGCTGTCTGACCAGCGGTTTTGAAAGAACAAGCAACTCAACAGTTGACAGAGCTATGTTGAGTTATGTAGAGAATAACCTTTTGTGACACATGTATTGATGAAGAAGGTGGATATCTTTGATTAACATTGTGAGTTCTGTTTAATAAGTTGAGACTGTACATACTCAGAGAAAGCACACTGAAGAGACAAAGGTTTGAAACTTAAGAAGTTCAAGGTCATCAAAAGCATTATAAGGAATCATGTTACACTTTCATTGCACTGTTTACACAGATTGCATAATTGCTATAAATAGCACATGAGGAATCTTTATACAGCCCAGCTTTACCATAAAAACCCTATCACTTTGACCACTCTTTTAATTGACCACTCTATTTTTTCCTCAAAAAGTAATTTTATTTTATCCTTACCAAGTCAACCATAAATGGAAATTAGAACTTTCTCTATCTCTATCTCTATCTCTATTGACTATTTTGAGCAATTTCTTTTAGATAACATACAGGGCACAATAAATGACAGTTCAGAATATGTCAAAGTTGGGATTCAGGAAAGTTGCCTTTACATGTTTTAATCCTCCAAGATGGTAAGCATTTCACTATGAACTGTCAAAAAAAGTTGAACTTTCTGATAATTCTACACTAAAATTATTTTGGCTTTGATGATTTCCTAATTAATTCAATTATTTAAAATCATATTAATTATTTTTTCTGGGTGAATTGATAGGGTTTATACAGTACAAGAATTACATACAATGTAAGTCAAATTTTGACCAAAAATGACAAAATAATTCCTTAAAAATACAGATTTGCATATTTCATCACAATTTGAACAAGTCTAAGTTGGGTTACCCCTAGGGACCTGTATACCAAATAACAAAGCTGTCTGACCAGCGGTTATGAAGAAGAAGATTTTTTACCAAAAACACCTTTTTTGGCATTAATTTGCCTATTTTCAACAATATCAAAAAATTAAAAAAAACAGTTTCTCAAAATCGTATTTTTCATCTACACAACAAATATCAAATCAGTAAGTACTGCGGTTCTCAAGATATTTGAGTGGACGGACGCCTCACAAACGGACATACATACATACATACATACATACATACATACATACATACATACATACATACATACATACAGACTGACGACGGACGCCGGACGGATACCCATCCCAATAGCTTCTATAGACTATAGTCTATAGTAGCTAAAAAGGGCAACTCATTATGCCAATCTTACCTGGGAATGTTTCTGAGCAGTCACCATTTCTATCATATCTGACTGTATCATCAGCGTTTAAATTAAACAACTCCATGTTTTCTATTGCACGTTCTTTCTCAACAGCAAAGTCGTCCTCTGCATGCAACATGAGGAATGGCAGCTTCCTCTTGGCTATGGACAGGTAATCTTCTTTGCACTGCAAGTCAGGGAGTATATGGACACAGTTACTGAGACATGATATATGCCTCAGGGAAAGATATTGAGACTCAAATTTTTACAATAATTTTCTGATCTATCACTTGACAATGAGTGAGGTCACTTTGAAGTTCTTGGAGTAAATAAAATTTTCATTGTCTTATTTTTGAGAAAATTTGAATTTATTTTCTTCCTGTAGAGTTAACACAAGGATGGTGGCCATTTTGAATATAGACCGTCAGTAAGTTTAAGATGATTTGATTCTCCGGTACCAAATTTTGCAAGGTGACCCCAGATCACATCCTTGAGTTTGAAAGAGAATGGTTGAAAGTTTCTTGAGAAAAGATTTTAGCAAAAGTTTAAATCTTTCACTTTTGAGCACTGTACTACCATAATCACAGATATTAGGACACAATAATTTACGCAGAGAAGCTAGCAAATTTGCAAGGTTTGAGCAACGGTACTTGAAGAAGGTCCTCCTGAATGGAGTACACATTACAATGACAGAGATATTTCAAGACAGCTAAGCCATATTTTTGGACGAATCTTTGTTGTTCTACAAATTGATGAAGGTTACTATACATATTGCAGTGTAACACTTGAATTTACAAGCTGAGCTTTCGGTATGTCACACTCCATCAGAGCGAACCCCCTTCTCCAAGTACACAATAAAGAATTTTTCTGATTACAAAAAAGAGTGGTTCAAAAATATGTTCTTTTGCCAATAATTTCCCTTCTGGACTTACCTGTTCAAAATGAGTTGTGCGGCTTCAAATACACTGTACATCTTGGATTTCTGTGTTTTTGCTCTGAGATCCACCAAGCGAAAGACTGGCATGAACAACAGTGTCACAAGCCAGCCAATTATTGGGATACTCAGTGTCCGGTAGAACAAATTTCCAAGAAATTTTATGAGATAGACCGGCCTCACCAAACTGAAAAGTTAAGAAAGTAAAGTGGTTTTGAAACAAAGCTGTTACTTCAGAAGAATTTTCAATAAATTTTCAGATTTCTTTTTCATTTTTCTTCTTCCTGAACTTATTTGGTGTTCAACTTGTTAACACGTATTATCCACTTTTATTGTTGACAACGGAATTTTTTTGGACTAGAATTCATTTGTCAATATTGTAACATTGCTTTTTCACAGTGTATCATGTTTGTAGGGATAATCATAGCTTGCATTTAAGGCACATGAGCTGCAACTTTTGGCATTATTTTCATAATTTTATATTTAGGTTAAAATCACTTCATAGAGATGTTCTTACTCAGAGATGTTTACTCAAGTATAATTATCAACTCAGTAGGACTGCATGGGGAGGTTTCAGTAAGACAAATAATAAACGGGTGCTGCACCTAAATATGGCTGCCTCCACACAGCAACATGATAAACAGCATAAATGGTGCATGTACACATTTGAATCTTTACAAATACAACATGGTGCAACCCACTGAAAAGACTTGAAAGAGATTCACTCCACTTCGACAAAAGTTCTCCGTTTTTCACATAATATGGCAAGATTTTGAAAATGTGTTAACTCCACAGAGCACAGTTGGAACTAATTTGGGTTAATTGGATGGTGAAGCAATGCCGGTTTAATCTGCAAATGAAAGCTCATCTGCTTTACTTTTTCAGTTATACACATGTCTTTACGAGTTATTTGTAATATTGCAATATTCAGCTGTACGGCACCTAACACTTTTGAGAAATTTGAACAATATGAAGATCCAATTATCCCTAATTAGTTCCAATCGTGTTGTGAGAAAAATCAAATTTTGACTTTTGAAAAACAAAGACAGTGAAAAATTTTCTTACTCCAAGAGCTGTAAAATGAGCCTCATACATGGTAAATAAGAAAAATATTGTAAAAATTTGAGTCTAAACATCTGTCACTGAGGTGCAGTTTGCCTCTTTGTGGAGAAGAATAGTACAAGGCAAAGAAAACAAAAAATATTTCTAGTTTTCTGGAACAAAAATCATGAAAATATCGTCAAAAGTTACAATCAGTTAGTGGCATAGACTAGGATGTTTTACAGCACCAGTTGTTTAAACATTAAAATATCGTAAGATTTGCTTGCTTGGTATGTCAGCTAGAGTTTCTCAGTCTATTGACATATGCACTCAGTGAGATTATCAGTGAGATTGTCACTTTGTGAAGTAGTCTATGATTTATTGATTTACATTTCTATGACATTAGAGATTGTGAATATGTATGACAGACAAATACGGTACATCTTATAACCAATGGGATTTTATCTCCAGACATGCTGTGGCTTGACCAAATGCATGTCCAAATACTTGGTATGAAGTTTGTCAACACAAACACAAGTATCGGTATGCACATAGTGTTACTGTTGACAAGTCAGCTAATGTACAGAAATCTCCTCATTTATCAAGAAAAGAATGTTCAAGTACAATGATATTTAACATGAGATTACATTTGACAACTGCGCAGTTACACCACAATGATTAAACAATATAAATATACATTCCAAATTATTGGCACAACCACTGAAATGAGGTTGAAGAAAGTAATCTCCTTCCTTGGATTTTTTTTGGTAGAGCAACAAAAGTGACAAGCAAAATTTGTTTACGAATCATACTAAATAATTTGACGACAATACATGCTGAGTAATTCAGACATATCATGAGAGAGAAACTTTCATTCCGACTCAGTATTTTGTGCAGTTCTTCTGATAAAAGTTACAAAAAAGGACTTCTGTGGTATGGGTTGATGTTTTCCCTGTTGAAATTCATTGACTGTTTCATTCTTATTTGAAAAATGTTGCCTAGCATTTTGATATGAGGGCATTCAGACACCAATAGAGGGCGCCACACTCCTGTAACCTTATATTAGGAGAACTATTGCTTTTGACTAGATGAGTTTCACGATGCATTTTAAAGAATTGTCTGATGACACTGAGAGAGTAGTAATCATCAAGGAGACTGTTATCACATTAAACTACAAAAATGGCAAGTTGCCAATCTTCTATGATACAGTTGTTGTAATTTTTAAGTTGTCTCTATTGGACTCCTACAAATCATCATTGCTGGAAAAGAGACCGAATAAAAGTTTTCAGAAATAAAATTATGAAAAAATGCAGAAATATTATACAGGACTTAAATATAATTTAAAAATCAATAAAGCAGATGCATTTTAGCCCTCCCAAGAAATTACAGAAAATTTGTAGAGATTTGCCATACATTTTATGGTTTATCTTTACAGAAAACTACCCTTGCAAAGATTATTCCTTTATAATAATGGTGGTTGAAAAGACGCCAGGTTGTTATTCTTGTTTGGAAAACAATAATACACTTATAAGTAATGTGTTCATTTGAAAAGTTATTGACATCTAAAAATTTTCTTCACTCATTTGTTTGTATGTCAGCATTCCTGCAATGTGCTGAAAATGCTTACCTCAGCAATCTCTGGTTTTGAAATGCAGGTTCACTTTTGTACCATTATTTCACTGTACAACGCACCTCGGGGACAGATATTCGGACTCTCAGGTTTTACTATTCTTTTGATCTACCACTTGTGTGGAATCATTTCAAAGCTTTTGGTGTCAGAAAAATTTTCACCGTCTTAGTTTTTCGAAAATCATAAATTTAATTTCTCCAAAGATGGCCGCCATTTTGAATTTCAAATATTGGTAAATCTTAGGTATTTTGTTTCTCTGGCACTAAAATTTTCATGGTGACTCCCGTTTTTTATTCTTGATTTGAGAGAGAATGGTTGAAAGAGTCCCTACGAAAATTTTGAGCAAAAGCTTAAATCTTTCACTTTTGAGGCACATAGTACCTTACACCACCATAGTAAGTTAGTTGTAACGTCTGTTGTACTTTCCATTGTCATTGTGGTGCTGTAACTAAAACACTCTTCTCTCCTCATCACTAAATCATGTCAAAGTGTATGTTGTTCAGTTTGTCAACAAAGCCTGTATGAGTGTACCGTCCAATATTACTTTTCGCATTTGAAAATTTAGCTCCATACTAGCATTCCTTTGTCAACAATATCACTACTTATTGTACATAGAGTGTAAAGTTGGTGAGGTAATGCTGTATTAAAAGATAATTTTTTGAGTTGGTTATGAAATCTCCATTTTGAGCAAAATTGTATTTCAACACGCTTTGGATAAGAAAATATAACTGGTTTTTAAACAAAAGTTGTAATACTATTATGAGAAACTGTCCTTTGCATAACAGGATTCAATATTTTGGCATGGTTTACCCTGGTAAAGCAAAATATTGGGATAACAGCAAATTCAGACATTAAATGTATTGTAAATACCTGTAGGGCTTTCCTCCTGGCACAGAGAGGAATGTCAAAGATTTGACAATCGGATGAAACTCCTTATCTGCAACCACACGTGCTACTACATGGCCTCCAGAAGAGAAACCAACCAGAGTTTCCACGCTGTAAGAAATAACCTCAGCAATGTCAGATTGTCTGAAGGTTTGGTTGAATAGCAATTCGTTGGTCCATGAGAAATTACTTCTGAAGATTACTGATGGTTAGTCACTTGTGTAAAAGTGACTCAAAGATCACACAGGGTTGTAAGAGTTAACGTAGCTTGCGGGTAACGCGAATATTCGTACTGCGCATCGTATCTGCGCACGCGTACGAACGTTCTTTCCGCGAGCGTTCTTTCCGGAAGTGGTCTTTTTGTCGCGATATAGCATACAATTACTTTGCGGTGCGACTTTCAAATCTGGTTTGTCAAAACAGTTCACACCAAGATAGCAAACTCTGTGTAACAGGCCCGTTTTAAGTGTGACAAATGTGGGATTATTTGCAGTATTTAAGTGAACTAAACTTTATTTAATACCTATTAATACCTATTAAAAAAGTTTCGAATATATCAAACTAAACAGGGATCTGTCGCTAGAGGGCGCTTAAGTGTAGCATTTTTTGTGTTAAAAATGCCCATATCTTAAAAAATTGTGCGGTGACCCCATTTTTTTTGTTTGATTTGAAATTATATTGTTGGGCTTAATTTACGAGAGTTTAAAGAAAACGTAGATTTCAGATCATGACATTTGTAATGAAAATATCAAAATTTGGCCAAACTTTGCTCTTTTTATAAAAGCACTATTCATGGAAACATTGCTATATTTTCTGATATTTTCAAAAGTAGACCACAAAACTAATATATTACAATACGGGGACTTGTGTTGTATAAAATCTGTCAAATTGTTTTTACTTTATTTCAGTTTTATTATTTAATAACACTAGTTAATCGAATAATACAACATTTTAACCAATTTCAGCTAAATGTTTTCGCGGGACAATATAGAGGGCGCCATATCTCCAAAATTTGCATGGGGACCATATTTTTTTATTTTACTATTTAACATATCTACCCCAGCTTGACATCTGTACAAAGTTTCAGAAAAATCCTGATTTCATTTTTCTTACCAGCAAGCCACTAGAATATGCCTCAGGGACAGATAGTCAGACTCTCAAATTTCTAAAATTCTTTCTGATCTACCACTTGTGGGGGCTCATTTTAAAGCTCTTTGGGAAAGAAAAACTTTCACTGTCTTAGTTTTTTCAAAAATCCAAAATTTAATTTTTGCCAATAGGGTAGGAGGGGGTGGTAGTTGAACAGTTTAAAGACTGAAGAGAAAATTAATTTTGATCATCTTGTTGTTTGTGAAAATAGAAAGTTATTTAAGTAATTTTTCCTATAGAGTTATGACAGATTATGGCAGCCATTTTGATAAAGTTGAGATAATTTGCTCTATCAATCGTGATCCAAACATTTTCATATTGATTCCTGGCTAGAGTGACCATTTACTGGGAAGTTCAGCTACTGGTCATATACTGAAGACGGAGCCAGCCAGCATCGTTGAAACTTTCATTCGACAAATTCACAGAGGATGACTGTCCCAAACTTTCAATAATCTGAGTCAATACAAACTTGACCGCTAAAAAAATGCTTGTCCAAGATCCACATCATAACATGATTTTGAATTTAAAAAATTACTTTGCTGTAAACCATCACACTTTACTTTGAAACTAATATTGACTATGGTGCATAACTCAGATACTTGGCCAAAGGATCAGTATACAGCAATCTTTAAGTGTTTCTATTGATGCTATAATAACAAGGCGGCCAACCTACCATTCTGAACACACCCCCATACACACACACAATATTTACAGACCCCTTCATAAAACTTTCACCCATTGTCCTCGCAGACAGATCCAGACACCAAGACACACGTTCCTATACTGCAGTAGTTCACACCTTGACCCACCCCTTAAAACTAACAGTCCTCCATTATCTTTAATCAAGTGTCAATCTTTTCATGGCATTGGCATCCCTAAGTACCCAGCTTTTGAACTTTGTTGAGATTTGTCTCAAGCAAATAGCCTGTATCAATGTGCAGTCACAGCTAAATTGAAGTATACTGGAGTTAATGTGGATGAAAGAGAAAGATGTGTACACAAGTGAAAAGTGAGTTGATAGCTGGAAAAACATGCCAACACATGCTTCAGGAGAGCAAAATCTGCTCAGGTTGCAGATGTACAGAAAAGAAACCCAACTAAAAATGTTCAAAAATTCAAACTCCAGGCAGTTAAAACTTCATGTCACTGACCTGCCCCAGTACGACCAAGCACATAAAGTTTTGGGATAATGTATCTATACAACTTGTACACACCTCAATGATTACCTGTTAATGTCAATTGCTTTGATGAAAGCTTTTACAATCTCTGCTTTATGGGCGCTGGAAAAATTGTAGATGGCCTTCTTATCAATTTCAGTATACCCCATTCCTGAAATAAATAAATTAATAAATAATTACAAATGTATGTCAGGAACGAGTCACCAACAGAGTGTATTACTATCACCGATGATTGATTGATTGATCGATCGATTGAGAGAGAGAGAGAGAGAGAGAGAGAGAGAGAGAGGAAGAGAGAGAGAGAGAGAGAGAGAGAGAGAGAGAGAGAGAGAGAAGCACTCATGGGAGGTAAAAACACTTGTGAGAAAGCGGAGGATAAAAATTGCAACAGTGAATTTTTTTTTGTGGGGGAGGCCCCACCTCCCCAACACAAGGAGAGTTGGGGGCTAAGCCCGGGGCTAAGAAACTGCAGCAATTCGTCCGCAAGCACTCAGCTTGGCAAGGGTACTTAGCAAACTACTGGCCTTGAAGTGAACATTAAAGAGTTCCCAAGATAGCAAGTGGGGTTATAGAAGTCACCTGTTAATTTTAATAGGATACTAATAGCTGTGGAAACGCATCTCAGTGGAGCGGTATAGCGTTCGTCTATCAGAGTCCGAAGGTCAACGCCATGGATAGACCTTTTAATGACCCTCGATCATAGACGCACGCTACCCCGCCACAGATTACTGCGTTTCCACAGCTAGGATACTTGCTGCTACCAACCTGGAAAATTTGGCATCACCATCCTAAAACCACTTTCGGTTAACGGGTGAAACATTTTTCTGAACGTGCGGTAAGTGGCCGGCGAGCCATGAACCAACACGATCACCGGGCCATCTTGTGGTCCTATGTCAGCATACGCTACGGAAAAACTTGTTCCCAGAACTTCTATGTCCACGAACTTCAGATCTGTGTCCGCTCCGAGTTCCATCGCGTCTTCTCAATGAAATTCAAAGGGTTTCCTCTCATGTGACATACTGCTCGGTCACGCCTGCACACACAGAGCATGACTTTAGGCACATCACGTGGCTGGTACCGCTGCGGTTCAAGGATGTAAACAATAGTGCGAAATTTACAGCACATCGTTCAACTTCTTTAAAATACAGAAATTACCTGCTCCAGCGGGTCATTTATAATAATTTATTGTCAAAGTTTACGATCGGATTTAAATATGACGATTTTCTTACTCAAGATAAAATTATTTTATCGTTGTATAAAATTGTGCATATTTATAGCCCATCGGCTAGAAGACGAACATACAGTTTGTAAACAGTTCGCCATGTTGCTGACGTCAAGAAGGACTGACACCAAGGGTAACGCTGGTGCTGTTCTGAATTGATAGCCTGAATAAACCAAGCTCATATGATTATACGAACTTTGATGTTGACAGATAACGGTGTAAGAATATTTACAAACAGAATGCCGCTGAGATTGAAATGCCACATCACCAGATCTTGGTGGCAAGGCAGCAAGGCAAGGCAACTTAAATACGTGTGATAGAGGGCGCTTGAACAACAGAAGACGGAGATGCGATACGGCCGAACATTGTTTTCGTAAACTTATTTTTAGGGAGATGAGCGTCATAAAAGATAGTGGTATATGAAAAGAATGTCACTCTCAGAGTCTCTAATTTTATTGATCGACTGTAAGCTAAAAAGAAGTTTGAGAACTTCTTAGGACCCCCTTGCGGTCTGTAGCACATTGCGGCATTACCGGAAATTTGGGAAAACTATTAAAAATTTAAAAAAAAAGAGCTAATAGCGCAGATCGCAAATGACGTCACTTTTCTCTCATTAATATGCGCAAATAAATATTTGTCCGCATTTTCCGCATAAACGACGAAAATAAAACCTACTAGTGTTACATCATACATATAGTACTCGATCCAGAGATAAAAATGTTTTCCAGCCACCGCAATGCAGAACCTGTTTAGAACAAACATTTATTAAATTAACTACAATGTTAGTTAGGTATGGAACTACCGGTATGGAAGACCGGTCACGACCTGCGGCATGCGACCTGCGTCTTTAAACTGTGATCTGCGACCTAACCCTAACCCTAACCTAACCCTAACCCTAACCGCAGATTGCAGTTTAAAAAACTCTCATGTCGCATGTCGTGACCGGTCTTCCATATGGAACAATATTCCAGAAGACATAAAAAATATTTCACCCAGACACAGATTTAAAAAAGAATTGAAAAATTATGTTAAATGTGTAATTTTGGCCTTTTTGACTATAATTTTCAGCTATTTCCCATGGTGTAATATATCATGGAATAGTCGCTATTTCATATACTGACTGTAAATTAATATATTTCTGAGTATGATGCTGAACGTGATTAGTGCCTATGGCAACTATTTTTCAGTCTTTTTCACATGTGAAATTTTGTAAGATATGGCAGTGTTTCCTTCGCCATAATTTGTATTTAGTTGACATTCATAAATTATTATTATTATTAAAAGTCAGACTAATTCGTATGAATATATGGGTCAGAATACAAGCTGCAACAACAGCCAAACATTCAACAACAACATTTGTCTGAATTTCAGGCAGCGTTGTCCGATGTCGCGCACATGTAGCTGTAGTTTGTAACAAACTTGAAATCGTGATCACTTGAAATTTGGGAAAACTAAAATTTTCGAAAAAGAGAAGACTGATACTTGCTCATTATTGGGATTGTAGTTTTTTGCAATTGAATAATTTGCTACAGCATATTTGTAAAATGGAAATCTTCTGTCAAAAGCGAAATGATTAAAATGTTCACTCTTCCACAAATTAATTTGTAAGATTACCTCCTGCTTGCCAAAGAGAGGGGAGCATCAGGCATGATCAGGGTATGTAATTCGCAGATACGGATGGTTTAGTTTACGGTACAACGCGTTCAGGACATATATTCCGGCTGTTGAACTTTTAAAATACTTCTCTGGTCTACTGCTTGCATGGGTGCATTTTGAATTTCTTGGGGTAAAGAAAATTGTTCACTGTCCATATTTTGTGAAATTGAAGACTTAATTTTCCCTCCTAGAATTAACACAGGAATGGCAGCCATTATTAATTTCAAATATCGGTAAATTTAAGGTCATCTGGTTTTGTATTACAAAAATTTGCATAGTGACCCCCCCTGCCGATTGTTGTAATTTTGAAAGCAAATGGTTGAAAGTTTCCTTGATGAAAGCCTTGATCAAGTAGCATAAAATTCACAACCATTGAAGGGATTACATCAACGTTCCGTTCAGGCTTCTTCAAAATGTTTGATGTATCAGATTTATTGATCCTATTTGACTAATAAAACCATTGCTTGTTGGGCTGTGCAGTCACATTCACACTTATCAAGTAATCTATCAATCTGATGCATAAAGTGATTGACATATTTGAGCTGTCCTGGTATAAATGCCTATTTAGGTTTTCAAGTGGAAGAGTACTATTGGGTGAAATGAAAGAAGCTATCGGTTAATGATAGCTCATAGTATTGACAAAAAAAGCAAAAAGAAAAAGAAGGAAAAAGAATCATACACCAGTTGTGATGAAAGTCAAAATGAATATTGCTAGGAAAAAAAAACCTACAAAAACTTTGCACATAGGACTCCCTAGATGTGTTTTCAGATCTTGAAATTAAAAAAAAGAGTAATTTGTACATTTGAATTCTGACCACCTCATCCTAAGATCTAGTGACCTATTCAAGTTACCAATCTCAACTTTTCAGTTCAAAGCTGCATACCTTTTAACAGCATATTGTCAACATTAGAATTATGAAAAGACTATTGACACTGAAAATGGATTTCTTTGTTTATCAGTAAACATTTTATTGCACTGGTATAAATACACACAGTAAGTACCGTATATCATGAACGAAATGACACAGCAACGGGTTAACGTCTAAAATATTTGTTACAAAACTATGGCTCTGTATACGATGATTTACAGCATATTTAAATACGGAACAAATGAATGACAAGAAATATAAATGTAATGTACTATAAATGTGGAAAACTTTGTTATCAAATATTAATAGATCACTTTTATCATATCATGCTTTTCACTGCTGAGATCATTGATACAATGTGATTACTGACAATATCAGTCCAGGATATATGCAATCTGTGTCCACCTTTTTCAAACCACACAGCTCGGTATAAATCAGCATCTGAAATAAAAGTTGTAAACAGCATAGAGATATTATTAGATACAAGTGTATATGTTCCCTCACACACTTTTCAAAATTTGGTATATTTATGTGTGCTACTGTAAAATATTGACCTTTTCTAGAAAAGTAGTTGATCTGACAGAGTTTTGCTCTGTTCTTGTGTTGAAGTACCAGTAATTCACATGTTCATCCCTAAAGCCTTGTAAACAGGTCCACAATCACCACTGATAACAATAGATTTGGGACAAATCACTATTGTGAAAGGTTGAGCAGATAAAGTAACTCATTTTTGAGCTTTTTTTCATGAATTTGTTTGATATGATATGAAGAGTAGTTTGTGTTGTATGACTACTTGAAACATGCTGAAACATTGGTCAAGAGTACAACTTCAGCTTTGCCTGCAGCCAGACAAGATTGAAAATTCAGTGAAACATTTTACGGTCTGTACCAACAAATCAAGTCAGTTGTTTAGAGGTCACAAACCAAATCATCTGTTTGCATCCAGCACAGGGGTATTTTTGACACTTTTACAATTATGCACCGACTGCCATCATTTTGTCACAGTGGCTGACTTTGTGAAAGTATTCAATGTTTTCCAGATATCACAAAAGATCAAAAAGAGTGACTTTGTTCCTTTAAATTGATCTCATAAATACAGAATGTGGCATGCAGAAAACCAGGAACGCACACAGTAACAGCATCACGCACATGGGGTATTCTTTCACTTGGAAATTTTTGATTTAGGAAAATCACATCATTAATTTTACAGCCTTGAGGGAAAGTAGAGTTATTCGATTAAAGCGGCTTTTTTCACGATAACAGTTCAAAATCTAGCTGAGTAATCTCACTTGCTCCGGAGAAAAATTAAAGTACTGAAGATGTTTTGGAGGCAACATTGCACAAGTACTACACTGTTGCAGATGGGGGCTGTTTTGTGTTCCCAATGATTTTTAGTAATGCTGACACTGGGGGCGCCGTTGTATCTAGTGAATCTGACTCTCTTGTTGGTTGTATGTATACCTCTCTGAAATCATTGAAAATAGGAGCTTCTAATGTCTATGCTGTAACCAATTAAATAATAATTAAACCTATCATCACTAAATGATCATCTCCGTTCATCTTTACTTTTTCTCTAAGGACCATCTCATCCTTGAAATGTTGCACAAAGCACGTCTTGAATTTAACAATTTTCAGCACAGACAAGTGACAAAGAAGAAAAAGAAGACCATAAACACACACAAACATACATGAAATGACAATGACATTGACCTGAAAGTGTTGCTACACATCTAGGGTGCCATAATCTGTCAGTTTCAGAGTTTAATTCACAGAAGACATTTTGAATTTTGTTGACTGCTATTTTCAAAGCCATATCTCCAATGCAGTAGACACACATGGTAGCAACATACCAACAATACACCATGGTAAATAAAATTTTCTCTGCCCAATATCACATTCAAAATGTCAATTCTTATAATGTGGTGCCACTGACAATTTTGTTGCGTCCATAATATACAACGCAGACAATATTTTGCAGTTCCGGACAATTTTTTCAGATTCCCCATAGATTTTGATTAGAAACTGTAGCCAATAAAAAGTTATGCCTATTTGGTCAAAATTATCAAAACATTTACAGAAAAATTTCCAAAAGTTGGAAAACTGATGCACAAAAATTTTGGTGGGAAAAATTACAGTACTCAACGGATTAAGTCAGATGAGATAATGTGTAATACCAAAATACCTTGGAATGTTTTTTCAGAAGTACACTCGCCATTCCTGTCATATCTGATCACATCATCTGCCGAGATACTCAATATCTCCATGTTCTCTTTTGCAATCTCCTTTTCAACGATAGGATCATCATCTGCATGAAACATAAGTACTGGCAATCTTCTTTGACTCACTGAAATTAAATCTCTTTGGCACTGTAAAAGTTGGCAGGAAAAAAAAAAAATTTTTATGATACATTTCATTTGGATGGGTGTGATTTACCAAGTGTCAAAAACCACAGGCTGTATCAAAGTTTCTTGATTTGACATATTCAAAGTTATTTTCCTCTATAAAGGTCCATAGTGTCAAGGTAAAGTAGGCAAATTTGAGTCATTCTGGAAGTGTCTTTCATGTCAGCATTTACTCATTGTTCAGTGTCAAAGACATGAATTATCAGTACTGTTCAAACTTCATGTGTAAGTGAGAACTATTTATGTTTACACCCCAATACTTTTTCCCTTGTTCTCACATTCTGGGTAGCTTTTGTTGATATTGACTTATTTCCATTGTGTTATTTGTTCTCTTTTGACAGTTTTATCAAGTTATTCACTTTGTTTCAACAAAAAGTTGACAACCTACCCCTTTAGTTTAAGCCTTGGAATTATCTCAAAGCTACTCACCAACATGACCAACTTTTATAATTTAACAATTGAATATTTGAACTATATTTTCTTGATAGTTTGAGAAGCATACATGCACACATACTGGTATTCCATAAACATGAAGAATTTAAAAACTCTTGTCTAAAAGATATGTTTTGTGGACATTGTGAACCTGTTCGACCCAAATTCCAGTAAACAGGTCCAAAATCACCACTGAGAACAATGGTTTTGGGCCAAACCATGGTGGTAAAAGGGTTAAATGAGAATGATCAGAAGATGCAAGGCTGACAGCTCAGTAACTTACCAGTTCAAAATCCAGCTGTGCGCCCTCATAAGCGCTGTAAATGTTGGATTCTAATGTTTTACCTCTGAGATCAAGGAGAGCATAGAAGTACTTGAATATGTGTAACACAAAGTATCCTATGAGAGGTATATGCATTAACCAATAGAGTAAGCGTCCAGCAATCCTAGCCATAAACAATGGCCTTACCAACCTGAAATTCAAAAAAGAGGAGAAATTGAAACCAGCTTTTTTAATTATAAATGTTTGCTGTGCATAGACTACAGTATATGAAAATGGATGAGACACTTTGGTTTGATTTTTCGTTGATTCATTTTTATTTTTCTAAAGAAACTGAAAATGCTTCTTCATGAAGTTTTACTTTCTTCTTCCATGCATCACAGACAAAGTGATATTTTAAGCACTTATTACAGTTACATACAACATGAAAATGACGATTTTTGTCTTGTGTACATGAATCTAGTAATTGTCTGACCTACTGTACTATAGTTGCCTAAGAGTCACCATACTGTTGGGTATAGACGTAGATCATTCAATAGACCTTTGTCCTGGCTATCCAACAATACATTGCTGAGGCTGTACCAAACACTGTATACACACTCAAAACAACACGCATACTGATTTTGTGTTTTACAAGGGATTGTTATACCAGTACAAGAATGACACAAATTTGCAATGTCAAAATTGCCTCGTGTATTTTGTGTCCATCGGTGGCAAAAATATAGCTCAGGGTGTAACCTGCCATAGTGTTCTATGAGCAACATACATGTACCCTGCATATACCCTATAGCTAAAAAGTTCCATGAGTAATGTACGCTGTGTATACACTAGAGCCCAATACATCATGGAACCAGTAAAAGAACTATATGGGTGCCTGTATATGAATTTAACATTCCATAAAATCATCCAAGTTTGGAATTTTGATCATTGAAGATGTTTGTTGATTATCTTCTTGCATTACATGTGTGAATAAAAGAAGTGAAAGTTTGTCAATACCTATGTACACTGCCTCCAGGACTTGATAGCAACGTGACTGATTTTACACAGTCAAACTTCTCATCGCTGCATACTCTGAGTACGATGTGTCCTCCTAATGAAAATCCAACTAATGTATCCACTCTGTGATGTACAATGAAAAGTAAATCCCATGAACTGAATATTGGCAGGTTCAGTCGTGATTTTCAATGCAATAGAAAGACTAATAAATGTATTGTATTTAAAAGGACCAATAGCTGTAACTATTGATAATTTTTTTCTTGCAATGTTTGTTTTTTAATGTCAACTAGAGTTTCTTGTTCTACTCCCCAAAGCATGTTGACATACGCAATATTCAGCTTGTCAACTCAGCCAGATATCTGTAGACTGCATTGATCTAGTCTGGACTAGAATTCGAATGTAAACAACGACAATACATTTTACACCTACAGATGCCGTGTTGCAAGCTAAATACTACCACAGTGTGTTAAAGTAGATTGCGGGTAACGCGAATTTTCGTACTGCGCCTCGTATCTGCGCACGCGTACGAACGTTCTTTCCGCGAGCGTTCTTTCCGGAAGTGGTCTTTTTGTCGCAATATAGCATACAATTACTTTGAGGTGCGACTTTCAAATCTGGTTTGTCAAAACAGTTCACACCAAGATAGCAAACTTTGTGTAACAGGCCCGTTTTAAGTGTGACAAATGTGGGATTATTTGCAGTATTTAAGTGAACTAAACTTTATTTAATACCTATTAAAAAAATTTCGAATATATCAAACTAAACAGGGATCTGTCGCTAGAGGGCGCTTCAGTGTAGCATTTTTTGTATTAAAATGCCCATATCTTAAAAAATTGTGCGGTGACCCCCATTTTTTCGTTTGATTCGAAATCTATATATTGTTGGGCTTAATTTACGAGAGTTTAAAGAAAACGTAGATTTCAGATCATGACATTTGTAATGAAAATATCAAAATTTGGCCAAACTTTGCTCTTTTTATAAAAGCACTATTCATGGAAACGTTGCTATATTTTCTGATATTTTCAAAAGTAGATCACAAAACTAATATATACAATACAGGGACTTGTGTTGTATAAAATCTATAGAATTGTTCTTACTATATTTCAGTTTTATTATTCAATAACACTAGTTAATCGAATAATACAACATTTGAACCAATTTCAGCTAAATGTTTTCGCGGGACAACATAAAGGGCGCCATATCTCCAAAATATGCATGGGGACCATATTTTTTTATTTTACTATTTAACATATCTACCCCAGCTTGACATCTGTACAAAGTTTCAGAAAAATCCTGATTTCATTTTTTCTTACCAGCAAGCCACCTTTGAGGAGTAGAACAAGAACTTGAAATGGACATTCATAATACAAAAATGGTGAAAAAAATCATTGGAAGTAAACAGCTACTGGCCCTATAATGTAAGAGAAAATCACCAAAAGCTATGACATTTGCGAGAAACAGTTTCTTGGCAAATATGTGTGACAATCACTGTTGTATAATCTATTTATCAATATCTTCTCTTTTGTTGCACATTTGACAAAGACAGATTTATTTTGTATTGTAAGGAAATAAATGATGTGAAATTATTTAGTAATTGGCACTTTTAGACTCATTATCTTTTTTCAACATTTTTTCTTCAATATATCTTTCATATATTATTGTTGGTACAAGTCACACTTTATATCTGAATTTTTTACTCCACAAAAAAAAACACCTACCTTTTAATTCCAATGGTTCTGAGGAAAGCTTTAATGATTTCAGCTTTTTGGTAGCTAGAAAAATTGTAAATGCCCTTGTCATCGAGCTTTGTGTAACCCATTCCTGAAATTGAAAAGACAAATAGCGGAAACATTATTTCACAAGTATGCATACGCATAAACCACCTCCTACCGGGTACTTGATGCTGCTGCAGGTACTAAAAAAGACAACAAGATTTACCCTTTCAGAACAATGGTTTGACCCAAGCCCATTGTTTTCTAGAGTAGAGCTGGACCTCTATAAAGGTAAATGGGGTGAAATGGTCAGAGCAGCTCAGTCTGTACTTATCATAGCTAAATCAGTAGGGTAGTTTTCGCTGGCAAGCTGTGCACAAAACTTGTGAAACCAATTCAATCTCTCTGGAAATACAGTACTACCTCTCTCATAAATTTGGCAGTAACATATCTTTCATACTGTTGTCTAAAACATCTTAAGTTTTGATACAACTCAAAATTTACTGTTTTGAGTTGTACTCAAACTGCAGAGAGGTTCTGGTCAACTCATACAGTAAACTGCAAAATGTAACAGATATATCTGGGTATGATATAAATTTACATATATGTAAATTTACATTGGCAGAGTAACTCAAACATCATATTGTCAAGGGCAAGGTATAGGAGTTGACCTCAAACAGTTATCAGGAATTAACAGATCAAAGGTTCATAAGTCCAGTAAAGTTTGTCTTAGACAAGAGGGTGAATTCACAAGTCCAGTAATCTTTTTCAACAGCACATGTATGATAAAAAAGTTGTAAACTTGAGTGGCAGACAGGAGTCAAATTCGCAGATCATTAATGTGGAATAGAGATCCGTCTAACGGACCATATGCATTGCATTGAGGAACACCAGTTTTGATGATGATGTACTTGAAAATTTGTTTTATAGAGCAGTCTGGATAAATTGCCGCTGCTTGTGATCTAATACAACATGTTATTTAGTGTTTGCTTCAAAGTGGGTGAATTCCCCTCTGTTTAATCTAAATCTCCCATATACACACAAACACATGACCTGTAACCCTAGCTCTGCATGGCAGGGCTGTGTGTTACCGGCGGCCGTATAACGCTGGTAACACACAGCCCTGAAGGACCATCATCTAGATTTTGGCTCCAGATTATAAAACTCTATTTGAACTCTGGGAATGAAGCCTGACTGATTTTAATGAGCTTCTCATACATGTATATTAAACATTTCCCCACGAATAATATCAAGATGAAGGGGATTTTTTAACGGGAAACTGTCCTAAAAACTGCGCCTGTGTGAGTTTCTTGTTTAAAAAATGTATTTCGTGCATGATATCTAGATGAACATCACCATCATAGCTGCAACATTAAATCATACAATGTAGATTATGACAGATATGTTTTAACTTTCATCAACGTACCTCGGCTACAGTGTTTACATTTGTGGTATGTGTCCCATACCACCTTTGAGCATAATGCTGATGACTGTATCCCTTTAATTTGATATTTGATCCATACATTAACCTGATTTGCTAATTCCTTGAAAAACCTTAATTTGCATAACTTTTATTTGCATTTATTATGGGTTGGACCCTAAATCATATATAAATGCCCCAAATTTCCAAGCAGAAGGGGGGGGGCACCCATCCCCTTAAAAGCTGGCAAAAACATTGTTCTGATTGGAAGCCTTCTGTGCTACGTGGCGAAGCACGTTAGTAGATAATTGTCATGTGAACATGAACCCCCCCCCCCCCCCCGCGATAATTTCGAGATTCGAGATTTGTTTCACCAATGCTATGTATATAGTGCTATAGGGATATTTTCTCGAACATGAAGCTATTATTTATCATAAAAAGTATAAATGGTAAATTAAACTCCACGCGGCAACGGCAGTTAGGAGAACCTCTGTTCCATATACTCACCAGGAAAGTTTGGCATAATCATCCTGATACCGTTCTCAGTCAGAGGATGAAACAGTTTCTTGAACGCCCTGTAAGTAGCGGGAGATCCGTGAATGAAAACAGCGACCGGGCCATTCTTTGGACCGATGTCACAGTATGCCATGGAAAATTTCGTTCCTATAACTTCGACGTCAATGTATTTAAGATCACTGTCGGAGCCGAGTTCCATGGTGTTTTTGCATGAATTTACGACTGATATCATTTTAGCTGCTCGGACCAGCCCTCAGCGATCCGCTACGTTTTCCCCAGCCTGGAAATGTGCCGGTGATCCCGGTCCGCGGTGCATCAGCTGATTGACTGATCATCGTTACATTTTACCAACCGTATTCGCTTGGAAACGATGACTTATTTATCGAAAGTTGTTATAATATCTATAATTATCACAATCATAATCATTGTCATTATCATTTCTACATTAGTTATAAACTGTACATTTATACTTTCTTAAAAGACATCATCGTTTCGAAATTGATCCTAGACGAAAGGATAGTCTATGAAATACAGGTTCCGGCGTACGATCATTGCGCGTGCGGTCGCAGGCGAGTCGAATTTATTAGGACTGGCCTTAGATTTCCTACATGTAGCTGGTGATTACATCCTGTTGCTCAGTATTTCTGGGAATACTCATATTTCATTTTGTACCTACGCTTTTTTAGTTCGGACTATATCTACTTTCACAGTTTCACTGTAGTGTAATACTAGTGGTGTGAACGCTGCGCGTGACCTTACATGTACTTTGACTTGACGTCTGCAAGTTGACCGAAGCAGACGACCAGAATGTCGCAGAACCCTTGTGAAACACGACGCTTCAGCCTTGTATTTGCGGTCGGCACCAAGTGCTAAATGTGTGAAATGTCGATGGTTGTGCGGACTTGTACTACACGTACCCTAGCCCACTTGAAAATCCCTGGGCGACACCCCAACTGTGTCGTAACCAAAGTGGGTCAGCTGAGAACGATCCTTTGTCGGCCTTTCATCAGAGGTGCGACGACGACCCGTGGAGCTACAAGACGTAGACGGACGGACCAAAGATCATGTACCAAAAGTGTTGTGGTGCATCCAAGATCGACCTCTGTCGTTATTTCGCGGTGTTTGTGTACGGAAGGCCAAGGAACAAGACCGGAACTTCCAACCTCAAACGTGACATTCAAAAGCTGCGGGGTCACGTACGATGCAACATACGCTGATGCCGGAGACCCCAAAGGCCCTGTTATTGCTTGCCTTCATGGATCGCCCGCTTCACACAAAGATTTTGCGACAATTTCTCCACATTTGCTATCAGCTGGTGTTCGACTGATTGCTCCAAATTTTCCAGGTATGTGATGAAGTTAGAATTCGAAACAACCACTATTATCCAGGTGCCACCAACTTGTAATTTCATCAATTTCGCAAAATCATCACAAAACATGTTTTGAAGGCTGATATACTGATTTTACTTATTTTTTACGGAGTGTCTATTGACAGGCGCCTGTCAATAGACAGAATCAGGCTATTGACAGGCGCCTGTCAATAGCCACGGCCTATTTTTTAATTTGACCTAAAATTGAGAGGAGAAGTAGAGCTGTTCGTAACTGCCCTCCCACTGGCATACACAGAAAATATGCCCTCCCACTGAATGTTGATGCCCAATGCCCTCCAGTGCAGTATCTATGGTCTGCCCACTGCCAACAACAATTCAAGCTCCCGACTGCCCTCTCCCCACCACTGAAATTCCCCGTTGCCCACTAGATGCCCACTGGACAACCCAGATCAACACAAAACCGTGCGAGCAGCTAGCAGTATACCTTGGAACATTGCTCCTTTCTAAATTAGGTGCTTAATCTCCCCTCAAGTTCTATCAACCACGGCTTCCCCTCCCTCTACGTATTTTCCGGAACCCACTGTTAAAATTTTCTCCTCGCCCCTGAAAAGAATGAAATTTCTTCCCCGCCCACAGTAAATATCCAATATCAGATTTTTTCTTCCTGCCTGCTGAAAAACCCTGCATGAACACCTTTTTAACAGCTTAACTGGCAGCATCTGATTATCAGAGAAACAGAAATGATACTAAGGGGCCGTCGATAATAAAAGCTGACGCACGACAAACGTAATTCTTTCGTTTAGGGGGGGGGAGGGGGTAAAAGCTCATTTCGTTTTGTGTGCGTCAAAATCGCATAAGGATTTTCTATTGTTTTCGAAGTGCGACTTTGCAGCGAGAACGCAAAACTACCTTCGCGTTCATCGAGAACAGAATGACCACAAAATACGGAGACAGAAAAGACAACGAAAAGACATGAATGTGAAATAAAAACTTGTATCCTTTTTCAACTTGAAACATGTATGTGAAACATTTTCCTACGTGCGAAATACATTAAAATGTTCTGTCTTAAAAAGTGAAACGCGTAAAGTGGAGGTTATTAATTAATGTGAACTTCCGGTATTTTTTCATGGGCGTGCGGATCGGAGAGGTGTGTGTGGGTTTGTCAGAAACGGCATCATAATACGAAATTGATTTCGCATAAAAACTTTTGTTTTGAGGGGGGGGAGGGGGTTTCAAGTAAAACGAAGGAATTACGTTTCTTGTGCGTCAGCTTTTATTATCGACTGCCCCTAACGTTCTCCAATAAATGGACACTGGAATAGGACTGCTCCCACAGCATGGAGCCTGGAGGTAGAACTGGAATTTGTAGCGAAACTAGTTAAGAGTACTACCTCCATGTGACGTCCATACGTCAGTCCCTGACAGTACCGAGTCACTCATGTAGGGAGAATTCATTTTTTCGGAAGGGGTGTAACTACAGACCATTGCTGATGATAGACCAAGACATTTTTGGGTTAACCCTTTGAGTGCTGCAATTTTTCCCACCAAAATTATTGTGTGCACCATTTTCCCAATTCTGTGAATTTTCTGTTATTTTTTGGACAATTTGGATCAAATGAAGATCAGATTTTTATCAAAATTTTAGCAAAATTTAGAAAAAGTTTACTGGTGTATACTTTGATGTATAGGCGACAAAAATTGACTTAGGCGCTCAAAGGGTTAAACCATAAACCCCAAGGCCCTCTACGATCTATGGTTAAACCATGGAAGCAGTGTTTTCTCCAGGATTCTCTCACAGAGTGGGATATTCCCTAACGTCTGCTTGAAAATTTGGGGAATTTAGATGAGGGGGACTGTAGTATGGAAATGAACGTTTTTCAAGGCATTAGGATAATACATAAGGTAAAATTGTGGGTAAAATATCAAATTCAAACCAGTCTCCATCACCTACAATGACTGGTACACTTTCGCATCCCAAGTCACACTTACAACTTACTGTTCTGACAAATTTTCTTAACAGAATTTGAACTTGTGATGTAGTCTTTGGACTACCGTACATGTCCTAGTAGTTAGATTATAGACTGAACTTTCATCAATGTTTTTATTATTTTCTTGGTTCAAAAGAGTGCGGATACTGCAAAGTTATCGATGGTGACTCCTACAATTTCAGTGTAGAGCACAAAGCCACATTCTCAAAGATTTTTTGGTGCTATTGGTGTTAATAGGTAAGAACCCATGAGAAAATTCTGCACGTTTTGCCATGGCACTTCTGTTGCTTTTACTATCTCATGAAATGGCTAGCCATGTACGTGTAACTTTCAGGGGATTTTTCATTTCTTATTATACCAAAATAAAAGAATTAAACTAAAAGTGATATCAGAATAAATAAATGATCTAAATTAACATCACATTTGTGTAAACTTCATGAACTCAATCACCAAAATGACCTCATTTGTATTGCCATTGTAAGACAATCTAGGATACATAGTAATTTTCCTATGCTACTTGTTCTGTTTAATTGTTCTGCCCATATACGGTTGTCTCTACTCTTCTGCATAGATACATTTAGTAAGCACACTGTATTGCTTAAATAAGTTGTAATATAAGAATTACACATGTACATCATTGTTTTTGTTAAGGCCAGGTACCCGGTAGATGTTACCGGGTTCCCCAGTCATTTTACCGGGGTTCCCCTTGGTATATCAGTGCAATCAGATTTGGAGATAGCAGAAATGTTACCGGGGTTCACAAATCATTTACCAATATTCCCCAACCTTAGCAAAAACACTGTACATGTATTTCTGGCTTAACATGTTGGGCAACATATTTCCTTCTGTTTCAGAATATCTGTACTTGTAGCACACAGTGCGTCCGGCCCAACAGCTGGCCAGTTCTGTGCAGACACTGATCTTGTTCAATCTGTTGCATTTTTATCAGCTGTTAATCTACGCCCTCACAGGTAAGATTTTATGGTTTATTTTCAGTCAGCAAGCAGATGTAGTGACATCACTTTTAATGAAGACCACTGAGTTAGTGTACGCTATTTTTGGTTGTTAAAAGTGAAGTACACGTACACAGGATTACTAGTAATTTATTGCAAAGAAGATAATTGATGTGCATATGTGTCTTGTAGTACATGTACCAGTACACTGACCATGTAACAAGTTGGAATGAAATCAGTCAGGATATGCCTAAGTTATGGCTGTGGACAGACACACGGACAGATGGAGCTCAATCCATTGGTTCCCTGGAACTTTAGCCAAAAGGACTAAAAAACAAGTAGTGTACTGAATACAAAAGTCAGTCAAATACGCTGATTTCGAAGTGTATTTTGTATTTTACAGCATGGTGAGATCTGCAGGTCGCATCGTGCATTTAAGTTCATGGCTTATGAGAAATGCTATTGTTGGGAAAGTGATGAGAAGAGTGTTACCGTCCATTGCAGTAATCGTGACCGGCTTTGAAGTGAATGATACCAGCTACATGATTGGCATGCTACATGAAATGGCAGCCATCAACTGGATGAAGGTAAGAAAAACACCATACAGGCTCAGAATCTCCATTGTTTATGGTAAAGACTAACCAATAGTTATGGCAGAAATTCCAGTTTCTAAGGGTTGCCCTCTCAGCTTTACTTTGAAAGGGAACGTAGCAATATTTTGAACATTTGCTTTTATGTATGTTTAATCTTCCTTTTATTTATGTGTCACACTTTCTTGTATTTGTTTTTCCAAGTGTCCATACTTTGAGTTTTACTGCTTAACTAGTTACGGGTTTTAACAACAATGCTGTCGACTGAAAAGTGTTTACCACTGGGATGACAGAAGTAATTGATAAAAGTCACCATATTTTCTGTCTTACGAAAAGTTCTATGTTTTCCTGTCGCAGACCAGAGCAAATCTTGAAATGGTGCACAAATCATCAATACCTGTCTTGGTGGTTGCCTGTGAAGTTGACAGACTAGTTGACATTGAAATTGCTGAGGAAAAGATGGAACTTTTCAATATAGACAAAACAAAAGATGTTTTGTACATAGACAGCGATGGAGTTTATACAAGGGACAGAATAGATGGTATGTAACATTCTTTTAAATTTTCACACATACTTCCACAGTACCCCGGTGATTCTGTGTAGGCTCATACTAACAGACTTGGCTAGCCCCTCTAACAGTTATACAGCTTAATTAACTGGACTTTGGGAAACATTCTCGCTAGGAAGAATGTGCCTTAGGGACAGAAATTCAGACTCTTAAACCTTTACAATATTCTTTTGGCCTACAAGTAAATAAAGTTTTTACCAGTGAAATACATGATTTAGTATGTTAAATGGTTGTATGTAAACCTCTGGTTTTCAAGTTTCACCAAATGCAGTTACGGTTTGATGAATTTCACAAAAGTGGAATTCACTGCTGCATGTCAAGGATGTAAAGAAACTGATATGGGTACATGTATAAATTCCTTTCCATGGTCCTATCATCATCAGATCACAAAGACAAAAGAAGACGAGGCATCATCTTTGCCAAAGGAGGACACTGGATTCAAAATTCTCATCCAGAGATCATTGCCATGGCAATACTTGATCTGTTGAAGCTGGTACAAAAATGAAGCTCCATATAGCATCATACATGTAGCTTTTTTCTTTTATTTTCATAATTACAAAGTATTAAGCAGCTGATTATCTTGATCTGTTGAAGTTAGTTGAGAAATGAACCAAGGATTCATCAGAATGTATTTAATTATCTAGAAAATAGGATTTTATCCATGATATTAATTTATTTGCTGCATTTGTGATGCCATGGATTTTAACAATAGTTTGTATTGAGGGTCAGTGTAATACACAATATTTGGATTCTTAAGTACTACTGTGAATTTTATTGATTGATTGATATGTTCTTGTAGCATTTCATCAAAGCTGAACTTTTCAACTTTTGACATTGGCTGCTCAACCTCAACTTTTTACATGTGTTTTTAGCACTGACAGTTATTGTCAACTGTGTTTTTTTCTATTACTTGGGTATTTATGAATACATTCAACTCCGGAATTTTCATAGACCGAAGATCACATATGATCTAGTCCTCATTATTGTTTATCTATTATTGATGTTAACTCAGGGAATATTCAGTTTTAGGCTCTTCAAAACTAGCATTTTCATCCTCTTTTTTAGCAAATGCTTGTTTTCTGCCGAGACATCTCAAAAGTTATGACAGTGTCAAGGTTACGGTAACTGTCAGTCCCTCTAAATGATGATTTTTTTTTACCAACTTTGTTTAACATGTCAATAGCACGTTCTTGTTCTACCCCAAAATGATGTTGAAACACAAACTACTGGTATTTAGCTAGTCAAAACAGCTTATATATGTGTACAATGTGATGTGATTGTTTACATTTGGATTGTAGTCCAGACCAGAATTCACTCGTCAATAATAACAATGCAGTCTACACAATGTACAGGCTGACTGATGACAAGCTGAAAACTGTATCTCAACATGCTTTGGGGAGTAGAACAAAAAACTGTTGTTGATATTAAAAACAAACTGGTAAAAAATATTAAAAGTTAAGCTACTAGCCCTTTGAAACAACAAGAAAGAGTATGTGCACATTTATTTTTTAATATTCAAAAATAAACATTTTCTTTCATACCATTCAGCATTTAACAACAGGTGACTAAGCAAACCAAATCAGATGCACTTTGTAGGACATAGCATCGACTATATGTTTATTGACAATTGGGCATACATTCAACTCAACCTGGCAAATGTAGAAAATAACGCAGGGGTAGGGACTGATAATTTTTCCATAAACACAAAGTTTACAGTAAAATCAAAATAGCTTTATAAACTTCTACAACTTATGCCTTTGCTGTTCCATACATCTAGATTGGTGTTTTCCCCACTCATAATAATTTCTTCTCAGGTATTTCTGTGGATGATGTTAAAATATAAAACTGCTCAACAACAGGTCTTTACAAGATACCATGATCAGGCACTGGACTTTATTTATGTATTCCTCAGGTTATGTCAGGTGAACTTGCGGTAAAGCAGTTACACATATCATTTAAATATTGCCAGTATGTTGAGGGTACTGAACCAACCTGCACCTCAGGGAACAATACAGGGAAAAAGCATTAGAAGGCATCCGTCATCACTTCAACATGTGTGGGATATGGGTGCCATACAGTAATTTGCATACTGCAGCGTTGATGGCTTTGGATGATTATAACTGGTCGACTCAGAGCCTGAAAACAATACTGGTACAGTGTACCTCTCATGCTAGGGTATCTGTATGGTACATGTAGATGTGCATCTCAGCTCTATTTTTGGGCACAAATTTTTGTGCATATGCAAGAGCTAGATTGTCTGTAATTTTCATAGAAAATACACAGTGTACAAGTGTAACTTTAACTTTTGCAGAGGCCAAAATTTACTGGCACCTAGACACTGGGTGGAAATCACCAATGCACTGTCTAATGTAATTGATTACCGGTACAATAATGAAAAATTGAGAGACAACGGGAAGTGATGCCTTGTGTGCATGTCCATGATGAGTTTTACTTTACCTTATGTACACTGTATACTTTATTTACTAAAGTTGTTGTTGTTGTTTATCAGTAAAGATAACATTTTCCATCAGGAAGTACCTTGATGTCTCATTTATATTAGCATAACATGGTCCATTTACTGTTTATTCTTGTAATGATTGTTACCAGCCTGGGTAAATTAACCATGGTTATCTAATTATGTCACAGTTCCCCAATTACTATCAATGCAATCATATCAGGGGAACATCAGAAAAGAACAGGGTTCGCAAACTGAAATCTTAGCAAAAACAATGTCATTGCATTAAATGTCATCATTGGAGCTTTTTTCTACTAAAATAAAATCCAAGTAAAATTTTGATTTTCTATGCTTTGCATGTACAGTAGTCAGACTAGACGAAGTGAAAACAAGATCACAGTGAAACATTGAAAATCTATTTTCGGCTAGAATAAACTGCATTGAAAATAAAATAGTACACAGTACTTCTTTAATACCAGTACTCCTGCACTGGTAATGATGGCACTTTTGGATACATTTTTCAAAGTCTTGGATTAATCCCTCCTTCAACATTTGAAAGGACGTGCAAGGCTCACCGCATCGCTCAAATTGCATAATTGTGTAGACTTCTTGCAAATTTTGTTAGAGCTCATAAAGTAACTGTTTCTAAGCAGGACTTGCTGTTAAGTTGACATTTGACAGCAGAGTGCCATACACATCCTAACTTCTTTGATTTAATTTTGGAAGTTCAGGAAATTAAAATCTCAGAGCTAACTTGATGCGTCTCAATATGGCGACAGTCCACTTCATATTTTTCTTTTTCATGTCCATACACGTTCTTGTTCTCATCTCAAAGCCTGTTGAATTTGCTACTTTTCAGCTTGTCAATATGGTAGAACAGATTTTGCCAAAAGTGCTCTATTTTGGTTTACATTTGAATTTTAGTGCTAACTAAGTAGAACAAGAAACTTTAGTTGACCAATAAAAGAAACGACAAAACAGAAACCAGAAATTCATCAACACTACAACTGGTGTTCCAATGCATAATTTAACACTAATTTAATACTTTGACAGGGAAAAATGCACGTGATTGCTCACTCCTACATGTTTCGAAGTTTATTGAAATGTTGGGACAAATCAGAGCCAGATGAGCTGGTCTATCGCAATCAGGGGAAACAAATTATAATGAGAGAAAAAAAAGAGCTATTCTAAGTCAGTACATTGAATTGCTTCCATTGAAAAGCACAATGCACTGCACGCGGATTGAATATATTATGCACAATTTGGGGCAGATGAATATTCTACATTGATAAAGAATCAGTAGTAATTTATGCAAATTAAATTAATGAGCATTGTTTCGGTATTGAAATTTTATGCTAATGACATTAGCATAAAATTTCAATACCAAAACAATGCTCATTAATATAATTTGCATAAATTACTACTAATCTGCCCCATATCTTTCACTAATAGCGATTGTAGGACGGGTGTCGACCAGTGATTTTTTATCTGAGATCCCCAATGTATGTTTGATACCTCCGCGGAGAACTCAGTTACGAACTTCACAAACCATCCATGCACAAACTAACTTCTAATTACCGTACCTACCCGGAAGTAGTGTCACTACGTTTGGAACAGCCCTTCCATATACTCACCAGGAAAGTTTGGCATAATCATCCTGATACCGTTCTCAGTCAGAGGATGAAACAGTTTCTTGAACGCCCTGTACGTAGCTGGTGAACCGTGAATGAAAACCGCGACCGGGCCATCCTTTGGACCGATGTCACAGTATGCCACGGAAAATTTCGTTCCTATAACATCGACGTCGGAGTATTTCAGATCACTGTCGGAGCCGAGTTCCATGATAGCGGAGATGATGATTCCGAATATTATTTAAGTGTCATTCGTGTAGATAAAAATCCCTTGAAACTGGAAATGTTCTCATGGAAACACGATCCTGTCGTGATGGAAACTACGTGCTTATCATGGCTCTTGTGATGATGCGTTCACCTTGCACTGGAGGTCACACACTATCGATATATATCTGACCACATTATTCACTTCCTCGCATCTATCGAGGCCCTCGTAAAGATAAATTTAACAGTCATTAAAACAGTCATTAAAATAAATTCATAAATATTGATTAGCTCATATAAAAATCTTTGTAATTCTTAACTCATTTACGGTGAAAATTTCATTATGCGAAACGTAGTCTGAAAATGTCATATGTTCCGTTAATTAGCACAGCCAGCGACAGCACGGCAAACCACGAATTTCAGTAATCGAGAGACGAAGGTACTGTTCAGTTGTGCGATATGGATTGTGTATTTCGATGAACATAACATTACATCCGCCTTTTTAAAGCTTTTTATTCTTCACGAGCTCTGTCAGCAAATCGAGTCGGGCACCAGTCGGTGCGATTTGTTCCTCTCGACCTAGTTAAGTAGTTTGACGTCTGCAAATATAGCAGACGAATAAGTGGTGTTATCTGTAAAAAACGCCAAATGCAAAATGTCTGCCAGATCAACGTTCGTTGTTTTACGAATTTGTACTTTGGCCAACAATACGTTTTCGGCAATTCGTGTGTGTCCAACTCATTCTGCCACTGTCAAAGGAGGTCACCTCATTTCAAGACCATTGTGTACAGAGAAAACTAGAGCGGAGCTACCAACAGCAAACGTCACCTTCAAAAGTCTTGGAGTAACATTCAATGCAACATATGCAGATGCCGGGGATCCTAAAGGACCTGCTATTGTATGCCTGCATGGGGCACCAGCTTCACACAAAGACTTTGCAATTATATCCCCTTATTTGCTTTCAGCAGGTGTGCGTTTAATTGCACCTAACTTTCCAGGTATGTAATTAAACTTCTCACCGTCTGTTGTCCTTGTGAGCATACGGTTTAGGTTTTCATGAAAAAAATATAGCATATCAGAACTGGACTTTGCCACTTAGCTTTGCTGCCAACAAATCTTTCTTCATAAATTCTGTATTTAATGTAATTGAAACGCAAACATGCTTGCAGAATTTCTCATTTTAGCATAAATCATTAAGGTGAAAAAGGTTTTTGTTTTGATTCTCGAACTCATATTATATGGAAACAATCAAGTAAACGTTTAACTTGTGACTATGCGTGCGAATTTCTATGTATGTATGCTTTTGAACTACTTGAAGTAGTAACTTTCGAAATTTTGAGTGGACACAAAACAAAGAATTTAATTACTATAGTGGTTGTATTAATACACTGCTGCCTCCATGGTAATATTTATTGTCATGATATAATCTGAAATTGTTTTTAAGGAGCCACTTTCTAATTATCGAAGGTACCGGTATCACAAACTGTTTTGATAATTTCTTTTTTTTCCTCACGCCCTGCCTTCACGATTCTAAAAATGATACACAGAATTCAACAATATGGATTTTGATCTTTTTTTTTTTTTTTTTCTGACAGAATAATAGAATCTCACAACCCCAAGGACCTGGGATCAGTATTCTCACATGAGTTGGGGATATTTTGTCTCACACGAGCCGCATCCCCAACTCATGTGAGAAATCTGATCCCAGGTCCTTGGTGTGTGAGATTCTTTTTCTCACATGACCACAAAATGCCTTAAGGTGAAGGGCGACGAATTCGGACGCGCACACGCTTTAGAACGTTTCTGCGCAGATTTAACTCCAGCCTGCCGCGAATGGGTTATTTTGTAGCGCATGTATTTAACATCACCTGTCATTGTTGAAATTGCGCTTTTACCTAATTTTTTGACCCAGTGTCGTAGAAATACATGTGACCTATAACCTTGTCATATTTTGACCCCCTAGGAAGCTGGTTTTTATTCAATATGAGCGAAAAATTAACATTTGTCTCCCATTATATGGCGCAAATTACCCATCACCTGGAGATATTGTAAAAAGTAGCGTGGTGACACCCTTTTATTAAAAGTGTAAACTAAATGGTATTATGTCAGGAGTTTTTTCGCCAAGTTTGGTCAAAATGACACCATTCAAAGTGACAGGAAGAAAGTTCGAAAATTATGTAGTGATATAATTTTGATATCGTCATTTTGTAATCGATACTTATGTTAAATTTCTTCACAAACATCATGAATACTATACATTCGATAGATATGAATCTTAAGTCTTGGTATTTATTAAAATTAACTCATTTGCTAAGCGTTTTATAATTGCTTTCTTTAGTTTATGAGAATTATATCATTTTTATTTATTTCTAACAACGCCATTTTAACGTCCGTTTCCATGGAAACGAGCGTGGTGACCCCCATTTTTTATTTCATTTTTGCACTTGCACAACTTTCAAGGATATTTGTGCAAAGTTTCAAAAAATGACACCACAACTTAATTTTGACGTAATTCGTAGTACTTCACCTTAAATACACACTGGAAACATTGAATGTTTAACTGTATCAGCAACTATCCTATACTTTGTGGCCATCTAGTATTCCATGTCAGTAACGCAAACTCCATGGCTAGTTCCACTGCCAATACTTCAACTTCTTCTACAGACGAGATGACAAAAAAAAATTGCTATATTTTCCAAGTGGCCCATGTTCACCAGTTATTTGAAAATTCAGCCGGTTTTTGTGAATCTGTCACCAATGACGTACAACATGATCTAAAATCTTGAAAATGCTGTCGTCTGCCCCCATACTCTGACCTGCTTACTTTGTAGTTCCGGTCTGTGTGTTACTCATCGTGCCATTGGATGATATTTTGCGCGTTGAACGAAAGGCTGTTTATCATCCAATAAGAGCTGCAGAGTGTTGGATGGTTTCTGAGAGTGTGGGATCGATTTTTCCCACACTGTCGATCCCACACTCCCAGGGGCCAGGAATGTGAGAAGAAGAAACTGTCCTCCTTCAGCTTCCTCATTCACCCATCTACACCAACATTTCCTAGGGATAGCATTGAAACAATATTGACAGGAAGGACCAAGTAAACGTAATGAGCAAGTGTCCATTCTTGAATTCAAACATATCAGTGGTCAAACGATGATGTTTAGACAGCATCTACCTACCATACATAACTGTTTCATGTTCTTTGTTTTATTTATTTTTTATATTAAAAAAGGGTATGGCTACTGCAAAGTCATTGATGGAGACAGCTACAATTTTACTGTAGAACACAAAGCAGCATTTCTGAAGAACCTCTTTGAAGCTATCGGTGTTGATAGGTAATAATAAAAATATTCCATTTGACTTTCTCGGAAGTCTGAGATGTGTCAATATTGTGTCCAAGTTCATCCTATGACAGAGACAATGTTTTAGGTACATGGGGGGGGGGAGAAATATTTAGCATATCAAAATGATGTGTGAGGACATAAATCCTGATATTTTGTGAATATACTTAGGCCAAGAAAAATAAAATGTTTGTTTCTCATCCTAGACATATTGCAAAAAGTTCTGTGGTTTGACTTTTAGTGTTCAATGCACAGTTTTGACAGCTTAATTTAACAGTGACTTATGTGTACAGTTCTGAATGGAATGTTATAGTGTCAGTTATTTTGTTTAACAGTTCTGTTTTAAACAGCACTGTGTTATGCACTATCGTCACATATTTTTGCGGGTTTTTTCATTTTTTTTCCTAATGAGTAGTAAAAAGGTTGACGCTGCAGTTCTGAATTGATGCGCGCGAGGATGAGAAACAAACTTTTATTTTTCTTTTCCTTATCATGATGTTTTAATGTCAAATCTTACAAGCACAGATTTCAACTACGCAGTGAAGAAATTGTAGTTCAACTGAGTTATTCAGATTTTGGGCCAATTCATTTGTTGTGATTGATTATCTGTGGTATCATTAGAAAGAGAATACGGATTAGGTAAGGTTGTCCTGGTGTTTGCATAAATACCAGTGAGGTCAAAGGTTAAATTGTTTTAGTTGACTGTACTGGTAATACTTGAAATAATAAAGGGGCCATGAATAATTAACCCTCTCAGGCTTTAACCCCTATATAGGGGTAGTTCTGGTAAGTTACCAGAAAGTCAGGCCTGAAAGGGGCATGGCGGATAAAATTCATGAGTAATTAGTGCTTGTCTCGGGTTGCCTTTATGATGAATGAACACATCCATACCCTCTAAGGCAGTGTTGAATAGTAGTTAGCCCACAGGGTAGCCAGGAAGAACAAACAAACAAATAAATAAACAAACAAATAAACAAAAACTATACAAACATACAAAGAGGCATACAAATACATAAATAACAACAAACATTAACAAACAATCAATATGAATAAATAAACATACAAACAGATAAACATCTATTCATATTTATATTCTATCTATCTATCTATCTATCTATATATGTATATGTATATATATGTATATATAGATAGATAGATAGAATATAAATATGAATAGATGTTTATCTGTTTGTATATTTATTTATTCATATTGTTTGTTTGTTTATGTTTGTGTGTTGTTTGTTTGTTATTTATGAATATGTATGCCTCTTTGTATGTTTGCATAGTTTTTATTTATTTATTCGTTTGTTTGTTTATTTGTTTGTTTGTTTGTTCTTCCTGGCTACCCTGTGGTTAGCCTTGTGCAGACCCAGTTTTCTGCATTCTTTCTGTATACCAAATGAGTAAGCAGTCAGTTTTCAAAGGTGTTTCTGCTCATCATACGCTTTTATGTAATCACACCGTACACTGGGCTTTAAGTATTGTGCCATAGTTGTCTATGCAAACTTTCATTTCAAATCTAACCAATCACCACCTTTTCCTTTCCAGAATATCTGTTCTTGTCTCACACAGTGCATCTGGCGCCACCACTGGCCAGTTTTGTGCAGACACCGATCTTGTGCAATCTGTTGCATTTTTATCAGCGATCAACATAAGCCGTCACAAGTAAGTTGCAAATAAATCTCTATATTTTTAACACTTGTTGATTACAAAACATTCACTTTTTAGCTCTATTTGGTTGTATATAAATACCAAAAGAGCTTATATGGTGAGTCGGTGGGGTCTGTATGTCTGTATGTATGTATGTATGTATGTATGTGTGGATTTTTGTTTTAGAATGGCACTATTCTCAACCAAAGCTGCATCGTTGACTTAAAACTTGATTCAAGTAATTTCCAGCAGAAGAGAAATTAATGCATTGTTGCTGTTTGAGTCAAAGCCATATGTGGAATAGAGGCCTGCTCTACAACAATATCATACAATCACTTGAAGTTCTTATTAGTCCCCACGGACGAAGTCTTGGGGGACTTATAATTGGTGGTCATGTCCATGCGTGCGTGCGTGCGTGCGTTCACGCAGATATCTCAGACATGTCCTGGTCAATTTCTTTAAACTTTGCACAAGGATAGTACCTTACCCCATACAGATGCACATCGATTTGTTTCACAATGCATCAAATTTGGCCGTGTTAGAGGACTTTTTAGTTTACACCTCCATAGACTCCATGTATAAGGCATTTCTCCATAGACTCCCATGTATAAGTCAGTTCTGCACAGAATCTCATGCATAAGGACAAGTAAAATAAAAATTTAGTTTCTCATCGTATTCATATTGCAAAAAGGATGCAGTGACAGTTTTTAGCCCCATGGATGAAGTCCAGGGGTCATATAGATTGGGTCATGTCCCTCCCTTCATGCAGATATCTCAGATATTTTGACAAAATATCACTTGACCTCGGTGACCTTTGACCTCAAATATACATATTTGTCCATAACTCAGAAACAACATGCCATACCCTTCATATATGGTATGATGGGACACCTTATGACGCCACATATTGTACCTCATTAATTATGCACATATCTAATTTGAGCGAGCCAATAGAGCTAGAGGTCTGAGTTTTGGTATATAGGGATAACTTAGCAATACAATTTTTTTGACAAAATATCATGTGACCTCGGTGACCTTTGACCTCATATATATATATTTGTCCATAACTCAGTAACCACAGTGCTACACCCTTCATAAATGGTATGATGGAACACCTTATGACGCCACAAACCGGTATTGTACCTCATTAATTATGTGCATATATAATTTTGAAGGAGCCAATAGAGCTAGAGGTCTGATTTTGGTCTATAGGGATAACTGAGCAATACAATTACAAGATGTCACGTGACCTCAATGACCTTTGACCTGAAATATACATATTTGTCCATACTCAGTAACCACAAGTGGTACACCTTCATATTTGGTAGGATGGAAGACCTTATGACGCCACATATTGTACCTCATTATTTATGCACATATCTAATTCTGGGCAAGCGAATAGAGAGAGGTATGATTTTTGGCATATAGGGATTAATTAGCAATACAATTTTTTTTTCAAAATGTCACTTGACCTCGATGACCTTTGACCTTGATTATACATATATATGCATAACTCAGTAACCACAAGTTCTATACCCTCCAATTTTGATAGGATATTAGACCTTAAGATGTCACATCTTGTACCTCATTTATTATGCACATATGTATTTCTTGGCTGGCCAATACAGCTAGAGGTCTGATCTTTTTTCCCGATTTCGAACCATAACTTAGACATGCCCCATGTGTTTCAATTGGGAACAACGACATAGACCTATGTGCCCATAGATCTCAACATATACACTCCAGTGATACTTCTTAATGACCACATTTCAAGACTAATACTCCCCTATTACAAGTGGGGACTATGTCATTGTCAATGACTTGTTCTGTGTATTTGTATCACAATTTGTAGCATCAAAGATAAGCCGTGAAAGAGTGTAGTAGTACGACAGAGGGAATACATGCAGCTATTGAATAATCAGGCATCCTTCATATGCAAAGAAAATTGCTTTTTTGACTTAATTTGATAAATCAAGAACACATGTGTGGCATACATCAACTGTCATAATGATTCCAGCCATTGCTGTTGATGCCCAAAGCATCAGATTATAAAACTCCCATCAAATAATCATTGTTGTAGTTTTTCTACCTTTCAAGTTGTCAGTAAAGATTTATTATCATTGGTTTACGTATTTTCAGGCCTGATTTGTGAACATTTTAGGGTAAATTTTGAATTTTTAATCTTTCATTTGTCGTTTTGGATAGAACATGAAGTGTCAATGCCCAATCATTAATTTTTCTCTGTGGGTGCATGACTATATGCAAATGCTGGAAGTTGAATTGCATAAAATTCAACAATGTGATACAGCATTGCTGATAACAATATTTAATGATTGCTTTCATTCACGACATTGCATGAGACACATGTTCAAAGTGTGTTTGAATGCTATAGTGTGTAGGAATGCTTTAATCTTCTGTTGCATTTTTTTCAAGTCCTGCGAGATATGGACGCTATTTCATAGGCACAGGTTCCTGGCTTATGAGTAATAGGATTATTGGAAAAGCAATGAGGAAACTGTTGCCGCCGATTGCAATAAAACTGAGTGGCTTCCGAGTGAGTGATCCAGGCTATATGATCGGTTTAGTACATGAAATGGCAGCTGTCAACTGGGCGAAGGTAAGCAAAGCTCTATAATAGGTGATAGTAGTGTCTGTAACTGGTTACCTGTGTTTTTATATTGGCTTGCAAATTATTGAAAGTTGTAAGAGGAACGTCAAAGATGTATAGTTAGGGGGCAGCTTAATTAGGATGAAAAAGGAAAACAGCATACTGAATCAGTACAACTCTTTGAAAATTACGTTTAACCAGTTCACCCCTAATGCCCCATAAACAGATCCATACTCACCGTTGATAACAATATGTTTTGCCAAAAACATTGTGTTGAAAGGTATAACTGCAAATTTGAAGATTTTGATGATCACTTAGCAGTTAATAAACATTGAAAGTGGTTTGCATCTCTGCCCCTGAGGCCACTGTTCCTGTTTCCTACCAGTCAGTGCATTGTTTGGTGACTGAAGTCAATAAATTTTTGATACTCCTGGTGTCATTGACCCTTGGGAAGCAGCAGATATAGGCATGTCTCATCGCTTTGACTTTCCTTTGTGTACTCTAGGAGTGTGAAATATCAATTGATCAGGAAATTGCATCGGATGCCATCCCCATTGCACAACAACTCTCACATGTTTGATAAGCAGCATGGGACTTAACATTTTACAATTTTGCAATCTTAGATTAACTGCTGCATTAACTCCAAATATGACAAATTTCAGACGAATTGATGAGTTTTTATGCAAATGTGCTGGAACAGCAATTACCGATTGTAGGTGTGCTGATACAGATTGAGGCTAATGGTTGGATTTTCGCACTTCCAAACTTTCGTTTAGGCTGAGGGTGGGGGGGCTGGGTGTTGAGGCCAAATGCAATTAGTTGCGTTTACCGTTTGTATTACATTGATTATTTTCTCTAGCTAATAAAAACAAATTATCGAAATGTGTGAGGCTATGGCATCACAAAAACTTAAAACTTGTACTGATATATCATCTGACCATGAGTTTAATCTCACTATATTCATAGTTTGATAGATTGTTACAAAAATTACCATGATTGGATTGGTAAAATAGAATGATTCCTACCTCCTAAAAATTCTATTTTTGTTGCTTTGTACGACAGAGCATAGACAATCTTAAATTGATGTCTAAATCACCGTATCCAGTCTTGGTGATTGGCTGTGAAGAAGATAAAGTTGTAGAAGTTGAAATTGCCAAGGAGAAAATGAAACTCTTCAACATAGACCGGACAGAAGATGTCCTGTATATCAACGCTGATGGAGTCTGTACAAATGTAGAGAAAATAGAGAGTAGTTAATATGTAGAAGGTAAATTTATCTCATAGTCAACATACACTTGTATACTCAATATGGCCCAGTGCAACTCAAACTTTTCCACATTCTGAAAATGAGTTGGGCAAAATGCTGAAGAATTTATAACGTTTAATTTGCATTGGTTTCAGTTTGGGAATGGGGGCCATACTGAACAATTTTACAAATCCCCATCATCCTAGGGGGCTAAGGTGCTCTTGGAGACAGGGAGGACCCCCTAGGAAAATCTTAATGCTTTGTGATGAAGAGAGGGCCCAGTGATTTTAAGGTGCACAGGAAATTTTGTAAATTGATATTTCATTGTGACATGAGCATTGACTACAAGTATGAGAACTCACTTTATGACTGGAGAAATGTATCTGGAGTGACAACAACTGCGAATTACTGGACAACACTTATTTTCAAACTGAAGGCACACATCAAAGCTGTTTGTGAACTGCACTTGTACATTGTGGTACTTGGGAAAATGAGCTACTTTGTAAAAAATGTACCTTTTAGTGATTTTTTTGTAATTTTTCATGTACTTCATATTTTGGGGTCAAACTCGTCCATTTGAGGAGAGATATTGACAGTTAGCACTGGATAAAAAAATTAATTATTTGATGAGTAGGTCTCAGTGTATATCATGTACTTTCAGTGAGAGACTGTCTGTTAATCCATTCAATTTAAATCTCCCACCAATATTGCCGTATGCCAAATCTGCAGAGCCTTGACCATTAAAACAAGAATTGCAGCTCTATTACTGGAAGGAGTTGACCAACACTGATGAAGTTGTTATGTATGTAACAGTAGGTGATGTCCCAGACTTTCTCGCTCACATAAACGAAACAACCCATCTTCACTGTCTATACTTTACAGTTCTCTGTTAGTTTGCCATCTTGCATCCCGTCAAGAAACCTGAGAACAGGCAGGGACATATCACCTTTTGATGACTTATTTTTAAGATTTTACATTAGAGGACAACACCTTATAGTTTGGTTACGTTGTTCTAAAGGGGAAATAATAAGAATAATTTTTTTGTGACTGGTCTTATCATCATCAGATCACAAAGACAAAAGAAGACGAGGTATCATCTTTGCCAAAGGAGGACACTGGATTCAAAATTCTCATCCGGAGATCATCGCCATGGCAATACTCGATCTGTTGAAGCTGGTACAAAAATGATCAGCTCCATGTAGTATCATAAGTTTCCCTTTGTATTTTCATAATCACCAAGCCAGTGATTTATGATCTTCTAATTCTGTGCTGTGAACTTAGTTGTATAATTACTGAAAGTTTTTGTTGAATATGCGTGAAAGGCCTTTGAATTGTAATAGGTTCAACCCAGAATTTGAATGGATCTCGGTACAAACAAACCCACATGCTTGCAGAAAAGCGCATAGAAATATGTGTACTTCCATATGTGCTTGTACTCATGGGTTTGCTTGTACTACCATCACGTAATCTTTTTGGGGCACACTACTGAGTCTGCAGGACACATCGCACCATTTTTATTTGGGAGTAGACCCATTGCTTCACAGGATACCAGAACTGAAAAACATCAGTGACAACTTGCAACTTCAATCCAGGAATGCAATGCATTTGCAGGAATGCTGATGGCTGTATAAACTTCATGTCCAATTCATACATCTCAGGAATTATGTACTTCCAGATTGGTACTAAATATGGGCATGTGATGGAGCTGCTGTCTTTAAGTCTTCCACAGTATAGCTCTGGGAAATTCTGATGTCTGTCAGTTAGACATTAGAGTCCCTGTAGCTTTTACTTTTTGCATGTACTTTCATGACTTTGGTTTAAAAATTCGTGGTAATGTCTTAATGTCAAGTGTCATTGCATCCACTGAAGGATGTGTGTCTATATGTAGGAGGAATAAACTGATGAATTTAACTGACTGCATATTTTCTTGGTGCTTCCCAACAGCATGGCTGCAGCTGTACACCATGTTTATTTATATAATTGCTGAATTCTTGAAAACAAAACATGATGTAAATTGCCAACAATTATTATATTTTGGATTATATTTACATTTAAAGAGAAAATCACTTTTCAATATCTGATTTCATAGTACTAAAGTTGTCTATATGTATTTGTGAGATATTTATGTGTACGGGAGAATATTAGATGATTAAAAGTGAACAGTACTTAATATCACATAAAAAGAAATGAAAAATCTAAACTTACTCCTAATGTGCTGTAGCATATGGAGCTGGAGACACATGCAAAAGCTGTTGACAAGGTCATACTCTGAATGAAGACAAGTAAATGACTCAATAACCTGTTGAACTCTGACCCCAATGACTTTTGACACCATGTCAAGATTTACATCCAAACAGAGGTCAAAGGATAATCAATTTAAAGCAACTATTGTAACTCTTTGAATTTTGTTCCTGGTTTGGTGGAGGGGAGGGGGGATCTTGAAATTGTGAGAAAAGAGAAGCTAGGAAATCGGGTGAATTGCATACATTTGCATAAACTAACACTTCTTTATCATGCAACTTACAACTGCTTGACAAGCTAAGAGATGAACCCAACCAATATCTTAAGTTTGGGTTAAAAAATAAATTAAAATCGAATTAATATTGTAAAGAAGTGATTTTTGAATGAAATGCCCTGGGTTGGTAGCAGTGCCCCCTTAACCCACATCTTCAGTTTTTCCATAATTTTGTTTTGCAAATCATGTTTTGGTTGGACTGATTCATTATGTACAAATATTTTTATGTCTGAAAATGCTTCAAGTGAAGAACTAGCACTTCCATTTAAAGCACTCTTGCCATTCATGTTTGTAGGAATTGGTGTTTTTTTCTCCATTTTGAAACTGAATTTAGTTCCCTTAAACACTCTTATTTATTGCTATGACAACTCGTTGCTAAGCCTCCAGTAAAATATTTGAAAATAGTATTGGTTGAAGTTCTTTTATCTGTTTGTGTTGCAACTGATATTTCCCGCCTTGTTCAGATATATCTTATAGTACATGTAATTTTTAGCTCACATTTGGTATACCAATGTGAGGTTATCATATATAGTGAAGTCAGTGGTGTCTGTATGTATGTGTGTATGTATGTACGTACAGTATGTCCATCAACATCAAAAACATGCAAACCGCTGCACGTTTCAGCTTGGTATTTGGTGTGTTGATGCATCCTGGGCTTTAGATGGGATTTTGTTCAAATGAAGTCTGCATTGCCAAAACTATGCAAATGAGCTTACAAAATGTGAAAATGATCAAAAATTAATAACTCAAAAATCGCTGTTTCGATTGCTTTGAAAATGTTTGTGCAAGTACCTTAGGTGAAACTTATATACTTTTTACGAATATGGTGAAGATATCTTTATTTTGTATTTTTGCGGAATTTTTTGGTGATTTTCTCATTTTCAGTAAAATTCTTCTCTGAAACTGCCAACCCAATCGCTCTCAAATTTGGGTTGGATGTTTGCAAGGGTGTTACTCTTCTAATTTGTTGAAATTATGACAAAATTGGGAAAATTACTATTTTTGGGCAATTTTGTCATTTTTGGTCAAAGAATCTTAAAAAGTATTTTCTTTTTAAAGCCCCTGGACAGACAGCTTTTATATTTGGTACACAGATGTACAGAGATGACAATAGTAAGATATGTGGAAATTGTCCTGAAATATACAAATTTGTATTTTTAAGACAATTTTGTCATTTTTGGTCAAGAAAACTTGCTCTCAAAATTACTTGTCTGATAGCTTTGTAATTTGGTATAAAAGTCCCGAGGGATGTTATTAGATAAATTTTCTGCTCAAAGTGTTGGGAAACCCCCAAATTTGTATATTTTAGGTAATTTTCTCAGTTTGTGACCTTAAATGACCTACACCAACCCAGGATATGTTGTGAGACAGTTTTGAAGGATGTGAACATAATTTGTCATATTTGGTATCAATTTGTAGGAAAATTTGATCCAGAAAACAAAGCTGAGGTGAATTTTTCCATTGCAGACCAATTTTTGCAAGTTTTATATATAAGACACACAAGAACTGATGAGAAATTTGGATCCAGGATAATTCCAGATGTTGTAATCACCCCCACAGTGGAAGGCATTTCACTATCTGTAACTAACTTAAGTGCTGTTTACATTAGAATGATAGCACTCATAGCATTAATTAAAAAATCCCTAAGGTTGTAAATACATTTCCTGTCATGCCTTATGTAATACCAAGGGGTGGAACATTTGATATTCAGGAGGGGGTAGGGTCTAGAAGATTGATGAGGTAGCATTACTTTTTTACCAGATCCCTTGTACATTTTTTCCCCACTCCCACCTTTTCTTTTTATCAAGCCTTCTCTGTCTATTTTTTGTTGTTGACATTTGCTTATGTATTTAGGATCTGCTTGTCCCATTGCTATGGAAGTTGATATGCATGTTCCTAAAGATGACCTCCAGTACCTAAATTGGAGACCTTATTTGCTTTTGTCATTCTTGTTTTTCTGGTTTAAGTATTTCTTGAATGGACCGATTCAAACCAAATGTGAGCACATAAAGTCCTTGACGGTATTTTTTATCACATGCCCCATGTAACTTTATGAAGAGAAAACAAAATAACAGTTTTTAATTGTTAAACATTATTTCTTGATAAGTTTTTCCATACAGCATTCTTGCGAATGATGGTCTAAAAGGCCTATAGCTGTAAATTTTATGTCATTTTTCTCACTTTTTTGTCAATAAAAGTTTCTTATTCTACTCCCTAAAGAATGTTGAGATACACAGTATTCAGCTTGTCAACTCAGCCTCGTTGCCGTTTCCGAGTTGATGTTTTCCCTAGAATGAAAATATCTCTATACCGCTTTTCTCAATACAGATTTTGCTTTATGCCACTTTATAGATTGCCCCAGGCTCCAAAAAATAAAAGTGAGTTTGTGTTATTTCGTTTGAATGTTAACGTTTCAGTGTTCAGTGGAAAAAGTCGATCGGCTTTTTTGTGGTATCTTTGTGGTATGTAAATCAACGTGAAAGATACGATAGAGTTACCAGTTCATCCATATCTCTGTCTCTGTCTGTCTCTCTCTCTCTCTCTCTCTCTCTCTCTCTCTCTCGTGTCCAGCTTACCACTTTAAATGATATCATTTTATGTTATTTTACAAGGAGCTGTGTGCTCGGTTCGCATTCACCAGCTCGCGCTCGATGTTCGACTGTTATCGTGTTTGTAATTCCATGTTTTTGTTCCTGCCATGTTTTATATGACCCGCAGAATTTGAGTCGCTAAATCTCCGCGGACTTATAAAACAGTGATTCGAATGAATAAAACATTAGATGGTCGCATTGGTGAAGTGATCGTGAAATTGAAGCAATATACTTTGGCGGTTCGTCCTGTACAGGGCGTGTAACGCGAAACCCACATTGGCAAACCAGGTACATGTAGCAACAACCGATTACGCCAAAACAAATTCCTTTCATAGCTGTGTACACGACAGTAAAAACACGATCGAGAAATTGTGTCGAATGCGGAAAATCAACACACACGGTACTTTTTGTGATTGTTCGGGTAGCGAGAGAAAGTTCAATTCATAGTCTCTGTCTCTCGAAGACCGCGGATTGGAATACTCAAACGTCAAGGCCGAAATTTGCATTGTAACTATGGAGACACCAGTGGTCTCTTTCTGAGTAAAGCAGACTGAATTCCGAGAACCCGGACAGAAATTGGATACGCAGGTTCCTACAGATAAACTAAATGTGATATTTTGAGATTATGATGAAATCTGCAATTTTGTATTTTTGAGGCTTTTTTTGCCATTTTTGGTCAAAAAATTTGTTTCTCAAAAACTGCAAGTCGATAGCTTTGATATTTCGTGTACAGGTTCCAAGGGATTACTTTAATATATGATATATTGACATTATGGTGAAATCTGCAATTTTTTATTTTGGGGGGCAATTTTTGCCATTTTTGGTCAGAAAATTTCATTCTCAAAAAACTACTCGTCAGATAACTTTGGTTGACATGTTCGTAGGGATGATCCAATGTGATATATTCAAGTTATGATGAAATCTTCAATTGTGTATTTTTGCAGCTATTTTATCCACTTTTTTGTTTTTTCTGGCCACTGAAATGAGCTATCAAAGATTTCCACCTTCTTCATCAACATGTGTCAAAAAAAGTTATTCTCTACATAAACACAGCGGAGCTATATCGGCCATTAGGTCGCTTGTTTCTTTGATGGAGGACTGGGATGAATTGAGCCGGGCAGCCATAGCCACTCGGTTATATGCTAGTCAACATGTAGGCTCAGTGCTACATGTATCATGTACCGTGATTCTTTTATTGAATAATCAAGTCGTAGAGACATTCTACATATTAAATACAATTATTATCCCAGAAATGTGCCAAGCGTCTGTGGTATGCCATGGAAAATTGTGTTCCCAAAACGTCAACGTCAGTGTATTTTAGATCGCTGTCTCAACAGAGTTCCATGACAAAAATCACTTGAATTCTGGTCTAAACTAGAATTCAAATATAAACAAAAATAGAGCACTTTACATGTATACAGTGTATACAGGCTGTATCAACAAGCTGAATAGCAGGTATTTCAACTAGGGTAGCAGAACAAGAACTCTCAATCAACATACAAAATAAAGCTAGTGAAAGAAAATAGATCACAGCTTTTGGCCCTGTAATGGGCAGACAACGTAATCTTGTAAAATGCTGTAAGTTCATCGATTAAATAAAAGCACAAGTATTCATCAGTACTGTTTTTGTGTAGAGCTGAATGTTCTAGGATGATTTTCCTTCATGTTTCATAGATGAAATAAATTCCTCAATGATATTTTTTTCCTTTTAATACAGCCTTTGCCACCCGGCGCTGAAATGTTCCCAAACGTAATTTATGGATATATTTCTCATAATTTCTGCTCATGTTTGCCAACTTGTTTGCTACTGATTTGAGCAATGGTTATACTTAGTATGCAAGAATTTTTAACGGTTGCAGATAGATAGATAGATAGATAGATAGATAGATAGATAGATAGATAGATGGATGGATGGATGGATGGATGGATGGATGGATGGCGGACGGATGAATGGATGGATGGATGATTGGATGGCTGAATATACGTACATACTCCACACACCATGCACACATTGATGTATTATACCTATGGGATGTAATGTATGTATTGTGGGACAGCTATGGCCCTTTTCATACATTCCGTGAACAAAATATTAAAAAATTCGTATTCATTGCAAAATTTGCAAATGTGAAATGTTACCCTCACCCAGGCTAAGTTTGCATAATTTGAGCCTCCCCAAAGGGCAGGTTTGTATTAATACAATCACCCCCTCCAGTTTCTCCTGCCCATCCCCACTCATAATAACTGAAAATCACCTAGCTATGTGAACCATCGGAATATGCTGCTATGAGGATACTGCGTGGGTAGAATGTGATTGAATTTTGACATTGAAGGATATGATTTTAGCATAAGAATAATGATGTATGCTTGCCTTGTATTTTTCAGTTATTGTTGGGATAATGCAAACTGGAGGTATGGTTATGCTTGAGTTCGCCGACTCTTTGATTCACCGAGATAGTTTCTATTTTCGACTCGTGTAACTCGTGTGTACAAGTTGTGAAACTACAGATACCGATCCAAATTTTAGAACAAAGTATCATTGTTACAGCTATACATTCACACTCTCAAAACTGCTTTTTTATAGACACCCCAACTAACAAAGTAAAGAACATACACTGCGTTAGAGTCCAAGAAAGAAAGCTGTATTAGCCAATGGTAATTATGTGACAATCGCCAATTCTATAAATGGAAAATGAGTCATGACGTAAACCTAATGTCCATATTAGTGTCAAGTTGACTTAATTCAGTGTCGGTACAATGGAATCACATCTACATTTTGGTCTTAATCTCCTCCACCGGGCATTGGTTCCGGTGGTAACTCGGCACATTGTTGGCACTGTACATCTCTGTTGTCACAATCTACAAAAATGGAGACATCTCGATTTTAATCGTGGTATTCACATAGATACGAGTGAAATTCAGCAAAAGAGAACAACTGAGTATATGTAACGATTGGAATAAAATTTTATACACAATCCATTAATGGATCCTAACCCATTTATATGAAAATACATCAGACAGAAAGACAGACAAATTAAACACTGACAAGCATTGTCACAATTACTCTACATGAACTTCTCCTGACGTAAATGTAGCAAAAATGAACATACATACATACATACATACATACATACATACATACATACATACATACATACATACATACATACATACATACATACATACATACATACACACATACATACATACATATCTTATGCAGTGTTATGTCTATTGACGATCAGCAAGCAGTACATAGATATGCTTGAATACTTACTGTAGTACATGCAAATGTAACCCATTTCCATCGAACAAGCGAAGTCGTCCCATTTGTAAGATTTAGATTTACTGTAAGAAAAAGGAGAGGGTAGGTTAACCGTAATTTGTGTCAAAATAATGATTATGACAGTTTTAACTTTGGTAGAACCGACTTAAGATTAAATCAAATTACCTTTTGTACAAATGTAATGTTTTAATGTGTTATTTACATTCTGAGATTTCTTGACAAACAAAAGACTTAAAGAAAAAGTCTGTTACTTTTGTTATTGATTACGATCAGGAAAATATGTGAACCCAAATAATGTTGATTAAGCCTTATATGTACAGGCTGAATATTGAGTATCTCGATATGCTTTGTGGAGTAGAACAAGAAAATTTAAAGATAATAAAAAATCATTCAAAAGTTACAGCTACTGACATTTTAAGAAATAACGGTACAGAACATCGTTACCAAAAAAAATAGCCCGTGTTAACATCAAAATTTCAAAACTCTAGATGGAAGTCTTAAGTGTTTATTTTAAAATTATATTTAAAGGTATAAAGTATGTATAATTACACGAGACACACCTATGCTAAAATGGCCAAAATGTTTATTCAAGGGTTTAAAGGGAGGGTGACGCCGGAACTGCGCGTGTGCGACTTTCTTGTTTGCAAACGATGTACTTTATGCATGATATCAAGATGCATTGCGTCAACATAGCTGTAACATGTAAAGTTTTACAAAATTCATTCTTAACAAACGTATTTTCACTTTCATCAATCGCCAGCGTACCCTAGATACAATGTTTACATCGGTCGTAGGGGTCCCTGGCAACCTTTGAGCAGAGCTCCGACGACACCCTTCCTTTAACACAACTCTGATTCGTTCTCTATCATTAAATCAACCTAAATACCAATTAACGAACATAACTATTTTTTTCATCTTGTTCACCTTTATGCAGAGGTACATTGAATAATTTTCATTAAGGGTGATCGAGCCACTAAATTTTTTACCAACAATTTTCGTTAGTTTTCTCTAACAGTAAGACTTATATGTGAGGATGAGATTATGACAAAAAATCACTATGTCACCAGATTAATTTGGCAGCAAGAAGGATTTGAAATACACCCACTTTATCCCATTCGAATGACAGAAATTATGAATCTCCCGTAAGCGTTGCACAACCCGATATATTTACTTTCAATTCCTTTCTTCAAATGCTGCACTTGTTTTATTTAATTTACATGTGAACCGCATTGAATAATAAATGAAAGTTTTAGCTATAAATTATTGTTCAGATATTGCACATTATATGCATCAAATAAAAATATTAGGTCACCGGCCTATTTACAATGCTTCATTGCTTAACATCAACCCCTCCCCATATGAGAAATGGGAAAAATCACAATTTGATGAAAGAGATGTCCTTTTCAAATTATTTTGATGGGATTTTTAAATACTTTGTAAATATATCGACATTCAAATATTAAAACTTACAACTCGAAGATAATATAATGGTCATTCAATTATCACTTATAAAGTCCGCTTTCATGCTAAAAGCCCTGACAATAAGTTGTATGAAGATAGGTTTCCATCAAAACCACGGTGTACTTTTTACAGTGAGCACGGTCCCGTACAGTGGACGCGTGCGTCGTAGAGTGCGCGTTATATTGTTTGCAGATATGATGACGTAGCAAGTGACTCGATCACCACTTAAGACCTATGGTCCATATCATTACTATACGTGACAACCGCACTGAAATACAGTGGAAGAGAACAAGGAAACCTCTTGTTATAAGGCCATTAAAGAAAATTCTTTGTTTGCCGTCCTGGGATTTTTCGAAAACCTACCAGCCAGCCAGGGAAAAACACACAGAAAAAAACACAAGTGGATTAACATTAGCTGAATTTTTATTTGGTTTCTTTTGGAAAATTAATATTTTTATGTGTAATAGTGATAACATTGTATTTGTTTTCTTAATTTTCTCTGAAAACCTACCAGCACGTAGAAGGCAAATAAAGAATTTTACTAAAGTGCCTTACCTAATTGCCACACAGTCCCTATTATTATGACTGTGGTCACCAAACCAGTTCTGGTAGCAGTTTCCTGTTAGGACTGTGCCATCACGCCAAGAAAACGTTCCTTCCATATTGCAGTCGTCAAGGCCAATCCAGAACCCATCTACCAAATCACCGACGTTTTCATTTTCAATGTTCGTCTCCAGTAGGTTTTGAACGTAGTACGAGTCTACTGTGGCCAGCATCCCGTTGTCTGCACGACAAGCTGCCCTCGCATCGCCATAACTTAGCTCGTTAAGGAATATCTTGTATTCAACACAAAGACAAACTGGCCCATTGGCTAATTGGTGATATAAAAATATAAAATATGTTATTGGTGTGTGGTAAAACATCTACAGACATGCAGCTGCACTTATACCTTTTCCAGGAGAAAAGGTAGTAAGCAAAACGTGATCTTTGTTTTTACAACGATTTGTACGGCAGGATATCTGCATTATATTTATAGATGATCACGTGACATCAAACAAACGCTGAAGAAAATAATGGGAAAATGACACTGTAAATCTTACTAAAGGTAGAATGCGCCTAAGAATGTGCCTCTTTTCTGATCTCCCACTTGTAGTGGTTCATTTAATTTTAAACTTCTTGGTGTACGTAAACTTTTCATCCCATGTAGTTAAACCAGGGATGGCGGCAATTTTGAATTTCCAATATCGGTTAATCTTAACTATTTTTTTCCGTAGTACCAAAATTTGCACGGTGAACCCCAATTTTAATTCTTGAATTTGAAAGAAAAATGGTAGAAATATTCCTTGAAGAAAGTTTGAGCAAAAATTTTAAGTCTTTCTCTTTAGGCGCATATACCTTATTACAAAATTTGAGTTTGTTGATAAAAAGCAATTATGAATGAATATCGCTACCCCATTACCTTGCAGAGGCATTTAATTGGGTTTATATAATCTGGTATCGATTGGCAAGCAGTTTTTGTCGGATCTATTCGATGGTAACTTTTCAGAACAAAATGCGGTCTCCATGGTAACAACTATGAGTATTGTGATGCAAAACTAACTATCTACAGCTCAAGACATGTGTCATGATTCTTTGGCGAATCAAACAAACAATACAAGGTAAAGCCTTGCCTTCGCACTGTCCTTCTTTTCCGTCGCTATCTTCAGAACTACTAGAAGACCCTCCCCGTCCGTTTCCCCCGTTGCCACCTTCAGGACTGCTATCAGACCCTCCACGTCCGTTTCCCCCGTTGCCACGTTCAGGACTGCTATCAGACCCTCCCCGTCCGTTTCCTCCGTTGCCACCTTCAGGACTGCTATCAGACCCCCCACGTCCGTTTCCTCTGTTGCCACCTTCAGGACTGCTATCAGACCCTCCACGTCCGTTTCCTCCGTTGCCACCTTCAGGACTGCTATCAGACCCTCCACGTCCGTTTCCTCCGTTGCCACCTTCAGGACTGCTATCAGACCCCCCACGTCCGTTTCCTCTGTTGCCACCTTCAGGACTGCTATAAGACCCTCCCCGTCCGTTTCCTCCGTTGCCACCTTCAGGACTGCTATCAGACCCTCCACGTCCGTTTCCCCCGTTGCCACCTTCAGGACTGCTATCAGACCCTCCACGTCCGTTTCCTCCGTTGCCACCTTCAGGACTGCTATCATGCCCGTTATGTCCTTTCCCCCCCTTGCCTCCTTTTCCCCACTTGCCTCCATTGTAACCTCCATACCCTCCGTGTCCCCATCCTTCTTTGTTGCCTTTGTTACCAGACCCTTTCTTTCCCCATTTTCCCTACAAAAAAGTATATCATTTGAAAAGGTGACAAAATGGATGTTATAACGTGCCTCTCATATCGAACGCCCTGCGTCCTTAGGGATCCAATGGTAACTTTTGGGTGATGCAGTGGGCCACGTAGTAATATCATTTGACTGAAGTGACTTATCTAGTGCTGCTGTAAAACGTGTCGTTTTTAGCTCACGTGTTCACACACGTGAGCTAATGTCATAACGATGTCTGTCTGTTCGTCCGTGTGTGTGTGTGTTTGTTTACACGATAACTCAAAAACGCCTATACAGATTCAGGTCAGATTTAGTAGACAGGTACCATATGCTACTTGCAAGAACTGATTAGATTTTGGTTTATGTGGCTTGCATATTAATGAAGTTATGCAATGTCATTTTTTTCATATAATGGTTTCCCTATGCACACAGTATTGACAGTGTCGACATATATCAAGAAATACCGCACAAAATTTCATAAAACTTTCACAGTTGACAATCTCAGAACATTATAATGATACTGTGAGTTCCATGTCAATTATCTGCTCATTTGCATATTTAATGAACTTTTGTAATCAGTGACATAACTCTTAAATTCCTGCATAAAATTTGATGATACAGCCAACAAATATTGATCTGATATATTTAATTGTACTGAGAAATATTGAGCAGTGTCAAGTTAATAAATAGCTCATTTGCATATTTTATGAAGTTTTGTAGTTAGTCATATAACTCCGAAATAACAGCACCAAATGTGCTGAAATCTGCTGCAGATACTGATCCGACAGATATCTAACTGTGTTGTAAAGCATTTAGTAATGTCAAGTTAATTAAGGGTTCATTTACATATTTAATGAACTTTGTAATTAGGTATATAACTCTAAAATTACGGCACCATATTTGTGAAACCTACAGATATTGATCTGATAAATATCTAATTGTGCTATGAAATATTGAGCAGTGTCAAGTTAATTATGGGTTCATTAACATATTTAATGAACTTTAAAATTAGTGATATTACCCCAAAATTACAACATTAAATTTGATAACACGTGCTACATATGTAGATCTGATAGATATCTAATTGTCCCATGAAGCATTGAGCAGTGTCAAGTTAATAAACAGCTCATTTGCATATTAAAATAAAACTTTGTAAATAGTGATTTAACTCTAGAGTACTGTGCGAAAGTTGATGAAACCTACTACATATAATTATGTAACAGATATCTGATTGTTCTGTGAAACGTACTACTATTAATGAACCTATTTTAAAACACGTGAGCACATTCAGTTCACATCTGGTAATTAGCTTATATTACAAACCTCCGGTAAAATATTATCTAGGGTCTATGGTTAGCTAGAGTCAAGGGATTCACTCATTTAAGATTTAGCTAATTCAAACACTTGCCCGCCGAGGAATGGTCAAAGTGCCATGTTAATAGCTAAATTAAGAACCTGCTAAGTCAATTTTCCAGTTTGCAAAAAGCCATTCAGCTAATTCAATGTGTCTTACAGTATTCAACTTGATTCAAATTATTAACTCTTTGAGGGCTGTAAAGTTTTCCCGCCAAAATTTTAGTGCAACATTTTACAATTTTTTATGAATTTCCTGTACTCTTTATCATTTACGACCAAATGGAAATCACATTTCATTGGCTACAGTTTTTTCTGAAAATTTTGGCAAAAATCTGAGAAAAATTGACTGCGGTTTAGTTTATAAAGGAGACAAAATAGACTTTGGCGCTCAAAGGGTTAATGTGCCATCCCAGTACGAAAATCGGTTTGCTTTTACGGAATTACGTTTATCACTCGATGGAAGTGAGGCATTGTTTGTCGTTTGGAAATACATGTATAGCGAAAATTTGGTATGAAAATTAAGTGGGAGAGGCATGTAATACAAAAATTTTAATACCCCAAAAGTGACACTGTGCCCTCGAGGAAGTTGGCTCCTTGTCGTTGTGACGTTGGGTAAGTAGTCACCTGCATGATCTCATATTTAAAATAATATTTAAACCATTTGACATGGCGCTGTCATTTTATTTAAATTACATTCTCTGTCAGAAATAGGTTTTGGAAATAAATCCGTAACTCTGGTAACTCCAGTAAACAATGATGCATACTGTAAGAACTAGGACCTTGCTCATTTTTGCACTCAGAAACTCTCCGAGTCACTGTCGCCGGGCATAATAGATATAGAACGCTTAGTATCTTGTAATACACATTTATTTTGCTGTTGGCATGTATGGTGCCTTACTTTGAGAGGGCCGAATTTCCTGAATAGAAGCGGCAAAGGCAATTTTTTAAGATAAACCCATATAAACATTTAGTATGTTATAGAACGTTCACGCATAGTCAACTCATATAAACTGACCTTCGTGTTTCCATGATTGTGCTCGTCCGGTGTCATTTCTTGGACACACCTGAGCTTATTTTATTCAAACTTGGCATGAGACCAAGATGCTATAGAGTACACACATATAAACTTCTCTTTGTTTTACAACACGATCCAATAAGGCCATCTCGACTCTTGTCAACACAAATCTTATACGTCAAGAGCCATTCCTCTACTGATTTTGCTCAGACTTGATAGCAGTATGATGTGCGCCTAAACATTTGTATGTGTGTGTTTGTAAATTTGCTTCACGATATCATGTAATATGGACCTGGTGGCAACTATGTTTTGACGTTTGTCATGCGAATACCCTTTACACGGATATAGCACAATAGCTCCATTTAAAGCTTGCAGAAGAATGGCGTATGAAAGAAGGCATGTACTGGCACTTCTCGTTAAGCGTACGAAAGTTATTCATGAGTACCCATCTTTGCTCTAGTGACAAGCCAACTGAAATAGTTTTGGATGGATACAAAGAGATACACAAGTTGGTACAGACAAAGTTATTGAAATGTGTTCTACGAGAGAGGCAAAACAGGGTTAAAGCTGAGTCTGTGCTAAGGACGAGTTGAAAAAGTTCGAGTAGGAGGGTCAAATTGATTTTAAGACAGAGTTGGTTCAGGCGAAGGTGAGTTCAGAGTGTTTCGGCCGCCTTGACACGACCACAGAGTCAAAAAATAATTAATGAACTCGTTTTAAAAGCAAAAGAAAAGCATGTTTATGTTTGTACTTACAGACGTTCCTTGTGTATCACTGATGCAGATGACAAATATGAAGACCACGAAAAAAATGGCGCACAGCTTCATTGTTAAGGCGGTGTCTGCAGATTTAACATAAGAAATATATGGCAATCGATTATCGTTGTCTATGCCATACGACCAATGTAAACACTGTATCCAAGATACGATGTGATTGATTAAAGTTCAAACATGTCTATCATAATCTACTTCGTATAATGTAAATGTTGCAGCTATGATGAGGTGCATGTAGATATTGTGTACGATATACATTGTTTGTAAACAAGAAACTCGCAAAGGCGCAGTTCCGAGTTTCCCTTTAAACTAAGAACAAAACAGTGAGTATCGCGAGTGCATATTAATGGATAGATTTAGGTGCCTTTCTTTTTTATATTCTTTGTCGATTTTTTATTTCATGTTTATCGCTGCTGATGTAACACATTTGTGATTGCTATGTTCTTACAATTATGATTACTGCTGGCGTTTTGTTGAAGTTAAGGTTCACATTTATAACTTTTACGGACAATGCTACACTGAACACGATTGGAACTAATTTTGGATAATTGGATCTTCACATTTTTCAAATTTCTCAATAGATTTAGGTGCCTTTAGCTGAAAGTTGCAATATTACAAATTACTCATAAAAACGAGTGTGTAACTTAAAAAGAAAAGCAGATGCATTTGCAGATTACACGGACATTACTTCACAATCCAATTATTCCAAATTAGTGAACTCCAATCGTGTCATTAATGTATGAGTTCTATTTCAATAATAAGTTCGATATTTATTGAGGTTTAAAAATGTCTGTGCTTAAAAATGAGAAGAATTTGTTTAGCCTAATATTTGGTGACTGCCTTCTCAGGCAAAAAAAACCTCGGACCTTGAACAAATTCTACCTTAAAAACAGTAAAACCTCTGTAACCAGAAAAAACGTCTTTTCTCGAAAGGTTTGATAAGTAGTGTAGAAGGCAACTCGAAAGTGAAAGACTTAAACTTTGTTGAAACTTTCTTCAAGGAATATTTCAACCGTTCTGCAAAGTTTGGAAATACACTAACTATTTCAACATTTCCGTTTCAAAATCACGAACAATCGGGAGGGGTGTCACCGTGTAAGGTTTTGTACAAGAGAAACAAATTACCCAAGATTTACCGATATTTGAAATTCAAAATTACCATCATCCCTGTGTTAATGTGTGGAGAAAAATAAAATTGTCAATTTTCAAAAAAGCAAAAAAAACCAAAAAAAAAAAAAAGAAGTGAGACGGCGAACAGTTTTCTAACAGTTAGCTTCAAAATTAAACTTAACAAGATGGTATATCAGAAAGGAATGGTAAAAGTTTGCGAGTCCGAATGTCTGTCCCCGAGACGCATTCTACTCAAAGGCAGCAGGTGTTTCGAAATGGAAAGTTTTAAGCTTCTGCTCAAACTATGCTCTGGGGGAGTTCAAACCATTGTCTTTGTAATCAAGGGTCATGGTGCAAATTGTAGTATCAGACAAAGTATCTAAAATTTACCGATACTTGAAATTTAAAACGGCGGCCATTCCATAAACATTGAGTTGTCGATATTTACAACAACATGAAGGAAGAAATTTATTTTGCTGCATATCATTCAAAAAACCTTCACTCCAGTAGGCCAGCTTAGTGGTTTACAATACTTTCTGGCAACCTTAACTATTTCGTACAATTTCAAGGCTTGCGCGCTGACAAAGCTTTGCGTTATAAATTTTGCGATTATCAATCATTAACATCTTACTCGTATAAAAGTAACATCTGGAAATTACGCAATGTTAAATTTTTCTTGATTGCATATTTTTGTATCGAGTTGATTGCTAAAAGATCATCAAACCACAGTGGTTTGATATTATGAATCAGAACATTTTACAAAATTGAAAGAAAGACTTACCACTGATTTAATTATTAAAAAGCGTGACAAACCCAAGACAAGACGAAATTTGCCGAAAGGGTTTATCAAGTAACAGTGACATTAAACTATAAAGCACTGACAAGCTTTCATCTTGATATTGAAATAGCACGTGGACAACTTTGATATATGTTGGATTGTTTTATGCGAGTGAAGACATCGGAAAATTTGCGAGTCGTAGTAAGCTCAGAAAGGGATCGTGTGTTCGCACGCTCTCTGCAGGATAATGCGAGATAAACACATTAGTTTCTTACCTTTCTTTAGAAGTCAGACTCCACCAAACCCTGCTTCTTTGTCGTTGATGTCGATGGAGAAATCGAACGGACACTCGATTTATCCACCGTTATGCTGTCGTGTCCTTTCTCCATTCGTACACGTAGCCGAAAAACCTTTCGTCAATTTTCAAACCATCATTAGGAAATATCTGCAGGGAAAATATTGTTTGGCTCATGTTTAGGCAACAAACCCGTACGTTTTCTTCGAACTTTAATTAACTTTTAATTTATTGAGGTTGATTGTGTTGTCTCTTGGCACGCACATTACGCACGAACACCACGTGATGCATACACTCTCGCCTCAGCGTCCTACCGTACAATGACTCTTTGTTGACGCATAATCATCGAATAAGTTCAATCAAAACGATTTAGTCTGTAAACTTACCACATTTGAAGGTAAATATATGCTATGATTTTTGATGGCCATGTATTCTGTATCGATACTAATAATTTCGACATGTAACTAGCAACAGAACGTAAACGAACATGAAAGAACAGAACACAGAAATAAACTTTCCGCGACAACACCATGCAAACATTAATGTGCATATGATACGCATATTACGTGGGCACGATAAATTAGCCAGGGTGTGGTAGGAGATGTCGCTTACGCTGCATAGTTACATGTTCAGAACAAATTAAAATAGCGATAAAAATATGTACAGCTTTCCTCAATTTTTACGGAAATGTTGTCTGAAATGTTATTGCCGTTCGCCAGGTAATTATGCATACACATTGAAATTTCCGTAAGTCTATTCAAAGAAATATGTTGTATGGGCTTTTCCTATTTTTGGCAAAAATTAAAGGAACTGGAGGGAAGTGTGACGAAGCTACAAACATCGAATCTGCGTATCCGATGTTATGGGTTTGTCTCAGATTTCCATACGGCTTGCTACAGACAGCCATCAATTGTTATCTGTGCACATTCCATAGCAGTTTGCCGTTCCCTCCTCGATCGAATAGAAAGAAGACATGTGACATGTTTTGCCTCTGTTGTCGTCGTCCATACACTGTGATGCAATCTCAAAGCCAGGTCTCTTCCAATAGAACTTGTCATAGCTGGCTAGCAGTGCTATGTACGACTTTTTAAAATGATGAGATGATGCAATTGATGAGACATCCATTATTGCTCTACAACGAATTCAAAGGCGAATTTTCGCACAGAATCACGATTGGACCTGATAAGTTGACCGACGCAAGTCCCTCTGTGCCCTGCATGGCCTATTCTCGGTATGACAGAACGGAACTGGGACATTTCAGCGTGTGAAGAAACGGATTGCGGCCTGAGTGAGATATGACATTAACCACGGAACCAAAACAGCGTTCATTTCATTCCAAACGCACTTTTTTATGGCTGTCCGATACCGATGTGAACAAATCACATATATTTTCATTCTGTCCAGTCTGTGACTCTTATTAACCTGAACAGTGTGTTTTCAACATGAAATATGTCAATTAAACAGGGAATCTTATCAGCAGTCGCCTTGTACAGATGTGTCACAAACAGCGCTCTTTATTATTTATCTTTGTAATGTACTGGTTCCCCAAAGTCATGTTAACACTTATCAGACACGTTCAACTTGTCAACTTGAATTCTATGGACCTCATTGTCAGAAAAAAGTATTCTGTATCAAGCAACAAATATGTGTGGAACTCGTCACTCACAGAAATGACATCCACAGGAAACAGAATGTGGATTAAAATTTCTTTTCAAAGAGTACGTTAAGAAAGAGTATTCCAATGTAATTTTTCCGGTATGTTTATGAAATATGTTCATTTTGGGAAAATCATACATGTATAATCTGTTGATTACCTTTCCAGGCGGTTTATTTCAATTTAGTTTGATTTATTTCAATTTAGTTTGATTTAAATTTTATGAAGTTTGAAGAATTATTTATTTCCAGTAAATCGGTCGCTCGTTAAAAGCGTAAATAAATAAATAAATAAAGTTGGAAAGCATGACTTTTTTCCGATATAGATTTATAGTTCAGTCGATCTATGCCGTAATGCCGCACTGTTCATGTTTTCGACCCTTTTTTCACGCCATTTGCGATATTGGCTTTCAACAATGGTATAAACTTTTGGGTATATAGAGTGGTGCATGGATGCAATTTACTTTTTATTTACCTACAACATAGCACCAGTGAAAATGTTGAGAGAAACGTTGGAATATATTTTGAGCAAAGACTAGTACTTTCACTTCGCTGTTGGACGGAATAGTTATGCCTGTCAAACGAAATTTCCCACACGATAACTTTTAATACTGTCATATTATTTGACACTCAAGTACAATACTTCACTGTGCAACTTTTCCTAAAATCGTGCCTGCTTTGCTGCCCAGACAAACAGCGCCCTCTGAAATCTGAAGGAGTTGATTCCGTGATATTAACAGAGTCAATCAGCTCCAGACATAAAACTTCAGACATCAGACATGACAGATTGATCATCAGACATCATGTAGGCGGACCAACACTACCGGAGAAGAAGAGAAAAATTACATGGCAATTGACGTTGTCTGTAAAACCCCAAATTTTAACACGCAGCGCGGCATATAAGTTTTTTGAAGTTCTGTAAAGCATAACTCAAAAATATTGTTTATTTACTATATATATTTATTTGACCTCATTTAATGAGGGTAGCCTGGTAAACCCGAAAAAGAGTTTATCTCTTCGGGCTATACAATGCAAGATGCGAGGTAAATGAATATTCCACATTGAAGAATCATTAGCATGAAATTTCAATACCGAAACAATTTGCATAAATGAATACCAATATACCTGGTATCTTGAACTAATACTTATCAATTATTAATCCTTTTACAGTATTACAATTATTAATCCGTTTAACACGATTGGAACTAATTAGGGATAATTGGATATTCATATTTTTTAAATTTCTCAAAGTGTTAGGTGCCTTATAGCTGAATGTTGCAATATTACAAATTACTCATAAAAACAAGTATGTAACTTAGAAAGAAAGGTAGGTGAGGTTACATTTGCAGATTAATCGACTTTACTTCACCATCCAATTATCCCAAATTAGTTCCAATCTTAAAAGTAGCGCCAGGGTACCGGTCCGAGAGATAGGACAAGAAAACATTAGATGTACCTTGTTCCTGACGAACGGGTTTTGATACTACTGTGCCTTGCCGAGATATATTCGTCTGTGATCAACACAAGCGTGCAGGTCTTGGTATTGGCAAACTTCCTACAACTAGGAAGGGGCGTTACTATGACAATCGAATAAGCTAGATAGGCTCACGTCAACAGCATACAGATGAGCGGCTTTTTTTACAGAATCACAACATAATAAGAACAGTGCATGAAAACCTTAGCATGGGATTGAACCTTAGCAAAAACTCGGGCCCCATCGTTTTGCCTTAGTATACATGTAAAATAGTGTCGAGCTCGATGAAAGCTGGCAGCGAAACAAACTGGTTAATAACCTCACTGGAGACTGGCAACATAATATTGTGAATGAAAGCTTTCAATTAATTACATACTGACATATGTGCACGGTACAGTCTTCCTAACCAACGCATGAGTGACGTGACGGTCCTACAGTATGTGTGCAGTCTGTTGCCATCAGCTTCAATCGCATGGACAAATCAGGATAAGCGGATACAACTAGCACTATCTTTATGGCGTCGTGGGATTGGCACTTCCAGTTCTACGTGTAAAAATGTCATTTGTGCCATTTCTATCGAGTTTACTGCCTAACTTTGATTCTCAGTCAAACCTTTGATGAAAAGAAAGCGCGCTCGAGGTCGCTTGTAAGTCTGGGCTTACGAGCTCCATGGATGTGCGTAGCAGTGAGATGGAGATATGTCAATGTCACTGCGTAATATCACAACTGAGATAGCTATACATTTTGACATGGTATGGGAATATGCCACAGGGAGTGATTTGATGGGGATATGCCACTCAGTGAGAGATATTTTTTTATCTCTCATATCGAAGTAAGGTTTAACATCAATGCGTATGTAATGTACGAGTAGGCGTTATGCCTTTTGTGTCTTAGACATTTGTAGTGGCGCTGTGTATTTGAAGCTTTGCCCTTATATTTTTTTTCCGCCTAATGCAAAACATATATGGTGAAAGTCAATTAGCATACCATTATGCAAATATTTCAGATCCATGACAAGTACCTGACATTATGAATTTCACTATTTTTACTCAAGCTTAGACTCGGAACAATTTGTGAGCATGTAGTCTATTCGTTGAGAAAGCAGCGTAAGAGCTACACACAAAGTCGCCATAGAAACATCCTCAGTAAGCTTGAAAATCACTACCCAGGTACTTTCAGTAAAAAAACATTATTCATCTGGAGTGAGGACTAAGCACAAGGCTTTCTTAAATTTGAGTAACACTGAGTAAAGTCTTAGAACTTTATAGAGGTCCCACACACTGAATGGCTCACACATAGAACGTGACATATATGTCAGACGCTTCCATAATAAGAGAAGAAACAGACAATTCTTTTCTTTGCGCTATGGGTTAACTTTCGACTGCACGAAAGTTGGCCCTCGTTCTGATGTTGCTGTCATCGATATTTGAAGAGGTTAAAAGTTTGGGTGGTTTGTTTAATTAAATGCTCCCATAGCATGTTGTAATCATTTTTCACTGTAATCCTAAATGAACGTCCCTTATATTTACACCCTTTCCACTGGAGAAACCAAAAACGGTAACAAAGGGTTGCTGTGCCGTTACGTACTATTTACATGCCTTTGCTTGCGCGTGGCGAGATGAAACGTTTTCGAGCACCACCTGCTGACATCACAGTTGTCACTATAGGAACAGTTTTAGTAGTTCACATTAACATTACCGTGTATTAGTGCGCATAGCCTAATGAGATTACGCCCTCAATATTGACTCCCCATTTTTGCGAAATTCACGGGAGTTGTGTGAACAATGAATAGATAAGAGCATACATATCATTCGCTCCTTGTATTATGTATCAGGATTTATGTATAACACATGCGAAATGACAATGGTGCAGTTAATGTTCAATAAAAACCTTTTGTATGTATCTCGGTCACCTGTCACAGTTAGTTATGTTACCCACAATGTTACCCACAATGCTCCGCGGTCTGTACACACTGACGTAACTCATTGAACTGAAGCAAATTTCTTCTGTACACAGAAAGCTTGGTCCACATTTCTGAATTCTGACAGCATTGTTTTGGTGAACATTTTATTCTCATTTCCCACTTTGAATGATGAGAAGATGAAAGCTCTAGCCAAGGAGGAGATAGCAATTTTGTAATGTAATTGATAGCCATGAACAATTGCAAGGAACTAAGGGAATAAGTTTCATCGGTGCAGTCTGGTCCCCTGTGCCATTTCTGCCGCTGGCTGCGCTGCTCACGAAAATAGGCGAAAAAAAAATATGATTTCGATTTTCTAAATACTTAACGATGAAAATATTTCCCAGACCAAACGCTTTAAAATGAGCCCCCCCCCAAGTTGTAGATCAGAAAAAAATGGTAAAAGATTGAGAGTCCGAACATCTGTCCTCGAGGAGCGTTCCACCTTAAGGTAGAACGCACTCGGGGACAGACATTCGGACTCTCAAACTTTTACAGTTCTCTTCTGATATACCACATGTGGGGGTTCATTTTAAAGCTCTTGGTGAAAGAAACTTTTCAGCGGCTTAGTTTTTGAAATTCGAAAATTTTTATTTTTCGCCATAAAGTTAACACAGGGATGGCGGCCATTTTGAATTTCTAATATCAGTAAATCTTGGGTTATTTGTTTCTCTAGTACCAAATTTGCACGGTGACCCCCTTTTTTATTCTTGATTTTGAAAGAGAATGATTGAAAGATTCCTTGAGGAAAGTTAGAGCAAAAGTTTAAGTCTTTTACTTTCGAGGTGCATATTACCTTAACACTAATCTCATGGTATTTTAATCATCTTGACTCGGCTAATGTCTATTGAATACATCGTTCGACCCGATTAAACAGTACTGTACCACAAACAGCATTGTACAAAAAATGCTTGCCATAATGTTGTTAAGTCAGCTTATTTTCAGAGAATTCATTTCTGATCAATTAAGGTGTTCCCTTTAAACGGAATCGTTGTATTCTATGCCTATCCATGAATTTAATTTTGACATCACAAGTCAAAGCATAGCTTAGCAAAATATCGGCTCGGTCTTAAAGGTTGGAAAAACAAATCGTCTGAACACACCGTGTAATCGAGTGTAAAATATAATATCATAAAATCGTGCAGGTCTCCAGGATTTCACAATAAGGTTCATAGTAGTCGAATTTTTTGAATTGAAAGGTTTTCAATTTATGGTAAAGCTGCTAACCATATTACACAGACGGTATAGCCGACAGCTTGGTTCAATTATTCATAGAGATACCAGACAATTGCCGGGAATATTTAGTTTTCTGTTCTGAAAGCAAGTGACCATCCGTACCACTGTGTGAAATTTTGCAGACGACAATTGCGCGAAATGTAACCAATTAAGCGCAACCACCAAAAATCATCACTGTTGAATGGGAAACATACGGCTCTCTAACAGGTCCAACAGTCACAAAGGACCGTAGATTAGCCTTATCATAACTTTCTTTTCAAGTTTATCAAATGAAGTTTGATACATTGTACTTTAATGACACGTCATCATAAACGCTGTCTGATGGTATAAATCTGTGTATACTCACTGCCACTTTTCAAGTTTGAATTTACTCACGCGAGAGGCATACCTGTCAGCGTGCAGTCCAAAATTAGGTAAGTTAACTTCAAGCTATATTTCAAAGTCTGGGTTACAGTACGCTCATTGTCGTTGATAAACACAGAAATCTGCAACCCTTTACGAGAGCGCATTAGTGTGGTTCACAGTGATTCCTGTTGACATAAAGAGCATGATAATAACATTCCGTGTATGATAATGACATTGGGCACCAGTACATAATCGAATCCGTTCAGCAAACTTAAATGCTTGACAGTTGGAATAAGGAATTCATGCGAGCCAGATTAGGAATGACACGATCACAACCTGGATAACGACGGTACGGCGACGTAAGTGTGACGGAATATCATCGATTTATTAACTATGAGCGCTGTTGGATTATTTTCATTTCTTCTTCCACTAGCCAATACCTAACTACCTTATACGAAGTTATGCTTTTCTTGCCGCTGGCAAAAGCGATTTATCATTATTTTTCCTTTTTCAGGAAATGCCTAAAATGATGCCAAACGCCGTCTGTTTACTTGTGATTTCTCTACTCGTAGGACTAAGCCAGGAGACCTCGATTAATGTCGTAAGTAGATTTACTATGGTGATTTGTCTACCACTTGGCTTTATTCATTCGACATTCCATACTCCAAAATTTCACATTCGTTTTAATCTTTATATACGTATACTTCGAGAGATTCTTGTTGTAAATTGCAAAGACAAGAATTAATGGACACTTCTTATATTTAGTCTAATAATTCAGCTGAGAACATTTCAACTAAGTAACACAGAATTTTACTTATAAGAGCAATCTTTAAGCGAATCGGATAAAGTCGCTTTTCTTTCAGCTTTTCATTCGTTAATTGTCAAAGTGTTTGATGTGAAAATTAGCTGGTGTTTTTGACTACTAGAAACATGCCGAAATACTGGTAAACTGTGTACATCCTCGACTCCGCTTGCAGCCTGACAAAATTGAACATTCTATGAAACATTTTAGGGCCTGTACCAAATATTCGAGTTAAAAAATTCAAGTTTACAATGTTTACCATGCACAGATAACATACACTGTTTCATAAATTTTGGACCTCATGCAAGCTGGGAAATTTAATCTTAAGTGACGGTGCTGTTAACATAGCAGGGTAGCAGCTTTCTCTTACATTGCGGTATTGCTTATTTGTTAAAGTTCGAACATCGAGGATATTAAAGGATGCATGAAACTTAAGTAATATATGACTTTGTTTTTGGAGTAATTGTTATTGTTTAATAGATAGATAGATAGATAGATAGATAGATAGATAGATAGAAGATAGATATAGATAGATAGATAGATAGAGAGATAGATAGAAAGAGAGATAGATAGAGACATAGAGACAGATAGATAGATAGATAAATAGATAGATAGATATAGATAGATAGATAGATAGAGACATAGATAGAAAGAGAAATAGATAGAGACATAGAGACAGATAGAGACAGAGACATATATAGCTAGAGACATAGATACATAGATATATGGAGACATAGAGATGGGGATGTTGTTTCAGTACATGTTAACAAATGGATATCGTCATTTTAATAGGGGTTTCCAGAATTGAAAAGCAGAGAGATAAATGTTCGCAGTGACGATAGTTCAAGTTCGAGTAGTGAGGAGGATGACGTCACTGCCATCAGCGGTAGGTGCCAAGGAAGTATATTTTCAACCCCTACAATCCTACGATTCTTTCCTTGTATGTAGCTTTTTAACAGACTATCAGAGAAAAATGAGAATGAACAGTCATATTGTCGTGCGAATCGAAAGCGTTCTTTTTTGCATTGGAAACAACATTGACAAGTTAGGGTTATTTTTAATTTCGAACGCTGGAAAAGTTGGATTATTTGGCCTTTATTTACGTTCTTGATTATGAATATAGTTCAGTCGAGCAAAGGAGACACAAATGTCTAGTCATTCTTTTCGAGCCGACTTTAGACTTTAGACATTTCTTCGCATTTTCAAAAAATGTTGTTTTATTGGTATGCATATATATATATATATATATATATATATATATATATATATATATATATATATATATATTATATATATATATACATATATATATATATATATATCCATTATTCATGACTGCTGTTCGCTTTCCTTGTCGCTTGTAAAGCTGAACATTTAGTTTCAACATACTGTTATCGATTTTTATCATCTTAAACCTCCAGAGACAGTTGTTCTGTGTTCATCATTTAAAATCTTCGCCACGCGAAAGACTCGGGCAGATGCTAAAGCGGCGTGCGAAGGGTTGGGCGGGATGTTGGCCGTCATTTCCGACGAAGACACATACTTGGCGGTCACTGAAGAACTGAGAAAGCACAGACCATTGAGCACGGCCTTCTGGATTGGATTGAGTGACCTTGACAGCGACGGGGAATTCGTTTGGGAGGACGGAACTGTCTTGAAGAATAGGTGTTTTAGTGTCTGGGAAGATGGTCAACCATCCACTGAAGATTGTGTGTTGTTGAAGTAAGAATCCCTATAGTATTATACTTTCCTTTTAGACCTTTATAGACAAGTGATCTTACAACTATTTTTCTACTCTTTTAATGAGCGTCCGGTTTACTCCGAGAGTAATATTCTTCGGGGCTCACATAAAGATCATGGAATACACAGTGAAGTGTTTACATGTACATAAAGCATTCGAAAGAGTATATCGCTTTCATTTGTACCTCCATTGTAAGAGTGACTTCAAAACATTACTCAGCTACCGAGGAACATTTTCTTGAAACTTTCTTAACAAAACTTTAAAATTTGCGTTCATTTCATGCACATTTTACTCCAGATTGTAAACTAATCCACACTCTTGTTGCCTGGTAACGAAAGCTCCTCTGACCAGCGTTCGAAAAGCATCTTGGGTATGGAGCTAACAAACTGCTAACAAATCATCTACCTGTTGGGTAGAATTCGGGTTTTTTGTGTAATGCGCATGCGTTGATACAAGATATCTGTTTTATTCCAACAATGCTCTACTGTTACTGCCCGATAAGCGTCTGGGCCTACTTGTGATAGTAGTTGGTACAGATATGCACGGGCTACGTCCAAAAATTATCGCGCATTAGATAATTTTAGTATAAAAAACAGGGAACATTTGTGCGAACTGACATACAATGCCAAAACAATTATTTCACTTTCTTTATCGAATATCTAACAGGCAGAACCAATGGAGAGGATAATTAAGTTTTCATTTAAAGTGTTTAAAGTGTTTAGAAATAGAGATGCATGAACAAGAAAAGATAGAAAAAACGCAAATATGTATACACACATACGCGCGCACACACACACAAAAGAAAAGAAAAAAGTGCTATGCACAATTTACACAATAATGTAAACTCTGAAAATGCTGATGTGATCCCTGCGGAACATAAAAGTTAAAGTAGCCTAGAGATAGCATCATATCAGGCGACACGTTAGAAACTTAAGATTAAGAAATGTCACTCTGTTAGAGGTCACAAGAAAAACAACAACAATTCACCAATATTTTATTCTGTGTTTGTATTACTTTTTAAACCACAGGAGAAATTTCAAGTGGAAGACGCAAAAGTGCTCCAGAAAACGCGGGTATATCTGCCAGTTACCCGTTGCCGGTGAGTCGATTTTATGTGCCTTGTAGAACGTAGCAATGCCTCCTCTAGCTTTAAGGTAAAATGCGCCTAGGGAACAGATATTTAGACTCCTAAAATTTTCTTATTCTTTTCTGATCTACCACATGTGGGGGCTCATTTTGAAGCCCTTAGAGTAAAAATACCTTCACAGTCTTAGTTTTTTGAAAATCGGAAATTTCATTTTTCTCCATAGAGTTAAGACAGGAAAGACGGCCATTTTGAATTTTAAATATTGGTTAATTTTGGGTGATTTATTTCTCTAGTACCAAAATTTGCACAGTGACCCCAAATTTTATTCTTGATTTTTAAAGTCCATGTTGAAAGATTCCTTGACTCAGAGGAAAATTTGAGGAAAAGTTAAGTCTTTCGCTTTCTAAATACACATAACTACCTTAATACAACGACTCTCTGCTATGTTGTTAATCGACGACAACACTTGCACTGACTGATCATAATGATGGATTACTATATCCAAACGTGAAGATATGGAACTGTTACCGAGGACAAGAACAACGGTCAACAGAAATTTTATTTTTGCCTCACTGCACTTTGATCTTTACATCTATGACATCTGCAGATTCACTGAGACCGATTATTCTTATACGCTCTGTCACCTTATTCCGAATCGCCAAGCGCCACGCTGACTTTTTCACTGAACGCCTTTCTTTCCAGACTGTCCTACAGATTGTACGAGCTGTATTACTATTTGAAAAGATCGCGTGATCTGAATTCCCTCTCGTTTCAATCGCTGACTGCGCAAACGTAGCGGAAGATCACATAGCCAAGAGAAATACAACTCTAGTCGAGACAGTTCCCAGCAGTGAACTTAACATGTGAATTCTACCATTTCCCTATCATTATCGTACGATATCTAGGTGTACTGTGTGAAATGTATTTCTGGCATGAGAAATAAATTAGAATGCAGTTTCCATGTCCCTGAGCTTGGCTTCATCACGTGTTTTTCTGTAAACTCTGAACCATGACGTCAGTTGCTAGTTGTTGAAAACGGTAATACCGGTAACATTTTGCAGCCAGTTGGGCCGTACTCTCTAACAGAGTAAAATGTTGGGTTAATCTCTTTTTGGCTTTCATTTGGAGAGGCAAAACTACAGTAAAATGATTAATAATAAAGAGTCTGTACTGGTACTATAGTAATGCAGATTTTAGGTCAAATTTAAAGTTCAGCTGGTGGTCAGGAGAAGAGTAGTGTTACTGTTACGCTTATTGAATAGAACACCAGGCATCTACCAAGACATAGACTTATATATATTAGTGAGAATCTAATTTCTTTTCTGATATATACAGAATTGCTCTCTGATATGATGAAAAGCTATTCCTAAAAATCGCTCCTGTCCTCTCCTTTGTACTATCTCAATCTACTTGTGATACAAAATAACTCATTTAAATGATCCGTCTTTATCAAAGGGTAACATGATTACACGGGCCTATGAAATTGATATTTCAAATTACTCATTTAATATCATTAACAATGGAATAGACAGCTCTAAGCAGTCTTAATAACCCATAACGTCCAGTATCCTAGAACATCAAGATACCTTATATTACAAGACATCATCGTCTGCTGTCCGACGGTTGTTAAGATGTACCTCAATTATTACAAAATCTTGATATTTTCATGGCATGCCATAAAATATGTCTTGAAAAATGAGTTATTCTTGTAAAATGAAAGGGAAAATTCCTGGTCAAAATCTTAAACATTTATACATTGGTGAAATCGCTTGTCAATACATTGGCATTTCTCTGCGATACCTTTACACATTGGAACGGATATCTTCATTGTTAAAAGATGAAAACAAATTATGTATACTACAGTCACTACAATTTAAAGGTATACAGTCTCTTGTAATCTAAATATGCCCATATATGGTCAAAGGGGCGTTCCTTGTTATTCAAAATGCCCACGCGAGGGCGCTGTTTTTAAAAAACGGCCACCCGCTTAAAATCTGTGACTGGTTAGATTTTCTCTTTCCATGGTAACTGTGGCAAAATTGGAAGAGGTGACAGTATACCTTTAAAGGTAGAATACACCTCTGGTACAGATGCTTGAATCCTCAATTTTTTAGGATTTTCTTATGATCTTTCACTTTTGAGGTAGCTCATTATAAAGCTCTTGGAGTGATAAAAATTGTCACCATCGTAGTTTTTCGACAATGGAAAATGTTATTTTCCCCATAGTGTTGACACAGAGATGGCAGCCATGTTTGAAATTTCAAATATCTATAAATGTTGGGTAATTTCTGTCTTTATTTCCAAACTTTGAACGGTAACCCCCGACTCTTACTCTTGTAATGATTTGGTAAGGGAATCATGGTTGGAAGTTTCACCGAAGAGTTTGAGCAAATGCTTAAGTCTTTCACTTTCCAGGCGCATACTACCTTAACAAAAATGTTTATAATTATAACGTTCTTAAGTTTTTAAATTTGGAATGGTGAAAAAAGTAACGAATTAAGTATATCTAGGATGAATTTGAGATTCAGTTGATTGATAAAAAGTTTCCCAATATCGTATCCAAGGAATAGAAAATTTACAGATTCAAAATGATAATTACAGGAGCTGCCATTAATCAAAAACTGGCATGTTTTAACTATGCACAAAATTCAAAATCAATACACGTCAGCTCTCTGTGACTTAATCCTTTGAACCTGGCTCGGACAAAATGTCTGCATGATATTTTCTATACTAAATCTAACTTGAAGACGCGTAAATGCCTTCTCTTTATTATGCAAAGCACGAGTTTCAGAAACACTTAGCTAAGATCAAATATATTGTTCGAAGACATTTGTTTGGTTCGATCCCACAGAAAATATAACCTAAGGTTACTGGCACCATGGTTGACTGACCTCATCCGTACCTCAGGCCGCGATTCGTCCTCCTTAAGGAGCCTTCAGTAATTACAGGGGGTGGGCCGGGGGAATTCCGTGTGCACCTGTACTGTAAAATGTGACCCCCTAACCTCTTGCCTAAACTGTGACCCTCCCCTTGTCCGACATTCTAAAACTTGACCCTCCCCAATCACTGCAGTATTTTGCCCAGGAATAACAGAATCATTATAATCTAATTTACAAAACAATTGGTTTAATTGATATGTAAGTAAGGGACAAAAATTAAGGGGGGGTTCGCAATTTATCACGCGGGCATTTCTTAAGGATATCATACATTTGAGGGAGAGTAAAACGTGCATGCGTGTACAAGAAATTGGATTTTTGAATTTCATCGAAAAGTTGATTCACTATACAGGGTCGTATATGAGAAAACTATGAATAATTTTTTCAAACACAAAACTAGGTATGTCTGTGTATTTATGTACCCTTGATTATTGTTATCAATGTACGTGATTACACTAGGGTGGTTACAAGTGGATGTGTGATCAAGAAATTGGATTTTGGAATTTCACCGAAATGTTGAGTTACTCTATATGGTAGTCTATGAGAGAACTATTAAAAGTTCTTTTCCAATACAAAATGTAAAACTAACAATATCTGTGCATTTATATAGACGTTTGATAAATGATATACTCTTTGCCACCTGTCCCATATGTTTTTGTCTCTTGTCTTTCATCAGTTTTAACTGTTCAAGGTGTTTAATGTAGGATACCACTGCATCTTCTTTGCTTGTGAAGCTTGTCGATAATGTGTATGTATTTAAAAGAATCAATGTATTTCGTCGGTGATTTCCTATTCAGGAAATATAACATGGACAATTGAAGGTTTTGTTGTAAAATCAGCTTCTCAAAAGTGACCCTCCCTATGGTAAGTTTATAAAACATGACACTCCCCTTGGACAGTTTTAAAAAATGTGACCCTTCCCAATTCCTCCGACCCATCCCACCTGAATTACTGAAGGCTCCCTTATGTTGTAGCTCTGACGAAATAGCGATTTACTCCTCGACAACTGTTAACAATATCAAGAGTATTTTTTACCACGGCTTAACAGCATCACGCCGCTGAGCGACGTGTGTGTGTGCGGTCAGAAAATGCGAACGGAGGTTCAGATTACCAACCGATTATGCTATTTGATAAGGTATGTCTTAGCCGGCGACATGGGACAACCATGCACTGAGCTCAGAGCAGCCATTTTGAAATGAAAGATTTGAAGGAAGGGGCCTTGATTTTCGTCTGCCGGTCTGCCACCACAGAGAAGCTGGTTACTAAGGTAAGAGCTAATAAATGGAAATTAGATAGAGAAAAAACTGTAGTATGTAGGTTGATTGAAGCCCTTGTGCCGCAAGCATATCCAAATACGCGTTTTATTTTCAACCACTTGGATAACATTACATTTTGCATTTCAAACACGCTAATGACCTTTGCATTTTTCACTTGGTAACAAAATAGTTTGAAAGTTGCGCACTGGCTTGCAGAAAGGACGCAGGTCGAGAGTGTTATGCGTAACAGTAACCCAACCTATTCCCATATTGCGCCTCTTGGCTGCCCGCGGCTGCAGTCTTTCATAGCAGGTGAGGTCAGATTTTCTGACCGTGTTTTTTTGTCCTAGATTTTCCAAACACCCCTTTCACAACCAAACAATGTCAGAGATTATCTAGCTGTTCCTCAAAAACATGCTACGTATTAAACGTTGACAAGCAGCAATGGAAAAAAGGGTCCAGGACATAGAAAACATTTTTACAATAGTGTTAGCCATAGTTATGCTTTCATACTTTAGAAATAAGACAACATACAACTAAAGTTTTCTGTATTTTTGTGACATCGCTTTAAGACAAGAAGAATGTCGGCCAGGAACCAATTTGAATGTTTGGTATTTTAGTGCTTGAAGGAAACAAAACCAAGTAAGGCCAAAAAAAAAAAATAGTTTGTTTCTCATCCTAGGCATCTTGCAAAAATGATGCGGTGACGCGGTTTTTTTTTTTGCTGCTACTTTTTTTTTTATTCAACCATCAACAACAACGCGCTTACAACATGAGAACATAGGAATGCATGCAGAGATAAATGCACAGCAAATTTTTAGCATATCAACAGTGCTGCTTTTTTACTATTAGTGCAGAATGCAGTTTTGATAGCTTTCAATGACATAGTGTACAGTTCTGAATGGAATGTTACAGCACTGTGTGATGTTCAATGTTCTGTCTAGTTCAGTTTTATCGTCGCGTATTTTTGCGTTAGTTTTTTTTTTCATTTTTTTTCGTTCCCTCTTGAGATGCAAAAAAAAAAGGTTGGCGCGGCGGGTCTACATTGACGCGCGCGGGGATGAGAAACAAACTATTTTTTTTTTGGCCTAAATATTATTGGCAGGCAGCACGTTTTTGATAAAGAAGGACGGGGTACGACAGCCTATTTATTTTCTTGGCCTCACGTGACGGTGACATCAGGAGAGGCGTTTGTGCATTCGCCAGCCAAGGCCGCTCCATAATGTCGTACATGATTGGTTCAAAAGTTATTTTGAACTGCAAGAGCTAGGGCCATTGTACGGATGACAGGAAATGGCCAACTTTGACATGGACATTAAAAACACCTCACGCATCATTCGCTGATCGTGATTGGCTTTGACTCAGTCACATGGCATATTCAAAAAAAGCGATAAAACATGGTCGAGAGGACTCTCGCCCTCTTGATGAGGCGATCTTGACCACTGGGGACGTACACGTGTTTGGTGCGTGTCGTCTGCGTCCGGCGAGGCGATCTTGACCCTACGGGTCCGACGTACCTGTTTTCAGTGTTCATCTAATCAGCGCATAACAAATTGTCGCACATTGCAAACGAGAACGACTGTCGGATGTACGTACCAGTCGACACGTTACGCCAGTTGAATTAGAAGGCATTATAAAAGTGTGAGTACCTACGACTATAGATACAAATAATTTTCGTTCTGAGAAAACTATTTAAAAACAATTTATGCATGGCGCGGCGGTCAGGACCGTTCACAGCGGCGACTCAATGCCGGTGACTAGGTTCCGTTCACAGCGGCGACTCAATGCCGGTGACTAGGTTCTGCTGTGACCACGATCACTACGCAAAGGTTTGACACTGGAGTTTTTGTTCGGTTAAATAAAATTAGTAACTCATAATAACTCGGGCAATATCACAATTTGCGGCCCACAACACTCTATTCATCATTATCCTACATCTCTTAATCGTGTCCCCGGTCCTCTTCAAAACCACCACCACAACCACCACCACCACCACCATCATCATCAGCGGTCATATTTGGTCATTTCAATGAAGTTCAATGTTCCATCTTCAATCATTCACTGGGTTTATAATTTCCTAACTGACAGGCCACAATGTGTAAGAGTAGGACTGTTCAAATCTACGATGATTTCTACAAACACTGGTGCCCCACAAGGATGTGTTTTAAGTCCGTTCTTGTTTATTTTGTATACAAATGATTGCCAAAGTAGTTCTCCAACTAGCCCATTTTTCAAATTTTCAGATGATGCAGCTGTACTTGCTCTCCTTAGTGACTTAAACTCGAAAATTGATTACATAAATTCGGTTAAATATTTTTCTGATTGGTGTAGCTCGAATTTTCTAGAGCTAAATGTATCAAAGACGAAAGAGCTTACAATCGACTTTCGTCAGGTTCCTGATCAAAATGACCCAATTTGTATTGACGGAGAACCTGTTGAACAGGTGACCTTTTTCAAGTACCTTGGCGTAATTCTCGACAGTAAACTTTCATTTAGTCATCATACAACAGCCCTTCAAAAGAAATGTCAGCAGAGGTTGCACGTGCTTAGAAGGCTGCGTTCCTTTGATGTGGATTCACATCTGTTACTCTTACTATATCGGAGTATTATTGAACCACTTCTGACTTATTGCAATGTCTGCTACTTTTCGTTGCTCTCTACCGTAAATCGCAATAAGTTGTTAAAAATCTCGCAAACAGCTGCTAAGATAATTGGTAGACCCACTCCGTCCCTTTCAGTGCTCACAGATAATGCAATACTGCGCAAAGCACGAGCAATCACTACTGACGTAAAGCATCCTTTGTATTCCTCATTTGAATTATTGCCTTCAGGAAGGAGATTTCGCTGCTTGAAATGTAACAAATTAAGGTACAGCAAGAGCTTTGTTCCAACAGCCATCAAGAGACTCAATCTCTGAAGTGTATTTTTTCGTGTGTTTGCTGACTTAGTCTGTGTTTTGTTTTGTTTTGTTTTTGTTTTTGATGTCTGTCTGGTTGTTATTTTTATCCTCTGAGCTGTAAGGTGATTATCCTTTTTTAAGGACAATAAAGTATAATAATAATAATTTCACAAGGAACTCGATTACCATGTCTACGCAAGATCGCATTATCTACTTGACAATCATGAATGCGGTTGAAAAGTTCTAGAGACTTGAACAATTTAATTTAATGATCGCCTTACTGCCATATTCAAACATATCGCAAAAACAACTTGACCAGAAGTGTGGGCTACCTTACATTGTAACTGTGCCAATTTGAACAGAAGCAGCCCGGTTATCTGAGCAATGGCTCCGGATATGAAAAATTCATCAAACACCTCCACCCTATGGCCATATCCTGCTTTTCATAAATTTACATTCATAATCTGTAGCTCACTGTGTCTGTAGTGCAAAGTTCGGACGCAAATCATTCTGTAATGTCTGCGTTATGATTGAGTATATCATAATGCATTGATTTGTAATATCAAATGTACATCTGGTTGCCAAATTTACAGATTTTCACCATGGCTGGAGTACAATTAAGGTCTATCACCGGCATCTGATTCGAACTGCAGTGAAGAGAAAAATTCATACTTCGTATGTGGACTGTCAACTACTAGCGGAATAAACAACGATGTGAGGTGAGTTTGGTTCGTCCTACAGATATCGTGCTGTACACGTACCTTCTTAAAATACAACGATGCACTTAAATAGTACTACATTTGTTACTCTCGCAGAAATATCAAAAACTACAGTGACACGATCTTATTTGTGCTTTTATCCAGACCTCCCTGAAATCTCAACGTCTTTGTAGCATATTGATGTTGATGTATGTAATTCCAGATGTCAAATACAAGGTCGATGAAAGTACATGCTGTTACAATCATATGGCACATCTCTGGTAATGAGGGAGAACTCCGGAACATCACATCATACGTTTTGGGGGTACATGTATTAATGTTAGGAGTATACACAGCCTATTCTGTGAAGTATCTTTTTATGAAATATCAAAGTTTGTCAGAGTAACTAGCGTAGAAACACACTCTGCATAACAGTATATGTTTGTACCTATGGACCGAGCTTGGTTAAGAGATCGACTAGTATAGATGGCACAAGACCAGTAAGTTCGAGTTAACATATTGCGGACCTTCGAGTTTTATGACCTGCAGTGATGCTTACGTGGGTAGAGGTTTGATCTGAAATATTTAAATTTGAAAAGATCCATTGTCTATTTCAATCAAAATGCAGACTGTTGTGAAGGATGGTTGTAGCATTCTGTGGTAAGAGATAAGAGTCGTGCTATTCTATTTTGTTATTAAGCTTAGCTAAAGTTACGATGATGTTACCCAAGACAGAATATGCAATGTGAACTGTAAGTGGAATGAATATCACAACAGAAAATTTAAGCAAAACAGAACGGAAGGCTTATATCAAAAGTGTTGATTTACTCTTGTTGCAATTACTTACAGAATGAATACGATGTAACATCAAAATTTACAAAGTCTAGTGTACTGAAAATGTAATTTTGTTTTCTGTACTAGGTCCAAGACTCATGGATTAAAATATGAATTCTTGTCGGAGCATCGCATGACAGAGGCAGCAGTGTTAATTACCGAAGAACTTTTGAAACACAGCCCTATGATCCGCCACCTTAAAATTCCGCAACATGTTTACCTCCAAAGAAATATGGCTCTGCTTGAACAGGCCATGCGAAGTGGAGAAGCTTTAGTGGCTATCGATGAGAACTCAGAGAAAATCGTCGGCGTATCCGTTGCTGTTATCGTATCAAGTCTGGACCAGTTTGCGTACTTTGTTAATCCGACAGCGTGTGAGCAATATAGGCCCGTGGGACTTGTTGCTTCAAGACTGGCTGGATATTTTTTCGAATTTGAGGAGATCAAAACATTACAATCCACGGGCGAACAATTTTTAGGAATAGAAATAGGCGTTATTAAGGAAAGTTACCGGAGAACAGGACTGCTGACAGTTCTAGTAAATTTGTCCATGGAGTCAGCTAGATTGAAAGGAGTCAGATTCGTATTTGCAAGAACAGTCAACACACAGGGCGACCTGTTTATGAACAAATTGAATGGCTTTGAAGAACTTGGCGAAATCTTTTACAGGGACTTTGACATTGATGGGGTGAAACCTTTGAGGATATTGATCCTCAATATAAGAGTGCAAAGATTTATATTTGCAGGTCTAATCTCGTTCCGGGGCTGTGAGTTAATGTGACGTGTTTAATGAAAAACCAAAGAAATTGTGTTACATAGTTGTAGATTAATTCGGTCGTGTTATTGGCATTTATCGTTCTTGCCATATTTTGTACGTTCCAATCTTTTACTGTCTATCTCTGTTGCCAAAGTTTCTAATCGTTTGACGGCGTTGTACCCCTCCTAACTTTCACTAGCACATTGATATGCTGGGATATTCTGGAAAACCTTATTTAGTTCACAATCTATGCCAAAATATACAAGTGACTCCATTACCCAAGTTCAGTCTACGGCGAAAGTGTTCAGTCTATGGCAAAAGTTACTACACAGTGTATATAATGCACTCATAAGCAGATTACAATGTGTAAAATATGATTTTATTTAACATAATCATAATTTATTAACAATTATGATGATAACAACAACAGTGGGGTTTCCAGAAATTATTTACACAAATAGACGACATTGTTTGTAAAAAAGCAAGTTTTATTATTCTGTAACATTTATATTTATAATTTATCAATATTCATAACTAATCTTTGATCATAACTGGAAATATCAACACAAATAATGTCTAATTGGCCTGTGGGACGGCATAAAGCTCCTTAATTACTGTCTAGAGAGTTGAGTGAAGTGACATTCAAAGTGACTCTTCGTAATATAATAAATTGTATAGTGTTACGTCTAGAACTGTGCGTATTAATCTTTCGGAAGTTTTTTTCGAAAGAAGTTTTAAAACTTGTGTAGTTCTATGGAAAGTATATCCTTAAACTGCTACAGCTGTATTGATGTATATTGTGAACTGCTACCGTTATGGAGATTTTAAATCACGAAAGTCGCATGAACACATGATTTATAAAATGTGTGTTATGTTTAATTTGCCAATGCTGTCTAAAAGGCGCATTTATTTTGATCTTGTTTTTCTTCACAAACCAATTAATGCCTTTCTTGATTGCCAACCAATTTTTAATTTACACATTCCTGGGCGATCAACTAGACAGAAACGGACATTTCATGAACCTGGTGTAGAGTTAAATTTACTTGCAAATCACTATTTAATCGCATTCCAAAGCTATATAATAGTTTTTATCAATGTCTACCAATTTTAACATTTCTGTTTCGAGTTTTAAAAGAAAAGCTAATACAGTTTGTTTTTGAATATTTACTTTGTCCTTGTTGTGCATGTCATTTCTTTTAACTTTCTTTCTTGTCCTGTAACATCATGTTATTTGTATTTTTTACTAAAATCCTCCTGTAAGTGCGGATGTATATGGTTTTTAACTGTATCATATCTGTGTTGGAGTTCGAAATAAATAAATAAATAAATAAATAAATAAATAAATAAATAAATAAATAATTAAATAAATAAATAATAAATAAACGGCTGGGTTTTACTTATATTTTTCACACCTAATTAATTTATGTGGAGTAATATGCGTAGCAGTCACAATTTTTACAACACCCAGGGTTAAATAGGGTTAAATAGAAAAGCCCCTAAAATCACGTGTTCGTTACTTGGCATTTGATTTTTGCTTGAACGAGGATGCCTTTTATATGTATAATATATTTTTTGGAAATGTTGTGGCCAGTGTTTGACCACCCTGAACCCCTTGAAAAATGAATATTTAAAAATAAAAATATTTTTGAAAAACAAAATAATTTCCTGACGACCTACCTACTCTATTTTTGAAAACCATGTTTTTGGAACCGCACAATTAATTTTTATTTTGGCGTAAGCACACACGTGAACAGATAGATATATCCGTCCAATTATCAGTTTTAACACGTGCTGCTCATGTGATTATTTTGTAAATGTAAGTCTCACAGCTCTAGAATTACTCGAAAAGAATTTACCGGACAATTTACCAGACAGTGTGTAGTGTCAAAGACATTATTTGTTTGTTTAGGCTCGTCCAAGTCGGTCAGTGAGAGGGCGCTGTTGTAAAAGATTTGCTATGTTGCCCATCGAGGCCCGGGCATCGAGGTCTGCAAGTTCGAGAACATTGCCATCGTCACGGCTCTTTTTTGAGGGGATACTTGGTTCGTTGATACTGTAGCTTCGTGACGGCGGTCGAAGGAGGTCGTGGAAGACCGGGGAAGTTTGAGCTTGCTCACAGTGAACAGGAGTCAGTCCCCTGGGGGGTGGGGAGGGGTCGGGTTCTTTGTGCAACAGTTTATTTTATTTTACTGTACTTTATTTTATTATTTTTGACTGGTGATATCTCAAATAAAGATATCGACTCCAAACCGTCCTACTGCTTTCTTTATTACCTACATTATAAGTCCTTATCTCCTTCCCAACCTGTGTACACACCACTTTAATTGCTCTGCTAACATTACCAATTGGCTTATCGGCTGTCCGTATCAGCGGATTAATTGATTGAGTCAACAGCACAGTAAATATGACTTTTTCAATGAGGCATTGTGGATGTTGTTACGTGGTAAAGAAAGACTACGGCTATGAAAGGAGGGCTGGATAATGGAACAAAGACAGAGAGTATTGTAATAGCGTGACAGAGGGTCCGAATGGCGTAGAATGAATGAACCTTGACAAAGGGGCCTGAGACAAGGCTTGGTGACGTCAAGTGTCGTTTTTCAATGGAAAGATGGGTAAATAGATAACGCATAACAACGGTATTACGTCAGCATTGCGTAACAGCTGCATCCTGAAAGTGGGCCCAGCTCTGTGGACTTACAAACTATATGTGTTATCACACATACCTTTAGGGACCGTCTCAGATTGTCGCAGAAGTTCAAGAAACGAAATTCCTTCGTTTAGATCAAAACCCCCTCCCCTTCCCCTAAACGAAACTTCAAAAGTGCGAAATGTTCGTGTCTGCCTGAGAGTACAATGTTGCATTTTGCTATAGCTACTAAAGACGTATTCCCCTTGCCACATTACAATTAAAGCAATCGATCAGATTTGAGTACTAACAGGACATTTTACCGCATAAAAGTTTCATTTTATTTTACTTTCCCTTTTTGCATCTCTTGTGCTGTTCTTTGTCTTTGTGAACACGCAATTTGTACTTGGTAGGGGCGGCAAATAAGCAAGAAACTTTGACAAGGGGGCCCAGGCATGTTCAATCATATTAACACGACTATGACCAAGTGCATAACAAGTGAGAATAAAGACATCTAGTGTTTAGAGCAGATGCTTATATATAGCACATTTAAAAATGATACTTTTGTCTTTGTATAATTTGATGAATGAAAGGTTTAGGATGCAATGTTACTATCGGTAAATTGTGTTTGGGGCACGAACGAGATGGAAACAGTTACAAATTTGTTGGCGCGAATGAGCAGTTTTTCTTTAATTTACAATAAACACACGAAACTTGTGATCACAAAATAAAAGTGCGAAAGTGAAGTTCACTAATTGAATGGAGGTCAAACCCCTCCCCCTAAACGAATGAATTTCGCTTTTTGAAATTCTGCGACAATCTGAGATGGTCCCTTATTTTGTTTGTATTTTAAAACGCCGGTATATTCTTTTGGAAATAATGAAAGTGAAAATCTTGCATTTATGCAATTAAACCTTGAAATTTTAGAAGTGAAAGACAGGTGAAATAGTAAACATCTCAAAGCAAGACAAACTTTCTCTGGAGGTAGCTGAGCTTTAGTTGGCGCCCTCAGTGAATCAACCTGCGTTTTGCACACCCCCAATTTTTTTGCGTGTGCAAAGATCAAAAGTTTACCCCAATTTTTTTGCGTGTACAAAGATCAAAAGTTTGCCTTTGGAGAAAGTCGACCGATAACAGTATAATGTCAACCCTAGCTGTGATATCGCAACAGTGCTATGACGTCCATCGAACGCGCTGGTCAAGGGTCATCTGTGGCGGTGACCTTTGACCCGAGCTAGTTCGATAGACGCCACAGTGCACCTGCAATACTACCACAGCTATGTCAACCCTGCGTTTGACCAGTTTGGTACTCGAATGGGTTGCTCTTGACGGAGATATTCAATAGGTGGGTTCTGTTACTTTAAATGGTATTTTTTGCCCGTTAATGCGAGAGAGCGCCAATGCAGGTGGGAAGTTTACAGTGACAGACATATTCGTGGCCATCAGCATCTGTCGCTTCTGCTGTCAATGGTGTGGCTCGCTGCAATAATTGTAGCCCTAGTGGTGCTGGTCCGTGCGGCTTGCAGGGCTTCTGTCGTACGTATGTCGTGCGGCTCGCGCTAGTATGCCCCAACCATTAACCATAGCGCGACAGACTGCTTAAAAATTGACCCAGACGCACCTACTTTAATGTACTCGCTCATAATCTATCTATTTATTTGAGACGACACTCTAGCTAGTATAGCCAGAAACTGATCATATCAATGGCCAAAGACAGAACACACTCAGACCCGCAATGGCGACACTAAAATAAATAATGCAGTTTGTTGCCGTTTCATTCGTTGAATGTTGCCATAGATACTGCTTCCCACACAAACCGATTTGATCAATTTATTGCATGCAAATCCTCGGGGTTCCCCTCTGGTTAGATCTTAGAACACACGAACACATTGAAAACTGCTACGGAAACTTCACAACAGTACGGGGCGTTAACTGTGTGAAATGGGGTCAGCAACGGTCGCTGCCGCTTTCAATCCTACGAACAGCAATCAGTCGATTTATTTGTTTTCATTTTGGAGAAGAAGCATTGATTTTATTTAAAGAAAAGGCTTACGAGCTCCCTATAGTGTCAATGATCATGTGGGTATAATTCAAATCGTTTAACGTTCTTTTGATGTGAAGTTAAATCGCCGACACAGATCGGTGACATATTAAACTGCAAATTAGGTCATGACGTGTTGTTTCGCTATAGCGGGCATGTGACCCAACATCGAACGACCGACTTTGCAGCCGTGACATCATTTAATATTTCATCGATTGCGCTTCATTTGTAATGGCCTACCGAACAAATATTGTGGCGCAACTTTATGGTTAATAAGTTCATAAAGCTTGATAAAAATTCCACGCAAGTAACCCAGGAAGCCCTGCGTACCGTACGTACTGTGTGTTCCCGACGTTAGGGAGCATTTGTTGTTTACCGGGGAAGGGGGGGGGTGGGGTCGGCGGAAATCGGGGGATGGGTTGACTTTTACGAAACCGTTTATTAGGAGGGTCAAATTTACGATCAATGATTAGAAGGGGTCAAATTTACAAATGTTTGTATGGAGTTGTGGAAAAAATGACTTTGGAATTTCACAGAAATGTTGCTTGATCCTCTATAGGCCTACTATCTATGAGTAGTCTATGAGGGAACTATGCATAAATTCTTTTAAATACAAAACTAGCTAAACCGTGTATTTATAGACTCTTGATTATTGATATTAATGTACTTGATCAGACCAGGGTAGTTACCGGTGCATGTGTGAGCAAGAAATTTGATTTTGAAATTTCACCAAAATGTTGATTCTCTATACATTGTGGTATGTGAGGAAACTTTGAATATCTTTTTACAATACAAAACTAGCTATTAAAATCTGTGCTTTAAAAAAGTTTGACAATTGATATAAATGTACGTGACGAGAATATTATATTTGAAAGAGCAGATCTGAAAAACCAATATGATATTGGAATTTCACCCAGTGATTATTTGTAAAGTTCAAAAAGGATTCTTTGAAAGTTCAAAGGTCAAATGGGAAATTTTAAGACAATTAAGATATTATTGATGCGGACTGTGACATCTGGGGGAGGGTCGATATTTTTTGTGCATGAAAATTCAAGGGTGGGTAACTCTTTTTCTTGCAGACACTTTTGAAGGGCCTTATTTTTCACCCCAGGGCCATAGGGTGCGAAGGGTAATTGAATCAAATCTGATGAATTTTATTTTACTTTTTTTATTTTTTATTTTTAATTTTTTAATTTTTTTTTTTTGGGGGGGGGAGTCTCATTGTACAATTGATGAATTAGGGGGTGTCAAATTTTAGAAATTTGATTTGGAGGGGGTCGCTTTTTACATTTCATTTGTCGCTCAAGTTCCACCGACCCCCCCCCCCCCGTAAAAAACGAATGCTCCCTTATACGGCCCAAGGCCGTATAACGCCGGGAACACACAGCAGGGTTCGCAGGGCTAGTAACCCAGGTAACCGTGGCGCGTCTCCTTTGTATTTTTTTGTGAAAGAAGAGACACACCAGGCAGATGCTTCAATTTTTAGCTAATAACAAGCTTTCGTGTCATTGATGAAGTGTCGATGAAAATCGACTTTTCCGACAACTTTTTACGTAGATAAGGGCAGTCATTTTTGCATTAAAGCCCGTGTAGCTGTAACTCTTTAAATAGTTGACCTGAAAAAGGTTTTCTTTTTTCTTTGTTTTCTTAAAATCCTACAGATTTAAAGGATATAGTCTTTTACCATTGAAAAATTCGACAAGTACATTTAAATTTTAACTGTTCTTTTGATTTCCCGCCATTTTTAAAAATTGGTAATATTACAAAGAAAACATAGCATATGGTGTCCCAGTGGACAACGTTCAGCACTATGTATTACATTGGACTACTCTGTTGTTTCTGTGAAGATTCCAATGCATGTATGTACTGCGTACTGTGTTTTTGCTTTATTTGCATGAGGGCGCCATTTATGTTTGGGCAAACATTTATTATTTATCTTGCTCAAAATTGCAGATGTTGTCTCAGTGGACAGTTTATTCAACTTGTATAAACACCCCTCAATGAGTACATTCCCATAAACTTATTTTAGTTTATTTTAGTTTGGAAGTAAAATCACAAAAATAATGCGAAAAAGATACAGCTATCGGGCCCTTAACGATATCGGAGCAGATTCTTTCTCGTCCAAATATATTGTTCAGAATGATTTCAAAGACTTTTTGAAAATTTCCATCATCGAAGTTTAAGGAGTAGTGCTACAGTTTCTTTCTTAGGCGTGTACAACTTTGTTGTTTATGACCTGGAAGCAAAGTCGTCCCTGTTCAGCACATTTCTTAGTGATACAGAATTACGAGATGGGATGCTATTTGTCTCATGGACATAGTGACTTCCCTCTTTAATACGGGATTATATGAGCGATGCAATGCACGTTGGTCAAGCCAAACCTTTCCTCGCGAATTCTTTGATCAGCTAACACATAAGCCTAACATATTCTCTATTGATTTGGCCCCGTTGTTTTGTCATCCTGTAAGGCGCAGTGTGTTTCTCTATCCTGTCGAAGTCTAGTACATGTCGTAAATTTTATTTTTATTGCACAATTGACAGATTTTCCACAATGGCCTATGTTCAGTCACGGAATCTTGTTGCAGCACTTATTCGAAATGGAACTACGAACACATGTCCGAAGGCTGTTTGTAGGCTGTCGACTAGTAAACTGGTAAACTGTGATTTAAGGTGAGTCAACTAGTGTTCGGGTAGAATGTAGTGTAATGTGAGTCAACTAGTATTTAGATTGACTGTAGTATATAGTATTATGGGATTCAACTAGTGTTTGGGTAACTGTGATGTTTGGTGAATCAACTAGTGTTTGGGTATAAAACTGTGATATTAAGGCGTTTATTTTCTTCTGTATACACAGTTGTCACCGTTTTTGTAGAAAACAAAGACATTGATGTATTGTTTGATACCACCATTTTCACACGAATTGAAATAGCTCACATGTTCATGCGTTATTCAAAGGGTTCTAAACTTTCTTTTGATATAGCTGAGCTAACAATTACTACTTCCTATCACAGAGAACATAAACAGAGTGGCAACACTTGCATGCCTTTTGTTCCATGGTCGTCTCGGTAGACTTTTGGCTTTTCATATTAAAATGAGCTTAAAAGGTGTTAAACTTTTTGGAGGCTTGGTTTGTGGCATTCTCGCAGGCCAGAGCGATTATTCCGCTCCGGTGACCTTCGCAAAAATCAAGCTCTGGCATATAACGCCGGAATCTGCGGAAGTATGAATGGGGGTTAATTAATTATTCATGAGAACATATCATCAGAATTAGCCAATCACGAATACGTTTTACAAAGTCATGTCGGGTCGTAAGCTCCTCATTGTCTGTGTGTACACAATCGAGCTTTCAGGGCCTGAGATCCTCTGGTTCTGTTGCACCTCTTCCGATATATGTTGCATTAAATCCGACAGCTTTCAAAATTTTGACTGTTTTTCTGTCATGATCGAGAGCAACGGCGACACCATGTGAATACTATGGCTTCGATAGGTACACAGACTACGGCCATCAACGAACCCTACCCGGTCCCACTGCAAGGTCGTCCCGTACACTCAGTGTGACTATTTCGGACGATCTCGGTTCGGACATTCAAAGACATGCTGTTCGTTGTACTCACTTTGCTCCGTATTGATAGCATTTTACAATTCATGATACCGCATATTAAGTCAGGTGACGCTGCTGTCCCGTTTTGAATAGTTATTTTTTTTTCGGTAGAAGCTATTTCGGGCGCTATAAAACTTCGCGAAGTTAACACACTGTACGATCTAAAGCAACACACAGAGACAGTCCATATCCGATGTAAGCACCATACACGTCGAAATTAGTTGCGTCGTCCATGGGTTGAACGTAACTAATTTATCACAAAATCTTTACAAACAGTTTTCTCAACACATCGAAATTGAAAAACGAGGGTTTGAAGTTTCAAAATATCAATATTTAGCCCCTATAATCACATTCCAAATACGACGTCCGATTACTACGCACTCACTATGGAGTCAACAATTTGGCAACTTTGACCCCCCAAATACCACTTCCGTCCTGTTAACAGTTTTAGGATAAACACAATAAAGTTTCGAAGGGTATGGTAATAAGATTTCGTACTGCTCGTTATTTGTGAAACGGCTTTGGGCGAAATTCACCATACCCTGTCCGAAAATTGTCACCAGGTCACACTGAGCGAGTGTACGCATAAGCTTATACGTGTTCGTACCCCGCTGAACTGCAAACCCATGGAACAGACTAAACCTCTCTTGATTTGATTCCGTTGTAAGCGTAACTTTTGTGATGAATTAATGAAACATAATCGGACTTGAACAACTACGCAATTTCCCGAGATCTGTGATTTCGGCAGTGTTGAGCCTAGCGTACATTTGTGATTTGTATCGCGGAGCACCAGCTCGAATGAAAGGGCCCAATATACCATTCATACGTTTCTAGCTCCATGTATACCCACAGCACGATAAGAAAGCTTTCAGTGTGAACCTTAATGAAGAGATCGATACATAAACGTTTATACATAACTTGTGGTAAAGTAAATTTATGATCAATAGTTTTGACCAACAGGTTTTACACAGCGGTGTTGTTCTACGTCTGGTTCGGACACTGTGCATAGCGAGGCGTGGGGCCAGCTGCTCCAGTTATGCGATACCCTTCGATATAACGCCCGTGAAACACGATGGGCCGGACGGCCTGCCAGGCCATGCCTGGTAGCATACAGACTTGCCACCGCTGGTCCTTGTGCAAAGAAACCCATCTTTTCCTTGTAAAATAATTATCAATGGCGTCTTTTTGGTGTGAATAGAGCGGTTGAGTCCAAAAACATTAAACATTTACACATTGCGCGCTCTTCGTCGACAGTGAACGTTGTGTGGTGGTAAGCACCAAGATCAGCTCTGTAACGGGCAATCTGATTGGCTCGTAGGTTTTTCCTCGACTATCATAGAGCCTTGCAGCAATGCGTGAACGCTAAACGTGGCCAGTGATACCACGGCCTTTTCGGCGTTGGGTGATAAGACTCGCCGAAGAGGGCGTGGTTTACGACGATGGGTTTGTGGTTGATAATTACACGAGATTATGCGAAACATACGACGAGATGGCATCGTACTGCCAGTCGCGTAGCAACCATAGTTACTTTGTGAGCTCTCAGGCCAGAAACACTGCCTCACGCCAATCAAAACATAACACGCCAGCAGTTTCATAAAAATGTCATTTCTTGGCGCACGTGTAAAAGACGGTATGACTGACCGTAAACCATTGAGTAAAACCAGACAGTATCGATAAAAGACTTTCAAATTTGGTTCAAACACACTCATTATATATTCATAAAAATATTAGAGGAATTTTTAAAACGGTAAAACCCACTTTCCTGAAGCTCAAAACACTCCCGTTTTCGCCAGCACATCAATTCCGATCAGCACCACACGACAATAACAACACAAGCTTTGTCGAACATACTTTCACTTAACAATTGGTGAAAATCCGAAAATTACCGAAGGGTGCATGGTCGGCACTCTTCGGAAAAGAGAGCCAAGAGCTTCGTGAGGCGAGGCAAACATGGATTGCTTACGTAACCGCTTCACGCCTTAAACAATAGCTGTTGCCACTCTGTCTGATATTACTCTGTGTTCCTATGTAAACACCGCGGAAGTTCTTGCAACCTTTCTAACCATCGGTGTCATGCTTCCGTTATGAGAATAACCTACACCGAAAATTGTACACAGAAACGAATAACATTGGTATTCGAAATCCTGACAACTCAACAACCTTTGTTCAACAAATTTAACCCTTTCACCCCAGTTCCCTGTATACAGGTCCAACTTTACCATAGGAAACAATGGATTTGGGACAAACCATGGTGGTGAAAGGGTTAAACGAAGAATGGTGAATTGGAAATATTATGCTCAATAATTTTCTGATTTTAGGTCTGGTAACTCGGAAATGATGTATGAAAACCTGTCCAGGAAACATATTATTGAGGCAGCCAGATTAGTTACGGATCATTTGTCAAAACACATCCCAATGATTCATCACCTTCGAGTACCTGACGAAGCATATTTTAAAAGAAACATGGCCGCGTTGGAAAATGTCCTGCAAAGTGGGGAAGGAGCAGTTGCCATCGATACCACGTCAAATAGAGTTATAGGCGTAGCTTATGGTTTCTGGGTGTATAAGTTTCAGCAATTTGAATATTCCCTCGACCCAACCATGTGTGAGGAATTCAAGCCCATGCGACTTCTATTGTCTAAATTGGGAGAAACTTTTTTCAGTTTAGAGGAGGTCAAACAATTACAAACTGAAGGTCACAGATTTTTATCACTAGACACTGCCGTCATCAATGGAAAGTATCGCCGGACTGGAGTGATGACATATTTTGCAAACTGGATACTCGAGGTGGCTCGGTCGACAGGAGTACGAGTTACCTGTGCAAGAGCAAATCATAAACAAAGTCTAATGTACGTGAAAGGCTTAGGATTTGAAGTGCTTGATGAAATACCATACAGAGAATTTGAGATCGATGGCTGGAAACCCTTTGAGGATATGGAAGTCGACCCTGAATTTAAAGGTTCAGCCATTCTAATTCGTCGGCTTAATATCGACGAAAGAACACAACATGTGCACTGATGATACTTTCTTGTTTCAGGTTGATGGCGTACTATTTTTTCCATATGTACTCTCCTAAATTGTTCATCTTTATTTTGATCAATTACCCCACTGAATGTCAATTTTGAAGGAAACTCTGTGAGGTATAATTTGCGACATGGTGCTAGAAATTCAAATGAGATGACATGGCCACCTTGCGGTAACATAGGATCACGACAGACTTCCTCCGCATAGATCCATACGTGACCGCGACGTAGCCAAGCTCTGATCGGCGCAACTGGACTACTGACCAACCCGAGCCTGGAAATTTTAATTCTCGATGGAACAGGACAATATTACAAAAAGAGCATTGACGGAGACCGATTTGAAATGTTTTACACACTGTTGCTTAAGATTTGGTCAGTCATGGCCGACGAGTGCTGAAAGGCGCCATGCATGTACTTATTGCGGCAATTAACAGGTATACGTCAACTTATGTGCCGCCTTGAAATTGAAATCGATGAACATTGAATATGTTCACGCTTTCTTTGGATTTATGTTCATTTTCACCTTTGATTATTTTATAGTGAGAAATAAAGTGTCTTTGAGGAATGACTGTGTCGTCCAAAGGTGAAAGTTTATTCGCCGAACCTAAATGACAATCTTTACTTTCACAGACACTGATAGTACCCCGACAGTTACTTTCCGTGGCACCGCAATCCAATGATTATGTTACCCTGATGAAATTTACACCAAACGACGTTGTTCCTATCTTCTCGAAATGTTACACTAATTCGAAATCAATAGCATACATCATGGAAGTTAATACGATAACCTCCCTTGTTGTTTACAGTACAGTTCTACAATTACATCCACTTTACATTTGTGAAAATTATAATTATCTGTGGCAAACTTTAATACTGCTCTCTGGATTTTTGAGATAGTTAATCAATCGTAGAAACAATTGCCTTAACATTTGTGTCCCTTGGAACACTTTGGCTCGACACGCTTTGTTGCATTTTGTGAAACCGCTAATGCGAATTTTAAATTTTCTCATAGACAGAGGAGGGCTACTGTCTATGATTTACTCAATATTTTATAAGAGTGTTTACCACCATACCTTTAATCAATTGGTGATCTATCTTGCCAGAATCGCCAACAAGGTGGATCAGCACGTTTTAATATTCAAGAAAAGAGCTAAACGTTTGAGGTAGAGCTGTTTTTACAGGGAAAATCTGAAACAGAGGGATAAGCGGGAGGAGTGTTTGGAAAAAAAAGTTTGAATGGTCATTCCGCAAACTCTGTTATATAGATAATTACTATATTTGTGTACCATCCATGTAATAAATTACTTGATAAAACACCTATACGCTTTGATAGATGTGAGTATCATGACCTACAAATGACAACCTGACGTTTTGACACCACATGGGATCACAGTGCGAAGTAAATAAGCATGCCTGTGTTTTTCACCACAATGGTATGTTGTCCATGTGCCAGGTTTGAAGAAAAAGCAGAACGGGGTTGTCTTCTGCAAGACAGGGTGAGACAAGGTACAACATGCCTTTAGAACAGACGATCTTTTGCTTTCAGGGCAACCCGGGAAACGTTACCCGCATATTGCAGCAAAATCAGAACGTCATAGGAAAGGTTTTACCCTTCAGCAGTCCGTCAACTGAATGGGATGGACCCTTTAGCCAGATGCTCGTAACTTTTTTATTGAGTGTTTGTATCTTATCGGTGTTTGTTGATCCTGTTTTTATATTGTTGTAAATGTTATAATTGTAATATTTTAGAGCATGAGCCAATGAGATTTCTGGTGCATATTTATTTTGAAACATACATTAGCGAATAAACTATGATACTGATACTGATACTGATCTCTCGACAGGTGCAGCCGAGTCGCTAATTTGAAGACATAGGCAGTTTGCATCTCAACATACCATTTCAATGTATTCTGTTAAAATGTCAAAGTTGAAGGACAAATAAAACCTGCCCACACCAGTCTTATTTGTACAACTTTCTGCCAGTAATTCCCTTCCTAGGATCAGAAGATCTCTAATGCCCTTTGAGGGCGCTAGTCATTCTAACCTATTGTACATTCTACTCCTATAGAAAGAGTAAGATATAACTTTGACGTAGTATTGACTATAATTGTGACCCAACTACGGATTCCAAGGCCAATTGAACTCCCAAATATAAACGTCCATATGAGTGTCCTTCAGCCATCATGTATTTTCTTGACGAAGTCACGTACTGTATATCTGTCAGCTTGATAATTCAAGTTTGCCTGTTATAGACGGAAGATAATGTTTAATCCATCTGCTCATCCGAGAAGTATTGTATGCATGCAGAATAAGTCCTTCCTTGCACCAACACGAGAATTAAAGTCGATGTTGCAGCACGCGCTGGCACATAATGTCAAAGCTTACATGAAGTCAGGTACGTCACTTACCATTCTGAATGTAAATGCTCGGGGGTCACCGTGGTATCACAGGTATATTTTGTTGCTCAGAGTTAATGTAATTAGACAAAGCCAACAGTAATTACTTTAAGGATGATAAATACCAAATTGTTCATTTTTCTGTCAAATTTTCAAAATTCTCTGAGAATACGCCTTGAAGTAAGACCCAGAATTGAGATGTGTCGCCAGTTCAAGATAAGGAATGGTTTCCGTGTAATTCACGATTTTTAAAAATCAAAACAAATGCACGTGGCTATCCCGGTTAAATCGGGGAACTTTTGTAAACATTGTGGACACATTTGCATTGCTATTTCCATAATCCATCTTGAGTGACACAACGTTGCGTTGCACTAGCTAATTTACATAATGACGTGCTGTGACTTCTCCAAACACCAGGATTACTTCTGTCTGTAAAAAATAAACCGTAATTGAATGTTTTTCGAAGCCTAGTCCAATAAACAAGTATTCGTACAGTTCCAGACATAGTCTACACCAGAGAGCAAGTCATTTTTCTTAGTGTGGTCAAGACATCGTGTCGTTTAGAAAATTGGGGGCCATCATCATCACACATGTAAAAACCTTGAATTTTCTGCAGAAAATACAATAGTCTATCAAGTCAAGAAAAGGAGAATACTGGAGATCGGGCCCCCGTAACCAACCAAGCCTACTGCAAAGGTGTCCCTTGTACGTACGCAACAGGCCCAATCATGGCAACAGCAAACCGTTTGGTTGATTCAATTGTTTACGTAACTCATGTGATGAATTATTGATATGTCGGACTTGAACAACTGTACAAATTGCTAAAGACTGTGATTTTGACTGTGGAAACGATCATGATCAAAGCTAGCGCACCTGTAGGATTTCTCCGAGAGTGGCCCTCGATTTGCACGCATCGACAATTAGGCTACTCATACACTGATATAGCGCGAGACTGTAACCCGTACGACCTATAAAGTGATCGATACATCAACTTTTAAACATAACTCGTATGTATTAGCAAATTTACGATCATTGGTTCTGGCCAAAGGGTTTTACACAGCGGTGTTGTTCTATGCAAAGACCTGGCTACTCTGGAAAACGAGATGTGTTCGACCTAAAATGTGTTGCTGTTCAAAACGATCATGGACGTTTTCCTTGCAGTGTTCAACGTTTCGTTTGTATGGATGGTAGACGTTGCAAACGCTTCAATTTAAGGGTCTGCCCGATCATCCTGGGTTCATCAACTATACCGGCGTTAAAAACCCGAGTGTCGACTAGCTTTCACCTTTACGCAGCGGCCAGTGCCGTTGTTTTATATTCATCAGCCATGCCACATGCGTACGGCCCCAAAACACCGTTGCCCCTACATCAGTCCTTTCTACCAGCTTCCTATGTACCACCAAATATGCTGTAGTGGGTATTTAATTGCAAAGGTTGATAGGTAACTGAATCGTTTTACATGTCACACTATGACTGAGGTAAAGACCTTCGGGGAGCTACGCGAATGTATGAACTACGTGAACTCTGCGTGATCGACCCATTCATATAATGTTGCGCCCTTAGTGGCGCGTCAAACGTAGAAATTGAGGGCCATTCGAGATTTTATTGCGCAATGGCGTGTCCTATAGTACGCTATCAAGTCTGCGGTTCTGCAATGTCTATATAGCGTGTGAGGGGAGTGTGATCTGGGGAACGCAAACAAGCTTATCTGCATATGAATTTAGGACACGCCCGCTATCAGTAATGACTGCTGACGTCATTGTTTTTCCACTGAAGCCATTCGCTGTGGCAATGTGTCGACACGCAAGGCTCCAAAATTGGTAGTTTTCCGCGATTTATTTATTTTCCTGGGACTTTTCTCTGAACAACTGTCATTCCCGGCCGACATCATCACTTGGTAACAAAGTATGTCCGTGTTGAGGCTCGTGCACGTCTAATTATCAAATGCCGTAGCGTAGAAGTATCAAAACATGTTTTTGCGTTTTTCTCGAATTCAATGTGTGAATGAAGTACCCTTCTTTGGCACCTCGTCAATTCGCGCTCACAAACACTAGCTGCTTGAAATTCACACCGTCCATTGGAAACATAATGAACTCAAAATCCGTGTCTGGGATTTCCTTTATATGCCTTTGTTATTTTTTAATGCGCTCTTAAAGGTGTTGGACGAAGGTGCTTTTCAAGGAATTTTAATTATCAAGCCATATAATTTGAATGGAGCCTCCGAGAAAAAATTGCAGACAAGGTTTTGAAGGATATTGTCAAGGCTTGTCAATGAAGAAATTCCAACCGGAAATCTTGCAGTGTGTTTGCATAAGGCCGGGAAAACCGGTTTTTGGAAGGTTCAGCAAAACGCTTGTCACGTGACTCTTATGCAAATAATGACCGTGCACTGTGCTTGGTCGGATAGCTCTATATCAGGGCTTTCAGAAAATGTATACTTTATTGGGGTTTGGGACATGTTCAATTGAGAAAAAAATAAAAATCTGAAAGTGCCTAAAAGGTATTTATCATCCTTAAGTACAGCCGGAGTTCCTTGTGCTTCCTACTGTTACGAAGATGGTTTATCCCACACAAAGGTTAATGAACGTAGCGGTCATTGATACCGGTAAAATTATCAATTAAAATATCAAATAAAATCAATTATAAGTCGATTTGCATACAAACCATATTTGAGACAAACGCACAATAACGCTAATTACGTGTTACGAGGATGTTTACGGGAGTCTGGATGAAAACTGGAATATATTTGAATTATATTAAGAATCATGAAGATAGTCAATTACGTAAGACCTGGATTGATGTTTATGATTGGATGTATCATTTTATCTTTAATTCATGTCTATCGTATGATCAAAGCTACGCCTTAAAGATAAAGATCCATAGAACCTGGAAGAAATAATATACTTCCTGTAACCTGACACGAGACGCTTTTACCCGCACAAACAGCAAACTGAGATAACCTTTTCTCTACCTGCGTAGGTGAGTGTATACTATATCAACTTACTATAAATCCCGCTTGTTTAACCCTTGCCCAAGTGTATGGCTTATAAGCAAATTTATTCTCCTGCCAGCAGATTTGTTAAATTTACCACTGTACAATTATAGTACTAGTAGTGACTGAGCATGATTGCCTACACCACAAATATCAGGTGCAGCCAACGGAGCTATTCATCGAAAAAGAACAGAGTGGAGAGACTGTGTAAGACACTACGATTCTTTGACGCTATATTTTGGAAGTTTGCCAGACTTTCTTCGTCAATTGCCTCAAGTTCAACTTCAGTGGATAACTTGTGTGGTATATTTGCAGATTGTATGTTTTCCTATGTTGTCCCACTGGAAGTTTGTTCTTTCATTCTGGAAGCTAGGATATCTCATTTTGTTCTACTGTGTTCAAGGTCGTGTTCGTATTGTGTTTACTAGATTGAGAGAAAGATATATGTGATCGTCAACCTGTTTAATGTTGTGCGTTTCTGTCAAAATGCAGGAATTGTTTCTGTGTTTATATGTTGTCTGTTGTAATCTTTGTATGAAGTCGGTGGTTGACGAGTTATTTTTGACGCTTCCTTATTAGTGTGTAGAATTTCATTCATCTTCCTTTATCTAACGGTTTGATTGGTATCTCACCATTTTCTGATAGTGTTCTTGATCACATGCCTTAGACATAGAATGTATTTTATCCTGTGTTTTGGAAGGTGAAATTCAGATGAATTTGAGGCTGCTATGTGTATTGATTTCATTTTGGTTTGTGCTCTTGTAATGCGACATTTTTGTTGGCGTAATATGTTTATTTTGTTCTCTATTTCTGTGCCCTCTTATGATGTTGACCCCTTCTTTTATTTTGTAATTTTATGTGTAATTTTAGTGTACATTTTTAGTGTCGAGGCATGGCACAGTACAGTATTGATATGGTAACTCTCCCTTTTGAACATGTGTTGGCCTTCAAAAAGGCCGTTTAGTATTGTGATCCTTATTTTGGCCCGTGCTGTATCCAGTTATGTACGTTGTTCACAACGTTTACTGTTGCTGGAATGTTGTGTGGTTTCTTGTCGATTCATTGTTCGGCCTAGGATCTTGTCTTGCTGTTTTTCACTCACCTATGTTCAGGGACGTCTTCCATCTATAGTGCAGGTCTTTTTCTGTTCGTCTTCGTGTAAGCTTATGTTCTATTCGTTGTCGGAGAGAGTTGGGTTACCATTGTTGTCTCTTAACACGAAATACTAACCGTTACGTTTTTGTTATCTTGTTTGTTTGTTTGTTTGTTTGTTTGTTTGTATGGATGGTGGTGTTGGCTCTTGTTCCCGCCTTAATGTTGATTGGTTAGTTTTCTTTCAAGTCGCATTTGAATGGCTGTTAACTGAGCACTGTAATTGGCTGTTTTGTGTATTCTGATAAGTGCAATTTTTGTGATTTCAGAATCTTGTGTTTTAGAATAGCGTTATTGAGTTTTGTTCTGCAGAAATTGATGTTTGTATTTTCTGTGGATTGAGCTGTGTATTGCCTAATCCGTACATGATTGTTGGGACAGCTAGTGTTACGCTTATGTATATGACGATGGATACCTAAAAAGGTATTCTCGTGTATGTAAGCTTTCGACTTAAACCTGCAGAGCAGGAATACAACCGTGGCAAAGCAAGTGCATAGGTAACTGATTGTAATACAAACACTAATAGTAATTAATATGTAGTCTAACTTCGCCTTGTTTATCTATACTTTGTCGCTGTCAGTAAGAAATCTCAGCAGGGTGGCGTTAAATGGTACTGTCTTCAGGAAGTCCATGCCAAGTTGATTTCTTATATTTACGTTTGGCAAGGAGACTTCTCATATCTAAACCAAGCACCCCGTGGTTTATTAGCTCTTTATCAGTAAAATAAAGATGCCGCTTCTATACTCTAAGGTTTTCCAGTACTTGTTGCTATCGTAGTTTCTGTTTGTATTACAATCAGTTATCTATGCACTTGCTTTGCCGCGGTTGTAAGTAAGAGTCATAGTAAGTAAGGGGAAAGCAACTCCACACATCGTTCATATATTGGTGATTTGCGTTTAATGTATAGTAGTGTGTATTTTTTTGTTTCACTGTAGGATCTCAGGATCGTATGACCGGACACCGCTTCGTATTGATTCTTTATCAGGGTTAGATATTTCGATATTCTTATGTACAACCTTATGAAATGTGCCTTCATTTGACGCTGTCGGATACGAGATCTTTCGTTAAAACTTAGAGCTTCGAGCCGTACTAAGGCAAAAGGTTAATTGCTTGGCGAAAAACACTTCAACTGAGATAACATTAATGCGATTAAAACGCCGATCACATGAACATTCTTTGCGCTTTATGTAAGTCTGGAATGATAACAAATGGAAGTCAAGGTGTTTGCTGTATTGCTGATGAATATTTTCTGTTCAATGTTTAATATGACCAATCACCAGGTAGATATGCGAATTCAAGACATAGATACAGTTCATTTCAACTGAACCTACATGAGTTTAAACGATATATATACATATATATATATATATATATATATATATATATATATATATATATATATATATATATATATATATACATACCATACACGACATACTAATGTGCATTTTTGTCACGGTACTAGAGTTTGAATTGACTACCAAATGTATAGTCTGATACATTTTTACATTGATTTGAGTGCTGCTGATCTTATTATGTAAAATATATTTGTAACTTGCGACATGTATCTGTTCATTTCTTTGACTTGTCCTTACGTTTACTGACATTTATGACCGTCTGCGTCACAGCCCAATGAACAGAATCACTATTCTTCACGCATACTAATAATTGCAGGTGTAATGCTCCACTTGCAAGCAATAAGATGGTCTAACAGCTGATAACTTTTTCTTCATTGCTAAATCGATAGACTTTCCACAATAATGGCCAGCGTTCATTTTCGAAATATGGCTGCAGCACTTATTCGACCCAGCATTAGATGCAGAAGACGGAATGCTGCACATGTCCGTGGACTGTCAAGTACTGTTGGGGTAAACAGAGATACGCGGTGAGTTGCATGCCTCCTGCAAAGTTGTTATACAGTTTTTGTACTGTACAATTACACCTGTCGATTATGTCGCATTCTTTTTTGAACACGAATTGCAATAGCTCAGATTCTTATTCGCGTAGTAAAACATTTAAATCGATGCCCTTTCGTTTCGTTAAAGGAGAGCTAGACTATTACCTATCATGTAAAGGCCGGGAAAGTTTTCTGCAACTCTGCTAAAGTCAAATCGTTCGCCAGCATTCATCCACGATTCTGTATTTTAAATATGAACGAAATTTATACTACATGGAATTAAAAAATCCTGAAAATTTGTAACAACCATGACACTACCAATGAAGAATGAATCTATTAAAATATTATTTTTGAAATGTTTCTGGTTCTAGGTCTAACAACTTAGACCTGAAATATGAAAGCCTATCTGAGCACCATATTGCGGAGGCAGCCAGGCTTATTACTGAGAACGTCTCAAAAAATGTTCCGGCGATCCACCATCTTCGCATACCCGAAGAAATATATCTTCAAAGAAATATTGCTGTGTTGGAAAAAGTCAGGCAAAGCGGGATTGGGGCAGTTGCAATCGACAACACTTCAAACAAGATATTATCTGTTGGTACAGCTTTCTGGGTGTCTAATTTAGACGAGTTTGAATATTTGCTTGATCCAACTATGTGTGAAGAATTCAAACCCATGCGAATATTGTTGTTCAAATTGGCAGAATTATTTTTCAACGTAGAGGAGGTGAGGAACTTTCAAGCTCATGGTCAACAATTCATATCTCTAGACATTTGCGTTGCCATGGAAGTGAATCGAAGGACAGGAATAATGACCCACTTCGGAAATATGGCCCTTGAGGTAGCTAAGTCCAAAGGAGTGAGAGTCGCATTTGGAAGAGCAAACAATAAACAAGTTCTAATGTTTTTGAAAAACTTAGGCTTTGAAGTGCTGGCAGAGATATTGTATTGTGATTTTGAAATCGAAGGCTTTAAACCATTTAAGGATATGACAGGCGATCCTCAATTTGAGGGTTCAAAAATTCTAATCCGCAGGCTTTAGGTCAGCTAATTAACATCAGGTATGGATTGAATACTCTTGTGTTTCAGTAGAAGGTGTGCAACTTTATCTATATCCAGTACATAATTCGTTCTTTATACTCTTATTTCTTAATATAGGGTTAGGCTTGAGTTCCTGGAGTACGGTTATTAGATTGACCATTCAACTTGTACAGTCACATTAATAGGGTCCATCTACTAGTAAGCTACATTGAGATATAATTTACGGGGTTTCATGAAAAAATGATAAGATCATCCTTATTTTATTTTAAAAATTATATAGATAATGATATATGACTCTGTGAACATGAGATGATTCACCACATAATGTTGTACTAGTGTAAATTTACGAGATCATTACGAGTCAAGGTGGTAAATCAGTGTTTTACGCCCACAAGGCTCTTGGCATCTCTCATTTTCTCATCTTCAATCGTACAATACCACCAGCTATTCATTTCAAGCAGGTTAATTAGTTACCTTTCCCCTTTTTATGAAATAGCCTGATAAAAATGCTTGCTGTACTGTTATAAGAACCGTCAAAATATCAGAGTAGGCATATATTTATTCTAATTAAAATAACCTGCTGCTAGAATTTTATGATGGTCAATTGTCACATTCTCAGAAATTTTTGTTGAAGAAACTACTATCAATGGGCGGAGCTAAAGTTCCCCAAAACAGCAATTTTGATGCTAAGTACCTGTCCATCTGTTATTGTGTAACTATTTATTCAGATTTTAACTGTACAGCGTATAGAGATGGTGTATTACTATGTTATACGCTTTAGAAGAATAAAATTATTATTATTATTATTATTATTATTATTATTATTATTATTATTATTATTATTATCTGTCTTTCAGACCTTGAGTTTAGTATGTTAAAAACTTGTAAAGAGATGGAAGTTTTGTAAATCTTTTAATTCGGAGCTTAATTTTTTATATGCTGGACTTTTTGAATATAGCTGGAAAACGTCTTGATAGGATATAAATCTATGTTATACTTTTATTTAGTGTTGCTGTATTTTTTGCTCCTTCAAAAGAGGTGAATACTAGTATTGTGAAGATACTGAGAAGATGATATTGACAATATTATTACAGTCATATCTTATAACTTCACATAGTATACTTAGAACAAAAATTATTAACAAGTTGATTGTTTCAAACAATTTTATTTTGCGAAATATACTTTCATTAGATTTTACCAACCTATACCCTAAATATTGGGAATAAATTCCATAATGTTTATTTTCTTCCAGGCGTGCTTAGGAATTTTCAGTGGAGTTTGAGAGAGAATACTTTTATGACAAAATTATAGACGGAATAAGATAACTCTTTATAAATTTCAAGTTAATATTTGTACTTTCTATGGAAAAGAAATAAGCTCAATTGCACTTGTTGTGCAATTGTAAAAGTACTTATTTATTTCTGGTATCTCATCTTAATGACCTGGAGATATTTTCACATGTGTGTCATGTGTACTGTAGAATAAGTGTTTTTAAGATAGCAAATGATAGGACCTTTGATTTACATCTGTCCAATTGAAATAAAATTACCATTTTCACCAGTTTTAGAACCTTTCTTCTGTATAAAAAAGTTCAAACTGTTTTTGAAAAAATTGTTCATACACAAGAAGTAAGCATGTAAAAGGGGAGATTTCCGTAAGTGGTAGATATATAAAAGTTGTCAAGAAATTAAGTGCGAGAAAAAACGTTTCCGTGACAGCCACTTATTGTGTTCTGTTCTGTTTTGTATTTTTAAATCTGAAAATATTGCCATTTTCCAGCAACCATGGCTTTTAAAATCTTTCTTTATGTAAGGATATTTAAATGTAGAATAGTTTTGTAAACGTAATGGGTGAAAAATAAAAAATAAATCAGCGGGCACAAGTCTCATCCTTTTGACCCCCAAAACCTGTCATGCTTTTTTGTGAGACGATAATGAGACTTTTCGGTTTTATGCAATACAAAGAAGTTGATCGACTACCCAACCATTAATTGAGGCTTATCTATATGGCTAGAAACGCAAGCATTCGGAAAACGTGATAATTTCTAAATACATGCTAGAGATATTTGCAAAATAAAGCGTATACCAGAAGCATAAGTGGGCATTGAGGAAACTCAACAACGTTTTGTCTGAAAGTACGAATTTTCATTACTCAAAACAGTTTGACCTGGAATCTTATGTCACTTTGGCTCTCTGGCAGCCGTATAGGATAATAAGCTGCTGCAAATTCACATGCTTTTTAGGCCTGATAAAGTGCCAGCTTTTAACAAAGCGAAAACGAATAGGGTGGTTCATCCGAGTAATGGCTCCAAAGAGGTTGAAGCGTGTATAGAATGTATCAACTTTCACAAGATAAACTTACAAATACTGGTAATACTGCAAATGATAAGATATAGTGTCCCCTGATACAAAAATTCTAACAATCTGCGCCAGGGCTTACACATATTGCACTTTTTACGATGAAGAGCAAGGAAAGGGCGGATGTTTATTTATGAATTGATTTCAGAAAGTTTGCCAAGAACATTACTCCAAAGATATCGGTCGATGATGTGCCCGAAACGCTAACGATAAAAACTTGTTCTCACATGTCTGCTATAACAAAGATAACTACACTTGTAATATCCAATTTTTAAACCCTAAAGTAGCTAAATAAATATATTCATTAGAAATATTGTTGAAATTAAATATAAACCCAACTTTGACACTAAATGGTATCTTGAACTTAGGAAACAAATCTATCAACGAGCTAGTTACGTGGAACACAAACATCAACAATTTACAACAAATAACTCGACATTCATCTAATGAAAAAGAGTGTAAATGAAATACAAATACGTTAGATATACCTTTGTTAGGTTTCTTCAAGCATTGTTCAACCTTTCTGACTGCTCTCTGTAATCTGTTATTGAACAAGGCTCGAAATACAAGTCTTATTTCGGTTAAGGACAAGTTGCAAATCACGTTGAGAAATACGTACTTTAGTTTGTTTAATTGGTATTGAAATAGTGTGTCCCCCTTTTAACCTGCACACGCGACTTAATACTGATTTCTCAACTGAGTATGCGCCTCGAAACTGCAAGACTTTAACTTTTGCTCAAACTTTCCTCAAGGAAACTTTAAACCATCCTCTCGTCAAATCAAGAATACAAATGAGGGGTCATGGAACGGTTGGAACTAGAGAAAAAATTATTTACAGTCATCAATACTTGAATTAATTTTCAAAATCGCCGACATCCCTGTGTCAATTCTATGGAGGAAAATGAAAGTGTTTGATTTTCAAAACATCTAAGAGGTAGGAATTATTCTTATTCCAAGAGCTTTAAGATGAGTCCCCACAAGTGGTAGATCAGAAACGAATTGTAAAAATTTGAGAGTCAAAATATCTGTCCCTGAGATGCATTCTATCCGAAGTTAATTTCTTAGCCTTCCACTCCGTATGCAATTGTCTATAAGAAGTAACCATTGACTACATCTTCCTACAGCATCTACACAGGGTAATTGCAGATACTCCTTACCAAGGACTTTTGAGGTAACAAAGGAAATATGTATATCCATGACAAGCACGCAAATAAAGAAAATACGTGAATAAATAAATAAATAAATAAATAAATAAATAAATAAATAAATAAATAAATAAATAAATAAATAAATAAATTAACAAAGTTGTTAATCTTATCGACTTAATGATGATTTGTGACCGAAATGAAAGCTTGATACTGTGAGGTCACAAAATACCGGAATTCATGTCAAAGCATATCGTGTGGTGGAGGTATTGTCAGACGTACCAAAGCATATATTACGAATTATTATATCCCGGTATTTATACACCTTTTTATTCAAATTTTACAGGAAAGTCAAAAGCGTTTCAAAATGCCCTGTCGCACTTTTTGCCACTTAGTTTTACTTGGATTTTTGTACAGATACTGACAGAATTTCGACAATGGTGTATGTTCACTTAGGAAATGCCATTGGACAACTTCGACGACTGCCTTTTTGAGTAGACGTCCAAGTGGTACATGCAAACTGTCGATTGGCACTCGGGAAACAGAAATGGAAAGTCAGTATTTCCTTTTATGGTGTCGTAACTGTTTCATCATTGGTTATTGCAGTAGCTTCTCTCATGCGAATTCGAAATTTGAGATCATCTTTCATAGAGTATGTGCAATGACACCGATTAAGAAGATAATTTTTCCCCACCAAACTTACAAAGTTCGTAAATGTTATGGAATCATTCGCGAACTTGTGTTGGGAGGTCATACAGAAGAATGTTGAACTTTTGCTGACTAAACATACCTAATAGCATATGTAGAAATATGATTTATTTCATTGCAGTTTTCACACATTTGTTAAATCCAAGATCCTGTTTACAAACAGTCTATTACTGTTCTTGAAACAATCTAGCTATCGCAACAGCAAGATACATGTAGTTCGCGTAAGAATTCAGCAATGAGATGTTTGCAAATGTATAGTATTCCCTAGCTTTGCCTTGGTCAGTTACCGTTCCAGGCTGATGCTGCATGTAAGGGGCCTTCCTAGAATTCATCTGTATGACTTATTTGATTACCAGTGGAAAAAGGGCAGTTTCACACCTTTAGTCTGTAGTGAATCATTTCGGTTGTGCGTATGTTCTTACTGACTAATATATTCATATTTCTAGACAAAGTAATTGTGGGTGTAGAAGGATTATAAAACACAGGAGTAGTTGTCGTCAAACCTAAATTAGTTAAAGGCTCAGTAATGGTGGATAAATTTGGACAGAATTTCCTATGGTAACCGGTCATACCGTGAAAGCACATCTGCTGTCTCTTGCAATAAGGTATAGGAAAGTTTGAAATGGCACTGATTTTGGCATTGACAGGTTTTACTTCACCTGTCCTACAGTATGTCGAAGGTAAGTCACCCTTGCCAAACCAAACTCAGATTTTGCGAGGTTGACAGTCAACATTGCTTTGCTCAGTCCCTCAAAGAACTTCCGCATGAGTTTGATATGTCCCTCCCAGGTGTTGCTGTATGGGACAACATTGTCGACGTAAGCTTCACATTCCTCTAATCCGGATATGACATTGTTAAGACTCCAAATGGCATTACCTTGTACTGGATAAATTCGTCAGGTGTAACAAAGGCAGATATTTCACGAACACGATCCGTCAGATCCCTCGAATAGGTTAATTTGGTACATACTTGTCTTTTTACCACTCGATCGATGTAGTCATCAATCTTCGGGATTGGGAAATTGTCTGTCTCGGTGAGAGTGTTCACTTTCCTGTAGTCTGTGCACATACGATATCTTTGATCAGGTTTTGGCACAAGTATGCACGGTGAACTCCCGTTACTTTTACTGAGTTGAATAAAGTCATTGTCCAGCAGGTATTTGACTTCTTCCTGGAGATTATCGCTTTTGTTGGACTCAGTCTGTACGGAGCAACATCGTGATAGATGATGTTTGTCTTCTGACACACCTTTCAACAAGGGCTTGTATTCGTGGATCAGTTATTTTACCTGTTGTTGTTGTGATGGCTTGTAGTTTACCAACTCAGGATTCTCCAGGACTTCTGAATTCTAAAGTTTGACCGATCCCAGCTTTGTATTTTCACTCAAAGTCAGTTTCACTATCGCTACATTTATAATGGTTTGAACTGACTGACAGTAGGGTTATTCCTATTTAATATGGCTTAAGCATATTTATGTGGCATTACTGTTTTTGTTTTCGCCTCTCAGGTGTTAGTACGATGTAATTTAGATCGCTTAATTCCTCATCAATTGGATAAGGACAACAATAACAAGCATGGAGTGGTTTGCCGGGAACCAGAAGAAGAAAAAGTACTTTTGACCAGGTTAAAACTTCCGTTTTGAGGGTTTTAATCATATTTGACTTTCATAGACTTCTGAGATGACTCAAGATTTTCTCTGGCCAATTCACACGCTTTAGAAAGTTTTTTACGAAATTCTGATACAAATTGCAAAAAGACTCAGACAATCATTGTCATCTGATAGAAAAATCTCTTTAAAAGGCTTAAGTGGGCCACGGACTATATGTCCAAATACAAGCTCAAATGGGCTAAAACCAAAAGACTCTAGAATTGGCTCTCTAACAGCAAAGATGCAAAAATAATTCCCTCAAATCACTGCTCCACAGTGTCAAAACAGTAGGCACTAATCATATTTTCAAGGTTTGATGAAATCTCTAAAGAGCACCCTGATTTTCTTGGTGGTACGCAGAGGACCTGCTCAGTTTAATGCATAGCTGATCAATGATTTGTTGAAAATGTGCAGACATAAAGCTGGAGCCTTGATCGGACTTGACACATTTAGGAAGACCAATATGAAGTGAAAAATTTGACTTAAGCCCTCACTGTAGTCTTTGCCTTTATGTTTCTCAGTGGCTTGGCTTCTTGGAACCGTGTAGATGTACACATAATTGTAAACATGAACTCATTTCCTAATCTTGTTTTTTGTAGGGGCCCACCACAGTCTATGGGTGTTCTACTTGATGGTTCTTGAAATGCAGGAATGGGGTGTACAGGGGTCTTTGGAAGAGACCTATTTGGCTTTCCTACCATTTGAAATGTATGGCAAGTTGTACAGAAATGTGCTACATGCTGCCTGAGATGAGGCCAATAAAAATGACTGAGACTTTTATGATAGGTGTTCCTTACTCCTAAATGACCATCCCAGGAGGTTTCATGGGCTAAGCATAATATTTCACCCAAGTCCCAAGCATTGGCAGAAAGCGTAATCTAATTATTCAAGGAGAGGCATTACATGACAGTATTTGCAATGCCAATGTCGAAATATTTTCCAATGTGACTCGGGATAAGCATTAATCAATTTGTCAAAAAGGCTTATCACATGCGTGGATTTATTCACTTGTGGCCAAAATTGTCCCCAAACTACGAAAAGCCAATTACATCTTTCATTTGTTTGAACTATTGTCGATTTAGTTAGCTGTCGCAACAAAATATTCGCTAATTATGCAAACAAATCTACAAAATGCAGATAACGGGTTTGATTCCCTGAATGGGTAATGCTAAACATTACTTAGATAATTGGTAATATTTGGAGGTTATTACCCATTATCATATACCCAAGGTGATATCGCTACATCCTGTTGACCTTAAACGTAAAATATCAGCTGCGGTATTTTCTAATAAACGTCGAGATATACGCGATGAACCTCATCAGTTTTGGAGTGTCACCAAAGTAAACTTTACAATCCAATTGCAAATGTAGTTTGGGTAAATCAAAAATTGATGACATTTATCGTTCATATCTCAGAGTTTTTCCCGTAAAATATCAATGCCAAATGGAGTGATATGAGCATGGGAATATCGATAAAATATAACTCCTCTGCTTGTACAGCAATGGAATCCCCGATCTTTCCACGCAGGCGCCAGGATATGAGAAGAAGATGAGAACAATGCGAGGATGGGTGTTTGAGTAGAAGTTCAAAGGAAACTTTCAACCCTTATTTTTCATCTATGCATATAAATAGGACACACTAGCGTTATGAATGAGGTACCAGTTTACACTTGTCGACTCCATGACCCATACTGAGTAAATTCAACACATTACACAGTATACGATGTTAAAACGGTACAACAAGGATTCGTCGTAAAGATGCAAGGCCATCGTCACGATTTTTTGAAGGTATGGTCTTGACGTCATTGCACCTCATGCATATGTAATCACAACATTTTTAAAATCCGTTCCAGGCTGTTGTATTTCACACACAACCGACGACACGCACACATCGCAAGTTTTGGTCAGTTTAACTATCATACAGAAACCAGGTAACCTAAACACGGTCTTACAGAACTAAGTTTCCTTCCACAGTTTACCCAGAAGGTAAGTACCGAGTCATGCGAGCGATTGTGATAGATGCAAGTAAGAAATCTAGGCATTTTGAACTTAACTGCAACAATATGCAGCAGAATCAATCACTTTACTTGGCATACTTGCTGTATTATAACTGGAAAAAATAAGTAGAAGTTCTGTGTTCTGTCGAGGTCGACTGTTTCTTTTTATGTTAATTGGATTTCGTAACATGACCTATTGGTTCTAAGGCTCATTGTCCAATCAGAAAGCGTGTTATGTAAGAAACCATCATAGCCGAGGTTAAGAACACTCTATGTGTGTGTCATGCGTGTGGCATAGAAGATGAACTAATTGGACCATTTTCTGAAGCTTCCTTGGCTAAATTTCTCCAATGCGTTGAGAAATGGTAGTCTCTTGATGGTTTGGAAAACGAAGTTGCAATAAAGTTCAGTCCAAAATTTTAAGAAAACATTGGTTTTCAGGTCAAGTGTTACAGACGTTTCACAAACAAATGCTGTATTGCTCAGGCAGAGACACGAATCGAAAAGGGTAGGCCAATATTATCAGTACCGCATGTAGTAGAAGATAAATGCAATGATAGCATTGATAAGGAAACTGAACCACCTGTACAGCGAATTTTATATTTTTTGGGGTCGACGTAGAAGCGTGCATGTGTTACCACCAATGTGTTTGATATGTAGAACAGTGAAACGTATGTGTGACAGGAAGACAGGAAAACAAAAAGTACAGTAGAGAAACTGACATGTGAAACCGGTGAAAGTCTTGTAAAAGCTACAGAGCTCAGACAGGATGAAGAACTTAAGGTTCAATTCAGATGTAAAAACTAAGTCAGCATTGCAGTAAAATATCACAAGTCATAGTACAGAAATTTCACTCGTTGCTTAGAGAAACCATATGAGAAGAAAGATGAAGCTGACAGTGATGTTAGTATACTCCATCATTCAAGATTCTTTGTATGAACGTCATCGAGAAAAGAATCTTTGATAGGGATGAAGTCTTTAGAATGACAGCATTTAAGAATCCGTTTGTGAAAATCATAAATGATACAGAACACAATGATGCATCTGCCATGCGGAAGATATCACTTAATATTCAGTGATCCAAGAAGTGGTGCTAGTGTGCAGGAGCTCCTACAGACTTATGTTCAGTACACTATGTAAAAGTGTCAGACGATGAACAGAATAAACTAATGTCACTTGGTCAAGACCTTATGTTCTGATACTGAAATGCCAATGTTAGAACGATGCCAGCGATATGCTGCAAAGATAATACAATATTTACCGACAAGAACTTCATCGGACACAGCTATAAGTGCGATTGGCTTGTACTCAATGGAAGCACGCTTACATTTATGTAAATTAAGATTTCTGGAACATTGTGTTCACCTTAGCAACTCTGTAATGTGCAAACAATCTTCCTACATTGTCTTTTTGAATTCAAACTATCAGTCATTGAAAGTCAAAAAGGCTTTATTCCTGATGTAGTATGTATAATAGCAAAATATGACCCGTTATGTTTTCTGGAAGAATTCTATTTGTCAGGATTCTTTCCTAAAAAACAACTTGGCAATTGATAGTTAAAGAGACTGTGTATGAAAGAGAAATGTCTTGCGGAAGGGCAGATTGAAAGTAAAAGGGAATTTGATTTCTTTCATACTGTGCTTCCAAAATTTGAACCACTTTTCTTATTGCGCTTTGTACAATTGTTTCCTTTCTTCAAAGATACTGCGATATATATTTTACAGATCCTTGCAAATCTGGAAATAAGACATTGTCCAAAATGCGAGGAAGACACGAATAATGTGCTTATCCATTCTGATGAAACTTGCATGAAAACAGAACAACAGAGGAATGATCTTTGGTCTAAGTTGATTTACCGCACAAGTGTGCACATTACGGTTTTCTTTAATGATCTCAGTGATGAATATTTTGTTTCAGCAATGCTTGGAAACGAATATGTCATTAACAATTTCAGGTCTGAAGATAGTACGTTTCCTGTAAAAACTTCCCTCAGCTGGAATTTTTCCAGACAATATTTTGCATTAATCAAATACATTTTTCTCTCTGATGTAAATGTTGTGACCCTTAAATTGTAAAAATGTATGTTGCTGTGACTCTTCTTTATAAAGGAGGAAATAAAGAAACAACAACAACAACAACAACTTGTCTTCCAAAGGAAGGAAAGCCACACCAAACAGTTCATCATATAACAGGTTCATTGTCAATGTTAGGGCTGTTGAATGGTTTTGGTCATTGTATATCATACTCACAGAATTTACAAAATGACACCACATTGGCCATTCAACACCTGCAAGGACACGGGATTCCACTTGGCTTTAAGGAAGGAGTGTTTATAGCTCTTGTGTTGGACCAGAGGTGGCCCAGACGATATCTATATAATTGAGTTTTTTCACCGTTTTTTCTATCAGTTCCTCTCCTTTTCTTCATGCTCTGACTGATTGGAGTAAATGAAATAAATGATTCTGTAACTTAAACTAGCCTCTTGACTCTATTTATTTTACACCCTTTACAAGGACGTTTATTTCTAATATACGCATCTTGTAATTAATTAGTCGATACAACTATTATGCTTATCCGTGGACTTATCAAGGATTTATGGGTTGGTCAACATTGGGAAAGATTTCAATGAAAAAGGAAAATGTATGAAGATCTCGGGAATCGTGTCCGGAGGACGTCCTAGTGGACACGCTTATATATTTATGATATCCGTTAAAGAGACACTGCTCATTATTCAAAAATAAACGCAAAGTCGGATCGGAAGGAGCGCTGGAAACGCGGATGTGGTTTTTCTTTGCCAAGTTCAAAATTCAAACATAACTAAGCAGACATGGCCCTGCTCGATGTAACAAATGTCACCAAGAAAGTATCGACCGACCAAGCAGAAAAAGATCGCCGGAGGTGCCGTTTCATGAGTTTCTCAACAATATTATATTGTATGTATGTTTCACGTCGTCGTTTTTGGGGAGTGTGTATGCCAAGTATAATTTACAAACTGCATCGTGATTTAAGGCACAATGGTGACACATTAGTACCAGCACGCACTGGAGAATTTTTGCTACCACTTCGAATTTTTTAAAGCAGTCACCGTCATTTCTCTGTTCTCGCTATTATCTCCATGTCTGCTGGTAACATACCGTTATCTTCTGTCTCAAGCCTTTGCCGCCAAAGTCGGTCGTTTTCTGACATACGGTAGCAACCAAGCTCATGTCTAGAATGACTCTGCGGCGTCAAAGAGTTAATCTAGCCGGTTACTTTTGCCTAACATCGAATAAAGAAAGTTTGTCACTACTCGTCTAAGGAATTCGTCGATTTTCAATCGCGCCTTATGCTGTTAGTGTACACATGGAGCTATCAATTGGTAGCTCCATGGTGTACACTTCCCGAAAGAAACAGCTCACGGACTATAAAACTTTGTTTGTAAACTTATATGTTAGGCCTACTTCATAAAAATCGAACAATGGAATGTTCACTTTTCAGATAGTTTGTCCCCATAGACATTGTTAAATAACAATCTGAATGCAGATCCCTGGTTACGGTCTTTTGCGATGAATGGCAGACAAAACCTTGGCAACACGACGCGATCAATGGATCGAGAGAACCACGCTTGACCACACGAACTTTGACCCCGATCAAGATCAGACTTGTCCCTTGGAAATATTTTTACACGTTTGCCAACATATAAACAAAGTAAAGGTAAAAGGTTTCAACTTTCGACTTCCTGCTTTACGGACGTCCTCATGCCATGAACTGTACGCAAGGCACTGGCAGAGTTTGCACTGTTTCAACACATATCGGGTAGAAATGGCAGAATCTTGAATGTCAACAGAATAGCAGATGGGTTAGGAGAGAAAGCTGCACAGGCATTTGTTGGTATCCATATGTTTTCTGGCTGCGAAATAGTCAGTGCTTTCAGAGGAAAGGGTAAGAACAAGCTGGTTAAAATAATGTTGAGTAAAGAGAGCCACATTGCAACATTTCTGCAATTGGGTATGGAGTGGGAAATCACGGATCAATTGCAGCAGCGAACTGAAAGATTTGCCCATGAAGTATATGACCAAAATCAATGTAACAACATCAACAATGCAAAATACAGCTGCTTTCCACTTGCCCTAAATGACAGTTCCTTCTCTCCAAGCAAAGTCGGCTTGGTACAACATACAAAGCGAGCAAATTACCCGGCTGCTGTTCACAGGCGATGTATACTGCAAAACAGTAGATGCACAAATCCACACGGTCATGGATGGCTGTGTTCTGGTACCACTCTAACCATACAGTGGATGACTTTACCTGCAGCTCAGGACTCAGTGATGAAGTTCATCAAATTAAAATGCCAGAGATGATCATGTGAGCCTCCAGATGTTCTTGCCAAGTGCATCACCGCTGTGTACAGAGTGAGTGTGTATCCTGTAGAAACAAAGCTTGGGCGGAAGATGATAAAAAAGAAGTTATTTAAGCGATGAAGGTGATACCAAATAGACACTGTATGACAATAAACATACATAGCTATCTTTTGTGCAGCTTATAGCAGTAGTAAATCTGCACTGCCAGTAACATCAACATTTTCAGCAAAATAAGCTTCACTGGTCAAATCAGCTATTCTTAATTTTACTACTCAATATTCTGTTTTACACCCGCTGATGACATTCTTTCGTCCAAATGGCTTGATAATTTCTTAGTCTTCTTGACAAAACACCTTAACTAATCTTTGTGAATTAACATGGGTTCATTTGTATATTTGTATGTATCCTTGCAATCAGCAACCAGCAAAAACATTTTAGTTCAGAAGATTTGGGGCAAAAAACATGAATTTGAATATTTTTTGCTCATATTCATTGAAAGTTTGTCATTATTAGATATTAATAATGTCCTATCATGTTCAGTGTGTAGTTCTAAACTTTTCCATTTTTCAGAAACGAACCATATACCCACAATGTTACTTATGCATGATTTGGGGCAAAAAGTGGTAAAAATAGTAGTTTTCTGTCACAATGTTGATTATAAGAAATAAAATTTTCATATTGCGTTCTCTTACATTCAATTTTCATTGAAGTTTGAATTGTACTATGTGAGTAAAACTAAAGTTGTCTGTCACTGAAAGTCATTACCATTATTTCCTGGAAACCTCTAACCTCTAAAGCTCTAACCTCTAAAGCTCTAACCTCTAAATAAAAAAATATTTAATCAAAATGCTCTTCTCAAGGTCGACTTACCCTTGTGTTCTGTACATTGTCAAATGTCAACGGACGTTTGAAAGTCTTGAAGAAAGAAACAGGGCTACTATATTATTTTATCTTTTATGTTCAATTGTTTGTTGTAAGAGAGATATGATAAAGTTTACGATTATAATTTCATATTTTGTTAATTTATAAATAGATATTTCATCATGGCAAAAGTGAACTCACGGAATATCATCGGACAGCTGATTAAAACTGCAGTAATGAATCAAGGTTCGTATAATGGTGTACGCAGACTAACGACAACGTTTCGGGCAAAGACCGATATGAGGTGAGTTTGTCTCATTCTGCAATTTTTGTCATTGAAGTAATATGCACTTTGAAAGCAAAAGACTTAAACTTTCGCTCAAATTTTCTACAAGGAATCTTTCAACCATTCACTTTCAAACTAAAGAATAAAAATAGTGCGTTACCGTGCAAATTTTTATACTAGAAAAACAATTAGCAAAGATTTACCGATATTTGAAATTCAAAATGGCCGCCATCTCTATGTTAACTCTGTTTAGAATAATAAAGTTTCGATTTTTAAAAAAACTAAGTCGGTGAAAGTTTTTCTTACTCAAAGAGCATCAAAATGAGCCCCCGACAAGTGGCAGATTGGAAAAGAATTGAAAAAGTTTTAGAGTCCAAATATCTTTCCCCGAGGCGCATTCTACCATTATTTGTTCTATAACAGACACCGAGATGTCACATTCTGATTTTGTTGTATACATATGATAATTTGTTTCGTTTAACTTTGCGTGCTGAAGAGGTAAAAACACCACGTTCATGACTTTTAGGACCTAACATCCACATATTGTCATTACTTTATAGTTAATCAATATTTGTTTTTTTCCGCCTGTGGTACGAGAAAATTTTGTGTTTTTTAGTTCTTAGATCAGATGCATTACACAGGCTGAATAGTACGTTAGACTGTACAGTAGCAAAGTTTGAATCAAATCATAATGATATTCTCTTACCAGCAATATGCCAAGATATAAGGTCATAAAGGGTCATATATGACATTTAAGTGGCAATGTCCTGTCGGAGTAACGTAGACATGTGGTGATTGAAACAACTTTTAAAAGTCAGGAATTCACTCAATTGTATTTCAACAATTTTTTGGCAAATCGAGTAGGCACGAGAATTTTAGAATTAAACTATATCAAAAATATTGGTCATTGACTGAATTTTAATCTAGATGAAACCAGTCTAATCCATAACGCCGTAATTTATAGTATTTGAGAAATATACGGGGCGATACTTATCTATTGTCAAACCTCAATGTCATGACACCATTTTAGAAACAAATGTGTATGTTAAGGGCCTAGACATGCATGTCACAGCTCCAAATATATGGGAAAACAAAAAGATGTGACCATTGCCCCTATGTTGTGTTCCAGACTTGTTGGGCTGTACATGTTTGATATTCATCTCAGTGTTTTTTAATTAAATACATGAATATCAGCATTGTCTAGGTCCAGCTCTTGCCCGCATATTATATAGTTACAACCTGTGTCATGTATGTGTATTGACTCTAGCATGTTATTAATATCGGTATTTCTCTGGCATTTTTGAATCTTTGTATAGTAACGTTTGAAAAATAGTTGATTCTGATACAATGATTTTTCTCGAGCAACCAGTAATTATTTGCGTTGACATAAATTCCTCTTGGCAGGGGTTCTCTATTTATGGCAGGAGATGCCATCATGGAATACGTATCACTTCTTCGCTAGAAAAAGACAGATAGAACAGCATGACGTTGTTATCTGTAACTTTTTTCTTATCTTCATAATGAAGTAAGATATTTAGAATAGTTAATTTGTACACATTGTGATTATCCTGGTATTAGTATTTGCTGTGTGAAAAGCACTTAGCAAAGCAGACAATGACCGCTTTGTCGATCATACAAAGAAAACCAAATCGTGAATTGGCGTATACTGGTATGTAGTGTGTTGCCCTTGCATAACAGTCGTTATTGTACTTTTTACAAAGGTTTCTATTTGCTTTGTCTTTGTTACCCTATAAATAACCATTCTTGGTCATCTTAGTCTGAGGATGGTCAGTTTGTCCTTGTGGTCACTTCGCACAACTTGGTACTGTCCACGGTACCTCAACCCACTGTGTACTGTCCTACGTTCGACGACATCCTTGCGTGTGTGGCGGTCAAGCAATGTGTTTGTTACGAACAGGGAATTTAACAGTACTATCACTGATGACTTGCACTGCGAGACATTCATGATAATTTATGATAATAAAGACCTTAGGGAGTAAAATGTATTTAGCGAAAAATAAGTCAATTGTATGAACCTTATATACTTTCAGATCTGATATTCATGGAATGAAGTACGAACTCCTGTCTAAGCAGCGTATAGAGGAGGCAGCTACACTAGTTACCGAGGAATTAACAAAACATAATCCGATGAATCGTCACCTTCGAATCCCCTACGAAATATATCATAACAGAAATAGGGCAATGTTGGAAGGAGCCATGGAAAACGGCATTGTAACATGTGCATTTGATGCTCGATCGAACAACATGGTGGGCATTGGCACATTTACGTTAATTTCTGGCTTGGATCAATTTGAATATCTTCTTGATCCAACAATGTGTGAAGAATTTAGTCCTGTACGCCTGTTAAATAGAAAATTAATGGAAATGTTTTTCAACTTAGATGAGGTAAGAGAATTGCAATCTCAAGGTCGGCAGTTTTTATCAATAGATACTGGCACTATGAAGGCAGGTTATCAAAAGACAGGACTAGCGACACATTTCATAAATTGGGCTGTTGACATAGCTAGGGTGAAAGAAGTGATATTTGCGATTGGAAGGTCGAGCAACTTAGCAAGTCAAATGTTTTATACTAAATTGATCGAATTCCAAAAGCTGGGGGAAATTGTATACAGAGAATATGATATAAATGGTGAGAAACCCTTTGATAATATTGATCTACAATGTGAAAGTGCTAAAATCTTTATTCGTAGGTTGCAGCTGGACGAAGGAATGAAACAAACAATATAATTAGTTATATTTGTAGGGTTCAGTACCACAAAGGCAAACAGTAACAAAGTGAATGAGATGATTAGCACCTCGAAACAGAGGGTTGTAACTTTTTTTGAAGCAAGCAATCTTTAAACTATTGTCTTCCATATTCAAAATAAGGTATGAGTTTATCTTGCCGAGTTTTGTATCAGATCAAACATAAAATCCAAATTCTGAGGATATCGGAAATCCAAGATGGTCACCATATCTTGTGTCAACTCGAAAGGGAATATTTGAATTTCATTCTCACAAAAGCCAGACGTTGAAAATTTATTTATTCAACAGGCTTCTGAGCGAGTCCTGAGAAGCAGCATGCAAGCAAGTATTGTGAACTTTGGAAAGTCCCAATACCTGTGAACCCTTATTTAACTTCATACTACTAAACGTAGATAACTGTCCGATCAGTATCTGCAGCAGAATGCATCAAATTTGGTGCAGTTATTTCGCAGTTATATGACTAATTACAAAACTACATTATATATGCAAAGAAGCTGTTTTCATAACTTGACACTGCTCAATGCTTCTCAGTACAATTTGGTTTAGGAATTTCGGGGTTATATCACTAATAACATTTTTTTTAAATATGCATATGAGCAGATAATTGACATAACACTCATAGTATTATCATAATGTTCTGAGATTGTCAGCAGTGAAAAGTTTCATGAAATTTTTGTGACGTATTTCTTGATATATGTTGACATTACCATTACTGTTTCCATAAAAACCATTATATAAAAATATAATATAATTATATATTAAAACTTATATGTCATAACTTCATTAATATTCAAGTCACATTAACCAAAATATAATCAGTTCTTGCCATTAGCGTATGGTACCTGTCTATCAAATCTGACTTGAATCCGTTCTGGCGTTTTTTAGTTATCGTGTAGAGAGACAGACAGACAAACAGACATCGCTATGACATTAGTTTACGTGTGTGAACAAGTGAGCTTAAAATGATTAAGATAATTCGCGCCTCGGAAATGTACAGAATTATTTGCTCAATCTTTACTTTTGGGAAAATTTAATCTTTCTCTTAAATAATGAAAAATAAATGTCAGGGTTCATTGTGCAAAGTTCCGCATTTGAAAAGCATTGAGCATAATCTAATTTCTACGGATATTTGTAATCCAGTGTGACAGCAACATATACCCTTTCTATACTCAGAGGTAAAATATGAATTAGATTTACGCAAAATTGAAACAATGAAAGTTTCTTTACTATACAGGCTGAATGAGTCCTGACAAGCAACAGGCGAACAAGTATTGACAACACTTGAATATTCTACCTAAGTTACTCTTTTCTGATTTTAGTCCTCTGAACATTTGAAATTTAAAATATTTTTGACATTTTGAGATTTTACAGTAACTTCTTGCTGATTTCGTGTATTGTAGTTTCCAGGAGTGGCTTTTTCTCTGTAGATTTAGTCCTTTTGCAATAGTTAGTTTTAAGTTACAAGGCTGTTCCCCGGTAGCTAGCAGGCATTTTTCAATTTCTTTTCCAGAAAGCATTCGTATTCAATTGGTAAACCGTTGAACTTTGTAGAACGTTTTTTATGAATAATAAAACCGTTGACGTTCCAAGATACCCGTCTATCTTCGTGTACGTTTGTTCAATGTGACCCCACCCCTAGCCAAGCCTGCTTACGCTATGATATTTGTTAAGTGTTTTCTATATTTCAATGATATCCACTCAATCGCAAGTATATGTCTGCCAAGAGGAGACAGAATTGGCCTTCCTGGTCACCATGAATTAAATTGAGGACATTTTTCTTCGCGAACAACATGGAAGGCTAAAACTAAGTGTTTTAAGAAGGAAGCGCTTATTCGACCGAGTTTCAAACCATAACCTTGGTTAACATCACGGTTGGGGTAGAGTAACGGTGTTGGCATGAAAAGTTACCTGATCTTTGAAGGAATCGCAAACACTCTAAAGGATAGCTTGTTCTTTTGTACAAGTAAAAGATAATGTGCATTTTCCCTTTATTATATTCCTTACTTTATGTAGCGTTTATGAACTCTCACTTGTGGAGCTCGATTGAATGAGTAAGCCTTTAAATTTTAAGTCACGGGGAGAAACTGTCCGGTGGTAAGCAAGAAAATAGACCTTTAGCATAAGGTCGTTTATTCAGATAGACCTCAAGTCCATTTCGGGGCGGTCTTCCGTTTTCAAAAAAAAATTCTCTGTAACTTAACAAATTAAATTAATGACTTTTGCCTATGTGCGATATGAATATGGTGTGAAAGAAGTGGGCTAGCGTCTGGTTGCTTCTGAAGAGCTGATTAGAATGCTACACTCGTGCCATGTGCTAGTCACCTCATCATATAGTCGTCCTGATTCTTTATCAACAAAATTTACGTGGCAAACCTAGATATTCATTCTTCGAAGAGAAGAAGAACGTATCAGACCGTCTGTTAGAAATACTAAAGGCCAAGAATTTGTTATTTCAAACTTGGTTGTAGCAATATAGTAGTGTGATACATGTCTTTTGTAATAAAATAATATCAGGTCGCATGACATTTAGTAATAGTGGTCTAAATTATGATTGTTTTTCATTCTATTTATTCTCACAAGCCTTCTGGAACCTACCTTTTTTATCAGCTGCATAGGTATTCCGTATTTCAATTTTTACCTGATATCCTCAAATTTCCTCAAATCTCCACTATTAAATGGTTGAAGTTCTACATGGGGGGTATGGAGGATGCTATGTATAGAACAGGGCGTGAAATCTCTACTTAAAGGACTTGGGTACCAGTGTTTGCGCTCATATGCTGTATGGATTATGGATGGGTACGAATATGATTATTTTACTTAAGGTTCGACTGCTGGTTGTCAAATGTCAATCCACGTCTGCATCATAGATATTTTCCATGATTATGAGTTTACTGTAAGACTGTATGATAGGAATACATTGTGCACAATTCCGTAATTCGTTTGTAAATTGACAGATTCGAACTATGACAAAAACTCACATACCGAATATCATTTCGCAACTGATTCGAAAGGCAGTAATTTAAAAGACTGGTGTACGCAGGCTGACGACTACTTTACGAGCAAATACCGATATGAGGTGAGTTTGTTTCCTTCTACGCTGCACTTTGATTATATTGTCACGTAGCCAAGTAGGGTTGGGGCTAGAGGGTGTCTTGATGCGCACACGCATATGTTTCTGCCACGTGTCTTTCGAACTCGGCCGAAAATCACAAGAAACGAGCGTTGTTGAAGCAGATTAATTATCAGATATGAATTTTGAGAATGAAAGGGAACGATCGATGGTTACTTGTGTGGTCTGAATACCGCGAGGGCGATGCATGGACTGAATATGCATGTGACCATTTCTGAGAGGTGAGACAGAGACAGCTGGTTTGGGCCGTACTAGATGTAATCTGGCCTTAGTCGCCATGAATTCAATTAACGACATTTTTTCTTCGCGAACAACATGGAAGGCTACAACTGTTAGAGTTTTAAGAAAGAAGCGCGTATATGACCGATTAGAGCTGCGGCTTTTGCCAATGTGCAATATGAAGTATGATGTGATACAAATGTGCTAGTGTCTGGATGCTGCTGAACAGCTGATTAGAATGCTACACTCGTACCATGTACTAGTCACGTCATCATATAGTCGCCCAAGATTTCAAATATCGGTACACGCGATGCAATCTCAGTCTCCGACAACAACATTTACGTGGCAACCTTGATTTTCATTCTTTGTAGAGAAGAAGAACGTATCAGAGCGTCTGTTAGAAATGGTAAAGGACAAGAATTTGCTATTTAGAGCAAGGCTGCAGCAATATAGTAACTTTCTTTTGTAAACAAATTATACCAGGTCGCATGACATTTAACAATAGTAGTCTTGCAAAAGGTCGGCTAAGGGGTGAGCCTTTAGATGTTGCTGGTAGTGGGACAAATTGTATGAAAGCAAAGTGTCTACCATTATGATTGTATTTCATTCTATTTATTCTCACTATAGCCTTTCTGAATTTGACCAGGTATCCTCCAATTTCCTCCAATGACAGTGCATGCCTGCATTTCATGAAGAAATGAACGGAACCTTGGTAGATATTTCATGACCACGAGTTAGCTGGAATACTCTATGATAGGGTTACATTGTTCACAATTCTGTATATATATATATATATATATATATATATATATATATATATATATATATATATATATATATATATATATATTTATTCACATGAAAGGACAATGTATTTACAGATACCAGTTGAGTGAAAATTTACCAATTGGAAAGTAATCTTCCATGGGGTTCCTACAAATTCATAACAGAGCTGTGCAGATCAGAAAAACTAACAAAAACACTAAAAATTATGGGGAAAATACATGACATAAAATATAAGCGGTAACAGTGTAAAAATTATAATAAAAAACCCAGCTATTTGTCAATATTATCTTTAATAAAATGCTTCAGTTCGGTTTTAAAACTCGCAAGACTTGGTCTATATCAGATATTTTCTGGCAGTGAATTCCAAATCCTGGAAGCACGCATAACAAAAGATCTCTGACCAGACTCGTTCGAAACTGTGGAATTTGCAGTTTGTGCGTCGAAGAGGCGCGTGTAGATTAAGTATGGACTTTCATTATGGAATCAACCATGTCAGCAATTGCTCGCATTGATAACCATGCCGTTACTTTTCACCCAATTGTTAACAGAGATTGAATCATTTAGAAGTGAATTGTTAACTTGGGAAATCAGAGGACCAGATGAAAGAAGAGTCTGGTCATCGGCGTACATGTCTACGTTGGAATTACAAGTACAATAGGGACAATTGTAAATCAATTATAAACTTTAAGATTGTAAAGAGCAAAGGACCAATAATTGAGCCTTGTGGTACATCAACCATAACTGTTTTGGCTTTCTTAGATCTTACCCCTACGACAGACAATTTGTGAACGACCAGATAAATAAGATTTAAACCACTGTAGATCTTTTCAGTCCATACAGGAACAAATTCTTAAGGAGAATGCCGTGACCAACAAGATCAAATGCTTTAGAAAGATCTAGAGAAAGGACTGCAGAGAGACGACCATTTTTAATATTTCGAAATAAATTGTTACACATACGTAGTAGAGCTGTTTGACAAGAGTGATATTTTCAGCAACCTGACTGCTTCTCAAGCAGCAAACTTCTATCAGTCAAAAATTTATAAAAATTATATTAAACATGATTTTCAAGAACTTTTAAAATAGCTGGTAAGATTGAAACTAGTTTGTAATTAGACATTTCATTAACATTACCAGACCCCCTATAAATCGGAACAACTCTTGCACATTTGAAAATATCAGGGAATGTTGCACTATCAATGCTCAAATTTAAGACGTTGGTTGGAGACAATGCGCAATAGCGTTGCATTAACATTATCAACACTTGTGGACTTGGCTTTTAAGAGTGCCTTTTTAACAAATTCTGATGATAAATAATGGATGTCACAAGTTACATTGTCAAGTTTGCCACGGAGATGATCTGCCAATGGAGAGAAATCTAGATTATTGTTGACGGAAATATTTAGGGAACTTGAAATATTCGAGAAGAAAGAATTAAACGCATTAGCAATAACAGAAGGGTCCGAGGCAAGGGTACCGTCAACCATTATTCCAGTGGAATTATCTTTTGCAGGTTTTGAATTGTTGTTTTAAATGTTTCAAACTGCCTTAGGATTCGAACCTTTACTTCTGAGTTCTTGCAGAAAATACTCGCGTTTTGAGTATTCAATCTTTTGAACAACTTTATTCCTTGCCAATTTATACTATATATATATTCGTTTGATAATTTACAGGTTTTTTGAACTATGGCAAAAATTCACACACCGAATATCATTGCGCACCTTATTCAAAACGCAGTAAGGAAAGAGAATGGTTTACGCTGGCTGATGACGACTTTAGGAGCAAACACCTATATGAGGTGAGATTGTTTTCTTCTATGTCATTTGATTGTCACGTAGTCGATTGAAGTGGGCGGCTATAGGGTGTCTTGATACATGCACTTCGCGGTAGAACATACGAAAAGAACAGACAGCAACAGGTACACAGAAATACTCTATAGGTCGTCGTAATTTATTAACTGAGTTACACTGAAGTAATACGGTATTGCCTCTATATATCTAGGACAGTTCAACCACGGAGGTGACAATAGACGTCGGATCAACGTCGTCGGTTGTCATTTAAAGGTCTCTGTCAGGTCTAAGAGTGCTCTCCGACCCGTATCGGTCTAAACTCAGCTTATATCGCGAGAAAATCTGCATATTGCCATGGCTTTGGAATGCGTCTTTAATTAAATACAGATGAGTCGGCAAAATCAAACGGCGAAAAAAGAAAAGTCACTCTCATCTAAGTACAGTTTCAAACAGAATGGAACGATATGTCAACACAGAACACGGAGATTCAAGTTTAATTTCCGTTCATTGCTAATGACTGAAGCAGAGTCACTTAAACGGAAAGCAAATGGTTACTTCAAGGTCCGGAACAAGAAGGAGCGAGGAATGACAAGCTGTTTATAAAAGTCTCTGGAGCAGGCATCCAAAGATTGTAGTGTACACTAAGTTATTCAAGCAGTAAAGCATACCAAGCGATGGTATACCACGAGATTTTGACCAGTTCACTACATCATGAACAAGCGAGTGCATTTGTAACTCTCTTTTAGCTGTTGTCCCAAATATTTACTCCAAAAGTTGCAGAGAGTGCAAAATGCTGCTGCACGACTAGTGTATAAGGTCAAGAAATCGGACTCCGTCCAACCTCTTTTGTGTTCGCTACATTGGTTACCAATTACATCTCGCATACAATACAAACTTTCAGTAATCTGTTTCAATTCATTTATTGGATCTGGGCCGCAATACCTTACAGACCTTCTTCAACAGTACTGTCCCTCAAGACAGTTGCGTTCTTCCTTTGATACTCGTGTACTCAAAGTACCTCGTGCTGTCACGAAAAGCTTCGGCGAAAGATCATTTTCCTATACTGGTCCTACGACTTGGAATAGTTTACCTGCAAATCTCCGTCATACTCAATCTTTAGCATCATTTCGTTCTACTCTTAAAACACACCTTTTTAAATCTCACACCTGATGAGAGTTCTTTTGTAGCCATGCGCCTAGAGCTCTGCGAGATTAGGCGCACAATAAATATCCTTTATTATTAGTATTTAAGATGAAGTGATCTGGTCAAAACCGAGTGGTACACCGACGCTGGGTATGCTTCATTGCGATTATATAGTGACAGTTTATTGACAATCTGGGATTGAACGTCAAAAAAGGATTTTTGATCTTGACGAAGAGCTCGGGCGTGTGCCACCCATGCTATATTGCGAATATACCACGTTTGTTTTAAGTCTAGACCAAACAGATCACTGCGTTTGCGCCATCAGTATGCTACGATAATATAATACCTAATATTGTCTGTCCCCGTGTCGTATCAGCATGAGTGTCTTTTGTGCTGTGTCAGATCTCACAAGATGAAATCGAGTGTCTGACATGACTTGACTGTTATTTGGCCATAAGCATAAATATGATCATTCTTGCGTAAACAGGCTGCATTCACAAACTGCACGCAGAGGTCAACAACTTGCGCACGCATGAACACCCTAAGAAAATATACAGGAGTAAAAAGTAGTACCATTAAACGTTCGACGACATCCATGCGTTTTACGATATTTGTTTTTAAAGAATATGAAATTTCCAACTAACGGTAATGACCAATACTGTGAGATCTTTCACGACAATAAAGACTTTTAATATTATAAAAGACGTTAAGGTGTTACAAGTATGCATTGAAACTTACTTGATAATTAATTATTAACCTTTATACTTTCAGATCTGACATTTATGGAGTGAAGTACGAATTCCTGCCTAAGCAGCGGATAGTGGAGGCAGCTACACTAGTTACCGAGGAATTATCAAAACATAATCTGATGAATCGTCACCTTCGAATCCCAATCGAAGTATGTCATAGAAGAAATACGGCAATGTTGGAAAAAGCCCTTGAAAATGGCAATGTTCTATGTGCTGTTGATTACAGTTCGAACAAACTGGTGGGCATTGGCACATTTACGTTACTTTCTAGCTTGGATCAATTTGAATATCTTCTTGATCCAACAAAGTCTGAAGAATTTGGTCCTATGCGTCTGCTAAATACAAAACTAATGGAAATGTTTTTCAACCTGGATGAGGTTAGGAAATTGCAATCCCAAGGCAAGCAGTTTTTATCAACAGATACTGGCGCTATTAAGGCAGGTTATCACAGGACAGGAATGACTAGGCATTTCTTAAATTTGGCGCTTGACATAGCTAGGGAGAGAGAAGTAATCTTTGCGACTGGAAGGTCGAGCAATTTAGCAAGTCAAATGTTTTATATTAAATCCGGTTTTCAAGAGCTTGGAGAAATTTGTATGAAGACTTGAGATCAAAGGTGTGAAACCCTTCCATAATATTGATCTACAATGTAAAAGTTCTAAAATTTTTGTGCGCAGACTTCTGCTGGATGAAGGAATAAAACAACAAGAAGATGATTAAGCTTAGATGCGTTTCGGATATTTCATGATGACAAAAGGAAAACAACAGCAAAAACGATGGCGCCTCGAAAGAAGTGTATAGAATTGCTTATTTAATCTTTACGCGGGGAAACTTTAACCATTCTCTTTAGTAATAAAACAGGAGTGTCAGAGTCTATCGTGCATAGTTTTTCCTCAGAAAAAACATTCTAGTATACCATAATTTCTACGGATACGTACATATAATGCAATTTGACCGCAATTTATATTCTATGTTAACTCAAAATGGAATATATGAATTAGACTTTTACAAGACTGAAACAGTGAAAGTTTTTTTACTCCACATTTTCTTAATTAGTCCAAACAAGTTGTATGGACATTTGAAACTTTGAACATATCGTAAGATTCTACCTTAAGTTTTCGCATTGAAGACTTAAGAATATGCGTTTTGTACGCTTACTTTCCTCCTTCACTCTGAATAAAATGTTAATAATTCAAAAAAAGCTCACACGTCTTCTTTCTTTTGATGATACGTGGAATTAAACATCAGTATAAAAATCGAGGAAAATTATAGGTACATACCATTCAATTTCTTCACAGGCCAATGAATAAGCAAACTGTTTTCATGTGCGATCATCCATTGGTGTAACGTCATCCTTCAAGACATTGCGACATCTTTTGCCCTGGCTTGTACGTAATGTGCTGTACCAGAGGAAGCAGCAGCCATGCTCACATTTATCGCCCTCCCATTCCTTTTTTAATAAACTTGTTTACTTTGTTTTGGGTTACAAATAGGGGTTTATAATACTAGAATTAAGTACAACCATTTTTCTTGTAATGTAATTGCTGTTCAGTGGGTTTTATTTTTCTGTTCTTTTTTGATTTAAAAGCTTTTGGCATCTTGAGATTTTACTGGATTTTCTTGCCAATTGCGTTAATTGTAACTTCTAGGGGGGGGGGTCCTCTGTAGATTTAGTACTTTTGTAGTGGATAGTTTTTAATAAGGTTACAAGGCTTTATCCCGTAGTCTTCGGTCATTTTCTCATCTAGTATTTACATTCAACGGGGTACGTAAGACGTTGATCTCTGTTCTGCCTTCTTTTATGAGTAATACATACCCTCTACAGTTCAAAGACAACCGCCTATCTTCGTGTATATTTGTGCTGTGTGACACCCCTAAGCCAAGCTTGCCCTATTTATGCTGTATTTGTCCAGTGTAACCAGGATTTGAATATTATAAACCCAGCAACTGTATAAAATCTATTGCTTGGTCGCTCATTCCCTGTCTGCAAAAAGGAGAAAAAAGTTTGCCTTCCCAGTCGCCATGAAATGAATTGAGAACACCTTTTCTTCGTGAACAACATGGAAGGTATACGACCGAGTTTTCATATCCAAGCCTTAAAAAAGATTGGTGAACATGAATACCAACATGACCTCTGAAGGAATTGCACATTGTACGAAGGTCAGTTTAATGGTAGGTCAAAGTACAAGGGCAAGACAGTAATATGCATGCTGTGTATCGTTGTATTTCATGGCTATGCACAGCTTTTAGGAAATATCGGTTCCAGAGCGCGATTGAAGGAGTAGAGTAAGCCGTCAAATTTCAAACTGTTTGGTAGTAAAGAGGGGAAAAGACGGTTGACGTAAGTTCCTTTATTGAGAGAAGTCCTTTTCTGTATGATTATAACTGCTCAGAGATATCAATGTGCTATGTAAAATGACACACCTCACGGACGACCTATTTTCAAGATATATTCGTTCAACGAACGTTCATATGAACGATGAGGTGGCTGCAGAGTAAAGATGCTACTGAAGAATTAAGGTATCTACACTTGCTAGTCCCGTCATCGTACAGTTGTCCCAGATTTCAAACATCGGTACGCATGATACAATATAATTCTCTAACATTACAATATACGTGAGAACCATTGATTTCAATTCCTTAGAGGAACACTTCAGAGCGTTTGTAAGAAAAGCTACTTGACAAAAATTTGCAGATTACAGCTAGGCTGCAGCAATATTGTAACTTGCTCGCATGGTACAGTCTTTTGTAAGCAAACAATATAAGGTAGCATGACATTTAAGTGGTCTTTTCAAGCCAAGGGTTTAACCATTAGATATGGGGGATACTGGAGCATAAAATCAAAGTGTCTATACCATCATTGTAGTGTATTGGATGTATTCTCATTAGTTTCTCTGGAACAACAAATTATGCTGAATCACATAGGCAATTCGTTTTTTTCTGAACTTGACCAGATACGTTAGCATTTTCTCCTACCTTCAATATTAAATGGTTTAAGTATTACATGGTGATAATGGAGGTTGCTAAATATAGAACAGGGCGTGAACTTGTACTGATAGCAATGTGTGCGCTCATAATGCTTCTCTAAAGTTTTGCTGATTTTTGTTCAAATGTCAATGCTCGTCTGCATTTCATGAAATGAATGTTAAGGATGTACGATCGGTAAAATTAAAAGTAATGTCATTTCTCTAAATTGTCAATTTTTGGATTCTCCTTTGTAAGTATTATCAAAATGTGTGATAAAATATAGGGGTCACCGTTCTCGTTTGTGAGATAAATGACCATGAATTTTGCCATTTGTGAGAAAAAATGCTGAGTCAGCATTTTTTCACCAATGCATTTTCTATGGACGAAATAATTCAATGCTGTTTAGCTCAAAATTTAGCGCGGTGACCATATAATTTTATTTGATCAGTATTATTTATTTCTCTAGACTGAGCTTTGTGCAAATTTTCATGAAAATGACATTAGTAGAAATTGATTTTCCAGCAAATTTCAATGTAATCCAATGGGAAGTGACAAATTCCACGCGCGCGTACCGCTCGTACATCCTTAACAGTACCATTATACATTTCTTTTCACGTTCCCGACTTTGCCATTATATGTTCGTTTGTTAAATTGACAGATTTTGAACCATGGCCAAAATTCACACACGGAATATCATTGGGCACCTGATTCAAAACGCAGTAAGAAAAACGACTGGTGTACTCAGGCTGACGACTACTTCTCCAGCAAACACCGATATGGGGTGAGTTTGTTACCTTTTACAATGTTATTGCATTATATACAGGTTCATGATGTATTCAGCCGCGCTTGTAAACTTTAGCAAAGTCAACTTTTCTGTCACTCTGCGTGAAACTTTCCGCGTTCGAGTCCGCTGTCACTCGTTTATACAATGGCGGTTAAGCACGGCCGAGCGCATCTTGTATCTTGACAATCCGAGTTAGGGTTGTTCCAAAATGAAGATCAACGCAATTTTTTGTTTCAAATTCGGCTGTTTTCGGCGGAAAAACCATCGCCATCAAACTGATGCGGCCGGAAGTCAGCGATTAAGCCTATGAAAGTCACCAGGACTGTGGTTGGAGACGTAACATAAAGCCATGCCATGCAGAACTAGGTCAAACATGTGCGTGTATATTTGTTTGTACGAACGTGTTTTTCATTGAACTCCACAAGTGTTGAAGCTTTAAATAGGCCACTTTTATGGCCCCTATTTGGCCTTTCATCCTGGTATATTCGCCGGTATGTGACCAGTCAACATTTACCCTTTGGTAAGGGGAATTAAAGAATTTGTGCTTTGGGTAACCCGACCTACCCTTAAAAAATTGCTGACCCTCGACATGTTTTTCGCATTTTCAGAAAGAAATTGGGTAAATTCGCTTAATTTCAAAATTATCTTATGGGTCTCAGCCAACAAAATGAGATAATAAAAAGGGTATTTTAATTTTTGGCGGCATGTTACTGAAAACACACTATCATTTTTATTTGGCCTGAGACAGAAAAAGTGTTTTAATTTGTTCTTAGGTGATTTAGAGTAACAATGCAATAGGGTAGACTATGCAGAGTTTGAAATCAAAGTGACAGAGTCATATCAACAAACATTTCAAGCTTTATGGTCATAGAGAAGTCATGCATGTGGTCAATACTGGAACAGCCTAGACGCTCGGTCATTGAAACGACTTTTTACTGGTGAGGATGTATAAATCTGAAGTGTATTCTAACAGAACTCTCTGTTGATTGAACATGTATCTTGAGAGATCGAATTTGACCAAAGAAGATATTAACTGAATTTCCACAAGAGAGGAAATAACTCTGAACCTCAATGAATCGTGATTTATGTTATTTGAGTAAGAAACGCGGATCACAACCTTCATGAAAAACGCTCGTGTCACGACATCGTTTGTGAAAACAATTCGTGAACTAGACATTAGATCCTTACCAAACAACGATATGGTAATGCATAAAAGGTGTATCACTTACTTCACAGCATTATGTATGTTCTTCACCTCTGGGATCTGTATTATACACCTATTGCCTGGTCATGAGGGCTATAGCGCCCGTCTATTACCCCGAGGGGCCGTGTGTTACCAGAAACACATCGCTATCTCCCGAGGCCGCAGGCCGAGGGGTATAGCGATGTGTTTCTGATGACACACGGCCACGAGGCTATAGGTGTTTTATAACACACCACATGCTCATGTTGTATTGTTATATAGTTTTTAATGTGTTTTGATATTTTGCACCGCAACAATCCATTGTGACAAGTTTACTGGGCGGTGTTTCCACAGCGGTTTCAGTTGTACGTGGTACAACTTTCTTTCAAAAAATATTCTATGCATACCTAGCGACAGTTGCACTTTAATCTTTTCAATCGATGAGCTTTTCAAGTTCCTACGCTGTTGGAATGTTGGAAAATGCTGGATAATCTGTTTTAGAGAATGTGTCATCACCTATCCCGGACGCACATCACGTTCTGGTCACACGCCATTGTTGCAAAGCTGCAGATGACACAACGGTCACGTGACTGGACACTTTTCCAAATTTGGTCAGAACTATTTCCCTAGGGAAATAGTTTTTCAAAAAATACCCTCTGACGTCACTTTTGTCGATCCGGTGGGGACGAGATGTATCTATTTTCTCGTCACGTGACGTATTCTGGCGAATCGCGACACGGAATGGGCATGTGGCGTGTTATAAATGTAGCTCTTGTATATTCGAATATAGTATAACCGTTTTATAATTCAACCCATAGTAAGCGAAGCACACATCACTGTATAATGCAAGCTTCACCTCTATTTTGATGTTAGGTGTATAAAGCATCCAAATACATATAATTTCCCATCAATACAGCGGGGAAAGGTTGTTTCTTTAACATTTTATGGAACATTTTATGCACTTCACAGGCATTTTAACCTACTGTCTAAAATATGAGTCGTCTTTCTATAAGAATTGTAATTGTCACAACTGACGCGTACACCCATCAGAGAGAGAGAGAGAGAGAGAGAGAGAGAGAGAGAGAGAGAGAGAGAGAGAGAGAGAGAGAGAGAGAGAGAGAGAAGAGAGAGAGAGAGAGAGAGAGAGAGAGAGAGAGAGAGAGAGAGAGAGAGAGAGAGAGAGAGAGAGAGAGAGAGAGAGAGAGAGAGAGAGAGAGAGAGAGAGAGAGAGATTACCCTGAAAACTGTTTTCAACTTTTAGGACTGATAACTTTGAACTGAAGTACGAAGTCCTATCTCAGCAACGAATAACCGAGGCAGCCTGGTTGATAACGAAAGAACTTCAAAAACACAACCCGATGGTCCGCCTTCTTCGAATACCGGAAGATATATACTTTCGAATGAATAAGGCTGTGTTAGAAAAGATGGCGCAAAATGGGTTTTTAGCAATCACCATAGATACCAGTACAGACAAAGTGATTGGTGTAGGTATTGCTTTGTTGGTGTCAAACATGGACCAGTTTGAGCATTTTGTTGATCAAACTATGTGTGAAGAATTTAAACCTATCCGACTGCTGTTTACCAAATTAGCAGAAATATTTTTCAACATAGAGGAAGTTAAGAACTTGCAAGCTAAAGGGTATCCCTTTCTATCTCTAGATACTGGCGTTATCACGGAAAGATGTCGCGGAACAGGTATAATGACTCATTTTGGACGCTGGATACTTGAGGCTGCTTGGTCGAAAGGAGCCAAAATATTATATGCAAAATGTCACATCCGCTTATTTCCAGTTGTCATATTTGTCAGTATGCTAAAACGATATTGCAGCCATTATTAAAGTGTGGGTCACCTAGTATGGGTAGGAGGTTTGACAAAGCCATCGTTGTCAATGCTTGACACGCCTATTCCCATGGCTTGTAATATCCAGCACAGCTTTTCGTGGAAAAAGATGCACGTGATTTTCTCATCGGAGATGAGACATTCTGACTCATGCACCAGCTGATTTGGAACGGTCAGGCGAGCAGCCTTACCAATAAGTAAAGGGGAAAGTTTATTTTCTAGCACGAAGAGCGACAAGGAAAGGCTATTCTTTCCCAACTATTTATGATAATTAGTCTTAATACGTTAGAATTTCATAGTTATATGTGAAATCTCCGATAACCGAGAACTCGAATCGTACTAGTTGCTGCACAAATGTAACAGCCTGTAACAATAGAAACGGGACAGGTTGAATATGTTAAGGTATTAAATAGGAAAAATTAATTTTTTGATATACTGTAAAATGTAAACAGGTGCCCTCACACTTTCCTGTTCGCCTGGTAAATCCGTTTTTCGTATTGCCCGCCGAGGAAAATTCAAAACATTTACTGCATTGTCGCCCCTTGCCCGAATGCCAACGCGAGAAAGAGTTTGCCTTCTCATTCACCAAGAAATCAGTTGTGAGCACTTTGTTGTGAATACCGTTGTCGGCAGTTCCTGGGTGCTTTTTCACCCATAAAGAAAGAGTGTACAAGCGAGTTGACAATTTTACACCCTACTTAATATGTATGAGAGAAATGCTATCTTGACCTTAGGAAGAATTGCATACAGTAAGAAAGGTCAGCCTAAGGGCAAACATCCAGTCCAGTGCATTCTGTCGCCATTTTGGAAACCTGGGTTCTGAAGCCTGATTTAAAGAGTACGCGATTCTATATTTCAAGTCGCAGGGAGTGACGTTTTGGAGGAAAGCAGGTAAATAGACATTTTGCAATTAGGTAAGTATATTCAGACAGACCTGAAATGTACGTCAACAAGCATAGAGATATAAACGTACTGTTAGACAGACCTGAAGTCTGTCTACCAGCATAGAAATATCAACGTACTATAAGACAGACCTGGAGTCTATGTCGACATGTATAGAGGTATCAACGTGGTATATTTAACTATTCTTCCACATTAATTTTTTAAACTGTGAAAAGTGGTTTAAAGTGGATTAATTTCTTAAACTGTGAAAAGTGGCTTCTGTTACATATGAACTATGACGTGACAGGAGCATGATTATGCCTTATTTCTGCTTAAGAGTTGTAAACCTTCCGATGTGCAGCTGACTCGGAAGGTTATATCTTATTGGTCGACAGTCACTACCCAAAGCAATTATGGTTAAGATTCAACCTACCAATTTGATATTAGCTTCCGAGATGCTGCACATTAATCCTTCTACACTGGATGCCACATTCGTGCCCTGTAATAGTCAGACATACAGTCGTGCCAGATTTCAAACCGACATACGACACGACCTTATTCTATTATAACTCCAATCTGTGCATTGCGACCCTTGATTTCCATTCTTTACATACAAAAGGGACGGTTCAGAGCGTCTGTTAGCAAAGCTAGAGGACACCAGTAAAAGTGCAATATGTGTTATTTGCGGTTAGGCTGCAGCAATGTAGTAACTTGATTGTGTGATATTTAGCTTTTTAAACAAACAGTACGTTAGAGGTGAACCATTTATATTGAGGGTGTAACTTAGTATCTACTGGATGAACCATCACATTGAGGGCGTACGATGACATTTGGATAAGGGAGCCTTCTGTAATTACAGGAGGAGGATCACTTTTTAGAAAACTGTTCAAGGGGGTGGGTCACGTTTTATAAACCTATCTTGGGGAGGGTCACTTTTGACAGAAGCTGATTTTATGGCCAAACCTTTGATTGTCTGTGTGATATTTCCTGAATAGGAAATCACCAACGATATACACCGATTCTTTTAACTACGTACACATTATCCACAAGTTTCACAATCAAATAAGATGCAGTGGTATCCTACATTAAACACCTTGAACAGTTCAAACTTATGAATGACAAGCGACAAAGACACATAAAAGTGTATATCAATTATCAAATGTACATAAATGCAAAGATATTCTTATATATAATCCCATGGTATTTTTCTCTGTTTGACGTCATCGTATACGAGTGTTTTTCGCGGAGCCGTACAACTTCGAGCCGAAGGCGAGAAGTTGTGCGGCTCCGCGAAAAACACGAGTATACGATGACGTCAAACAGAGAAAAATACCATGGGATTATATATTTATCACATGAACAGTCTTCTTATTTTTCTTTTGACGTAGATGGATCAAAATTATCGTAACAAATTGCATGAATTTCGTCGCGATTTGTGTTTTACTTACGCGGATTACTTTCATTTAAAGAGTAAAGCGGCCCGTCACCCAGGAGATACTTTCATTCATAAATCCCATCAAGCTGAAATTTGCTACATTAAAGGATATCTCCACCAACCAGACGTACGGATTCGGTCACGTGAACGTGTCAATCATTGTCTCGCGCTGTACCGATGCCAAGGCAAGTTGGCCATCGGCGGACATAGCTTTCACCGTGCTAGCGACGGATAACCATAGTATTCAGAGTTACTTAGAATATTTACAATTATATTTATGAAGTAAATGAGACGACACGATCGAAACAGTAATTCTCATTCTCAGAGATGCCGTGGCTTTCAAAATATCACACAAGTTTACGACCTTTGCGAGCGCGAAAGATTCCGTTCGATGACACACTCATTGCATGTCTGTGCCCACAACGTTGCCGTCACCGGTCTCTGCCGGTGTCAACTCGTCAATCCCGATCTCGGTCATCAATGTTTTCGTCTTACAAACTTTGATGTTTGCATTGACACATATCTCGTCCATGTATACATCCTAATTTTGTTTTGAGTGTTGTCTGAGTCAACTTTCGAAGTAGGCTACATGGGATTCCACAGCGCTGCACACAGCTCGACAGCTTATGTCTTCGCTACAGCATTAGGCCTATGCCGCGCTGCAAGTTTGATTCCGAGCGAGACTTTACGGAGTGTTTGTGTGATTAAGGAAATTGATCGTTGTTAGTCGAATGACTTTAGGCTTGTGCCTCCTATGTCGCTTTCCCGAAGATTATACTATACTCATTTATTCAGTTTGAGGTGTAGGTTCTGTTTTATCGCCAACCGGGATCGCCAGGTACGACGTCCACACGACTCGACTGGAGCCGAGACGTTACTGAGCCATTAAAATAACGATCGTCGGTATCTCCATTCGATTCTCGGGAAAAGCTATTGTTTTAGCGACTTGAAATTTCGTTGGACAAATATGCCTTCTATGTTTCCATATCTGGATTTATCGGGTCACCTTTTTGTAAAAATAACGTGCGAGCTAGCACGGCATCGATCACAACAAATCTGTTCGTGTCGCGACGCCTGCATGTACAGTGATGTATGAACGGTACCATGAAAGAAAAAAGTTCCGGTTGATGACGTACAACAGGGGTAATTCGGATTTCTTATCCGTCCTGTTCTACGTCACACAGGTGGGAATTCGGGCCAGTTCATGTGATACTGAGTTTTATCTTGGCGAAATTGGGCATAGTTCTCTCATAGACTACCATGTACAGTGAATCAACATTTCAGTGAAATTTCAAAATCAAATTTCTTGCACAACCACGAATTTATAACCACTCTAGTCTAATCAAGAACATTAATATTAATAATCAAGCGTACATAACTGCACAGATTTACCTACTTTTGTATTGGAAAAAAAAATTATTCATAGTTTCATGGGGAAAAAAATTATTCATAGTTTCATCATAGCCTACCATGTATAGTGAGCCAACATTTTAGATGAAATCCCAAAATCAATTTCTTGTATACAAATGCACATGTTACTTCCCACTTCAAGCAAAGTACATTTGAATATATTATCAAACATGTATAATATACAGATATAGCATGTTTTATAGAGATAATTTTCAATAATTTGCCTGGTAGACTCCATGTATTATAATTTTTGGATGAAGCACTATATCAGCCACATATTGCCTTCTTTATAGTTGCGCAAAATATGGTGACCCTCCCTCAAATGTATGAAATACCACATCACTTCAAAAATGCTTGCGTGATAAATTGCGAATGTCCCTCCCAAAACACCAGCCCTCCCCTCCATAATTTGTCCCTAACTTACATAACAATTAAAACAATTGTTAAAGTTCGACTTCCGGTTATGTCCATGTTGTCAAATGACGTCAATGCACGTCTACATTTCATGATAAAATGTACAATACCACGACAGTTATCTTTTCACGTTCATATCTTTGCTATGAGAGTGGTTCGATAGGGTTACGATTCATATAACTTTTATTTGGTTTTAATGAATGGATGTATCAGTATGGCAATTGTAAACTCACAGAATATCATCACGCAACTGATGAAATATACAGTAATGAACAAAGGTCGTATGGTGTACGCAGATTGGCGACTAATTTTCGGGCGAACAGCGATAAGACTTGACTTTCTACAATTCATTTGATTCATACACTTCATTTGATTGTTACATGACTGATAGTGTGATCTCTTGATTTAATTTGCCCCTTGGTTATCTCAGGCTGATCTAAGCCATTGTTTTATCGCCTTCATCGATGTTGCTTGTGTGTATGTGTGAGTGTGCATGTATGTGTATTTCATTGAACTCTGCCACCGTGGGGGCTCAAAATATGACACTTTTATGACCTTTGCACCAACTTACACCCTTTTGACAATAGCTGTGACTGAATATGAATTAATTTAACGTGTTGTAGTGTGTATATGGGATAACGTTTTTATTAACCTGCCTTGAGTTGAGGGGTAAAAACGTCACATTTATGACTGCACTGCCAGTCAACCGTCATCATTTCTCCCTCTGGCACGACAGAAGTGGTTTATTTTATTCAAAGATCAGATAGCGTATACGTGCTAAATAGTATAGTCGGCTGCAGAAGAGTTTGAATCTTACTAACATACTGATACCAGCATGACAAGATTTGAAGGTCATCTAGGTCCATGCAGGTGGTCATGGCCACTCGTTTATTGAAATAACAACTCAGACTTGTAGCTGAATGGTATTTTGACAGTTTGTGCATGTGCAAGTTGTGTAGCTACCATAAGCTGAGAGTTAGAATGTAACAGTAATATAACTTATAATTTTCACCCGGGATGAACCCATCCTGGTAAAGTAATTTATGTTTTTATGTTTTAATTTATGTGGTCTAACACATACATCTTGTAACGAGGTCCGTAAGGGGAAAAAAGAAATAATCATTGCCAGAAATGTGATTTTGAAATTTCATCAAAACGTTGATTCACTATGAATGGCAGTCTATGATGAAACTCTGAATAATGTTTTCCAATACAAAAATAGGTAAATCTGTGTATTTATGTATGCTTGATTATTGATATTAATGTATTTAATTAAACTACTGTGGTTACAAATGGATGTGTGTGCAAGAAATAGGATTTTGAAATTTCACCTAATATTGATTCACTATACATGGTAGTCTATGACAGATCTATGATCAGTTTTGTGCAAATATAAAACTAATAATATCTGTGCATTTATAGACATTTGATAATTGACATACACTTTGCAATCTGTCCCATATGTTTTTTTTATCCTTCATTAGTTTTAACTGTTCACGGTGTATAATGCAGGATACCGCTGCATCTTCTTTGCTTGTGAAGCTTGTCAATAGTGTGTACGTATTTATAAGAATAAATGTATTTTATCGGCAATTTTCCATACGGGAAATATCAAATGACATTCAAGTTTTGGCCGTAAAAATCATCTTTGTTAAAAGTGACCCTCCCCAGATAGGTTTATAAAAAGTGACCCTCCCCCTTGGACAGATTTATAAAAAAGTGACCCTCCCCTAATTCCCCTGGCCTACCTCTGTAATTACTGAAGGCTCGCTTAGCCTGAAGATTTGGCCATTGATTGTTATTTATTTTCAATGCATCAAAACGCAATAATACAGATAAATTCGCACTAATGAGATGCCTGTATTATAGAATTATACACGTGATTTCACATGAGTCCACATGAATACAGGCTTTCTGAATGCAAGCAATGGATTCTTGACTGTATTTATCTGTATATGCACTATTCAGCTAAAACACAGGCAATAATCCATGCTAATACTATAAGCATTATTGGGTTTCCATATAAAATTTTATTCTGTGCACCAAATGACATTTCTTGTTTGATGATATAGATGCATATACATGGCCTAAACATATATGTGCACAGTCAGCATCGTTATTTTTGAAAGTTGCATTTCATTCCAGACAAGAATTTCTTTGTCAACCAAAATACACCCACAGGCAGCAAACCACAATTTTGACAAGAAATTGAAGCAGGTACACAGTTTTAAAATATTGTAAAAATGGCAAAAAGGTACAGCTGATGTGCTCTTCTCTGACCAAACTAGTCCCCATTTATTATTCTAATTTATGAAAATCTTTTTTCTTTTTTTAGTATTCCATATTTTCAGCTTTGATGCATGAAAAAAGGTGACCCTCCGCCTTAGGCTTGCATAAAATTTTATGACCCCTTAAAAAATATATTTGCTCAAAAATGGCGACCCATACCCCCAACACCGGCCCACCCATCTGAAAAGCTAGAGGACAAAATATTGCGATTTATAGCTATGCTGCAGCAATATAGTAACTTACAAATGTAGTTAAGTCTTTTGTAAGCAAACAATACAAGGTAGCATGACATTTAAGTGATCTTTTTAAACCAAGGGGTGAACCTTTAGATATTGGGGATACTGGAAAGTAATAGCAAAGTGTCTGTACCATCATGATTGTAATTCATCCGATTTATTCTCACTCGTCTTTCTGCAGCAAACTTTTGTGCTTAATTACATAGGCAATTCTTTTATCTTGTCAATTCAGCTTGATAAGATACGGTCAAATTTTCTCTTATCCTCAATATTAAATGGTAGAAGTTTTTCATGGTGGTGATGGAGGTTGCTCAATATAGAACACGGCGTTTATTTGTACTGAAAGGGCTTCATGCCGGTATGTGCGCTTATAATGCTTGTCTAAAAGTTTGCTCACACCGTCAAATGTCAATGCATGTCTGTATTTAGTGACATGAACAGTACCATGATATATCTCCTTTCATGTTCCCGACTTTGCGTTGGACGGTGTGATAGAGTTACATTTCCCTCAATTTCATGTTTGTTTGTTAAATTGACAGATTTTTAACTATGGCAAAAATTCACCCACGTAATGTCATTGGGAAGCTGATTCAAAACGCAGTAAGGAAAGAGACTGGTGTACGGAGGCTGACGACTACCTCTCGAGCAAACACCGATATGAGGTGAGTATCTTTCCTTCCACAATGTCATTTCAGTATACATAGGTACATGATGTATTCGGGCGCGCTTGTAAACTTTGGCAAAGTCCACTTTAAATGTCTGTCTCTATGCCAGGAACCGTCCACGTCAAAGTCTGCTGTTGCTCTAAAGTGAAAGACTTAAACCTTTGTTCAAACTTTCCTCAATGAAACTTTCGACAGTTCTCTTACCAAGGCAAGAGTAAAAATCAGGGTTCACCGTGCAAAGTTTGGTACAAGAGAGACGACAAATTACCTAAGATTTCCAGATATTTGATATTAAAAAAACGCCATCCCTGTGTTAACTCTACTGGGAAAAATAAAAGTATCGATTTTCGAAAAACTTAGACGATGTAAACTTTTCTTTCATCAAGAGCTTTAAAATGAGCCCATATCAGTGGCAAGTCAGAAGAGAATTGTTAAAATTTGAAAGTCCGAATTTTTTTCCCAAGACGCGTTCTGTATACCTTAAGCACGGCAAAGCACATCGTGCACCAAGACGATCCTAAGTAGGTTTGCTCGAAAATGAAGATAAACGCAATCATTGGTTTCAAATTCGGCTGTTTTACCGGGAAAACCATCCCCACAAAAATGATGCGGCCGGGAGTCGGCGATGAAGCTGATGGCAGTCACCAGGACTGCGGTTGGAGACATAACATAAAGCCATGCCATTCAAAATTAGCTCAAATATGTGCTGTATTTGTGTGTGTATGAACGTGTTGTTCATTGAACTTCACAAATGTTGAACCTCCAAATGGGCCTGTTTCATGGCCCCTATTTGGCCTTACATCCTGGTATTTTCGTAGGTGTGTGACCAATCAACAGTCACCCTTTGGTAAGGCGAAATAAAAGAATGTGTGTTTCGGGTAACCCGACCTGCCCTTGAAAAACCCTCTGACCCTAGATATCTTTTACGCATTTTTAAATAAACTTTTGGGCAAATTCTCTTAAGTTTAAATTATTTTATGGGTGTCAGCCAAGAGAAAGAAAGATATAAAAGCCCATTCTGATTTTCGACGGCACACTATTATTTTTAATATGGCCTTAGACAGAATATACATTTTGATTTGTTCTTCGATTTTTTAGAGTAACAATTCAAAAATACGTTACTAGTAAGTAGACTATGCAGAGATTGAAATCAAAGTGACGGACTCAATTTGAATAAACGTATCAAGATTTATGGTCATACTGATGTCATGCATGCTGTGAATACTGGAACAATCTTAATATGCCCATAATGGTCAAAGGGCCGTTCCTTGGTATTCAAATTACCCATGTGAGGGCGGTGTTTTTAAAAAGCGGCCACTCGCTTAAAATCTGTGATTCGTTAGATTTTCTATTTCCATGGTAACTGTGGAAAAATTGGAGCAGGTGACAGTATACCTTAAAACGCTCGGTCATTGAAACAACGGTTTAGTGGTGATAATGTAGCCGAACTGTATTGTAACAGAATTCTCTGCCAGTTGAGCAGGTACTATAAGTTGAGAGATCGAATTTGAATCACGAAATTGCTGAATTTTCAAAAGAGACGAAACTACTCTGATCCTCAGTACAGTGATATGCGTCATTTAAGTAAGTAACCCGGATCACTCCTTCATTGAAAAACGGCCGTGTCATGACATCATTTGAGAAATCAATTTGTACACTAGACATTGGGTCCGTAGTTGGGAACTTGGGCGATATGGGAAAGCAGAAAGGTGCAGCCGTTACTTCCCAGCATTATGTGTGATCTTCACCTCTGGGATCTGTATATGTAGCTCTTGTATATTCGAACATACGACCCTCATCTCTTGAAAATTCCATAAGCGTTTTATAAGTCAACCCAGAGTCAAACGAACCACATTTCTCAATATAATGCAAACTTTAACCTCTATTTCGATGAAAACTTTGTCTAAGATCCCAATATTTTCAATTTCCCATCAATAAAGCCGGATAGTTGTTCTTTCAATATGCCTTACAATCTATTTGTGTACTTTATATGCATTAAGACGTCAAACCTACACTCTACTTTGTCAGACGCCATTTCAAAAAGAATCGCAATTGTCAACCATTGACACGTAGAGACAGCTACCGAAAAAAGTATCATGCTGAAAACATGTTTTTTCATCTTTTAGATCTGATAAGTTGGAACTGAAGTACGAAGTCCTGTCTCAGAAACGAATAACCGACGCAGCCTGGTTCATAACGAAAGAACTGCAAACACATAACCCGATGGTCCGCCTTCTTGGAATACCCGAAGATATACACTTTCGCAGAAACAAGGCTCAGTTAGAAAAGGTGGCGCAAAACGGGTTTTCAGCAATCATCATAGATACCAGTACAGACAAAGTGATTGGTGTTGGTACTGCTTTGTTGGTGTCAAACTTGGATCAGTTTGAGTATTTTGTTGATCCCACTAGGTGTGACGAATTCAAACCTATCCGACTGTTAGCTTCCAAGTTAGCAGAAGTATTTTTCAACATAGAGGAAGTTAAGAATCTTCAAGCCAAAGGGTATCCCTTTTTGTTTATAGATACTGGCGTTATCTCTGAAAGAATTCGCGGAACAGGTATAATGACTCATTTTGGACATTGGACACTTGAGGCTGCTTGGTCGAGAGGAGCCAAAATTGCGTTTGCCAGACCCAACAATACATACGGCCTTAAGTTACATAAAAGATTGGGATTTGAAGAAGTTGAACAAATAACATTCAAAGAATTTGATATCAACGGATTTAAACCCTTTAAAGATGCTCAAGGCGATCCTGAATCCGCAGGTTCAACGCTTGTAATCCGTAGACTTAAACCGGACCATTAAACAAAAACGAAGACAAGTTTTCAACAGAATATTCAAAAGTGATTGATATTCGAACTCTTCCTCTCTAGAATCTTACAACGTTTCGCTGGTCTGCAAAATTCCAGTTCTCTGAAAAAAAACAAAACATTTCCTGGAGATCGAGATAACGATGAGAAATGCAGAATTTTTACTTTCAAATATCAGTATACGATGTAAACTGGTTTTCTAGAACGTCACACCGTCACCCAAGTCTTGCCGTATATTTTGCAAAATGATACCCTTCAAAGTTTCCATAAAATGAAAGTACAATGTATTGGCAAACATGTGCCTTATAGGTCACTAACACTTCATATCTTTAACAAAAGATAAGATAAGATAAGATAAGGTAGATAAGATAAGATAAGATAAGACAAGACAAGAGAAGATGAGATGAGATGAGATGAGATAAGATAAGATAAGATAAGATAAGATAAGATAAGATAAGATAAGATAAGATAAGATAAGATAAGATAAGATAAGATAAGATAAGATAAGATAAGGTAAGGTAAGGTAAGATAAGATAAGATAAGATAAGATAAGATAAGATAAGATAAGATAAGATAAGATAAGATAAGATAAGATAAGATAAGATAAGATAAGATAAGATCATTGAATGAAGATTTTATCATTGAATGTGAGAGGGTTAGGTCTTCCCAGAAAAAGGAAAAACATCTTTCAGTGGATTTCAAAACAGAATTCCAATGTGGTGATGCTACAGGAAACACACTGTACCAGAAATGTAGAACATTTCTGGGCTAATCAAATTAGAGGCACTATGTACTTTGCTCATGGTACGTCAATAGTAGAGGAGTCATTACAATATTGCGTAATATAGATGCTAACATTCATAAAGTTATTCTGATGTTAATGGGAGATATTTGATTTTAGATTTACAGTTGAAAGGTAAACATTTTATGATCGTCAATTCTTATGCCCCTACAAATGAAGAACACCATAGAATTTTTTTGAAAAATCTTCTTTCTGACATTTCAAAAAACATTTCAGATCCTGAATTTCAATAATTTGGGGTGGTGACCATAATTTTGTTTTAGATGTTAATAAGGATAGGTTTGGTGGTAATCCAAAAGTGTGGAGGCATTCTTTAAATATGATGTTGGAAAGTATGGAATCTTTAGATTTATGTGATGTATGGAGGATACTCCATCCTGATGACTCTGCCTTTACTTGGAAACGTTTTAACCCCTCTCTTGTTCAGAGCAGGATTGATTATTTTTTGACGTCAAATTCTCTACTGAACAGTATTAGTGAAACAAGTATCATTCCTTGTGTTTTGTCAGACCACTGTGCAATTTTATTATCAGTGAGTTTCGAAGATACTGCAAGAGGTCCTTCCTATTGGAAATTTAACACAAGTTTATTGTATGATGTAAAATATAACGATTTAATTTATAATTCTTTTCCAGATTGGGTTTCTGAGGGCTCTTCTTTATCTGATCCATCTAATCTTTGGGATTGGATTAAGTATAAGATAAAGCAAGTTACAATCAGTACAGTAAAGAAAAAAGTAGGAACCACAAAAATAAGATTTTAGAGCTAGAAAAAAAGATTCATACTTTGGAGAATATTTGGCTACTTGCCCTTCCCAAGATGTTATTACCAGTTTGAGAAGTGTAAGCAAGAGCTTCAGTCAGAATATGATTATGTTACTGAAGGTGCCATCATTCGGTCTAGAGCAAATTGGACAGAGTATGGGGAGAAAAATTCAAAGTATTTTTTCCAGTTAGAAAAAGCTAATGCGGCAAGGTCACATATTTATTTTTTATTAAAAGCAGATGGGAATATGGTATCCTCACCAAAAGGTATTAATTCAGAGATTAAGTCATTTTACCAGTCTCTGTATTCTTCTTCTCTCGAAAGTATACAAGTAGATGATCATTTGCAATATTTACACAATAGTTTTTTAGATAATTCAAATATCCCAAAATTAGATGGTGAAAAGGCTGGACTTTGTGAAGGGTTGATTACTATGAATGAAGCTTATGAAGCTGTTAAGTCTTTCCCATCAAATAAGACACCAGGAAATGATGGGTTGCCAGTTGATTTTTATAAGCATTTTTGGCCCCTTATTAATGACCAAGTTCTTAATTCATTAAATTATGCTTGTGAGTCTGGTCAGTTTTCTATATCTCAAAGACAAGGTGTCATAACTTTGTTGGAAAAGCCAGGTAAAGATCGTAGGTATATTCAAAATTGGAGACCTATTTCTTTGCTAAATTCAGATTATAAATTGCTACAAAGTGTTTAGCTAGAAGGTTGGAAAAAGTTCTTCCTTTGATTATAAATGAAACTCAACCTGCTTTTGTTAAAATAGGTGTATTGGTGATACAGTTAAGTTGGTTGAAGGCATTTTAGATTATACAGATGCGAATGATATCCCAGGTATTTTATTGACTATTGATTTTGAAAAAAGCATTTGATAAGCTTGAATGGAGTTTTTCGTTATCAGCCCTTGACGCCTTTAATTTTGGTCCCACCTTTATTCAATGGATAAAATCCTTATACTGTAATATTTCAAGCTGTGTAATGAATAATGGCATTAGTACTGGATATTTTAATCTTTCTAGAGGGGTTAGACAAGGTGATCCAATCTCACCTTTGTTATTTATCATTGCATTGGAAGTTTTACTTGTTTCTATGAGAACAAATCAGCATATAAATGGAATAATGTGTGATGACATTGAGTTGAAAAACGTCTCATACGCCGGCGATTTAACATGTTTTCCAAAGGATACCTTGTCTGTGGAGCATTTATTTGGGTTTTTAAAACATTTTGAGATGATTTCCGGTTTTACAGTATATAAGAATAAATGTGAGGCTATGTGGCTTGGAAGGCTTAAGAATAATACTTCCAAACCATTAGGGTTGAAATGGCCTGATGGTCCAATTAAGATTGTTGGTATTTATATTTCCTATGATAAAAAAATGCTGCACGTCTGAATATGGCTAGGCCGATTGAAAGCTTAAATAATTCTCTTAATTTTTGGAAGATGAGAGGACTTTCACTTTTAGGGAAAGTACAGATCATTAAAACCTTATGTATTTCACGTTTTCTATATGTTCTTAATCTGTCTGAGCCACATACTGATCACTTAAAGCAGGTTAATAAGTTACTTTTCTCCTTTTTGTGGAATGGCCCAGATAAGGTAGCACGCAATACTGTTATTGGAACTATTAAAGATGGTGGAATAGGTATGCCAGACATTTATGCTATTTATAAAGCACAAAGAATCAATTGGCTTCGTCGATTCTGTGATGATGATGTGTCCCACCCATGGAAATTGTTTTTGTCAAAAAAATTAAAGGTTATTGGGGGTATTCACTTTCTTTTGAAATGTAATTTTGACATTAAGTTTTTGCCTATAACTTGTCTGAATTGAGCAAAGCATGCTTCAAACTTGGAGAGAGATTACTTTAGTCTCTAATTCCCAAAAGAATTTTATCAATCAGTTTGTCTGGAACAACAGTCAGATTCTCATTGAAGGTAAAAGTGTTTTCTATAAAGAATTTTATGAAGCTGGTTTTGTTTATGTCAGAGATTTTTTTGACAGATCCGGTAAAGTCCTGGATTGGAATTCTGTAAAAAATAGTATTTCACAGTGTAATTTTATGAAATGGTGTAGTATAATTTATTCTATTCCAAGGCAATGGAAAGTTAATGTAGATTTTTCTAATGTCATAGAACTTGACACTGAAGAGGATACTATCTGTATCACCTTCTCAGGAGTCTCTTATAGTATAAAAGATTGGAAAACAAAACTGTTAACACAGCTTTTTGTTTCAAGGTATTTTATTTGACCAAAAGCACAATATTACTTCGATCATGTTCTTCAAGCCAGACATGAAAATTGGGATTACATCTACAATCTTCCCTTTAAGCTTACTTTAGATTGTAAATTGAGGAGTTTTCAATGGAAATTGACTCATAATGTTCTTATGACTAATAGTCGTTTGACTAAGATGATTCCTTCGAAATTTCCATCTGCTGCATGTACATTTTGTGGAAAGGAAGATGAAACAATATTGCATTTGTTTTATAACTGTGAATTCATTTCAAACTTTTGGCAAACTTTTCTTGATGAGTGGGGTGTTTATTTTCATCTTGATGCCATGCTCACTTTGGAACAGATACTTTTTGGTGATAGCTCCTTAACTAAATTATTGAATTTTATGTTGCTTGTTGCGAAACGTTTTATTTATATTTGCAGATGTCAAACAAAAAAACCTAGTATTGTACACTTTAAAATTTTTTTGTGTGATATTCACAAGACAGAAAGGTATATTGCTACACGTTCTGGTAAATTAGATAATCATGTTACAAAATGGGGAGATATTTTGAGCTTTCATGAAAACTCTAGAATGGGAACATAACTGCCATTTTTGGTAATTTTTTGTGTAATTAAATTAATGTTTAAATATGATTTTCCACCTTCCAGCATCCCCCGAAAGGAATGTCGTGGGGACGATTTGTATGTGGATGTTTACATTAAAGTTATGACTGCAATAAAAAAAAAAAAAAATAAGATAAGATAAGATAAGATAAGATAAGATAAGATAAGATAAGATAAGATAAGATACTTTATTAATACCCTTGGGAAGATTTGATTGCTCGCAAGCAAAAATAATAGCATGTCACCTCACAAAAACATAACACGAGAAATAAAGACAGTCGCAAACAACTGATATTACACCAGTCACTTTCTATGATAAAATTCTGAGTTATGCACAGAGATTCCACGAAGTAAAACGGACATCCGAGCGATATGGGAAATACCACAATAGGATTAGACACACAAGAAGTGTAATAAGAGCTCAACACAAATTACCCACAAATATTTTTTTCATTAGGAAAATATTGAACACACGAGCTCGGAAAATAGAGTTATATTTGTGACTATGATTATGCAAGATTAACTTCAGCTCTGCTGCAAATATCGGTACATCTGTATTCACAATCGCTATTAAAAAAGACAAGGCTACGAGTCAGAATAAAATGCGGGCACATATGGGAAATGCATTCAATACGTGATCCTCTTGACAGTCTTGGCGCCATCAAACAAAAATTGGAACACAAACGCTAAATAAAGTAATTTTACCAATTTTATTATGTTCTGTCCTTTTTCTAAAGACACTGTTTAAACTGACTATTTCAAACTTTACCAATTATGTACTTTCTCATCAGTATACCACTTTAGGTATCTTTTGCATTACAGACTTATATCACTTCCCTAATACCATTATTAATTCATTAATTATTAATTAATTAATTAATTGTTCATTTGACAAGATAAAGGTACAAATGCAGGACAAAAATAGTGAAAATATAACCTTATTTTGTTTAGACCATAGAAATAGTCAACAAGGACTAGTCGACCCACTATCAACCAATTGCAGTAACCGATGATGTCATAAAGGGCTTTAGTAAGGACAAAAAACCATGTCTGAAATATAAAGAGATAATGAAAAATACAATAAAATAGATAAAAAAATCAAGCAAAAATACAAGTTATTCTGTGTTCATTACATAGCTTCATAATTCCACTTTAAACCGTTGTCTACACGTTATTTGCTTAAATGAAGATGAAAGAGAATCCCAATGTTTGATTATGTTGAGTGACTGTAAGCCTTGTTCTGGGAATATAGTAATTACAATGCTCGACTGAACATGAAATTTGACAACTCTCCTCTGTACAACAGATATTTATAACTCTCCTTTTCCGTTTAGCAAGACTCATTGCAATAAAGTTAAGCAATAAACCACACAAAGTGACTGTATACCACAAGATTTCGACCAGTTCACGACGTATGTGCGCGAGCGATAGTGAGTGCATACATGGAGTGAACTGGTCAAAATTGTGTGATCAATATACTGAATACAATTCATGATACAGTGCGCCCTCTGTTGGTGACGTTTATTTATAAAGGTCTCTACTGCATACAATTGACAGTAATAGAGGGTATTACCGACGCTGCTGCATACAATTGACGGTAATAGAGGACACATACCTTGTCTGTTTTTGTTAGCACCTAATGTTTTTTGGCCAATCTCGGCAGTGGATGAACAAGTAGTGAGTTATAATTTCAATGCCGCATGAAAATAGCTTACAGTCAGATATAAACTTGATGTGCTCTTTTGGCAAGAATGATAGAAGAATTGACGCGGCTTATGATTTTATAAAGTATCATTTCAACAAAATTAAATTTCAGAGAAGCTTTATTAGATATTTGCTACCCTAAATCCCTTCACTTCATTCGGCCTAGTAATTAATGGATGTAAATTTCGCAATAGGTGGAACAAATTCTTGTTTAGCTGATATGGACCAATATTTGAAAGCAATTTGACACGTGGCTTCGAAAACGAAAATCATTTTGACCAAAAGTGACCGAATTGGAACTCTGCAGTTCTTGATATAAGCTCACTACAATTGTGCAATTAATTTCAGCTGATGGGAGGTGATACTGTCTGGCAGGAAAAGGGTTAAGGTAGTTTTAATATTTTTCATATGATATATTTGTCAAACTCATTGGGAGAACAAAAATACAAGAAAAATACTCAAAGTTACAGCTCATGGAACTTTAATTTAATTGTTTCACATTGTGTGATTGACCCTTTTTTTGCCCTGACAAGCAAACAAACAAATTTATTTTTGTGACTAACTCTGGCAAGATGAGTTCATATCAGGGTGGTGTAACACTATGTCATGACTGGTCAAACGGTCTTGTTTATTAGTGAAATTAAGAAGAAAAAGAGCATGTGATTCATGGAATGGATTTGTGATGTTGACAAATCAGAAAGTTTCATCAATGTTTTCAAAAAAAGTAACTGCCCTAGATAAAATTGAAGACAATATCTCCTTTTGATCTGAGCCCTCCAAGTCAAAGTCTCCATTGTACTGATCCTCTCACAGATTAAACATTGAAAAGTTCTTAGATAGGGTGAACTTGACATGAAAGAACTGCAGTACTCAAGTGGCATACTTCAGGAATATGACATCAAATCAATTCCAGCAATCATAATCATTCAAGTAAATTACCAGGTCCAATAAACAATAAAAAACAAACAAACAAACAAACAAATAAACAAAAAAAAAAGATCTATGACAAAATCAGTAGTACAATCTTGAACCACTTTATAAGATCAGCGCCTAGCTAGCATGCTACACCCGTCAAGATTGAACTAGAGTGACATGTTATTGTACAGTAATTCAGCTAGCTGCCAAATTACTGTTCTGAGTCAAAGTCAGGAATCTGTCTCTCATCATCTGAGTGACAGATTTGTCATATTTGACCTTTGATTTTTCTCACTTTCTGTGACAAAGCTGCTACATTTCCGGTCGAAATTTGCAAGATAGCTGTTTTCACATCCTCAAAAAGAGTGTCTCAGATTTACCCTTTCATTGTTTTAAAGATAATGGCAGTTAAATGTGTTGGACTAAAAATTTTATTGCTCAAAAAAGAAGGGCAAGCATAAGAAATCTGTGACACTGTTTTCAAGCATATAACAATATCTTTCCATGATATAAATTTCAGACAGAAATCTATCGTGGATCCTTGGGTCCTATTGATTTTCATAACTTTCCTAAAATTGATCTTCTCAAATCAACTATGACTGATTAAGACATCATTTATTACATGTAATGATTCTAGAATTTCATTGAATACTAATTATGAGCATTATAACAATTACCTGGTGTTCCCATAATTGGTGGTGTCACGGTCCCTCCACACCGTGGTGGTGTACATGACAAACATGCGTTTATGAGTATGACAGCCATTAAAATATATCAAACCTGGCAAATTCTTTAAATGTACGGATAAATCTTTTGAAAAAGGGCAAACCTTTCAAAATTGGCATGCACTAACCTGGTGTACCAAGGATTCCATCTCTGCAATCGAAATCAGTGCCACGTATATGGAAATGTCCCATCTAGGCGGTTTTTTGCAGCAAAAAACGTCATTTTTGGACGATTTTAGGTCAAGTGGTGATGACCACAGCTGACAATTTTTCACGAATAAAACCAAAAATAAATGCAAGAGCCTGTCAAAAGCACACGAAACATAAATTCCGGTTCACTATCGAATCAAAGATATCATCCTTCAGTGAAATGAAAACATATGTACATGACAAGGAGCTGAAATACGACGGGGTCGTTTCTGTATCGGTGACTCACTCACGCCCGCTATCAGCTGTTTGACCTCTGACGTCACAAATGTACATAGCATAGGACCGCGCGTCGCGTTCGGAGTTTTCCCCTCCCTCCTGTTCTACCCTTTTGACAAGATACAAGACACAAATGAACGTCATTTGTTTCACAATATGATATAATATGGCCATTTGGCGGTCGTTTTTGTTTTTAATTATTGTCTATCTAGTGTCATTACTTAGATATTCCAATGCCGACTGTAATGTAACACGGCACAAGGGTGTGGTACTTAGTATGGATTTACGTTATTTGTATGTATATGATCCTATATGGTCGTCTGGCGACCAGTATGTGTTAATTTTTTGTTAGGCTGGACCATTATGCAGACATGAGAAGACCAATTTCATTTAAACCAGGAACAAAGACAAGGTTCTCTGACGTATAGCTATGACTATATATTCCTATATTTACCAGTCACACATTATAATTGGTGCATGATTACAGTTACATCTAAGATGACCTAAATTACAGGCAGGGCCTGTGTGATTTGCAATGACTTGTTTTCAGAATATTTTTAACATTTTTTTCATACGGCGTTGTGTTTTCGGTCATTCTTGTAGTATAAATTACTATTCTTGCTCATAGTAGTCTTGGAGATGGTCTGTTTAAATTCATTTCAAAGTTGCCAGGGTCTGGCTTGGTCTTCATATTTAGTAATTTCTTGTAGTCACATCGCACAATTTTCGTACAATCCAACTTTCGATGACATCCTTGTGTGCTAATAGTCACGAAATCTGTTTCCGAAGAAGTGGAATTCCCAGCAGTATTAGCAATGGAGACTGGCATGACAGACCTTCACGAAAATAAAGACTTACAATAAAGACTTCAAGATTTTAAACCTATCTACCGCAACTTACGTAAAAGTAAATTTATAACCTTTATACTCTCAGATCTGATATTCATGGAGTGAAGTACGAATTCCTGCCTAAACAGCGGATAGTGGAGGCAGCTATACTGGTTACTGAGGAATTATCCAAACATAATCCGATTAATCGTCACCTTCGAATCCAAATCGAAATATGTCAAGGAAGAAATACGGCAATGTTGGAAAAAGCCTTGGATAATGGCATTGTTACATGTGCGGTTGATACCAGTTCGAACAAAATGGTTGGTATTGGCACATTTACGTTAATTTCTAGTTTGAATCAATTTGAATATCTTCTTGACCCAATCATGTGTAAGAATTTGGTCCTATGCGTCTGCTAAGTACAAAAGTAATGGAAATGTTTTTCAACTTAGATGAGGTTAGTAAATTGCAATCTCAAGGCCAGTAATTTTTATCAACAGATACTGGCGCTATTAAGGCAGGTTATCACAGGACAGGAAAGGCTGAATGGCCACGCATTTCTCAAATTGGGCTCTTCACATAGCTAGGGAGAGAGAAGTAATCTTAGCGATTGGAAGGTCGAGCAACTAAACAAATCAAACGTTTTATACTAAATTCGGTTTTCAAGAGCTTGGAAAAATTTTGTATGAAGATTTTGAGATGAATGGTGTGAAACCCTTTCATAATATTGATATACAATGTAAAAGTTCGAAATTCTTATGCGCAGGCTCCTGCTGGATAAAGGAATAAAACAACAAGAAGATGATTAGATGGGTTTCGGATATTTCATTATGACTAAAGGGAAACAGCTGCAAAATTTGGGTCCTCGAAACAAATGTATAGAATTGTTTATTCAATCTTTACTTGGAGAAACTTTAACCATTCCATTTAGTAAGTTAAATAAAAAAGGAGTGTCAGAGTTTATCGTCTATAGTTTTGCATCAGAAAAACATGTTACTAGTATAACCTAATTTCTACGGATATTTATGATACAGTTTGACCGCAATATATATTCTATGTTAACTCAAAAGTTTATATGCTCCACAGGTTTCTAAAATAGTCGTATCAAGTATTGTGAACATTTGAAACTTGAACATCTTGCAAGATTCTACTTTAAGTTTTCGTCTTGCCTTGAAGTATATGGCTTTGTACGCTTACTTTCCTCTTTTATTCTGAATACAATGTTAATAATTCAAACAAAAGCTGAAACATCTTCTTTCTTTGATGATAAGCGGAATTTAACATCAGTAAAAAATCGAGGAAAATGATAGGTACATTAATACCATTCAAATTCTGTGCAAGCCAATAAATAAGCGTACTGTTTCATGTGCGATCATCCATTGGTGTACATCATCCTTCAAGACATTGCGACATATTTTGTGCTAGCTTGTGGGTAATGTGCTGTACCAGAAGAAGCAGCAGCCATGCTCATATTTATCTCCCTCCCATCCCTTTATTAATAAACCTGTTTGCTTTGTTTTTGGTTATTAATCGGGGTTTGCAACACTAGAATTAAATACAACCATTTTTCTTGTGATGTAATTTTTTGATAGGTTTTATTCTTCTGTTCGTTTGTAATTTAAAAGCTTTTGACATGTTGAGATTTTACTGGACTTTCTTGACAATTGCGTTCATTGTAACTTCTAGGGTGTCTCTGTAGATTTAGTACTTTTGTAGTAGTTAGTTTTAGTAAGCTTAAGGTTACAAGGCTGTACCCCGTAAGTATTTACATTCAACGGTGTAAAACTTCGATCTCTGTGCTGCCTTTTTTATGAATAATAATACCCTCTACAGTTCAAAAAAACCGCCTATCTTCGTGTATATTTGTGCTGTATGACACCCCCAAGCCAAGCCACAGGCGACCATAGTATTACTGAGTTTTTCACACTGTTTTCTCTATCATTTTCTCTTCTTTCTTCATGCTCTGAATGATCGGAATAAATAAAATAAATGGTTTATATAACCTAACCTAACCTAACCTGTGACTCTTTATTTATTTTACACTCCATTACAAGGACGTATATCTCTCATACACACATGCTGTAATTAATTAGTCAACACAACTAATTATGCTAATCCGTGGACTTATCAGGGATTTTACGGGTTGGTCAACATCGCGAAAGATAGGAATGGTTAACATCACTATCTTTCCGATGTTGACCAACCTCTGATAAGTCCACGGATTAGCATAATTAGTTGTGTTGACTAATTAATTACAGCATGTGTGTATGAGAGATATACGTCCTTGTAATGGAGTGTAAAATAAATAAAGAGTCACAGGTTAGGTTAGGTTAGGTTAGGTTATATAAACCATTTATTTTATTTATTCCGATCATTCAGAGCATGAAGAAAGAAGAGAAAATGATAGAGAAAACAGTGTGAAAAACTCAGTAATACTTGGGTCGCCTGTGACCAAGCTTGCCCTCATTATGCTTTTGTCCAGTGTAACCAGGATTTGCATATTGTAAACTCAGCAACTGCATAAAATCTATTGCCTGGTCGCCCATTCCCTGTCTGCAAAAAGGAGACAAAAGTTTGCCTTCGCAGTCGCCATGAAATGAATTGAGAACACCTTTCCTCGCGAACAACGTGGAAGGTCAACGGCCGAGTTATCAAATCCAAGCCTTGGTGAACATGAATACCAACATGACCTCTGAAGGAATTGTACATAGTACGGAAGGTCAGCCTCATTGTAGATCAAATTACAAGGGCAAGACAGTAATATGCATGCTGTGTATCGTTGTATCTCATGGCTATGTACAGCGTTTAGGAAATATCGGTTCCAGAGCGCGATTGAAGGAGTGGAGTAAGCCGTCAAGTGTTAAGTAGGGGAAAAGACGGTTTGCGTAAGTTTATTTATTCAGAGAGACCCAAAGTCCATTTCTGCATGATTTTAACTGCGTAGAGATAACAATATGCTATGTAAAATGACACACTTCAAGGAAGGCCTGTTTTCAAGATAAATTCGCTCAACAGAAGCATTTTGCCTAGTGTGTGCCATATGAGGTGGCCAGAGTGAGGATGCTACTGATGAGTCAAGGTAGCCACACTTACTACTACCGTCATCGTACATTCGTCCCAGATTTCAAATATCGGTACACACGATACAATGTAATGCTCTAACATTATAATATACTTGACAACCATTGGTTTTAATTCCTTAGAGGAACGGTTAAAGCAATTGTCAGAAAAACTACTTGACAAATTTGTGATTTACCAACATTTAAACATTTAAACATTAGACATCGGGGATACTAACGGACGACGCGCTGACCATTAACGCTTATTTATGGGCAACGGCGAGAGGAAAGCCAAAATTTAACGGGTGAGGCTTGCTGAGCCCGTTAATTTGGCTTTCCTCTCGCCTGCGCTTATAGCTAAACGTTATGGTCAGCGCGGAGTCTGTTTATAATATTTCCAATATATATCAATGAACACCGAAAAACTGTCATAATTTACGAAAATTCCCGTGCGAACGACACACACACGGGGCCCCAGAACCTGACAGTGAGTAGTGCGCGCTGCCGAAATTTTGCAAATCCGGATATTTCTTTTGAAAAAGCGCCTACACTTGGTCGACAGATGCTCCATTTTATTTTGTGGTTGATTATGAATTTTGTACAAATTGCAATTTTCGTTTTAGCTGTAAAGTTTCTATGTTTACGATATTATTCATATTCACGGGCACGAAAACAAACCATTACTGTGTATTTGTGGGCAGTCACGTGGTTCAGCTCGACCAATCAAAACGCGATGGACAGGGCATGGTAATATAATGGAGTATACCATTATGATTGCAATTCATTCGATTTATTCTCACTAGTCTCTCTTGAACAAATTTTGTGTGCTGAACCACATAGGCAATTCTTTTTTTCTAACTTGACCAGACACATTCGAATTTTCTCCTACCCTCAATATTTAGTGGTTGAAGTTTTGCACGGTGACAATGGAGGTTGCTTAATATAGACTTTGCCGTTAGACGGTATGATAGAATCACCTTACACACAATTTTATGTTCGGTTGTTAAATTGACAGAGTTTGAACTATGGCTAAAATTCACACACGTAATATCATTGGGCAACTCATTCAAAACGCAGTAAGGAAAAAGACTGGTGTATGCAGGCTGATGACTAATTCTCCAGCACACACCAATATGAGGTGAGTATCTTTCCTTCTACAGTTTCATTTCAGTATACATAGGTACATGATGTATTCGGCCACGCTTGTAAACTTTGGCAAAGTCCACTTAAATTTCTGTTTCTATGAGAGGAACCGTCCGCGTCCAAATTCGCCGTTGCCAGTTCTCACAATGGCGGTTAAGCACGGCCGAGCACATCGTGTACTCTGACAATTAATCCGAGGTAGGTTTGCTTGTAAACGAAGATCAACGCAAATTTTGGTTTCAAATTTGGCTGTTTTCGGCGGGAAAACCATCGCCACCGAACTGATGCGGCCGAGAGTCAGCGAAAAAGCCGATGGCAGTCAGCACGACTGTGGTTGTAGAGATAACATAAAGCCATGACATGCAGAACTAGGTCAGAAATGTGCTTGTATTTGTGTGTGCACGAACGTGTTTTTCATTGAACTCCACAAGTGTTGAAGCTCTAAATACGCCACTTTTGATGACCCCTATTTAGCTTTACATCCTGGTATTTTAGCCGGCATGTGATCAGTCAACATTTACCCTTTGGTATAAAGGTGAATTAAAGAATGTATGCTTCGGGTTACCCGACCTGCCCTTGAAAACCTACTGACAAACCTGCTGACCCTAGACATGTTTTTTCGCATTTTCAAAAAGAAATTGGGTACATTGTCTTAATTTTAAGATTGTCCTATGGGGTTCAGCCAAAAAGGGATAACAAAAAACCTATTCTAATTTTCTGTGACATGTTACTGAAACATTATTTTTATTTGGCCTGAGACAGAACAAGTATTTTATTTGTTCTTATGATTTAGAGTAACAATGCATACAATAACAATGCAATACGGTAGACTATGCAGAGTTTGAAATCAAAGTGAGAGACCCACATCAACAAATATATCAAGCTTGATTCTCATACAAAAGTCATGCATGCTGTCAATACTTGAACAACTTAGACGCTCGGTCATTGAAACGACGTTTTAGTGGTGAGGACGTATAAAGCTAAATTGTATTCAAACAGAAATCTCTGTTGATTGTACCCGTAACTTGCGAGATCGAAATTGATCAAAGAAGATGTAAGCTGAATTTCCACAAGAGTTATGTTATTTGAGTAAGTAACACGGATCACTGCCTTGTCGAAAAACGCTCGTGTCACGACATCGTTTGTAAAACAATTTGTGCACTAGGCATTTGATCATTACCAAGGAACGATATGGGAAAGCAAAACAAAGTGTATCCCTTACTTCACAGCATTATGTATATTCTTCACCTCTGGGACCTCTATATGTAGATTTGTATATTCGAATATAATATGACCGTTTTATGACTCAACCCAGAGTTAACGAGCACATCTCTCTTTATCATGCAACCTTTACCTGTTATTAATGTCAGGTGTATCTAGCATCCAAATACATTAATTTCCCAACAATACAGCGGGGAACATTTCATGCATCGTTTTATGCTCTTTACAGGTATTTTAACTACTGTAAGAATCGCAATTGTCACAACAGAGAGAGAGAGAGAGAGAGAGAGAGAGAGAGAGAGAGAGAGAGAGAGAGAGGAGAGAGAGAGAGAGAGAGAGAGAGAGAGAGAGAGAGAGAGAGAGAGAGAGAGAGAGAGAGAGTGAGAGAGAGAGAGAGAGAGAGAGAGAGAGAGAGATATCACCCTGAAAACTCTTTTCAACTTTTAGGTCTGATAACTTTGAACTGAAGTACGAAGTCCTGTCTCAGCAACGAATATCCGAGACAGCCTGGTTGATAACGAAAGAACTGCAAAAACACAACCCGATGGTCCGTCTTCTTCGAATACCGGAAGATATATACTTTCGAAGGAATAAGGCTGTGTTAGAAAAGGTGGCACAAAACGGGTTTTCAGCAATCACCATAGATACCAGTACAGACAAAGTGATTGGCGTAGGTACTGCTTTGTTGGTGTCAAACTTGGGCCAGTTTGAGTATTTCCTTGATCCGACCATGTGTGAAGAATTCAAACCTATCGGACTGTTGTTTACCAAGTTAGCGGAAATATTTTTCAACATAGAGGAAGTTAAAAACTTGCAAGCTGAAGGGTATCCCTTTCTGTCTCTAGATACTGGCGTTATCACGGAAAGATGTCGCGGAACAGGTATAATGACTCATTTTGGACGCTGGATGCTTGAGGCTGCTTGGTCGAAAGGGCCAAAATAGCGTTTGCCAGAGCCAACAATACACAGAGCTTCACCATGGCCAAAAGAATGGGGTTTGAAGAAGTAATATACAAAGAATTTTATATCGATGGATTTAAACCCTTTGAAGATATTGAAGGCGATCCTGAATCCACAGGTTCAACGCTTTTCATGCTTAGACTTAAACCCGACCATTAAAAGAACAACAAAAATACAATATCCAAAAGTGAGTGATATTCGAACTATCACGCTCTAAAATCTTACAATGCATCGCCGGTCTGCAAAATCACCTGTTTTTTAAAAACCGAACCTTTCCTGGAGATAGAGATAACGATGAGAAATGCAGGATTTTTACTTTCAAATATTAGTAGACGATGTAAACTGGTTCTCTAGAACGTCACACGACACCCAAATCTTGCCGTATATTTTGCGAAATGATACTCTTCAGTTTCCATAAAATGAAAGTATTGGCAAACATGTGCCTTATAGGTCACTCACACTTCATCAACTGTAGGTACTATATATTTAGATAAGATGAGATAAGAAAAGATTCGATAATATACGATAAGATAAGATAAGATAAGATACTTTATTAATCCCCTTCGGGAGATTGGATTGCTTGGCAAGCAAACACAATAGCAAGTCACCACGCAAAACGTAACACGAGAAATACAGACAGTCACAAACAAATGATATTATAACAGTCACTTTCTATGATAAATTCTGAATTATAGACAGATTCCACGAAGCTTAAGTGAAACGGACATCCGAGCGATATGGGAAATAGCACGATGGGATAAGACATATACAAGAATTGTGATAAGAGCTCGACACAAATTACCCACAAAATACTCGTCATATACGGAAAATATTGTACACACGAGCTCAGAAAGTGGAGTTATGTTATGACTACGATTATGCAAGATTAACTTCAGCTCTGCTGCAAATATTAACAATGGCTATTAAAAGGAAAAGCTAAGATTCAGAATAAAATGCGACAGTCTTGGCGCCATCAAACACCAATAGGAACTCAAAAGCCTTTGGTCAGTATGCTGCTTAAAGTATCATTTACGTGGAGGGACTGTGTTTACATTGAAGACATATCACTTCCCTAATACCATTTCACTTGGCCCACAAATATATACAACTCTCCTTTCCCCTTTCGCGAGAACCATCGTAATAAAGTTAAGCAATAAACTACACCAAGCGACTGTATACCACAAGATTTTGACCTCTGCACGACATATGTGCTTGTGCGGAAATTGAATGCATTCATGGAGTACACTTGTCAATCTAGTGATATGGGTAAGCCTAATTCACGTGCCGCGTGCCACGTGCCACGTGCCAGAAGTAGATGCATTTTCACTCCAATTTCATGAATAAATCAACATTCGGGCTTCAACGCCGCCTTCTAAATGCATGAACTGGGGACCAGCGAATGACCAGCGAATTCTGTGCATATGCAGAAAGGGACTCGAGAGAAATTATAGGGAGGGAGGGAGGGCCAGTATTTTTCAAAATCTCACTGCGCGTAAATTTGTAACATTAAAAATTGATCAATCAAAATTCTGTACATTGATTTTGTAGACCATATGGTAAGCTTGCCAAAGGCGGGAAAATAGAGAAAAACTAAAATTATCAGCCAATAGTATTTCACTTTGTCTTTTCGGCATCGACTTTGAGTGTGAATTGCTTCCGACCTAGTGATCACGTGAACAGATAGCGTATCCCGTATGTCTCCATCTGTAGCCAATTTTTATACCTACACGCTCTGTTATTACCGTAACATTTGTGGTTCCGCATTACTTCAATTTACTTTCTGGTAATGAAAACAATTACTGACACCCTTTCCCAAATATCACTGTGATTCACCATCAGTTTGTCACAAAGATCGCGAAGGTTTTGCGACAAAATGCACAATTGTGCCGGTCTTTACATGCCAATAAGTTTGAATACAATGAGAACACGGCCGGTCGCAAACTTCTCCGCTCTGCGACAACTCGGCTCCAAGACGAAGTCGGCCTCTCTGTGTGTAGAAGTGTCGAAATTGGTCAAACTCTAAAGACTTTATTCCATCTAATTAATTTCTATCCCCGACTTTTGTGAGTTTGGCGTAACAAAGGTAGTGTTTAGATTTGTTGTTCACAGTTTACCTGATTGTTCTCTAATTAATATGCAAAAATAAATATTTGTCCGCATTTTTAGATTACGCTTTTGAAAATTACGCATGTAAAAATGACGAAAACACATCTTAGTACACGACTACTTGTGTAACAATGAATACTAAAAGGCATATTCACGACTCAGAGTACAAGCTGCAAAAACGGCCATGTATGCAACATTGATAAAATTTGTCCGCATTTCAAGCTGCGTGTCCGATGTCGCGCGCGTACAGCTATATTTAGTAACAAACCTGTAACCGTGAACAGCGCTATTGTGGTGTTGCCTGAATATACTCTGGGCATGTATAAACTAACGCAATTCCTAGATTCCGTTGTGTGCTTGTGTCAGATTCCGTCGAATACTCTTTTTAATTAGGCCCTCCCTCCCTCCGTATAATTTCTCACGAGTCCCTGGCACGTGGCACGCGGCACGTGGCACGTGAATTAGGCTTATCCTAGTGATATACCCGTTGCTGAGCTGGTTTATTGCGACTACATCATAACATCAAATTGGAACTCTGGCGTGAATCGTTGAAAAGGGGAAATTTTCTTTGGCAGAGCTCGTGCGTGCGCGTGTTGTAACAGTGCTATATTGCCAATATACCATGATTATTTTCACGTGTCGACCAATCAGATCGCAGTATTTGCGCCATCAATATACTAATACAATACATGATACAGTGCGCTCTCCGTTGGTAACCTTTATTTAATAGATCTCTATTGCCTGCAATTGACGGTAATGTAGGGCTATTCCCTTGTCTGTTTTTCTTAGCACCTAATATTGGGGGGGGGGGAATCTCGGCAGTGGATGAACAAGTAGTGAGTTGTAATTTCAATGCCGCATGAAAATAGCTTACAGGTCTTTCTTGCACATAATAATCACTTGTAAATTTGATGTGCTCTTTAATGTGCTCTGCATGAATGGTACAGAAACCGACACAGCTTATGATTTTATAAAGTATTATTTTAACAAAATTATATTTCAGAGAAGCCTTATCAAATATTTACTACCTTAAATCCCTTCTCTACATTCGACCTAGAAAATAACGGGTGTAAATTTCGGCATAGCTTGAACAAATTCTAGTTTAGCTGAACTGGGCCCATAATTGAAAACTATTGGACACGTGATTTTGAAAACGAAAATCTTTTTAACCAAAAGTGACAAACTCTTTCATTTCTTGATATAAGCTCGGTACACTTGCACAATCAACTTCAGTTGCATCAGATCAGCAGATATTTAGATATCGTGTTCCACAATAGCAAAGTAGACAGGAAGACGTACTATGGAGCGTAATTCATGCCAAAATTAGCACCCTCTTTTCGATACCACTCATTCAGATTTTGACACTACTCAACCAGTTTTCGAAACTACCCATCCACTTTTCTACACTCGCAAAACCATTTCGCCACTACCAACTCAGTTTTCAATACCATTAAATCAGATTTCGACACCCGCAAAACCATTTCGCCACTACCAACTTAGTTTTCGATATCAGACACCCTAGTTCACTAAAGAGTTTTACGGCTATGAATGAGACGTCGATGAAAGAATTTGAGACAGAATGACATGCATGACAAAATTCGCTAGCAAATTCTTAGGTCGATTGGGGTGTGCTTAGGGGGTCGTATAGAGATCTGGAAACGGTTACCCAGACACAGCAGCATGATCAAGATCAGCACTTTGTTCATGCTCAGAGTCCAAGAGATTATGTGCTATTTTCATCAATCTACTAGCACGTCTAAGTTTATCAGCTGAATTGCTTCTCCCGCCTGGCGTCGCCATGCTGTACGGTCCGTGTATCCGTTGTATCCCACGTGGTCAGAGTTTGACCTTCCGGTTTACTAGTCTCCCTAGCATATTACGAGAAATTTGATGGAAATTTCAGTGACGTCATATGACGTAGGCATGATGCGTTGTGACGTAGCCACAACGCTCGCAAGCCGAGCTGTAAAAACTCTTTAGTGAGCTAGGGCGTCTATATCGAAACCTAAGTTGGTAGTGGCGAAATTGTTTTGCGGTAGCTCTGCATGGCAGGGCTGTGTGTTATCGGCGTTATACGGCTATGGAGCGTAATTCATGCCAAAATTAGCACCCCACTTTTCGATACCACTCATTCTCTTTTCGATACCACTCATTCACTTTTCGATACCACTCATTTTTTCGCCCGAGTGCTCATGGGTTGAATGAGATTAACAATGACTCATGCACCAGCTGATTTTGAGCGATCAGGCGAGCAGCTTTACCAATAAGTAAAGGAGAAAGTTTAATTTCTAGCACGAAGAGCGACAAGGAAAGGCTATTCTTTCCCAACCATTTCTGATTATTAATCTTAATACGTTAGAATTGCACAGTTATATGTGAAATCTCCGATAACCGAGAACTCAAATCGTACTAGTTGGCTGCACAAATGTAACAGCCTGTAACAATAGAGACAGGGACAGGTTGAATATGTCGTACCTTCAGCCAGTTTAGGAAAAATTCATAAAACATTTACAATGTTAAGGTATTAAACAGGGAAAATTATTTTTTTTAATAATCTGTAAAATGTAAACAGGTGCCCTCACACTTTCCTGTCTGCCTGCTAAATCCGTTTTTCGTATTGCCCGCTGAGGAAAATGCAAAATATTTACTGCCTTGTCGCCCCTACCCCGAATGCCAACGCGAGAAAGTTTACCTTCTCATTCGCCAAGAAATCAATTGTGAGCACTTTGTTGTGAATACCGTTGTCGGCAAATCCCTGGGTCCTTTTTCACCAATAAAGAAAGAGTGTACAAGCGAGTTGACCATTTTACACCCTACTTAATATGCTATCTTGACCTTCGGAAGAATTGTATACAGCAAGAAAGGTCAGCCTAAGGGCAAACATCCAGTCCAGTGCATTCTCTCGCCATTTTGGAAACCTGGGTTCTGAAGCCTGATTTAAAGAGTACGCGATTCTATTTTTCAAGTCGCAGGGAGTGACTTTCTGGAGCAAAGCAGGTAAAAAGACATTTTGCATATATAGGTATATTTAGACAGACTTTAAGTCTACGTATACGTCTACAAGCATACAGATATCAACGTACTGTTAGACAGACCTGAAGTCTGTCTACAAGCATAGAAATATCAACGTACTATGAGACAGACCTGGAGTCTATGTCGACATGTATAGAGGTATCAACGTGGTATATTTAACTATTCTTCCACATTAATTTCTTAAACTGTGAAAAGTGGCTTAAAGTGGATTAATTTCTTAAACTGTGAAAAGTGACTTCTGTTACATATGAACTATGACGTGACAGGAGCATGATTATGCCTTATTTCTGCTTAAGAGTTGTAAACCTTCCGATGTGCAGCTGACTCAGAAGGTTATATCTTATTGGTCGACAGTCACTACCCAAAGCAACTATGGTTAAGATTCAACCTACCAATTTGATATTAGCTTCCGAGATGCTGCACATTAACCCTTCTAAACTGGATGCCACATTCGTGCGCTGTAATAGTCAGACATCGTACAGTCGTGCCAGATTTCAAACCGACATACGACACGACCTCATTCTATTATAAATCCAATCTGTGCGTTGCGACCCTTGATTTCCATTCTTTACATACAAAAGGGACGGTTCAGAGCGTCTGTTAGCAAAGCTAGAGGACACCAGTAAAAGTGCAATATGTGTTATTTGCGGTTAAGCTGCAGCAATATAGTAACTTGATTGTGTGATATTTAGCGTTTTAAACAAACAGTACGTTAGAGGTGAACCATTTATATTGAGGGTGTAACTTAGTATCTACTGGATGAACCATTACATTGGGGCGTACGACGACATTTGGATAAGGGAGCCTTCAGTAATTACAGGGGGGGGGTCACTTTTTAGAAACTATCTTGGGGACGGTCACTTTTGACAGAAGCTCATTTTATGGCCAAACCTTTGATTGTCTGTGTGATATTTCCTGAATAGGAAATCACCAACGAAATACACCGATTCTTTTAAATACGTACACATTATCCACAAGTTTCACAAGCAAAGAAGATGCAGTGGTATCCCAATTAAACACCTTGAACAGTTCAAACTGATGAATGACAAGCGACAAAAACATATGTAACAGGTTGAAAAGTGTATATCAATTATCAAATGTACATAAATGCAAAGATATTCTGAGTTTTATCTTGGAAAAATTGAGCATAGCTCTCTCATAGACTATCATGTACAGTGAATCAACATTTTTATTGAAATTCCAAAATCAAACTTCTTGCACAACCATGAATTTATAACCACTCTAGTATAATCAAGAACATTAATAGCAATAATCAAGCGTACATAAATGCACAGATTTACCTGTTTTTGTATTGGAAAAAAATTATTTATAGTTTCATCATAGACTACCATGTATAGTGAGCCAACATTTTAGATGAAATTCCAAAATCAATTTCTTGTATACAAATGCACATGTTACTTCCCATTTCAAGCAAAGTACATTTGAATATATTATCAAACATGTATAATGTACAGATATAGCATGTTTTATGGGGAAAACTGTCAATAATTTGCCTGGTAGACTCCATGTATTATAATTTGATATTTTGGGATGAAGCACTATATCAGTCGCATATTGCCTTCTTTATAGTTGCACAAAATATGGTGACCCTCCCTCAAATGTATGAAATACCTTATCTCTTCAAAAATGCTTGAGTGATAAATTGCGAATATCCCTCCAAAAACACCAGCCCTCCACTCCATAATTGTCCCTAGGGTTACGATTCATATAAATTATATTTGGTTTAAATCAACAAATATTTCATAATGGCAATGGTAATTTTAACAGAATACAATCAAGGCAACTGATAAACTATACAGTAATAAACAAAGGTTCGTATGGTGTACGCAGATTGACGACTACTTTTCGGGCGAACAGCGATAAGACGTGAGTTTGTTTACTTCTACAATTCATTTGATTCATACACTGAAGGCTCGCTTAGCCTGAAGATTTGGCCTTTGATTGTTATTTATTTTCTCTGCATCAGAACGCAATAAATTAATACAGATAAATTCGCACTATAAAGTTACCTTTATTATGGAATTATACACGTGATTTCACATGAGTCCACATGAATACGGCTTTCTGAATGCAAGCAATGGATTCTTGACTGTATTTATCTGTATATGCACTATTCAGCTAAAATACAGGCAATAATCCTTGTTAATACTATAAGCATCATTGGGTTTCCTTATAAAATTTTATTCTGTGCACCAAATGAAATTTCTTGTTTGGATCCCAGAAACATGATGATATAGATGCATATACATGGCCTAAACATATGTGTGCACAGTCAGCATTGTTATTGTTGAAAGTTGTATTTCATGCCAGACAAGATTTCCTTTGTCAACCAAAATACACCCACAAGCAGCAAGACATGCAAACCACTGGCAATTTTGACAAGAAATTGAAGCAGATACACAGTTTTAAAAAAATGGGAAAATGGCAAAAAGGTACAGCTGATGTGCTCTTCTATGACCAAACTAGTCCCCATTTATTATTCTAATTTATGAATATCTTTTTCTTTTTTCAGTATTTCATATTTTTGAAGACGTGCACATATATGTTCAGCTTTGATGCATGAAAAAAGGTGACCCTCCGCCATAGGCTTGCATAAAATTTTATGACCCCTTAAAAATGCTTGCGCAAAAATGGCGACCCATCCCCAAAAAACACCGACCCACCCCTCTGTAATTTCTGTCCAGTCCCTTAGAAAAGCTAGAGGACAAAATATTGCGATTGATAGCTATGCTGCAGCAATATAGTAGTTTACTAATGTAGTTTAGTCTTTTGTTAGCAATTAATACAAGGTAGCAAGTCATTTAAGAGGTCTTTTTAAACCAAGGGGTGAGCCTTTAGACATTAGGGATACTGGAAAGTAAAAGCAAAGTGTCTGTACCATTATGATTGTAATTCATCCGATTTATTCTAACTATTCTCTCTGCAGCAAACTTTTGTGCTGAATTACATACTAGGCAATTCTTTTTTTTTTCAACTTGACAAGATACGGTCAAATTTTCTCCTACCCTAAATATTAAATGGTATAAGATTTACATGGTGGTGATGGAGGTTGCTAGATAAAGAACACGGCGTGAATTTGTACTCAAAGGGCTTCATGCCGGTGTGTGCGCTCATAATGCATTACTAAAAGTTTATTCACACCTTCAAATGTCAATGCATTTCTGCATTTCATGACATGAACAGTACCATGATATATCTCCTTTCATGTTCCCGACTTTGCGTTGGACGGTGTGATAGAGTTACATTTCCCTCAATTTCATGTTTGTTTGTTAAATTGACAGATTTTTTACTATGGCAAAAATTCACCCACGTAATGTAATTGGGCAGCTGATTCAAAATGCAGTAAGGAAAGAGACTGGTGTACGAAGGCTGACGACTTCTTTTTCAGCAAACACCGATATGAGGTGAGTCTGTGTCCTTCTACAATGTAATTTCATTATATATAGGTAAATAATGTATTCGGCCGTGCTTGTAAACTTTTGCAAAGTCCACTTGAAATTTCTGTCTCTATGCGAGGAACCGTCCGCGTCCAACTCTGCTGTTGCTCTAAAGTGAAAGACTTAAACTTTTGTTCAAACTTTCCTCAATGAAACTTTCGACATTTCTCTTACTTAGATTACAATCAGGGGGTCACTGTGCAATGTTTAGTACAAGAGAGACGACAAATTACCTAAGATTTCCCGGTATTTGATATTAAAAAAACGCCATCCCTGTAATAACTCTGCTGGGAAAAATAAAATTATTGATTTTCGAAAAACTTAGACGGTGTAAACTTTTCTTTCATCAAGAGCTTTAAAATGAGCCCCCATCAGTGGTAAGTCGGAAGAGAATTCCTAACATTTGAAAGTCCGAATTTCTTTCCCCGTTTCGCGATCTGTATACCTTAAGCACTGCAAAACATATCGTGCACAAAGACGATCAGAAGTAGGTTTGCTCGAAAACGAAGATAAACGCAATGATTGGTTTCAAATTCGGCTGTTTTAACGGGAAAACCATCCCCACAAAACTGATGCGTCCGGGAGTCGGCGATGAAGCTGATGGCAGTCACCAGAACTGCGGTTGGAGACATAACATAAAGTCATGCCATTCAAAATTAGCTCAAACATGTGCTTGTATTTGTGTGTGTATGAACGTGTTGTTCATTGAACTCCACAAGTGTTGAAACTCTAAATGGGCCTGTATCATGACCCCTATTTGGCCTTACATCCTGGTATTTTCGTAGGTGTGTGACCAATCAACAGTCACCCTTTGGTAAGGCGAAATAAAAAAAATGTGTGTTTCGGGTAAACCTGCCCTTGAAAAACCTTCTGACCCTAGATATGTTTTATGCATTTGGAATAAACTTTTGGGCAAATTCTCTTAGGTTTAAATTATTTTATGGGTGTCAGCCAAGAAAAAGAAAGATATAAAAGCCCATTCTGATTTTCGATGGCACACTATTATTTTTAGATGGCCTGAGACAGAAATACATTTTAATTTGTTCTTCGATAATTTATAACAATGCAATAATACGGTACTAAGTGACGGACTCAATTTGAACCAACGTATTAAGCTTTATGGTCAAACTGATGTCATGCATAATCTTAATTTGAAGAACAAATTGGTGAAGTCTATGAGTATTAAGAAACCTTGGATCACAAGGTCTATACAGAAGTCCATTCACATTAAGCACAAACTGTACACGAATGTTATTCTTAGGGGCGACGTCAAAAGATCGATGTTTGAAAAAAAACTTAATTGCTTAAGTTTGGGGGTGGGGGGTTTTTGGCCAAATTAATTTCTGTGCAGTCAAAAACGATTTAACGTCTTTATGGCAAATTTTACGATTTCAAGGCTGATTTTTGTACGCTAAAACCGATCCAGTCACCTGTATTTTGTTACTTTATAATGGTTTTCAATTTTTATTTAATTCAATGGTACATTGGTATGTCGTTTGAAAGAATTAGTACTGGGTATGAGTCCGCAATGTTTTTCAATTTTAGGTCAGTTAAGTTAGAAGGGGGGTGGGGGGTCTGAGGCCAAACTTAAGCAATTAAGTTAGATTTATTATATTGAACTTTTGATGTTGTCCCTTAGTCAGCACAAACCATGCAGAGTTTCACATTACAATACTTACAGAAATATCCTCACCAGTGTTCTAAGAAAAGCAAAGCAGAATTATTATGCAAATTTATTCACTGTAAATCAGGGCAACAAAATGTGGAATGTTGTGAATGATTTCGTGGGTAAGAAACGTAGTCCTGATAAACTGCCAGATGACTTGAAGGTATTTGCTAATTGTAATGTACAACACGTAACAGACCCAGCTGATGCGGTTCAGAATGTTAATGATTTTTTTCGTTAGCATTGGTGAAGATTTAGCGCACAATATTCCACAAACTTCAAAAATTTTTCATGATTATCTTTGCAAACCCCTCAAGCATTATTTTTGTCTTAAACCCGTCATAGCTGCTGATATTTATAAGATTTTAGCTACACTGGACAGTAAGAAAGCTTGTGGGTGGGATAATTTACCTCCGCTACCTTACGGACCGTTCCCAATTTGTTTATTCAAATGGCCAGTCATCGGAAAGGTCCACTATCCGTCATGGTGTCCCTCAGGGGTAGGTTTTAGGACCCACTCTTTTCTTAATTTATACATAAATGATCTTCCAAATCCATCCACGTTTTTTTATTTTCGTTTGTTTGCAGATGATTCAAAACTGTTTCACACTTATTCAGCTGCTGAATGCATAGACCTCACAAATGTTTCACATCATTTAGACGATGTTCAGTTATGGTGTCACGCAAACAAATTAACTATAAATAGGGAAAAGACCAATTTTATCATATTTAGAGGACGTCAGACGAAATTAAATGTGTGTGGCTCTGTCTCAATCAGTGGTGAGCACATTATGGAGGCTGACGTAGTTTCATTTGTTGGTATTTTGATAAATAAACATCTTTCTTGATCTGACCATATTGATAAAGTTAATAAGATCATTAGGAAGAAATGTGGTATTTTGTTTAGGCTGAGACACATCCTACCTCTACACATTCAGTTGTTATTTTATAATGCATTTATACTTCCTCACATAAGTTATGGTATCGAGCTTTGGGGTAATATCTACCCAACGCACTTGCATTGTATTTTGACAGCTCAGAAGATGATTGTTCGAACAATACTTTTTAAAAAACAGACGGACCACTCAGCACCATTATTTATCCAGATCAACATCCTAAACATTTTCAAGCTTCACAAATTGTCCCTTGGCACTTTTATTCATAGTCTTATTCATCAAAAGTCACCACACTCTCTAGCAGACTATTTCAGTGATTATAAGCCTGAACATAATGAGCCTTCAGACGCACCTTCGACCATATTATGCTAAGTCAAATTCAGGTCAATTTGCAATTTCTATGTATGGAATAATATTCCAGTTCATATTAGACGAATTGATTCACTGTACAAATTTAGGCAATATTTCAAACGCCATCTTTTGTATGGAATTTGATTGGTTCTGTGACAGCTATGTACCTTTTGTTTGACAGAAACCTTGCATGTTTTCCACAAGCTTTTGTTTTGGTTTGTTGTTTGTTTGTAAATTATTTTTTATTTCTTACATGTATTCATTCTGTGAGCCCTCTTATTTATTTTTCACCACAATTTTCACATGTCGGGGTTCAGACTCGACTAGCTACCAGCGATATCCTGCTTTCCCTTTGCCCAGATCATTTTGACTTATTCAAACTTGTTGCTGTTTTTGATACTGTATGTAACCTTTTTTCTGGGTAATAAATATAATTTATTATTAATATTATTAATATGCCCATATATATAGTCAAAGGGCCGTTCCTTGATATTCAAATTACCCATGTGAGGGCGCTGTTTTTAAAAAGCTGCCACCCGCTTAAAATCTGTGATTGGTTAGATTTTTTCTTTCCATGGTAACTGTGGCAAAGTTAGAGCAGGTGGCAGTATACCTTTAAACTCTCGGTCATTGAAACAACGGTTTAGTGGTGATGATGTAGCCGAACTGTATTGAAACAGAATTCTCTGCCGGTTGAGCAGGTAATGTAAGTTGAGAGATCGAATTTGAACCAAGAAATTGCTGAATTTTCAAAAGAGACGAAACTACTCTGATCCTCAGTACAGTGATATGCGTCATTTAAGTAAGTAACCCGGATCACTCCTTGGTTGATAAACGGCCATGTCATGACATCATTTGAGAAATCAATTTGTACACTAGACGTTGGGTCCGTAGTTGGGAACTTGGGCGATATGGGAAAGCAGAAAGGCGCAGCCGTTACTTCCCAGCATTATGTGCGATCTTCACCTCTGGGATCTGTATATGTAGTTCTTGTATATTCGAACATACGACCCTCATCTCTTGAAAATTCCATAAGCGTTTTATAAGTCAACCCAGAGTCAAACGAACCACATTTCTCCTTATAATGCAAACTTTACCTCTATTTCGATGAATAATTTGTCTAAGATCCCAATATTTTGAATTTCCCATCAATAAAGCCGGATAGTTGTTCTTTCAATATGTCTTACAATCTATTTGTGCACTTTATATGCATTAAACCCTCAAACCTACACTCTACATTGTGAGATGCCATTCCAAGAAGAATCGCAATTGTCAAACATGGACACGTAGAGACAGCTACCGAAAAAACGTATTATGCTGAAAACATTTTTCTTTTCATCTTTTAGGTATGATAAGTTGGAACTGAAGTACGAAGTCCTGTCTCAGCAACGAATAACCGAGGCAGCCTGGTTAATGACGAAAGAACTGCAAACACATAACCCAATGGCCCGCTTCCTTCGAATACCCAAAGATATACACTTTCGCAGATACAAGGCTCAGTTAGAAAAGGTGGCGCAAAACGGGTTTTCAGCAATCACCATCGATACCAGTACAGACAAAGTAATTGGCTTAGCTACTGCTTTGTTAATATCAAACTTGGATCAGTTTGAGTATTTTGTTGATCCCACTAGGTGTGACGAATTCAGACCTATCCGATTGTTAGCTTCCAAGTTAGCAGAAGTATTTTTCAACATAGAGGAAGTTAAGAATCTTCAAGCCAAAGGGTATCCCTTTTTGTTTATAGATGCTGGCGTTATCACTGAAAGATATCGCGGAACAGGTATAATGACTCATTGTGGACGCTGGATACTTGAGGCTGCTTGGACGAAAGGAGCCAAAATAGCGTTTGCCAGACCAAACAATACATACGGCCTTAGGGCAGTCAAAAGAATGGGATTTGAAGAAGTTGAACAAATAACATTCAAAGAATTTGATATCAACGGATTTAAACCCTTTAACGATATCCAAGACGATCCTGAAGCCGCAGGTTCAACGCTTGTAATCCGTAGACTTAAACCCGACCATTAAACAAAAACGAAGACAAGTTTTAACAGAATATTCAAAAGTGATTGATATTCGAACTCTTCCTCTCTAGAATCTTACAACGTTTCGCTGGTCTGCAAAATTCCAGTTCTCTGAAAAAAAACAAAAAAACATTTCCTGGAGATCGAGATAACGATGAGAAATGCAGAATTTTTACTTTCAATATTAGTAGATGATGTAAACTGGTTTTCTAGAACGTCACACCGTCACCCAAGTCTTGCCGTATATTTGCGAAATGATACTCTTCAGTTTCCATAAAATGAAAGTATTGGCAAACATGTGCCTTATAGGTCACTCACACTTCCTCAACTTTATATCTTTAATAAAAGATAAGATAAGATAAGATAAGATAAGATAAGATAAGATAAGATAAGATAAGATAAGATAAGATAAGATAAGATAAGATAAGATAAGATAAGATAAGATAAGATAAGATAAGATAAGATAAGATAAGATAAGATAAGATAAGATAAGATAAGATAAGATAAGATAAGATAAGATAAGATAAGATAAGATAAGATAAGATACATAATTAATCTCCTTTGGGAGATTGGATTGCTCGCAAGCAAAAACAATAGCAAGTCACCACACAAAAACATAACACGAGAAATACAGACAGTCACAAACCACTGATATTAACACAGTCACTGTCTATGATAAAATTCTGAATTATACACAGATATTCCACACGAGGTAAAAAGGACATCCGGATCCGGGCGATTTGGGAAATAGCACGATAGGAATAGACACACGACAAGTGTAATAAGAGCTCGACACAAATTACCGACAAATACTCGTCACATACGGAAAATGTTGAACGTACGAGCTCGGAAAGTAGAGTTATATTTGTGACTATGATTATGCAAGATTATCTTCAGCTCTGCTGCAAATATCGGCACATTTGTATTCACAATCGCTGTTAAAAAGGACAAGGCTACGAATCAGATTAAAATGCAAGCGATATGGCAATGCTTTCAATACGTGGTCCTCTTGACAGTCTTGGCGCCATCAAACACCAATTGAAACACAAACGCCAGATAAAGTGATTTTACCAATTTTATTATGTTCTGTCCTTTTTCTGTAGAAACTGTTTAATCTGACTATTTCAAACCTAATCAATTATGTATTTTCTCGTCAGTTTACCGCTTTAGATATCTTTTGCATTACAGACTTATATCACTTTCCCAATACCATTATTAATTCATTAATTAATTAATTAATTAATTAATTAATTAATTGTTTATTTGACAAGATAAAGTTAAAAATACAGGAGAAAAATATCAAGGGATGTATTGCAGTGAAAATATAACCTTATCTTGTTTAGACCATAGAAATAGTCAACAAGAACTAGTCGACCCACTATCAACCAATTGCAGTAACCGATGATGTCATAAAGGGCTTTAGTAAGGACAAAAACATGTCTGAAATATAAAGAGATAATGAAAAATACAATAAAATAGATAAACAAATCAAGCAAAAATACAAGTTATTCTGTGTTCATTACATAGCTTCATAATTCCACTTTAAACCGTTGTCTACACGTTATTTGCTTAAATGAAGATGAAAGAGAATCCCAATGTTTGATTATGTTAAGTGACTGTAAGCCTTGTTCTGGGAATACAGTAATTACAATGCTCGACTGAACATGAAATTTCACAACTCTCCTCTGTCCCGGCAGATATTTATAACTCTCCTGTCCCCTTTAGCGAGACGCATTGTAATAAAGTTAAGAAATAAACCACATCATTGACCAAGTGACTGTATACCACAAGATTTCGACCAGATTTCGAGCGATAGTGAGTGCATACATTGAGTGAACTGGTCAAAATTTGGTGATATACCCGTTCTTTAGCTGGTTTATTGCTTCTATATCAAACCATCAAATTGAACTCTGGCGTGAAACGTAAAAAGGGGAAGTTTTCTCTGGCAGAGCTCGTGCATGCACGTGTTACAAGGGTGCTACTTTGCAAATATACCGTGGTTATTTTCATGTGTCGACCAATCAGATCACAGTATTTGCGATATCAATATACTGATACAACATGGGTGACTTTAATTTGCCATCTATTAACTGGTCGTTCCCTTCAGCACCTACTTCATCTAATAACATTGAGGTGTATTCATTGACAGTATTCTAAATAATTTTTCTTTAAATCAACATGTTTCTGAACCAACAAGGGGTAACAATATCCTTGACCTTGTTTTGTCTTCATTTGAGTGCATTCCAATTTATATTGGTGAGAACTTGCTTGATTCTGATCATTCTTCTCTTACATTGAGTATTCCCACGTAAAACCATTCTACCATTGGCTTTCCGACACACCGTAAATTCTATAATTTCAAGAGGGCTAACTGGGATGACATCAAAGCCGACCTCCATGCCATTCCATGGAGTTCTTTGTTGTCTGACTCTCTAAATAGCGCGTGTAATATATTCTATGATATTTGTTTTTCTGCTTTAAAAGATCATGTTCCTCTTATCCATGCGAAAAAACCAGTTCCACCATGTTTGATGACGAGGTTTGACCTTTTGAAATCAAAGGAAGCATATGGGAGATCTTTAAAGAAAAATCCATCCTTGCACAACCGTGAAAGGTATAATCAAATTAGGTCCTCCTTTAAAAAGAGGGTCAAAGACAACTATGCTCTTTACATTAACTCAATTGCAGATGATATACCAACCAATCCTAAGCGTTTTTGGACATTGCTGCAGTCACGTAAGCGTATAAAAGTTTTTCCATCTGTTCTTACGTACAATAATGATTTAAAGGCGAGCTCTGATTTTGAAAAGGCCAATTTGTTTTGTAAATTTTTCAATTCAGTTTTCAATAACAATATTGCTGCTGATATTCCCGATGTTGCTACTATAATTGACGACCAATTTTCTATTGATATTGATGTCGATAGTGTCAGAAAAGAGTTGCTCTGCATTAGCACCAGCAAAGCTATAGGAAGTGATGGCATTTCCAATATGTTTTTGAGGGAATGTGCAAATGAACTTGCTATACCAATTACCATCTTATTCAATAGGTCTATTACAGAGGGGATTTTTCCTGATATCTGGAAACGTGCAAACATTATCCCTATTTTCAAATTAGGAAGTCGTTCAAAAGTTGAACATTACCGGCCGATTTCCATTTTACCAAGTCTGTCTAAAATCTTTGAAAAGATAGTTCACAGACAACTCTCACATCATGTTTCCAATTCCATATCTACTAATCAGCATGGCTTTGTTTCAGGTAGATCTTGTATCACTAATTTATCTATTCTTATGAAAGATCTCCTCTTAGCAGTTAACAGCAAATCACAATGTGATATCATTTATACCGATTTTGCTAAAGCATTCGATAGTATAAATCATAAACTATTACTTCATAAGTTGACTTCTTTTGGTGTCCAGGGCACTTATCTGAAATGGTTTAATTCATATCTTGATAACAGGCTACACAGAGTGATTATAAAAAATGCTTTTTCTGAGTGGACTCCCGTCCTTTCGGGCGTTCCTCAGGGTTCTCACCTTGGTCCACTTTTATTTATTCTTTTCATTAATGACATCTCTGATAATCTTGTGTCGGATTCGTTACTTTTTGCCGATGACATGAAGATTTATCGTATCATTGATTCGGATAATGACTCTTTATTGCTGCAATCTGATATCGATAGAATTGTCAGCTGGTCCGACACTTGGTTATTGAATCTTAATCCTACTAAATGTAAAGTTCTTACTGTTTCATTGAAAAGAAATGTTCATATTTTCCCTTACAAACTCGACACTCATGCATTGAGTAGAGTCAGTAGCATGAGAGATCTCGGTGTTATTATTGACCAAAGATTAAATTTTTGTGACCATGTAAATAACATGATTCAAGGTGCTAGAAAAGCTCTCGGTTTTATTATGAGGAATAGCCATTGTATTAAGTGTGCACGTTTTAAAATTATTGTACTTTACCTTGGTAAGGTCTAAGCTTGAATATGCTTCTGTTATTTGGAACAGTATAAGTAAACACCAGTCTGATAGAATTGAAAGAGTACAGCATAAATTTTTAACATTTCTTCATAAAAGAATTACTGGTTTTACAGTGATGACATTGACTCGTTGTGCAATATTTACAATTTACAGTCATTAAAATCAAGGAGGACTATTTTTGATTATATATTTTTATACAAATGCATAAATGCAAAGTTTAATGTTAATGCTTTAGCTTCATTTTTTAGTCTTCATGTACCAAGGTTTTCAACTCGGCGTACTACTTTGTTTCATGTGCCATTTGGTAGAGTTAATTGTGTTCGTGACTCTCTTTTTAGTAGAATTCCGAGACAATTTAATTTGCTTTGAAACGAATACAATGACATTGATCCTTTTTCTGTAAATTTAAATGGTTTTAAAAATGTTTTAAAACATTGTTTTCTCAGTATTTGTTAAAGTTCGTTCGTCTTGTCTTCTTGCTTTAACTCTGTATCTGTATTTTTACTAACAGTCTTCCATAAATGGCCTCGGCTGTGGAAGTCATTATTAATAAAATAAAATAGATAAAAATAAAGATACATCGCGCCCTCTGTTGGTGACGTTAATCATAAAAGTCTCTACCGCATACAAAAGACGGTAATAAAGGGCATTTACCGACGATACTGCATAAAATGGACGGTAATATAAGACGAATACCTTGTCTGCTTTTCTTAGAACCTGGTGTTTCTTTTGGCAAATCTCGGCAGTGGATGAACAAGTAGTGAGTTATAATTCCAATGCCACATGAAAATAGCTTACAGGTCGTTCTTGCACATTGTAATCAGATATAAACTGGAACTTCTGGAAGTACTCTTTTGGCAAGAATGGTTGAAAAATTGACGCGGTTTATGATTTTATAAAGTATCATTTCGACAAAATTAAATTTCATAGAAGCTTCATTAGATATTTGCTACCCTAAATCCCTTCACTTCATTCGGCCGAGAAATTAATGGTTGTAAATTTCACCATAGTTTGAATAAAGTCGTGTTTAGCTGATATGGGAAAGCTATTTGACACGTGGCTTCGAAAAATGAAACTATTTTGACCAAAAGTGACCATACTCTTTCAGTTCTTGGTAAAGGCTCACTAAACTTCAGTAGCATCTGATCGGCAGATATTTTGACAATCGCGTTCCCCGATAGCCAGGTAGACAGGCAGACGTACACCATGGATGTATACATCCATGCGTACACTCAGACAGGCGGATGGTTCTGGAACAACTCCCCTACCGGACAGCTGTCTCCTTAAACAACCTCTCGAATAGTATCTGTCCCTTCCGGAAAGTAGCCTTTTCTTGAAATAAACAAATAATTAATAAATAAAGAAAAACATTTTCGTTACCGACAATTCAGAACGGAATATAGTAACCGTCGGGTCAGGCAGATTTAAAATGGGACTCCGCGCTAAAATTCTATGAGAGCATTTCAGTTGTTACGGCTATATGTAGCGCCACCTGTGGCAGATGAGTGCTATACGTTTGTTTCTTCAAAAAAAATATTAAGTTAAACTGTTTTAATGTTATATAGAATTTCAGCTAATTGTAGTGAAAGCAATACTGCAGCGTTCGCTATATAATTCGGACGGCCATAGTGTGGAAATGTCCACTACGATACCGATACTGGTGCAAGTTACATACAGCGCGATTTTCTTATGACAATTTTCCAAAAGATTTTGTTTACAGTACAATCCATTAAGTAAACAATCATACCTGACCACACAAAAGTGTTCAAACGAAAACTTAATTTGCGGAATGTTACTAGAAGACCCAGAGGAGTATATCAAGGCATGGTTAGTCGTTCAGGTAGACTATTTGTCTCCCATGCTCTTCTGTGTGAAAAACCGCAATCTCAATATTTTTATCATGCTACAATGCTAATGATTCCCCTGTGCAGCAGTGCCTGAATTAAAACTTTGTTTTTCTGCATCAGGTATTGATGAGTACTTTTAAACGACTAAATAAATTACAATGAATACCTTTATCGCCTGTCCACAGAGTTTGAAAAATACGATGCTTTAGAATGAAAGGTTCGTAATATGTGAAACTTAGAGAAGCCAAAATTCATAGCAAGATTTATAATTCTTACTCTTTTTTGACCTCTGATCTCAATAAAGCCAGTGGTATAAATTCCTCTCTGGCCTCTATTGTGGGCCGACATATTCGTAGTTTTATCTTGCACCGTTCGGATACTGATCCTTTCTCCTCCGTAAAGAAACTTAGGGACTTAAATATGCAATGTCATAACCTACACTGCAACTCTGCAAAGCCTGTCAGATTTTGGACAACGTAACGAATGCTACTTTGTGGCAACTGCCTCCTGGTTAGTGACCCTTTGCACAATGATAAATCATGGTTTTTTATCACCGATGAAGTTTTCAAGCTTTCAGATTATTCGCCTTCGCACCTGTAGGACAAACTTCCGCCATTGCTTCAGGTAGTTACCGCGCAAACACTAGTGCTTGCAGTATGGCTGTTACAACTCCGCTACTGGTGTTCCTGCTCGCGTTTGCTCTATCGTGTTCATCCCAGCATACTGCTATAACTCTGGGTGTGGAAAATGGCCCCTATGAAGTAGAGTGTAATGAGTATAAGTACTTTTCAGTTGACGTTGTAGAACCATGCATGGACCTACGAGTACAGGTAAGCGCTTAGCAAACTGACACCAATTGTAGCACAGAACCCATGCTTGTTCATTGCACCAGGTAACATCCTATGTCTGTCGTCTTTTGCTTCTAGTATATCATATAAATTCGTATTGGGTGAGGAAACTCATAAAAAGAGAAAATATCGACATGGGGATGAGTCTGATCTCGGGCATCGATCAACCTATACAGTAAACTACACAAGTGGGTCTCAGTTTGTCATTTTCTATAAATGAGTAGTTTTTCATCTTCTCATAGACCGTTAGACTATACTGATGAAGTGCATGATTACGTATTAACATCTGAATTTGGCAATATTGAAGGAGAGCCTTGCAGTTCTTATGTCAGGATAAACTGGAGCATGAATTTACTTAAAAAGACATGATACGATGCAGGCACAAGTTGTAATGATTCTGAACATTTTCTCAGAAACATCAAATTTATGATTTGGTATGGGTGATAGGAAAAATGTTCACGAAGTCGGGAATGTGTATGAGCCATACTCGTTTCTGGTTCTCGTGATCGCAATCTCTCCATGGAGCGTGGCGTTTTAAATGGGTGATTATAGAGCACTAGCCCAAATTCCATCATCCCTCATTTCAAAATAACTCTTTGTTGACCATGAGTCTTCCTCATGGTATAAACTTTTATACAGACAACAAACACACATAAAAATAGATTAAGTCTTACAGACTGCATGATGATGTGACGTGTTACTGTTACATTCGAGATTTGGTAAGCCCTACAAACCTGGTCGTACTTTGCCCGCCGAACCGAAAAATCATTTCAAAATCTGCGTACCTCAGTGTAGACTCAAAACATATAGAGCAACAGCTTTCTCAGCTTTAGCTTCACGACTTTGGAATTTCTTATCATGTGACATTCGGCCAGTATCCACTGTGAACAGCTTCAACATAAATTCAAGACCCCTTTGTTTGCCAAGGCATATAATGTACACTGACTAAACAGCGCCTCTGAGAATAACAAGTCTTAGTAATTTTAGCGCGTTTTATTTTTGATTGATCAATTGCTCATGATATTTTGAAAGAATATTAGTATCCAACTTTTACTGCACAATGTTGGTACAGGCCGATCAGGTAATAATTTTTAATTCGAAGGTTTTTCTAACCGGTGACTTTGCGATTTCATATAAAGGGTCACGCCCATAGCGACTCTGTCACCCTAACTGTAAATCTATATCGATATTAACAAACGTCATTATGATTTTGCTATTTTGAGAGTTGCTCTTTAAGTCGGCAGTAAACTGTCCTTCGACATGTACAAAATACCACCAAAGAGCATTCCTGTATACTAATACTTTTATAATTGTCTCGAGCATTCTTTTCATTTACTGTGGCATATATTTACAAGAACTTAGCATTAGGCCTAAAGGCCCGTGAGCTGCAACTCTGTGAATTTGTGCAACCTCCAAGGTACCTGCATTTTCCTCAGATATTCATTGCAATCTGCAAATTGAACGATATAGTCATTAACTATGCCTCAACAACGTTTGCTTGTGGCGGTCCAGCAAGAAATTGAACAGATTTTTTGTTCATTTTAAATTTCCAGCCATTTTTGAGAATCTTGCCAGGTTATGTGAAGAACGGAGAATTTTTTGTCAAAGTGGAGTGAATCCCTTCACGTCCTTTCATTGGGTTGTATCATGTTGTATTTGTTAAGATTCAAATGTGTACATGCACCATTTACGCTGTTTATCATGTAGTTGTAAGGAGGCGGCCATATTTGAGTGCGGCGTCCGTTTATTAGGCCAAAGTAATTTAATTCTTTGTTTTGCGTCCCCACCCGCTTAGAAAAACACACACAGTGTATTTGAATAGGAAATTTTAGGACATAACTGCTTAGCTTTTCTGAACTAAAATTTTGTTACAATTTTTTATTTGCTGCAATCAAATTACATTGTGTTAATTTTCTTGTGTGTGTTTTTTCAGCCGCCTAGACGCTTACCTTTTTCCATTTAGAGGGACGCAAAACAAGAATTTAATTACTTTGACCTTATTTGTCGTACTGAAATCTCCCCATGCAGTACCAGTCAATGGATAATTATACTTGAGTAAACATCTCTCAGTAAGAACATATCTATGAACTAATTTTAATCTAAATATAAAATCATGAAAATCATGTCAAAAGTTGCAGCTCATGTGCCTTTAAAACTTTACTTTAGGTATTTGGAAGAGCAGGTGAACCCAACCTATATGTGTCAAGATACCCTACACTGTACCCAACAGAGGAGAGTCTTGCGTGGACTTCATACAATTGGGGAGATGAAAACCTGACCATTTCCAGCTGGGATCCCTCCTTTGAAGTTGGTACATTCTATGTGGGTGTCCAGGCATTTTGCAGTGATGAAGTGCAGACCGGGTTTGAAGGTATCTCACACTGTTTTAGATTGAAGAGTCAGTAGCTGTAGCTTTTTGATGATTTTTGCACTATTTTTCCTTTTTTCTATGTCAACTACATTTTTTTGTTCTAATCTCCAAAGCATGTTGAGATACACAGTTTTCAGTTTGTCATCTCATCCTGTACATGTGTTAACTGTGCTGTTTTTAACTGTTGACAAGTGAATTCTTGTCCTGACAAGACGTTGAATCACAGAGTAACATGGACAGAGTGGCAACATTTGCATGCCTTTTGTTCCATGGTCGTCTCGGTAGACTATTGGCTTTTCATATTAAAATGAGCTTCAAAGGTGTTAAACTTTTTGGAGGCTTTGTTTGTGGTTGATAATTACACGAGATTATGCGAAACATACGACGAGATGGCATCGTACTGCCAGTCGCGTAGCAACCATAGTTACTTTGTGAGCTCTCAGGCCAGAAACACTGCTTCACGCCAATCAAAACATAACACGCCAGCAGTTTCATAAACATGTCCTTTCTTGACGCACGTGTAAAAGACGGTATGACTGACCGTAAACCATTGAGTAAAACCAGACAGTATCGATAAAAGACTTTCACATTTGGTTCAAACACACTCATTATATATTCATAAAAATATGAGAGGAATTTTTAAAATGGTAAAACCCACTTTCCTGAAGCTCAAAACACTCCCGTTTTTGCCAGCACATCAATTCCGATCAGACCACACGACAACAACAACACAAACTTTGTCGAACATACTTTCGCTTAACAATTGGTGAAAATCCGAAAATTACCGAAGGGTGCAAGGTCGGCCACTCTTCGGAAAAGAGAGCCAAGAGCTTCGTGAGGCGAGGCAAACATGGATTGCTTACGTAACCGCTTCACACCTTAAACAACAGCTGTTGCCACTCTGCCTATGGTACTCTGTGGTTGAATGTCAACAATAACGGTGCATTTTTACACTAGCAGATGCTGTTTTGGCGAGCTAAAATTTCAACATGCCTTGGCAGTGCATAAGAACTTGCAATTGACGTTAAAAAACAAAATACTCAGAAGTGCATCAAAAACACAGTTGCTGGCCCTGTCAATAATGTACCGTTTTGCTAGTTTATCTGTTCTTTTTGCTACTTTCTGAGTACTTGGACACAAACTCACCAATTAACATGTTTTCGGTCGGCTTTAAAACAATAAGTTTAACACTTTTTTGACTGAATATGATGTTCTTGATCAACAAATATAAAGTCATTAAGCTAATTAAATCGTTGCTACCGAGGTTGCGTACAGTTTTAGCAAAACAATGTCAACTGGAAAAGTGGCCATTGTAAGTCTACACTATTGAATAGAGAGGTAAATTTGCATATATTGGTCTATGGTTGCATTTGTGTCATATTGTGCTGCTTCAAATAAATTCGCCTGGAAATGACTACTTTTCCCTTGGATACAAATATGACTTAAAAGTGTTACCTGAGATGGTTACCTCACATTCATAGCAAGATAAGTTGATATACTCACAGAACATATTACTAGATTAAAATGGCACTCACACTTGGTAACATTTTTAAAGCACATGTTTTTAATGCCAACGGTCGATATTTTACGTGGCGACTGCGCGCGGATCGCTAGATATCGATAAAAACATGTCTTCAAAGGAGTAAAAGTTTGAATTCCGGTGGCCCACCTAAATTCAGCGTCCGAACATCGAACGTTCGGCACTGGGTCATTGTCAACTAAGCTATGGAGTACGAGTCTACGCTAACGCTGCTGTACGCCACAGTACCACTGGCGTCGTGATCGGTCATGCCCCCGGGGGGAACTCCCATAGATGGCTATACGGGGAGGGTCCGCGCGAAAGGGGTCGTTTTTTTGCACTGTTTGGTATCAGAAAGGGTATACTTTTCACGAGGTGTTGGTATGAGAAAGGGTCCGGTTTTAAACACAAACTGACATTTGTTAAAAAATCATGCTGTCAACACTGGAAACCCATGTATCTACATCCCAGATCTACCATCAATATTTCCGATCTGTCGGTTTGACTGTTGGTACCCCTGGTACGCAAGGCGAGTGAGTCGTATCTGTATACGTATGGTATTGTATGGTATCAGATAGCTGTGGAAACGCAGCTATCTGTTGGCGGGGTAGCGTGAGTTGCTATGCGGGTCAAAGGTCAACCCCGCAACTCACGCTACCCCGCCAAGAGATAGCTGTGTTTCCACAACTAGGTATCAGAAAGGGTAGGTTTTTTTGCTCAAAACTGGTATCACAACAGTTTGGGTTTCCATGTTCGTGCGGAGCCCCCCGTACTATTAGCCATGGAGTTACCCCCCGGGGTCATGCCCCGTGGGAGAAAGCTGAGTCTTACTGACTTGGTGTAAAAACGAAAAACAATTTTTGCTGATTCCACCAGAATTCGCATAGGTGACTAGCACAGTTACGTGCGGTTGATACATAGCGGCCGCCGCGTGGTATGCATACCACGGACGCGGCGGCGTACTGTGTGGCAGACGACAAAATGTAGTCATCGGAAGCGGCTAATATTTGACACGTAAAAACTGATGTTTATGTGGTATAGGTTAAAAATATAATACAACTGATTTAGAATAATGAAAACGACAAAAACTAAGGAGAAGTTTTAAAAAATTTACCTGAGGTAAAGGCATAATGCTGTATATAAAGTCTTTCCAGTGGGAAGTAAATTAATTGCGTCGTTCGAACTTATTGTAGACTCCCTAGAATATCGTCAATCAGCACAACAACAAACCTTCGGGGGATTTCGGGTCAAAATCAGAAACGATCGTAAAACTTCGGGATGTGAAAAATACGCTCGGGAAATGACATGTTTTTATCGATATCTAGCGATCCGCGCGCAGTCGCCACGTCAAATATCGACCGTTGGCATTAAAAAATGCGCTTTAAAATGTTACCAAGTGGGAGTGCCTCTTAAAGGTAGAATGCGTCTCGACTTAAACTTTTGCTAAAACTTTCGTGAATGAGACTTTCAACGACTCCCTTACTAAACCAGAATTAAAATCTAGCGAACAAACTACTGAAACAATTAACCAACAATATTCGAAATTCAAAATGGTCGCCATTCCTGTGTTAACTCTGTGGAGAGAAATTATATTTTTGATTTCCGAAAAACTAAGACGGTGAAAGTTTTCTTTCTCTAAGAGTTTAACATGAACCCTCACAAGTGGTAGATCAGAAAAGAATTGTAGAAATTTGAGAATACAACTATCTGTCCAACTAGATATCCTGCAACCTAATCAGAGCACAAATTAATTTATCATGCGTTGTCGACCTACTTTGCTCGGAAATTAGGTCGGAATAAACCACTTGCGGTTCCGGATACAACGATTGTATGAAAAGTAAGGTAGACATAAACTTGTTCATGCTTAACATTTTCTATATTTAAGGTAAACGCACCTCGGGGACAGACATTCGGACTCTCAAACTTTTACAATTCTCTTCTGATATACCACATGTGGGGGTTCATTTTAAAGCTCTTGGTGAAAGAAAACTTTTCACCGGCTTAGTTTTTCGAAATTCGAAAATTTTTATTTTTCTCCATAGAGTTAACATAGGGATGGCGGCCATTTTGAATTTCTAATATCGGTAAATCTTGGGTAATTTGTTTCTCTAGTACCAAAATTTTCACGGTGACCCCCTATTTTTATTCTTAATTTTGAAAGAGAATGATTGAAAGATTCCTTGAGGAAAGTTAGAGCAAAAGTTTAAGTCTTTCACTTTCGAGGTGCATACTACCTTAAAGGTCTTTTTTCTCCAACTGTTGTACCTTTGGATTCAAGGGTTTCAGAGCATCTTATACAGATGTGTGTTTCTCTTTGTGACAAAAGTGGAGTAAAATCAATTCATGAAAATGTTTGTGCCTCTTTTGAAAATATTGAAAACGTGTACATGAGCCTGCTGAACTGCATTTCATTCTTCAAATGATTATGACAAAATCCTACCCCAACATTCTAATAATATTACGAAATTGTTGGTTAGTTAGTTTCCCACTTAAAAAAAACTGCGACGCTTATAACAATAACTCGTGAAAAAAAACACCATAGACTCTGTTTGCAAAGTGGGAATGAGTGTTTTAATAGGCCAACTCAAATTAATATTGTATTCGTTTCAATTACTTTTAAACTTTATCAGTCAGATCAAGCAATGTAAAGTTACAGTGAAACGGCGCGCTATTTGACCATCAATGGTAAATATTATTTACGGCAACCTTCTGTTAGTCAGGCCTGAAATTAACGATGATTATATGTTGGCATCACATTCATTTCACCAGTATACTATTGAAGCCCCATTGACTGCATCGTTTTGCAGGTTTCTATAAGATAGTTTGAAATCAAATGGAACTTATGTAAAGATGCTTTCATATTGTTTTTTGTGTCTGGAGTTGGGTCTTATGAGCTCATAAAAAGGAAAATGAAATAAAAACCTCAGACCTCCTTCTATTTTGGCCAAAGTCAACAATAACCTTTGCTTGTAATTGCTTCGGTTCATGGTACATTGGTGCACAAACAGCAGTTCGTGATAAAGGTCAACAACATAGATTTTTCAGTTGGCTTGTAATTTTGTGGCTCAAAGATGTTTACCCTGAAACCATGGTTAAAATCGTTGTACTGAAAGCTCACTCAATTCACCTCATTGCTGCATAAGATGTGCTTCGAAGATAAAACCAAGACTTTTTCTATATACAATTTAAATAAATTAAGCAACGATTAAAGGTCAATTTTCTGTTCTGGTTGTGTCCACTCTACACACACGTAAGCCGTTGCCATGCCATATATCAGTTTAAATCTTTAGACCTTTCCCGCGAAGTAAGAAAGGTATACTGACATTGCGGTGAATTTATGAGCAACATTTCAACAGACCAAAGTAAAATTGTCAAAATTTAGGACTCACGTGATTGACTGAACCAGAATGACATTGCTGTGATACGATTCTTAAAGGGGGGATTTTGAATCCCACGGATGGAAGTGGCCTTTCATTTAAATACAGCCACATAGTATGATAATGAATTCTGTTGTTATTAACTGCGTAGGCTAATTACAAAAAATGTTGTTGGGCGATAATCCCGATATCCTTAGCATGTTTACTTCCTTGAATCATCATGTGAACATCGGCTTCACAGTAGAGATGTTACATACCACCAGAGGAGATCGCTTGAATTGTAGTGTACAGTCCATACCGGCACTTCTACACTGAATGCGATTTGTTTGTTCATGGCCTCGCTCTCCAGAACCAATGAAACGTTCAATCATAACCAGCATATGTTGTCGCAATACCGCTCCCTCATAATGGAAAACCTTGCTTCTTTCTCAACGATAACTAGTTCCATAGCTTTCATTGCTATAATTTTGAAAATCACCCCTCAAAGGGATTGGACAGAATTTACAGGTGGATCGTAATATTTTTACGCAAGCATGTGTGTACAAAATTTGATATTTGGATGTAATTTATAATCAATTGTTGATTTGACTGTTGTACCTTTGGATTCAATGGTTCAGAGCATCTTATACAGATGTGTCTTTGTCTTTGTGAGAAATGTGGAGTAAAATCAATTCATGAAAATGTTTGTGCCTCTTCTGAAAATATTGAAAACTTTTACATGAACCTGTTGAACTACACTTCATTCTTCAAATGATTATGACAAAATCCCTACCCCAACATTCTAATAATATTACGAAATTGTTGGTTAGTTAGTTTCCCACTTAAAAAAAAACTGCGACGCTTATAACAATAACTCGTGAAAAAAAACCACCATAGACTCTGTTTGCAAAGTGGAATGAGTGTTTTAATAGGCCAACTCAAATTAATATTGTATTCGTTTCAATTATTTTAAACTTTATCAGTCAGATCAAGCAATGTAAAGTTACAGTGAAACGGCGCGCTATTTGACCATCAATGGTAAATATTATTTACGGCAACCTTCTGTTAGTCAGGCCTGAAATTAACGATGATTTTATGTTGGCATCACATTCATTTCACCAGTATGCTATTGAAGCCCCATTAACTGTATCGTTTCGCAGGTTTTCTATAAGACAGTTTGAAATAAAATGGAACTTATGTAAAGATGCTTTCATATTGCTTTTTGTGTTGTATGGAGTTGGGTCTTATGAGCTCATAAAAAGGAAAATGAAATAAAAACCTCAGACCTCCTTCGATTTTGGCCAAAGTCAACAATAACCTTTGCTTGTAATTGCTTCGGTTCATGGTACATTGGTGCACAAACAGCAGTTCGTGACAAAGATCAACAACATAGATTTTTCAGTTGGCTTGTAATTTTGTGGCTCAAAGATGTTTACCCTGAAACCATGGTTAAAATCGTTGTACTGAAAGCTCACTCAATTCACCTCATTTCTGCATAAGATGTCCTTCGTAGATAAAACCAAGACTTTTTCTATATACAATTTAAATAAATTAAGCAACGATTGAAGGTCAATTTTCTGTTCTGGCTGTGTCCACTCTACACACGTAAGCCGTTGCCATGCCATATATCAGTTTAATCTTTAGACCTTTCCCGCAAAGTATGAAAGGTATACGCTATTGCGGTGAATTTATGAGCAACATTTCAACAGATCAAAGTTAAATTGTCAAAATTTAGGACTCACGTGATCGACTGAACCAGAATGACATTGCTGTGATACGATTCTTAAAGGGGGGGGGGGGATTTTGAATCCCACGGATGGAAGTGGCCTTTCATTTAAATACAGCCACATAGTATGATAATGAATTCTGTTGTTATTAACTGCGTAGGCTAATTACAAAAAATGTTGTTGGGCGATAATCCCGATATCCTTAGCATGTTTACTTCCTTGAATCATCATGTGAACATCGGCTTCACAGTAGAGATGTTACATACCACCAGAGGAGATCGCTTGAATTGTAGTGTACAGTCCATACCGGCACTTCTACACTGAATGCGATTTGTTTGTTCATGGCCTCGCTCTCCAGAACCAATGAAACGATCAATCATAACCAGCATATGTTGTCGCTATACCGCTCCCTCATAATGGAAAACCTTGCTTCTTTCTCAACGATAACTAGTTCCATAGCTTTCATTGTTAATGTGTAAAAACATTACTGGAGCATGCTTGATTTGCTCTCTGAGGCAAGGAAAGTAAAACGGTTGTTTTTTACCCGACCTCCTCTAATTGGTAGCACCGACCTTGATAGCTGTGTCTCCCATAAACATGTGACTGCCGTCTACATCCTGCACGCTGATCACAATAAATACTAGCTACAATGCCAGATAGTATCGAAACAGGCGTCCTGATGGTCACAAGCAACGCTTGCGAACTGTGACGAAAGTCACGGCTATTGCCTAGTTCGAATATTACCTTCCGGTGACTTTGAAACAAGATCGTATCAAATTGGCCATTACATAAAAAACGGACCTGTTTTATTTAAACTACATGGACAGACATAATTCCTCAACTAAGTGTCTCTGTGAGTCAACTGAATGCCCTTCTAAGGGAGCGTTTAGTTATTATGGCCGGGGGTGGGCCGGCAAATTCTTCCTGCGCATCAGTCAAAATAAGTGAACCGCCCTACCCATTGCACCAAAAAATTGATGACCCCCCTTTTAAGATGACAAAAATTTCATGACCCCCCCCCAATTGCTTGAGTAAACCTTCACACACAAACACCTCAGGGGGCGATAGAATCCAAAAAAAGATTCTCAGATTTTTGCAAATGACCCCCTTACAAACTCACAAGATGTTAATGATCAAATTTCCCCTTCTGACTTGCTATAATTTTGAAATCACCCCTCAAAGGGATTGGACAGAAATTACAGGTGGATCGCAATATTTTTACGCAAGCATGTGTGTACAAAATTTTGATATTTGGATTTAATTGATAATCACCTGTTGATAATGTTGATTCACTATACATGGTAGTCTATGAGAAAACTATGTAATACTTTTTCAATACAAAACTAGCAATATCTATGCATTTATAGACATTTGATAATTGACATAAATGTACTTAATTGGAATAGGGTTGTTACAACTAGTATGTGTACAAAAAATTTGACTTTGGAATTTCACCAAAAATGTTCATCCACTATACATGGGAGTCTATGATCACGTATTGGATGTAATTTTTTCCTAATGAAAAACTGCTATACTTTTGCATGTACAGATGTTGGATAATTAACATACTTGTACTTGATTACAATATGATGGTAAAGGTGCATAGAATTATGTGTACAAGAAATCTGACTTTGGAATTTCACTGAAAATATTTATCCACTATACATTGGAGTCTCAGAGGAAACTGTGAATATGTTTTTTGAAATACAAAAGTAGTTTAATCTGTATATTTATGTACTCCCGATTATTCATATTAATGTACTTGATTAGACTACGATGGTCACAAATGGATATGTATGCCAGATATTGGATTTTGGAATTTCGCTAAAATGAAGATTCACTGTACATGGGAGTCTATGAGGAAACTAAGAATATTTTTTTCAAATACAAAACTAGCTAAATCTGTGTATTTATAGACGTTTGATAATTCATTTTAAAGTACTTAGTTAGACTAGGATGTTTAGAAGTTGATACACGTGCAAGAAATTGGATTTTGGAATTTCACTGAAATGTTGATTCACTATACATTGGAGTCTATGAGAAAACTATGAATAAATTGTTTTCAATGCTAAAATAACTTAATCTTTGTTTTTATAGGTATTTGACAATTGATACAAATGTACTTGATTCAAATAGGGTATTTGAAAGTTCAGATGTGGACAACAATTATGATATTGGAATTTCACCTAAAAGTATGATTTCACTTTTCATGGTAGTAGTAGTCTACAAGTAACTGTTAAATTAAGCAATAACCCCCGCCGCAGGAGGGTATACACGAGATTTTGGTACAATGCGCGACATATAGCACGAGCCGATAGGCGAGTGCTATATGGAGCGAATTGTACCAAATCGAGTGTATACCCGACTGCGAAGGGGGTTATTGCTATATATTATATCAACTTGTGTGTCTTTGTCGTCTTGGTCCGGCATTTTCGTCAGTTTCAGCCCAAAATGCAGAAAACTGACGTCTGAGAGATCGAACGTCGGAAAATCATCGCCCGAGACCGAGCATTTTTATAAGTTTGGATTACGTTGACAACACACGAACACAATATCCTACGATAACATACGCATTACGTTCATCAAAATTTCATTAATATTTACATGCTAACACGAACTGCTTCAGACACAGAAATGGGTCAAGAGTTCAAAGCAAAAGAAAAAGTAACAATTTTTTCGTAAATTTACATAAAAACAATAGCGCTGGCTTTTTTATTTTGCGTAGAACACTAAAAATAGATTTGTCTCAGTCCGGTGTGCGCCAACCGTCGTAACATTCAGACAGAGGAGGTGGTGCAGTGGGGTTACAGGTTCTATTTTTGATGGATATTTGGATGGATAATTTGTGCCTGAAAACGTGCAGTTTTGAAATAATCCAGACATGGATTACGGCGACTGTATGAACAGTTGTAATATGCGAGCAGAGTGTGTTGCCCGATTCAGCGAGAGCTGGACGCTGACACAGCGATTTTCGTCGCAGTCGCCAGGAATGATCGCATTGTTATTTTGAACTTCTTCAAGTTCTTGGCTACATCGTTAGAACACCCTGGTCTGTTACAGCCCAAACTCTAGGAAGGAATATCTGACGTACCGTTACAGTGAGGAAGTTTCAATTTATTTGTGTATGAACGAATACTAGTAGTAGCTTCGTTTTAAAGAGCGGTATGTCGCGTCTCGACTCCTGCTGAATCGATCAAGCAAACTACACAGTGCGCTGTTACCCTATACAATTTGTACATCATCATACCAAAATAAATGTGTTGCTTCGGAGATTTCTTTCATCATAGACCGCTTATTTTCAACAAGAGGTGAGTTACAGAACCATACTTTATCTCTGTATCGAAATTCGAACTCGGTCTTTGAAACAAAGCGGACTGTTTCGGATTAAGTTCAAAGCCACATGTTCTAATGCACCGACCGGGCAATTTTCAAAAATGCTGGTTTAGGGGCCCGTTTTACCACCGCTATCAGTGCTAAAACAATATTTTAGCATCGCTCTCGTCCAATCAGAATGGCGCATGGTAGCATGATATAATATAATATTTTTTCTGACAACACTTGCCATATCTCTAATATGAAAGTGATAGGAATTGTTCATTGCCCTTACAGTGAGCTCGATTCAAAATAAGACAAGCCTCAGAGTTGCCAAGGCAAGATGTTCATGTGACAGATACTCATACTGTTGTTCAGGTAAATCATGCAGCGAATCGTTTTTATCTCCCAGAATATTTCTGAACACTGAAACTGCTTTTGACGAGACGAATACTTTGAAAATTAAGTGACCCCCCTGAGCTGTTTGAAAAATACATGCCCCCCCCCCTTTTTGCAGTTTTCAAATTTAAGGTGACGCCCCTGGATTTTGCCGGCCCACCCCCGGCCGTAGTAACTGACCGCTCCCTAAAGTGCCAGATTAAACGACGATTTGTTACTTCTTACTTCGACAAATCATATTTTTAGGGTAATGTTTCACCATCGGATTCACGAAAAGAAAAAGACGAAAATTGTTTAGTTCTGAAAAGTTCAGCTATGTCAACTTTTCCCCGTATCAACCTTTTCAAGTGAACATAAAAAGGGTGGTTAGTCGAGGTCGACGCGCAAGAAAGAGAACAAAAGCCTGTGCTTTCTGCCGGTCTAAGATTAATATGAATATGGGAACTGCCCATATGTGAATGTTTTCTCGGGCGAAATTTTATGAAACACAGTTTGCCAAAGTGCCTGTGTGAAACCACACATCTTATACCATTGATGACTCTGGAATAATTAGTTTATATAATTGCCAGTGACGGGAGCATAAGACGAGGATTGACACATTTTAACGCCCTCAATATTGCCGTCAAAACTAAGATTTACACGTCGGAGGCGGGGGGTCTCTGCTCACGGCCAGTGCTGGCAACTAGCAGCAGTTTTTATTGTATTTGTATGCGGTATATACCACACATTATCGTCCAAAATGCATTTAAGTAAAGGTATGGGTTAGATATGACACATTATGTGAAACAACGGGTGTTTATTCTCTCTTACGCATAAAGCAATACATTTATCTGTAACGTGCTTACTTGGTTTGCTTGTAAGGTGCTGTATTAACTTATAATTTGAAATATTGCCCAACATAACAACACATTGTTCTATTGTTTACCCTGTATATTATTTTATCAGATGCAGTTGTCATACTACTGGTAGAGAGTGTTCGGTCAGTGCATCCTGATTTGAATGATATCTCTGATAAGCCTGTAACGGGAACTCTTGCTGCGGAGGGATATCACTATTACAAGTTCTGTGTACCGCGAGAATGCGTGTCTCTGGAGGTAATACTGGAAAACTGTCTGGATCCCGAAGAGTGTCCAACCAGCTATGCCTGGCCTGAACTGCTCGTGTCGCATAGTATCCCGAATCCGACAATTTATGATCTGACATGGAAGTTGGCTACTGTTGAACGCCGTAAAGTATCCCTCGACCCATCTCATCCTAATTTCCACACGGGGCATTTCTATGTCGGTGTGTACGGTTGGTGTACTCCGGCGGAACACTGTCCGGATAAGTCCGCGTGCGGTCCCTGTGAATATGCAGAAAACACAGAGTACACCGTGACCATTCACACAGAGGAAATCCCCCAGGCAGACTGCAAGCCGAAGACATACAAGTGTGAAGTCATCTCCGAGGGCAACACTGTCCTTCTTAATACTTTTGTTTTGTTGATGTCAATATCTGCTCGTGTTTTGCATTTGATTTTGTAATCACATACCTAGGCGTAATTGGTTACCTAAACCAGAGAATTGTACACTGCATCATATTCTGCATCAAGTAATCCTGAGGATGTACCAGAATTTATGTAAGCATGTTATTAATTGTACCTCAGGGAGGCATCATTGATCAGTATTTGACTTCTTCATACCTTTTCTACGTAAATTAAATAGATACATGTACCCATCAAATACAGTCAAATTGTAAAGATTGTTGTTACAAATACAGTTTTCGCAAAGGTTAAACTATGACAAATCGCAACTCGAGATTTGCACTCTAGGATGGCAATATTTGTTTTGTAAGATTTGAAATTACTTTACTTTTCCCTGGAAGAAGTGATCTAATAATTATCTAAGGATAACATGTTTACCTGATTTAAACGAGTGATGAATGTTTAATTAATATTCATCATGTAATTAACATTCATGTTGTTATATGTTCCAGCCGGTGGCATGTGTGTGTACCTCTTATGTAATAAATTCAACACCTATCACAGGAGGATTGTCCATTATCGTCATTTTAGGAGCGTTATAGACTTAAGGACTTCTTAAAAATCTTTTTGTTTTTTTCACACACAGAACACATACTTTTAGTGATACTAATTGTGAAATTTATTAAACATACAATTACAATTCATTTTTATTTTATTTTATTTTATTAATAATGACTTCCACAGCCAAGGCCATTTATGGAAGACTGTTTGTAAAATACAGATACAGAGTTAAAACATGAAGACAAGACGAACAAACTTTAACAAATACTGAGAAAACAATGTTTTAAAACATTTTTAAAACCATTTAAATTTACAGGAAAAGGATCAATGTCATTGTATTCGTTTAAAAGCAAATTAAATTGTCTCGGTACTCTACTAAAAGAGAGTCACGAACACAATTAACTCTACCAAATGGCACATGAAACAAAGTAGTACGCCGAGTTGAAAACCTTGGTACATGAAGACTAAAAAATGAAGCTAAAGCATTAACATTAAACTTTGCATTTATGCATTTGTATAAAAATATATGATCAAAAATAGTCCTCCTTGATTTTAATGACTGTAAATTGTAAATATTGCACAACGAGTCAATGTCATCACTGTAAAAACCAGTAATTCTTTTATGAAGAAATGTTAAAAATTTATGCTGTACTCTTTCAATTCTATCAGACTGGTGTTTACTTATACTGTTCCAAATAACAGAAGCATATTCAAGTTTAGACCTTACCAAGGTAAAGTACAATAATTTTAAAAACGTGCTCACTGTTAATACAATGGCTATTCCTCATAATAAAACCTCGAGCTTTTCTAGCACCTTGAATCATGTTATTTACATGGTCACAAAAATATAATCTTTGGTCAATAATAACACCGAGATCTCTCATGCTACTGACTCTACTCAATGCATGAGTGTCGAGTTTGTAAGGGAAAATATGAAACATTTCTTTTCAATTAAACAGTAAGAACTTTACATTTAGTAGGATTAAGATTCAATAACCAAGTGTCGGACCAGCATGACAATTCTATCGATATCAGATTGCAGCATTAAAGAGTCATTATCCGAATTGATGATACGATAAATCTTCATGTCATCGGCAAAAAGTAACGAGTCTGACACAAGATTAACAGAGATATCATTAATGAAAAGAATAAATAAAAGTGGACCAAGGTGAGAACCCTGAGGAACGCCCGAAAGGACGGGAGTCCACTCAGAAAAAGCATTTTTTATAATCACTCTGTGTAGCCTGTTATCAAGATATGAATTAAACCATTTCAGATAAGTGCCCTGGACACCAAAAGAAGTCAACTTATGAAGTAAAAGTTTATGATTTATACTATCGAATGCTTTAGCAAAATCTGTATATATGATATCACATTGTAATTTGCTGTTAACTGCTGAGAGGAGATCTTTCATAAGAATAGATAATTTAGTGATACAAGATCTACCTGAAACAAAGCCATGCTGATTAGTAGATATGGAAATATCATTTGAAACATTTGAAAATTTGAGGGTGTCACCCTCGTTTTGACAAATTAACTTGAGAGGACTTCGAACAATTGTGATTTTAAAGGAAAAGTGCCTGAAACTTTTGATATTTTCATAATATTGTTTTACTAAAGTTGTTAAACATACACTTCGTAACTCTGAGCCTCCTTTCTAAAGTATGTTGACAAACAAGGAATTTGTACGATATCTGATGTTGGTGCTGACAAAATATGAATTTTCCTCCGGACTAAAATTGAGTTGTGTACAACAACATGAGACACTTGTTTACACTTACTATTTTGGCCATGTTTATTAAACCAACATGACGATATGGATAGAATCAAATTCATAAAATTATGTAGTGCCTGAGAAATAAGAAATTTCCAATTATTTCAAAATGGCTGCTCATGACGAAAGTAACCAGAATCAGATCAGAAGAGAGTGAGTTTTATCTGTATTCAGATGACGTCAGCGTGATTGTTAACCTTCGATGACCCAATTCTTCTATACATGTAGCTACTGTCTTTGCTTTGTAAGGTTTGGAGGCGCTGTCACCAAATTCTGTCACACTTTGACCTCGTGTATGGCCACGTGGTTTTGTATTTGTGATGAGCTTTATCCGATTGTATCAAGTTGAACTTTCTTGGCTTGATAAATAGATAAGAATGCCGCCCTAAGCATCTCCTTGGAAATTTTATAGTAAAGGTTTTTGTTCTAAAGTTGTGCAACCATATATTTATGTATCTATTGAAATTCTGTAGTGTCAGACTTTGCGTCCTATTGGCGGTTTCAGCTTTAGGGAAGAGTTGATAAAGTTAAACGTGTCGTGTTTCGTTCAGTTGCACCTCATTGACCGATGAAAGATTTCGAATGGGCTGACTGTTTCTTTATGGTGCATATAGGTAGCTGTGAATTTTAATAAGATATATTGCATGGCAACGAGATAGTAGTCATGCACGTGATGTGACCTGTGAGAAAGACGGAAGTTCAACGTGAAAATTATAGTTATTACAGAGACTGCTTGTATTTCTTCAGTACACACTCGACTAACCAGATTCTTTTTGAATTATCAGTGATAAATGGCGCCGGAACAGACTTTCAATGAGGTCTTGAAAAACCACAAGAAACACCGTCGATACGAATAAGGAGTTAGAGGGCCTGGCCCAATTGGCATTTTTCAAGTGTTATAATTGTTGCAAATAAAAGGAAGCAGCTGAAAATATTGTAATTAAAATACCCGTCTTACCTTGCTAAGTTTCGTCTGCGTGAGTCGTTTAGGGCCAAGGAGAAATGCTCTATCGAACCAGAAGCTGTTGCACATAGTCATTTTTGGAAGTAATATCGTCATAATTATGAATATCATATACCGTTTAAATTGATTCAAAGCAGTAAGAAAAGTCCTTTCTAAGCACGGAAAGTGCTGCATTAACAACGCTGTAAAGAAGAAACCAACCAATTCATGCTGACTATTGCCTCTTTTTATTAGCGAAACATGAAACTTATTTAGCAATTAAAATCTGCGAAATGCAACAGCAATGATTCCGTTCGCATGAGAAATGGTAGAAATGAAAAAAGTAGTAATTTTACTGCAGAGCTGTTGACTTTAAATTTCTCGGTATTTGACTTGGGTTCTCGCGAAGCATGCAAACAGCGTAGTTAGACACATGAATTTTTACTCATTGGCTGGTCCCTTCAAGAACATATCATGGCTTGAATTGCGAAAATGTTTACATACATTAAGTCAATGACGTGACGTATCTCCTTTACACGTAGACACGTTTTATTCATCATTGAGAACTGCAAGATGTTTCCCCATGAAAAGAACGATCGCACGAGGGCGCTTGTGGTTCGCTTCAACTTTGGCCTTCCAGGAGGCCAAATCAAAAAGCGATCTACGCAGATAGGTGACATATTGCTTAGCGATAATCAATTAAAGTTTCCATGCTGCCGGGATAATTGGGGGCACTATACTCAGTTGATCTCTTGAAGCTGACAACTTAAAATCCGCAAGTAATCTTTCATTTACCATAGGAAGCATCGTGCGCTACTATTGATGAAATTATTCTTAGTAATGATTTCCTTCGGTTATTTGAAAACAAAGAAATCGTCTGGACACACTCCCGCGTATTCAATTAAATTATCTTTGATCATACCTAAGGACTGGACTGCAGACAGTCCACAGACGCCATCGTCAGATCACATTATTTTCAATATGATCAAGTCAGTCTTGAGATGTATATTTTTACCGCAAGTGTATTTACTTTTAGACCGCATGGCCAGTTTTAGGACCCATTAATTCTCTTCATATCATTGTCTACATACTATACGTATCCGGGTGAACTCTCCAAATGAAGAGTAATTGACCTTTGTTCCTTCTCATTCAAGAGCATCGAAGTTCCGTGTAACCCCTTCGAGCTTCAGTTGCCATGATGAGTCAGTCGCCATGTGAGCCCCCTTTCTAATCATGTACTGTGTTACCTTTGTAGCCAGGAAGGTGCACATATGTGTCTGTATCAAAGGAGACGCTTCTATACCATGTTACAGAAGACAGCATGGACGACAGTATGGATAATTTTAGCCGAGAAAATTCTTGTAGTTCTTACATCAAAGATAAAGTTTTTCGGGATTTTCACATGCCAAAGATATTTCCTCGTTACCGATGACACAAAGAATGCTATCCAGCTTCACTTAAGCACCAAGTGCAGAAAGTTCGTTGACACTGCATGGTCACTTAAGTTGGCATCAAGTTATTTATAGATTTAACCTTGGCTTTTCGCCAGATGCTCAATAATTTGGAGTTGAGTAATTACATTTCTCTGAGGAGGATGTGGATTGAAATATCAAGTTCACTCAACAGGTGGTTCTCAAACCGGATTTTTACTGCATCTGAACAGCCATTGTATCCAAAACATTCAATCGCAGTTGGGGGACAAATCTACCCACAAAGCGCAGATAATATTTGTTTCTGTATTTTGAATATTAAGTTCAAGTGCCTCGATGACACTAATTTAGTGTCATCGAAGCACTAAAGCAGTGTCTTGGTAGAACATTTGTAAAAACGTTTGAAGCGAATGTTGAAAAATATGTATCATATTCCAGAGAAGAAAAAGGCATTGCAGTGAGATAGCTATATGAAAGTTGTACCCGAATCTTTATCTCATTTAAATTACTGAGAGCTGATTCAGAAGGACGAGAAGAAATGTAGACGGATACGGGTGAAATCAAACAGATCAAACACTTTTCTAATCTCCTCCTTCGTCTTTCAAAATGACAAAGTCGATGTTCGCCCTGTATTGTAAAACCTCTATCACTTTCAAGTAAGAAACCTTAAACACAAAAAGTGCGCCATATTTGCTCCGCTAGATATCGGCGTTCTGTGAAATCATTTTTTTTTAATTTTAATGCAGACGGGTGTTTCCTCTTCATCGTTACGTCTACTTCTTGACATTTTATCTTCTTTATACGTGGACTTCAAAAAGAGGACAATGCGACTGAAGCGAACTCACCAATTCAAATATTTTGTGAATAAGCAGGCGCGGGATATTGTCACCATACGATTATTCTAGCTAAGTTGTGTTTATCCCAATCGTGTCATGTTTCTAGATGGAACGAGTATAAAATTTTGCCAACATGATGCCATCAAGCGCGTATACAATTGGTTATTTGTCATCATAGCTGCAAACGTATTTTGAAGCGATAGTTAATATCGAAGTACATGAGTTATGTCAAGGTCAAGCTCAAATAGGATGTTGTCCTGCAGGCCTGATACGGAGCACGAAAAGCCAACAATGAAACGTTACAGGAAGTCATAAAAGTGACCGGCACTGTGCCATGTCACGACATCCCTGCCGAATGAGCCAGCGACATCGGAAAGTTATCCCGTCTGATCAGGTCCGCCTCGCGTCGGCAAGAACCTGACAACGCCTTTGATCAATGGCATATTTCCAGCAAAGTTCCATATGCGAGGCCAATGACACGATGAGCTGATACTCAGTGAACAGTTAGATTTATTACACTTCGAGCGAGCGAAGTGATTAGCCATAAGTCGAGAATGTAGGCCCTTTTTTATAGAGTCGATTATTGTCCGTTTTTTATTGAACATCTTCTTCTATCCCTGATGGTAGATGTTCTATTCCTCACGGTAGATGTTCTATTCCTCATGGTAGATGTTCTATTCCTCATGGTAGACAGTCTCTTTGACCTCCAGGCTATACATAAGACCTTCATAATCCGACCTCAGTCACATGACGACGCGGTTTCAATATTTTAGCTCGTATTGACCTGTCTAAGACTCATTGTGTCATCAATTTATCACACGTGGGGATACGTCCTGCAACCGTCTCATTGTGTTATCAATTTATCACACGTGGGGATACGTCCTGCAACCGTCTCATTGTGTTTGTCAAAACTCCATCTTTCCTTCGTTTTCCAAAACACATTTTTTCATTCTGATGAGAACGACGATGATGCTGATATGATGACCAGTATCTCCCTTAGCCGTTAGCTCACTCTTATGTCCTCTCAGTTACATGACATGCTTACAAAAACAAAAAACCCAGAGATACTTCAGTTCATACGCGTACATCCAGAGCTTATATTTTAGTGTGCGTCTTAGATACAACCATGATGTCGAATTGTTTCATTTAATATGATGATTATCGGGTTTGGCAATGCGCATTGGGGACAGATCGTCTGGACAGATATTTTGACAGATATTGGCACCCTCACATTTTCCAATACTTTTCTGGTCGACCGCTTGTTGGGGCTTATTGTAAGCTTGTAAGAAAAATTTACACAATCTTAGTTTTTTGAAAATCTCCAGTATTATCTACCCTGCAGAATTATCACAGGAATGGTGGTCAATTTGATTTTCAATTATCGGTAAATTTAAGGCAATCTTTTTTTCTGGTGCCCAAATTTGCACCGATTACTTTGATTTTTATTCCGGATTTTGCAAGAGAATTGTTGAAAGTTTCCTTGAGAGGAAAGTTTGAGTAAAGGTTAAAGTCCTTAACTTTCGAGGCGCAACCTACCTTAAGCGATGTTACACAGTGGTACTCTTATTAACTTAAATTCTTTTTCGTTTATCGAAGGCATTCGATACCGGATGTAATTTCCTTCAGAGTGACGTCTGGCCACACCACCTTAAACTTGGTTGTTTATTCAGGTGTGCACTTTCGCCAACGCAAAATTTTCTCATATATCCAGTAAGTTGCGCAATCGCGGTAGGTCTCGGCTAAAAAAAAATTTGTCTTGAAAATAAATTTTTCAATAAAATGAAAAATATAACTAAATACTGCTCCTCATTCTTCTTAAACGAAGTTGATTTCTAAAATTATGTAGGCATAAAAATAAAGTATCTTTGATCAGACTTAACGTTGAGTCCGGCCAACAACTTGGTCTTGTCCTTATGTTTTTTACAGGGCTAGACATTGACGTAATTAGTAAAATTCGAATTGAGATTTTCTCCTCTGGTTATCAGATTTCCGAAAAATACCAAAAATACTCGAACGACACAAAAAAACATTATATTTTGAAGTTGATAAAATAACTACCCAATATATCCTATTTGCAATTACGAGTCTCGCCTACAGTTATTAGCAACGATAACTTAAAGTAGCGACAGTCCGGTTGACGAAACTGATCTAGAAGAGAGAAAGTTCCCCTTGTGTTGGTGACGTCATAACTGCCATTTGTCCGGTAAAACAGGCCGCTGCGTTGAAGATGCCGTTTCCCCACCCCAGGGCCGTTGCTTTGACAATGTTGATAATATCATGCCATGTCTCTTCATTTACAGCTCACTACACTACTTTAGATATTTTCTCAAACTTCATTTTTCTGAAATACAAGCATGATCTTTTTCTTCTTTCCAAAATCATGGCGAGAGAAGTTTTTCAACTTGTCGGCACACTTTGTACGTGTTTAATAGCTGGTGTCGTCACAACGGAATTTCAGTTAGGACTGGAATTCATTGGTCAACAATAATGTACGTTACGGTGTTGGCAGAGCTAAAATGGTGCATTTTGAAAATAGGGGTTAAAAAGTTGTATATGAAACAAATATACAAATATAGCGAAAAATAACATCGTTTAAGACAGGTTGCGCCTCGAAAGTTAAGGACTTTAACTTTTATTCAAATTTTCCTCTCAGGGAAACTTTCAATAATTCTCTTGCAAAATCCGGAATAAAAATCAAAGTAATCGGTGCAAATTTGAGCACCAGAAAAACAGATTGCCTTAAATTTACCAATATTTGAAATTCAAAATGGCCGCCATTCCTGTGATAATACTAAGGGTAAATAATACTTCAGATTTTCAAAAAACTAAGATGGTGTAAATTTTTCTTACAAGCTTACAATAAGCCCCAACATGCGGTCGACCAGAAAAGTATTGGAAAATGCGAGGGTGCCAATATCTGTCGAAATATCTGTCCAGACGATCTGTCCCCAATGCGCATTGCCAAACCCGATAATCATCAAGCAATAGGTATCTCACTCTGTTTTGACCAGTACAATCCATGATGGCGCTCACTACCGCTCGAGCAAATATGTTGAAATATGTACGATGAAATTCTTGTAGTATACCTGTATCTGGGTGTGGGTTATTGCATCATTGTTCGACTAGAGTAATACGTGTACACTGATCTCACAAGAAGCAACGTTTTCGATGTCCCAATTATGTAAGATTGAAGTGTTTCTTGAGCCGAGACATCAATCGTGAATGTTGGCGGTTTTATAAATTATAACAGTTAGCTAACTATCAGTGTCCGTGCTATTGAATAATAATTCTTCTAAATTCCAGAAGGTGAAAATGCGCTTACAGCCGTCAAATTCCACGAGTTGCCGGTTTCTAATGAGAACGCTGTCAGGGCCTAACACTCAGCGTATGGGATTGGCTCTGTTTTTCCTGAATAATATTCGTCAACAAGTTATCCGGTATGTTTGACGCTTGCTCGATCTAGAAAGCATTATTTCAAGTTATTTCACACAAGAGAAGAAAACGAGTTTGCTTTCATGCAGTTAAACAAGCAATGCGTTTTACATGAGATATCATTTAAAAAGAGCGAAAGTGAAAGACTTAAACTTTTGCTCAAACTTTATCAAACGAAACTATCAATCATTCTCTTACCAAATCAACGATAAAAGTCGGGGGTCACCGTGCAAAGTTCGGAACTAGCGAAACAAATTGCCCAACATTTTGCCATTTTTGAAATTCAAAATGGCCGCCATCCCTGTGTTAACTCTATGGGGGAAAATTAAATTTTAGATTTTCGAAAAACTAAGCCGGTAAAAGTTTTTCTTTCTTCAAGAGTTTTAAAATGAGTCCCCACAAGTGGTAGATCAGAAAAGAATTGTATAAATTTGCGAGTCCGATCGTCTGTCCCCGAGGCGCGTTCTACCTTAACTTTGAAGCAACAAAACATTTGCTTTATTTGAATCTTAATGTGAACCAAAAAAAGTAATGGGGAGGTTAATCTTACAAATTAAGATGGGTACGAATAGTTCTTATCTGTTATTAGTTTCTCTTCAATCTATGGCGTCAATCGATCGTAAACTGTGCCTCAAAATCGGTATAATAAACGCAAGTTCAGTCTGAGGCTGCCACATTCTTTCTCCGTCTTTTGCTTCTTCTGTCAGCCTGTCCTTCCCCAGCTCTCTCTCTCTCTCTCTCTCTCTCTCTCTCTCTCTCTCTCTCTCTCTCTCTCTCTCTCTCTCTCTCTTCTCTCTCTCCGATGTATTGACTTTTCTCAAGTGTGAGAACTTAAGAATTCTCTTCCTGGTATATCATGGTTATTATGTTGACGACACCGACGTCGTCAATCCAAACGTTGTTTGGTTGCCATATTCCTACATAAACTTTATATGGTGGTTTCCGCGAAAGCGAGTCTAGGGAGCGTTTGGGGAGAGTGTTCGATTCGTCGAGTCACTTTGTGACGTCATAGCAAACTTTGAATCACACTCCATAAGAGGAGTTTGTACAACATGGTATTGTCACTTTTTCATTTCGCTACTTGCTACTTATAATTCTTGCTAGTCGTAGCCGTTTCTACAGTTTTAGCTCTTGCTACTCCTTGCTCTACCTAGAACAAAAAGGCGAAGAAAGAGATGGCAAGTGAATGTCAATTCGATTGGTTGGAGAGAAGGCTCAGTTCGCTTTTCTACCGCCTTGGCAAATTCATCGGACGGCATCCTTTGCCGTTTCTCACGGTATCAATGATCGCCGCTGGCGTATTCGGCTCTGGAATGGTGTTCTTTTACGAAGATAACGACTTGGAGTATTTATACACGCCTGAGAACAGCCAAGCAGCCAAAGACAGAGACATAGCCGAGCGACTATTCCCTCAGAAAGACGGCAGTGAATTCCACCCCGTTCGACAGACTAGGGAGGGAAGGTATGGCCGTTTGATATTTGCCGCCACTGACGGCGGAGACGTGCTACGGGAAGACACCATGCGTGAGATTTTAGAAGTCGATCAAAGCGTGCGCGGTATTGGCGTTACTTTCGACGACGAGAAGTACATATTTGATGACTTGTGCGGAAAATGGGACGGTCGGTGTTACCACAATGCCATACTCCAGCTGTACAACGATGATGGCACCAGAATCAACAACAACAGCTTCACGTATCCCGTTTACTCTGCCGACGGCCTGCTACCGGTGTTTCTCGGAGGAAGCTTAGGTGGCGCCGAGTTCTACGAAGATCAAGAAACCGTCAAGTCTGCTACAGTCTTACATCTGGTTTATCACTTGAAATACGGTTCCCGTGATGATGATGCCAAAAGCAGAGCATGGGAGCGGGAATTTCTAGACGTGATGTCACAATACGAATCTGAAAACATCGAAATCGCGTATTTAGTATCTCAGACACAAGAATTAGAACTGGAAGGAACAGTCAGCGTTATTCCTCTTTTCTCCATAACATTTACCGTGTTGATAACTTTTTCCGTTTTATGTTGCATCATGGCTGACTGGGTACGAAGCAAGCCGTGGCTTGGCATTCTCGGAGTTCTCTCTGCCGGTTTAGCCATTCTCTCAGCATTGGGTCTGTGTAGCTACTGCGGTCTACCTTTCGTCAATCTGGTTGCCGCAATGCCGTTTCTCATACTAGGTAAGTGCTCACACTGCACACCAAACTATAGTGTTGGTCTTTTCTGTCCCGCAACTCACACACAAAATTGATGTAAATTTTAAGAAATTCTCTTTTGGTCAGCCACTTACGTCGACTAATTTGAAATTTGCGGAGTAAATGAAATTTTCGCGTCGAACTTGACGTGTTGGTAAAGTTTCAGTTTTATCTCTCCTCCCAACCTTGCACAGTGACCCATGCTCTTTGGTTATCAAGGTGAATGGTGTAACATCTGCCAGGAATAACGTTTGAAAGAATTCAAAATTTATGTTCAAGGTAATACACACCTCGAAATGGGAAGAGTTAGACTTTTGCTCATACCATCCGAGTTCAGGTGCACTCATATGTGCACATTCCCTACAGGAAACATTAAATCATTCCCCTTCGAAATCAAGAATAGACATTAGGGTGCGCCATGCAAAATTTGGATTAGATATACAAAATTAATAACCCCAAATTTTCCGACTGTTTGAAATTTAAAATGGCCGCCATCCCTGTGTTGAATCTGTGGAAAAAGCCAAAAGTTTCGAATTTCAGAAAAAACATTGGCCAGTAAAAACTAACAAAGTATTGTCAAATTTTGATAGTCCGTATGTCTGTTCCCGAGGCCCATTCTGCTTTCAGTGTTGTCATCAACTGTATACATGGAAAAGCTATATTTTCTCCTCTTTAATTATGTAATCTTGGCTCACCGACCGAATTTCTACTAGTAAAGGTAAATACGCCTTTAACAAAAACACAAAAAAGCGAGACACCAGTGAAGATCTGAGACTAAATCCTATATTCCTATTTTATCCAATATGTAATTAAGACTGTACTTAGCTTTTGAGTTCGAAGCATTCAAATTTCCATTACGAATATTGACAGAAAATTGCGTCTTATTAAACTTGATTTAGGTCCAATTAAACGCGCACTGTATTACAACCTAACTTACGATTAAGTACGGGTTGCAGATTGATGTTGTCTTCGCGTGATAACATGTGGGCCTTGCTAAAGTTGCTCTCGTATGTGTAGATGATTGTGTTTCCACCCACAAATTTTAATGGTACATATAAACAGTCAGTGAAAACACTAAATGGGAGTTAGTAAAACTTTTGAATGTGTAGCTGTACAAAACCGAAAAACTCTCACATCAAAGTGTTCTTTTATTTGTGACAGGTATTGGTGTGGACGATATGTTCATAATGATTGCGGGCTGGCGGCGAACTTCACCAAGTCTCAGCGTCGAGGAACGGATGGGGCATGCATATTCTGAGGCCGCCATGTCGATCACTATTACCAGTCTGACTGACGTCATAGCTTTTGGTATCGGCGTCACGTCATTTTTCCCTTCGGTGAGAATTTTCTGTATCTACACCGGCATAGCGGTGCTGTTCGACTACCTCTATCAGATCACATTCTTTGGTGCGTGCATGGCTTTAATGGGTGAACGAGAAGCGGCCAACAGGCACATCATAATATGCAGGAAAGTTCTACCGAAAGAAGAAGCGCCCTCTACGGCATATCGGATCCTCTGCGCCGGCGGTTTCTCGGCGCAGACACCGCCAAAGGAAGACGAGAACCATCTCATGACGAGGTTCTTCAAGCAGTACTACGGTCCGTTCATCACATCCGTTCTCATGAAAATCTTGGTTGTTGCCTTATTCGCCGGTTTCTTTGGGGTAGCCGTGTGGGGTTGTTTACAAGTAGAAGAAGGGATACGCCTGGAAAATTTTGCGAAGGACGACTCGTACGCAGTGAGGTTCTACAACTTACAAGATGAATACTTTCGAGAATATGGACCTGCTGTTGCCATAACAATCAATGAAGAAATTTCTTACTCTGATTCTGGCGTCCAAGAGGCAATTGATGACGTTATTGCAGAATTTGAAAGGATCGATTTCTTCCTGGGCGGGAACTACACGCAGTCTTGGTTACGCGATTTTCTGTCGACGGGCCCTACGTATACTGATGAGGTTGAGTTCGTTCAAAGCCTACAGAACTCGTTTTTGAAAGTTCAACCGATGCCATACAAAACCGACATCAACTTTAACGATGACAACACCAGTATATTGTCCTCCCGCTTTTACGTATTTTCCAAGGACATCAACACCATAGACCGCGAGCGGGGAATGATGATGACCGCTCGAAGCATTGTACACAAGTCGGTCATTAATATGTTCGCTTTTCACCCGGCGTTTCTATTCTATGAGCAGTACATCGCCGTACTACCCAGCACAGTCATGAACATCGGTATCGCCGCAGCCGCCATGTTCTTGGTGTCGATAATTTTAATTCCTCATCCTCTTTGTTCGCTGTACGTGACGTTCACCGTGGCCTCGATATCAACAGGTGTCATTGGTTACATGTCGCTATGGGGAGTCCGCTTAGATTCCATTACAATGATTAATTTGATAATTTGCATCGGTTTCAGCGTCGACTTTTCGGCACATATGGCCTATGCTTTCATTATATCACCATGCAAATCTCGAGACGAGCGCGCAACGGACGCCCTGTATGCTTTGGGTTGGCCAACCCTACAGGGGGCGCTGTCCACCATACTCGCTGTCGTCGTGCTGTCGTCATCTCAGTGGTACATTTTCCGGTCGTTTTTCAAAACTATGTTTCTGGTTGTGTTCCTTGGAGCCGTTCATGGCCTGTTGTTCCTGCCTGTCGTCTTGACGTTGATTGGTCCAAGGAACGCCGTAAGAGAACCAATCAAAGAGAGGGGAAATCCGTCGAGCGAGAGCAGCAGTGCTGCTCGCGGTTGCTATGACAATCAGGCCATGGAAACCAGCGACGACAAACACTCCGTAAAAGTTCAAGATCAAGACGAAAATCAAACCACGATCAAGAAAAAGAGAGTACGTCTCGCACAATTGTGCCCTTGTACCACGCAAAACCGTGGAGGTAAAGTAGGACCATTGATGTTGGAATCGGCTCCGGAAAGAAGCAAAGGTCCTGGTCCGTCAAGTTTCGTCAGTCCGCAACGACAATCAAACGAGGCGCACCATTTATCAGGTACAAGATCGTATTTAGAAGGGAGTTTAGAGGTTTTTGAGCTTGATTGCTGACCGAATAGAGATGAACAGTCAAAGAAAGCAAACACTAATATCTATCTTCATCATAAATGATATATTTTCTCATAATAAGACATTCATAGATATATACATGCATACATAATAATTAAAGATATGTACAGATGTATAAGATAGATTGATATGTATGTATGTATGTATGTATGTATGTATGTATGTATGTATGTATGTATGTATGTATGTATGTATGTATGTATGTATGTATGTATGTATGTATGTATGTATGTATGTATGTATGTATGTATGTATGTATGTATGTATGTATGTATGTATGTATGTATGTATGTATGTATGTATGTATGTATGTATGTATGTATGTATGTATGTATGTATTTTATGTGCAGTTTCATTCTGTGAACTTGTGCGGTTTCATTCTGTGAACTTGTACCATGGCACTCTCGTCTTAAATGTCCCGGATGGAAGTCACAAGTTCATGACAAAACTACGTTGGAAAACCGTCAATGATGGAGTGCAATTTCAATAATTTAAAGCCACAGTAGCCTTGGATTTTTGAGGATGTTTCATTTATTTCTTATCTTTTTAATATACATATATACACTTTCTTGTTCTACTCCCAAAATCATGTTGAAATGCTCATTCCAACTTACACATTAATACAAATAAAATAAACAATTAACGTATGTCCAGTATGAGTTGCTTTAAATAAATCACCTTGTGGTAAGTGTTAATTAAAGTTAGACATAACGATAGTAAAGAATGGATGTTTTAATCATAGTCATAACAATGAGATAGATTATACTGTTATTAGGCTTGTCTTGTATGGTAATTTCATGGGCTTTGTAAAGTTTCTGATATGAATAAATGGTAACATGCAAATTCTAGATCATTGACCTTTGTTCCTGATTAATTTTATTCAGTATTTACCTAATTTAGTTGGAATAAAAAACTTCGACACTCTACCACTGATTGTGTTTTTTGTGTTGCTGCAAAGTTACACCGGGCTTATCGTATCGTGCACGTATGTTATCACCGAGATCTCAGTCAGTTAGCTCGTTCAGGGACAAAAAGTCAAGAAACCGACGGTTTTGGAACCAAGGTTTACAATGTGACCATCTGATATGCCAAAGATGATGATAGCCGGTTGTGTTTGTATTATTTGACAGTTGAGCCGAGATCTGATCTTAGTACCACCACTAGTGCTCCAAAGAACGTTGCTGGATGAAAAATTATTACTTTGTTGATGTTTCATAATAAAGGATTAGGCTGAAATTATAATTTCCGCCGACTCGTCATACCACCCCTCTGTACAGCCTGTCGTCGTCTGGTCGACAACAGAAAAAAATTCTATGTCTGTGTGTCAACGTGGGAATTTACGTACATATTGCAGTTATCGTATATCGGCTCGCCGTTATCATCCTAGTCAGCCACTGGGATGGTTTCGTTGATGTAGGATCCCTGGGGGACAACACAGTGGTGAGTGTCAGGCCAGGTAGCCAAGAAGACGATGGCCATAATGTGCCATGCTCCGAAGAAAGCTCCAGGAATGGACACGAGCCAGAAGATCAAGTTCTGGTACAAACAATAGTCACCGAACAGACCAGTGCTTCATCTAATTCCGTGGTTCTGACTCCAATCACGAAACAAGTGTAAATGCAAGGTGTAATATTTTTTAAACATTTCGATAGCCCACGACAACCTGAAACCTAAGTTCGTATCCTACAGATGTATCGAATTCCTAATTATCGAAGTGATGCACTGTGCTGCCAAGACCGTTGGACAGTTTCGTCAGCAAGAAAAATCGTACTTCTGTTACAGTGTCATGGTAAAATGGCAATATCTTGACACGCTAAATCATAGATGTAATTTAAACACGTCGACTGAATGAATCACTCTCGTTATCCATTTTCAAATGGTTGATCGCATCTTAACAAAACCCACGATTTGTTGTCTTCGTTGTCGTGTTGATTTATTAAGAACGTGTTTAAGCTCAAAACGCGGACTTCAACCAAATTACTTGATACTTCTTTCTTTGTCAGAAATACTTACAACTTCATGTTTTAGTTTTCAGTGCTTTTGTTTTTAAATATATCACATGATGATATGTTGGCTAGATGAGTAGATTAGCCCTTAGAGTATTGTAGTCTTTCCCAACGAAATTCTAGTGCAACATTTTACTATTTTTGGCACTAGGGGAAGTTAAGTGCATTTAAAATTCAAGTCATTGGTTGGGGAGATTTTGGGCTGTACGACAATTCCGGACACATTAGCAACTGTTTGAGAAGAGGGTGCCACGAGTAATCATTTTGACCTGAACTAAAACGCATTGAATAAAGAGTTTTCAGTAGTTAATGAAAAATGCTCTCACGGAAAACAAGAATTGTCTCCTTGACAAAAACAAGTTTAAAAACCGTCACGGTACCGACCGTTGTACCGTCGACATAACACTATGCCAAACTGGGAGTGGGGTCGCTACTATAGGAAGTAACGTACCTCTATTTTCCTCCATCTCCTCATGTAGACTGTTGACCAAGGCAATGTTTCTAAAATATCGATTTTTGATCTCTCTTTTCAAGGATAACTTTGGATTCCACACTGACATGCTTGGTAAAAAATGTGCAATTTTGACACAATTATTAAATTTAGCCAAAAATGTAGAAACCCCCCTCCAGCCCATTAACGTAAAATTGTAGAGTTTATGGATTGCGCTTAAACCTATTCAGAAGAAGCTGTACTGAATTCGGAAGTAATGCCATTAGGTCTTAGAGATTCACCATAGACGGTGATTAGCTTCGTCAGAGAATCTATGGTTTTCTGAATATGAAAATAATGAAGAACAGGAACATGTCGTTACTTGGCAGAGGTAAGACTTTATTCAGAGTATTCTGGGAATAATTTGTTACATGTAACAAATTTTTTTGTATCAGTGTTACGGTGCTTCATTTTCGGTTTGAGCTGTCGCGTCGAGTTTTCCTGCCTCCTTTGACGACATTCCGAGCTGTTCAGCTTGAGCCAATGTTCGAGGCATTATTTTATCTTTGGTTTCCGGCAGCAACAGAACGCAAAATCCAGACACCAAGGAAAGAATCCCAAATACGACCATTGGAACAGTAACGCTGTAGAAAGTCTGGAAATGTATGAGAGGTGAGAACATAGCTATGAAAAGAGTCGAAACGCAAGTGATAAGATTACATTTATCAACATTATCATCTAAATTTATATATCTCTTTGGTTCCGTAAATTTCTTAGCAACGCATTTGCTTCTTATATCCTTGAAGTCTTTTAATTTTTTCTTCTTGACTTTTCCATTACGAATGACAAAATTGAGAAATAAAGCATATGATTAATGTACCGTGTACGTGATTTCACTACTTACCGCATACACCGTTAGGGGCGCTAAAATACCACCAAGGCTGGCAAAGAAGGCAAATACAGCCAGTCCCATATTTCTGTAAAGAAAGACAGATTCGTTAGAATAAATGTGCAATAATATGTATGACGAAAATGAATTCGTGGATTTATCAGTAATTCCATGAACGCATGATGTCAAAGGTCAAAACAAGTGCAAACACATAGGCCTACATAACTTAGACGTCCTCTTAAAATCTCAAATTATGAAATATCTTACTTTGTAAAAGCAGTGCTTAGCGTGATCTTAATAGGCAACATTGAAAACTGATCGTTTTAAAACTTATATTGGAAGAGTCACTTAAGCATCTAAATGCCGTCACTGGGTGTCGATGGCACACCCGGTAGGTATGAAACACATGCGTGTAGTCGAGGGTCCTGGGCTGCTTTGCACGTTTTCGCCAGTCTAGAGAGGCTAGCCTTACAGCTGTAACAGACATACCTGAGCAGTGTCGGGTACAGTTCAGGGGACCACACGTAAATTGTACCGAAGGCTCCTGTGACGCCGAACTTCCCAATTAACAGAATTATGATCCTCAAAACAAAGAGATCTGGAATTCAAATTGACGAATTTTTAATGACATAAAAGCACTGGACAAAATAAGTGATATCATATAGATAAAATGTATTCGAACGCAAGTAACGCCCCTCCAGTGACAATTTCCTAAAATTAAACTACGTGAAAACAAACGTATGGAAATGTACATGTCACGACCACTGTAGGTAGTGAGTCGCTAGTTTTGAGTTCCAGTTCCAGTGAGAACTGTTTCTTTACAGATAAGAGGCAAGTCATTCATGAATTGGAATTTATTATCTACGCTTGTACTTATGACGTTAAAACCGCCTTTGCGTATCTTTTATCACGTGGGTTCCATCTAATGGTCTACTGTATGCTTTTGAGGACTGCAGACGTGCGCCAAAATTGGTTTATTTCGATGAGTATGGTAACGCACCGTCGCCGTCTGGAATGAATATGGCACTGCCACACGATACACCACTGAGGAGTAGAAAGATACAGGTTGGCCATCGTCTTCCCCACCTGTAATGAATCGGACCAATATCATTTAAAAAATGCAATAATATTGGTCTGCGGGATCCTATAGGTCTGATGATGTCATACAAACACGTAAACTCTACTAATACAAAGACTTACTTTCGCTTCAAGTCGTCAAAGTTTTACCTAAATAGTAGCGATCAAACAGAGTAAAGATTAATATGTAAAAATTGCAAGCGAATTGAAATTTCCAGTTCTACACGTGAAAGTTGTTCAAAACATGGCTGTCGTTCCGAAAATGTCACGGGCGGGACTGTATCACTCCTATTTGTAACAATCAACCCTATTTGTAACAAAACTTAATTTTCAAAAAAACTTTGCCGTATTTGTTGAAATATTAATAAAAACACTCATTTTACGAAACTGCTTTTGTTACAAATTGGGTTGATTGTTACAAATAGGGGTGACATGTCAACCCTATTTGTAACAATCAACCCAATTTGTAACAAAACCTAATGTTCAAAAAAATACCGCAATATACGGTGTCGCTCAAATTAGATCAGAATAGGTATATACCAGTACGGGTACCAAAGATCAACAATAAATGTTGTTTCTATCTGTTCAGTGCAGGAAAATTCTACGTTGATGTTATGACAATGATTTCTGCACAGTACAACCAGAAAAACAACAAGAAATATTTAAACCAGAAAAACAAGAATGACAAAAGTAATTAAAGTGTATGTCCGCATAAATTCAAAGTTAATTTTGCTTAAAATGAGCCATGCTATATGATTTTGCCACCCCTACTTTATCAAATAAATGCATCACCCCAATGAAACGACGCGGTTAAATATTATAAAAATGCAATATGTTGTGCGACTTTGAAGTTAGCTGCCATTCGGGTCGTTTCGGAATTCGCGGGCATTGCCACCGGAAATGACGTAACTAATGGAACGTACGAGTGAGTGTGTTCACCTCGGCCATAGCGAATGCTTACCGCTGTGGCTTCAACATGGTGAGAAGTTACGCCTTTGGTGGCTGAAGTAACCGCAGCCATTGTCAGTTTATTGCATTGTAGGATGCCGTATTAGCCGCATTTGCCAAAATTACAAGAAAGGGTCGGAAAAGAGGCATTCAGACAAGCGTTTTCTGCGGTGCACATTTTCGAGTGCCGTGACTTCGCGTCGAATAAACACGGTTCGGAAGCCAGATGTACGGTAAGATAGACTTTAATTCCTGGAGTTACTACATCGATTATGTAATCGCAATGCCGTACCAGTACGACCATTGTCACCAGAAAGCGTTCGCGTGTATCATCATCAACTGTGGACAAGAGCGAGAACAGCAAGACTGCGACAGGTTGCCCAAAACATGTCAAGGATGCGGGGGCCGCGGAGAAGTATGGCCGTGTTTACATCCCCAAGACTGATCGCCGATTCAGCTGCTTTACGAAAGTGATTGTAAATAAATAAATGAATACAAGTACTAGATCTCATGCATGTGTGACTCTATAATTAGTAACGTTAGGAGATATCTAATTTTATATTCCTAAAAAATTTACGTATTGATTGACTGACTCTTTGCGAGACTGAACGATAGGTTGTGTATAATACAGCACGGCGCTGCCAGTAACAGTGACACAACGTGTAGCAAAGAAGTTTATACTGTTGACGAAGCAGTCGTGTTGTCGTCATCTGTTCCCTTCTGCTCGACTAAGTCTCCCCTAAAATATTTTAGCTTCTTTGAGAATTTCGCAGTCATGAAACAATGAACGTTGTGCTTTATATCGCTGACACTTAATCAAGAAAAAAACCTGCGGAAGCGTAGCTGATCACTCCGTCACAGAAATGGCCAGCTGAGCCGCCCGGCCTCGGGTGCCAGTGTGCCCGATATTTACATCATGTCAATTTTAATTTATCTCTTCCCGAGAATTTGGCTAGACATGTCTTTACGGTCACATATTTTTAAAAGTGCCAATGTTCATGTGAGGTTTTATAACGCCAAACTGAAGATTTTGCGGCGAGAATACTACCTTTGGTGTTTATGCTAACATGACCCTCGACCTGTTCCACTTCCAGCTGTTGATAGGAAAGATGTGTGTTATGAACGGTGGACAATTTTCAACTTGATCTCTACTACATTTATCTACGAGCGTCATGGCGTAATTCAAATTTTTATATACAGATTTTGAACGAGGCAATTTGTGTTGAGAAGTAATAATAAGGTGGGATGGCAACTCCAGACTTATATTTATATTTTGGTAGCTTGCGGTTGTGTGTACGGTAGTGCACTGGTGTGTTTGACTGTGGTCACGGTGGGCTTGTCACTGACGCGACGGTCAACAAGAGTTCCGCTCTTGTTCTCGTTTAAGTTAAGGTTCCGACTGTTAAAATTTGCAGGCCTGTAAATTCTGAACAGCTTTGTCATATCTTCTGTGACGATGACATTCTCAGTTGCACTGCTTTCACTCATGAAATTATCACTATCTCCATAGTCAATGCACGAAGTCACCACCACCCGTTCTATTAGTGACGTCACAGCTACTTACGCCAAAACGGGGCGAGCTCGGCAATTTCCGGAAAATGTCGCCATGATTGAAATCGAAAAGTGCAACTTTTCCCGTGTTTTCGTCGAAATAACATAATACAACCGTCTAAAAACCGCTCAAATAAGCTTCAGTTTGTGTGTAAATGTTTGTTTTATTAATACCAATTTCATTGACAACCAGAACTAGAGTATATGCCCAAAGTCAAACGAAAAAGTCTCAAAATGTGGCAGGACTCACCCTTTAAGGTTCGAAACTTTAGGTACTGAGGTCAACTTTAGCAACATGCATAGCAGAAAGCCAGCTAGCCCCCCTTAGTTTGACCATAGACGTTCTTCCTCCCCTCTACTGTCTATGGTTTGAGCAGGTCTGTTAATATGTAACAGTTCATAAACAATGACAGGAAATGACTCAAGTCAGTGGAGTAAGCCTGTTTCAAGCCTGTTTCAGAATTTCGCTTTTTCTTACCTAATTTGCACATTTTTGACACTGACGTGTTCATTTGAACAAATTCACATCTCAACCCCTACATCTACCTGTACACCAAATACTGAGACGGTAGCTTTGGCGCTATGGGAGCCTTTGCGTGTGACGGACATACATCCGCACATACCCACAAATATACAGACACAGACGCCACTCAGACTCATCATATAAGCTCTTTTTGGTATTTATATATAAAACCAAATATGAGCTAAAAACTTGGCCGTATTTGATGAAATCTTGATGAAATATACATATTTATATGTTTGGGGTAATTTTCTTTTTTTCCTTGTCGAAACTCATTTTTTCCGAAAATGCTCGTTAGATTAAATTTCGTTGTGCAGGTTCCTAGGGATAAGACTCGGAGGCCTACTCGTAAGATACAATCATGTCGTGGAGATACATGCCAAAAGTTTGTTTTGGGGCAATTTTCCCCAATTTGGTCAAAAATGTTAAGGAATCTTGTTTTCTAACCGACATCTTACTAAACCTATATGGGGTTAACTTTTGTTACCAAAGTGGGTTGATTGTTACAAATAGGGGTGACGTGTCAACCCTATTTGTAACAATCAACCCTTTTTGTAACAATCAACCCAATTTGTAACAAAAGTTAAACCCATATAGGTTTAGTAAGATTTCGGTCAGAAAACAAGATTCCTCAACATTTTTGACCGAAATTGGTGAAAATTGCCCTGAAACAAACTTTTGGCATGTATCTGCACGACTGGTTATATCTTACGAGTAGGCCTCTTATCCCTGGGAACCTGCACAACGAAATTTAATCTAACGAGCATTTTCGGAAAAAATGAGTTTCAACAAGGAAAACAAAGAAAATTGCCCCAAAACATACTAATATGTATATTTCATCAAGATTTCATCAAATACGGCCAAGTTTTTTTGAAAATTAGGTTTTGTTACAAATTGGTTAAATCGTGTTACAAATAGGGTTGATTGTTACAAATAGGGTTGACACGTCACCCCTATTTGTAACAATCAACCCAATTTGTAACAAAAGTTAACCGAATATAGGTTTAGTAAGATTTCGGTCAGAAAACAAGATTCCTTCTAATTTTTTTACCGAAATTAGTGAAAATTGCCCCGAAACAAACTTTTGGCATGTATCTCCACGACTTGATTATATCTTACGAGTACGCCTCTTATCCCTAGGAACTTGCACAACAAAATTTAATGAGCATTTTCGGGAAAAAATGAGTTTCGACAAGGAAAAAAGGATATTGCCCCAAACATATAATATGTATATTTCATCAAGATTTCATCAAATACGGCCAAGTTTTTTTGAAAATTAGGTTTTGTTACAAATAGGGTTGATTGTTACAAATAGGGTTGACATGTCACCCCTATTTGTAACAATCAACCCAATTTGTAACAAAAGCAGTTTCGTAAAAATGAGTTTTGACAAGGAAAAAAAAAAGAAAATTGCCCCCAAACATACAAATATGCATATTTTATTAATATTTCAACAAATGCGGCAAAGTTTTTTTGAAAATTAAGTTTTGTTACAAATAGGGTTGATCGTTACAAATAGGGGTGATACAGGGACGGGGAATGTCATGCAAAAGTCTGAAACGGATGGCGTTCTGTGAAAACGGGATACTGTTGCTGAGAAAGTCTCGTTATTTGAGGAGATTATCGTTCTTTTACTGTTATTTGCCCATTTATTCATCCTTTAGTCATCAATATTTCAAAAGTGACGGGGCACTTGGCTATAGTCTGTTAGAATTATTATACCTACCAGACGATGAACAGCATGCTCAACGCGTAGGCGGGGATTTCAACGCAGCCAGTCAGGAAAAACAAAGCGTGTACACTTCCCTGGAAGTTACTTGTGTTGTAAGATAGACCATAATATACCAAACTACTCACAAACCTATTGCATTTGTTCAAAAGGGACAAAAATAATTAATAGTGATGTCACTTAGAAAGTGATGAACTAGCTGTTTTCAGGAGTTTGGTATTCATGAACCATGATAAGCGATATAATAATTTCTGGTCTGCTCTGGACTGATAGTTCCCTGACATCCTACCTTCATCTGTGTCTTGAAGAATTACTACCAATTAAAGCAACTTACTTCAGCCTGTTCACACCAATTCCATGTGAACAGGTCCGCATTTGCCACTGATAACAATAGGTTTGGACCAAACCATGGTGATGTAAGGGTAGGGCAGAACGGACTGCCACTGCTAGCATTAGATGTTGTTTAAAGTCTGACAGCGATGTAAATGGATGAACAGGATTATACTCGATAACGAAGGGCATTTAAAAGGGCCTGTATGTAGTTGGCAAATGGACCATAGCAATATAGTAGTGAATGATATTCAACTTGTTCCTTAAAAGTAAACCTGATATTAGGAGACTCGACATATATGCACATATTCCAAGTTTATAATGATCATTCTATAGATTATCGAGCTTGCGCGCTCACTGATTGGTGATATGGAACAGTAACAAAGAGACGAGCCAATAACAGACAGCATTTCAATGGGCTACATCTTTTCGGAAAATTTAAACAATAACGTACCATGCAAACGACATGACTGTTGTATATAGGGCCATTCGTCCTGTTTTCAGTAAATCCAAGTAGTTGTACGACGGGTCCCCTTCATTCTCGACTGACAAGACCTTGACCGTGGATTCTGCACTTGCATCGTTGTTCAAGTCAGTGTGCTGTGTGTCGTTGGGTGTGCCGTGGGACGAAGGGACAGCATTGTCCCTGAGGGCGCTGTCAGAATGCACCGTGCCGTTTTCCTTTGAGTTCTGATGTATGTCATCCTGCTCTGATTGGAAGACATGCATATGTAAATTAGCTTTGGAAACCAGTATAACTGTTTTCGGCCTTCAGTTATGAATCGTGCAAATGAAATGTGATAAAATATTGGCGTACATATTTACTCCACAGGAAAAATCAGCAAATGTTAGATTCCTAAGAAAAATAAATACGTTCACAAAATCACTTCCGGTAGATAAGCAACGCTTCATGGAAGGAAGGACTAAATTAATCAATATTTTACTCAGATCTACACCAATTCCTCTTGAACTTCAGGAGACAGTCAAATTCCCTCCAGTATCTTGGTCAAGCTTGTGACATGGTACACGTGAAAATCATATAGAAACAAAGATTAAAGAAATCCATGAATACACTTTCACGATGAACATTTCTTTAATTTTTTTTAGTATCAGTAACTCATGGAATGACGTGATCAAATGTTCTGCTGTACCAGGCGTTTATTACTACTTCCATGCCAGAAAAAAATAGTCAACAAATATTTGAAACAAAAATCTAAAGGAAAATATTCACTAAATGGGGACCTCCATATATCTGTGGTTTTAAGCAACAACTTAAGGAATTTGGACCATCTAATAATCATTATTATCAATTATAAATGGTTTCGTTATTCGAAGGAAATGAAATGTGAAAGTCGCCCCATTTTCTCCTACATCAAGCCTATTTTTTCAAGCTCTTCTCAAAAGTCAATAATTCTCATGTTCAATAGTTGTCAGCTCCGCCCCTGCATCCCCAAACCATTGTTTGTAAATGCGGTCTCCTTATCATTTGGCACGGTCTTTCCTGTACACAAACATCTAGATAGTGCCTGTTGGACGGTTCACTGACCTCATACTCAAATGATCCACCGATTCTGATGCTTAAACAAACCATGTAAGGGGCAACGTCAAAAGTTCAATGAAGGATAAAAAACTTAATTCTTTTAGTTTGGGGGTGGGGGGGGTTTGACCTAAAAAAGTTTCTATCCTACAAATCGATTTAAGGTAAAAATTGCCAGGGGAATGAATATTTTGAAAAAATAGAGCAGAAATGCACACTTTCGTGTTGAAGCCAGCGGAGGGAGTTGTTTTAACACGGTGCAGAGCTGCATCTGGCCTGGTTAGTGTAAACAATGCAGGCTGTTGTCTTCTGTGGCACCATAGACGGTAGTTTCTCTACTGTCTATGGTTGCACTCGGAATTTATAATTGTATTTTGCTACATTTCTGGTGCACATGTAGTCCGCCTGAATGGAGCAGTGTGAACTGAGTTGTTACAACCACCAGGACAGTTGAGATAGTTTTTATGCCTCTGGTAGGAGAACCTGGACTTATTGTTGTTGTTCTTGTTCATTCATTGATAAACTTCAAGTTTGTTGTTAGTATGTTGTACCGTATTTACATTGGATGAAACACAAAGTGTGTTCCCAATCTTAAGCCCCACTAGCTGTATCTTTTAGCATTATAATTTTACTTTCAAACTAAAATAAGTTGGTGACAATGTAGTCATTTAGGTCTGTGTAAACACTTATTATTAATTACCTGCCGGGGCTATATATGCAATTTTGAACAAGATAAAGATTACAGTGCGATTAAATGTTCGCCCAAACATTAAATCACAGCCCCATGCAGAAAAGCTAAAACCCTTGATACTATGCACATCTGCACTGAAATCTTCATATAAACTGCACAGAGTAGTCAAAATTGTAATGCATAGCGGGCTGAATGTTTTCAACTATGACATTGTATGTTCTGATTCCTTTTTAATATTACCAATTTTTGAAAATGGCGGGAAATCAAAATGACCTTAAAAATTTTAATTTACATGTCAAACGTTTCTGAAAGGAATGGTTTCCTAATGCAGTAAAAGTTCATATCTCTTCAGAGGGTAGATTTCAGAAAGGAGAGAATAGGTAGATAATTTGAGGTCAACACATTTCAAGAGTTACAGCTAGTGGGGCTTTAACGATGCATTACTTTATTTCACCATTAAATTGACTGATCCTTAGCTTTGCTTTACATAGAAAGAGCCTGGCAACAGGTTCAATATAAGTCAATTAAGTTTCTAGGGGGGGGGGGGTGGGTGGGGGAAACTATGGGAATTAAGTTTTTTATCCTACATTGAACTTTTGACGTAGCCCCTAACAAATTTCGATAGATGTTCTGAAAGGTCGCGCCAGGGTTAGGTCATTTCCAGTCAGACCAGGTCATGTAAAGGTGATGAACAGAACGATGGAGAGTTTTGCTGATTTGAGTAACCGTCGGTAACCTGCCATGATCAAACGTTATGATCGCGTCAATCAACCCGGCAGGCGGTGTCCCAGGAACTTATTACTGTAGCAGTAAACAGCTTGGAGCGGCAAAGTATAGTATGCTGACTGACAATGGCCATATCATCAAGTGGATGCAGCACGTAGAGATTGCAAAACTGATTATGGAGATTTCTATTCAGCTTGTTGATAAACAAGAGTGACATATGTCACACAAACTTTGACCTATCGAGTTATAGTGATGCTGGTATTTATTGGTTCAAAGAATTCTACATGATAAAGATTGGCTTAAAAGATGGAATGCCGAAATACAACATGAAAAACAAATAACTATGGTTATTTTCGCCTGTAAAATGCAAGTCGCTTTCATCAAAGTATTGTCACCCGTCATTTAAAGCCCCAGTATATGTGTCGCTATGTATTTATTCATTAAAGTCCTAGTATCTGTGTCTATATTGCATTAATTTATTCATTAATAATCCACATGCACATGGGCAACCGTTTCATGGAGATGATTAAGCTATTTCGTGCACACGATAAGCTATACCTTAGGGACCTTTTTATTGTTCCAATATGTATGATTCAAATTTTACAACTGAGTAGCTTTTTATAAATTCACTGAGTTGGCCATACGATGTCCAGACTTCACATGAAGCTGTAAAGGCGGCCATATTCTGGAGTGCACCAAAGGTGTTACCTATATAATACTGTTTAAGGCGACAGATATATACTTTCACAAGTGTATTACCAGTAAACACCTATGTGTCAATAAGTACAACTACGTGGTATAACAGTATTTTGAGAAATTCAATATACATGTATAGATAAAGATCGCATGAAAAGTCACAAATATTGAGACTTCAATGAAAGAGGGAACATCGTGGTCGTCTGTAGGACGTATCAGTGAATTCAAAGCGCAATGTTTAAGTAAACTTTTGACGCATTTATCATATGTACACCAGTCAATTTTTTCCAAATTTTTGCTACAATTTTGCTAAAAATCTGTAGCCAGTGTAATGTGATGTCCATTCGGTCCAAAACTATGAAAAAAATTACATAAAAAATTCATAAAATTGGTAAAATGTTGCACCAAAAGTTTTTGGCGGGAAAAATTACAGCGCTCAAAGGGTTAATATATATCGTCGACTTCATGGAAGATACGTAGACAGCGATTGACAAAACATACTTTGGACTACACAAACAGGAGAACAGAGAACAGAAAGATAAAAATAGCGCTTAGCGTAATTATCGCGCCTCGAAAATAAAGGACTTAAAATTTTTCAAACTTTCCTAAAGAAAACTTTCAGCTATTCTCTTTCAAAACCAAGGTATAAAAATCGAGGCGTCACCCAGCAAGATTTGGCACTCGAAAATCAAAATAGTCGATATTTACCGATATTTGAAATTCAAAATGGCCGCCATCCCTGGGTTATCCCAAGATGAGCCCCCACAAGGGATGGAACAAAAGAAAATATTGTAAAAGTTTGAGAGTCCGAATATTTGTCGTTAGGGCGCACTCTACTCTCAAAAAGACTTTGTGTGCTGCACAGTGGTGTGGTATTTAGTATTATCTCTTTGTTATAGTGCTTAAGTTGGTGCTAAATGTCAAGGAGAGTTCGTATTTCTTGACACAAAACCCCACTGAAGGAGTGACGTCACCATTCACGTATAGAATTATTTTACTCACCACCATCGTCACTCTTGGCTTCCACTGTCAACACATTATCGGGTAGTGTAACTTTGTTGACTTTTGCAGCTTTGTACAAAATAATTTCCGCATCTTTCACTCTTCCCTTTGAGATCAACCAACGCAGCGACTCAGGTATCACCCTGCCATAAAATTTGAAAAAGATGGGGAATATTATAATCTCCACTTTTCAGGTAATAATTGCATGTGTGTTTTTTAAAGTTTCATAAAAAGACAAGAGAAATATCAGTACTTGCAATTTCATTCCATCTAGTCGTGTTACTTACTGTTAGCAAGAATGATGCTTGCTTGACAAATTTTCAACAATTATTAATGCAACAAGTTTGAGGCTATCATGCAATCTAGTCGACAAATGTAACCCCATCGATCTGAATTCACTCCTCCGACCCGATCAATTGCTAAACGCTTATCCAGTTTGTATTACATATACTCCCCATTTAATGAAGCCGATCGCCAGTGTGGGTTCTAATTTTCACGTTGAATCGACCTCTACGCCTTGTGTCATTTACACATGTGTAGCATCGGCAACTCTCAGATCCCATCAGTCAAAATGTGAGACCATACACAAAATAAAAAATACCGCAATTATACGGTGTCGCTCAAATTTGATCAGAATTGGTATATACGAGTATGGGTTACCAATGATCAACAATAAATGGTGTTTCTATCTGTTCAGTGGAGGAAAATTCTACGTTGATGTTATGGCAATGATTTCTGCACAGTACAACCAGAAAAACAACAAGAAATATTTAAACCAGAAAAACAAGAATGACAAAAGTAATTAAGGTCTAACTTTAGGTACTGGAGGTCAACTTTAGCAACATGCATAGCAGAAACAAGCCCCTCTTAGTTTAGTATAAACGGTCTTCCCCATCTACTGTCTATGGTTGCAGCTGGTCTGTTAATATGTAACAGTTCATAAACAATGACAGGAAATGAGTCAAGATCAGTGGAGTTTGCCTGTTTCTCACTGGCATGCCTCCTGCACATTTGCAGGATTTCACTTTTTCTTACCTCATTTGCACATTTTTGACACTGATGTGTTCATTTGAACAAATTCACATGCTTAATGACATTTAATAATGTTCTATCATAGTATCTTTAATGTACATAGCAAGTTTCATCAATTTTGGTCTTGTAAATTCAAATATATATCCTTACTTTCAAAAGGTCATTAAATATGCAAATTAGGATGTGGATGAAGTAAACATTCTTAATGACTTTCAATAATGTTAAATCATAGTATCCTCAATATGCATACCAAGTTTCGTCAATTTTGATCAAGTAAATTCAGATATATACGCCTAATTAGGAAATTTCATTAAATATGCAAATTAGTAATTATCTTTCACATCACCCCTTTAATAACTTCACAGCTGATATATCTTGATGTGATCACATTTGTAGCAATCTCATCAAATTGCGTGCAATCGTTCTCAATGTATATCCGTTATTTCTAAAATCATTAATTATGCAAATGAGCAAAAAGTAAGCAAGCACACCTACCAAAAACTAATCAGTTCTTACCATTTGCAAACTGAATCTATGTACCAGATTTGATTCTGATCTGATGAGCCGTTTTTGAGATATTGAGCCCACAGACAGACAGCCCCACAGACAGACAGACAGACAGACAGACAGACAGACAGACAGACACACAGACAGACATCGCTGCGACATATGCTCACGTGAGCAAAAAATGGCAATCAACGAGCCGTCCAATCACAGCACACCTCAAGTCTCAAGCCAACACCAGACTTACCAGTAGTAGTAAAAAGTTAGAAGTGCAGGGGCGGAAATGGCGATCTGGAACGCACGCCAGTGCGTGAACACATACGCTATCGGCGACAGTATCATTATCCCCAACGCCCAGCACATGCAATTAAGAAAACCTGCATAGACTCGCTTGCTTGGCGTGAAGAACTCAGTGGCTAGAATGAACTGTGACAACATAACGCCCTGCAGAAAAACATGAACCGAGACAAGACTTTGTTAAACTCGACATTTCAACTATTTTTCAAGAGTCATGGCTATGTGTGTTTTGCCACGCTATCTCCTTCCTTGCACACCAGCTATCAAATGCAGTGCACTGTGACTTTAGTTGTGTGCACATGTATTTTATATGTTTCAGAAGAGTACGACTGCGACAATCAATTTAATAGGAAAGTGGTACAGTATAAGTAATAATCTGGCACTTGATGATAGTCAAACTGTTTAACTGTACTTTGCTGTTTCCTGTGACCCTGCTGAGAAACGGTGAACCCCGTGCAATGCGTAGGCTATAAATGTCACACTGTTTGTATATCTTGATAAGGACATCATCTATATCTCATTCTACAGAATACAAAATCGCGGGTAAAAATGTACATGTTCCGTCTACACTCAACATTCATTGCCTTTGCTTTGGGTAAGCATTGCGCATCGTGTAAGTGCCATGAGATCCCTCAGTAAAAACTACATTAATATATGGGGAATTCGATTCCAACATGGCAGAAATCGGATTTGAATATAATCTTTAATTCTTTATCTGACTTTTTGTATGTTATTCTACAAATTGAATCCAATGTCTTACCTGCTGAAAGAACCCGACGAAGAACCTCAGAACGCAGAACGTAGCGAAGTGTTGACTGAATGCCACCAATATACCAATAACGCCTTGTATCCACATACATGCCAGAAAGGTCGTTTTCCTGCCGAAATTGTCCGCGAAGTGACCAGCTATGAAGGATCCTACCAGTACACCGATCATGTAGATGGATGATGAAATCTGTGACAGGGCTGCTTGGTCGCACACCAAGTCCCACTGAGGAAGAGTATGAAGTGAAATGTCAGACCTACAAAAAGCATCTATCATCTTTATAACTTAAAGCTTTTCCGAGTTTGCAGAATTATCAATGTATCTTTCAGAGAGCATTATATTTTCAAGCGAAAAGTTTACTTCAATAACTAAACTCACTTTGCTATTTTCGTTATTTTTTCACTTGGGGAGAGGGGTGACCCTAAAACAAAGGGGAAAGGGGAAGGGGAATACAAAGGGGTTATGACCCTAAAGCGAAGGGGGGGGGCATACGAATGGGTTATGATATTCAAGTTGTAAGTAGATAAAACATGGATAACACTATGCAAAAATAAAATATTGTCCTGATTTTGATAAAAATATGAAAAAATGAAATATTATCCTGATTATATCTCAGCAGTTATCAACGTTGTTGTCTTACAGAGTCGTAACCTAAAAGCGGTTGGGGTTCCTCCCTCGAATTTTCCATACTGTTAAAATTTATGTAAATTACTCAAATACTAGGTAAGCTAGAATCTTCCCTCTTGGCAATGTGGTCAGCCTACGGCCCTGTCTAAAATTTGCCACAAGATGTGTATTGATATCGATTTTTGCTAGTTGTCTATTGATTATTACTAATGTCTTCGGATTTCTATAGGTTGCTTGATGACAGACCAATATAAGGTTTTAATCAGCTTGTACCACTGACCTCGGTAACTATAGTTTCCGACGATTCGTAGTACCAACCCTCAGTACAGCCTGTGGTAGTATTATCAACGGAGGAGTTTACGTACATGTAGCAGTCATCGTAGATCGGCTCGCCGTTATCATCCCAGTCAGTCACTGGTATGGTTTCGTTGATGTAGGATCCCTCGGGGACGACACAGTGGTGAGTGTCAGGCCAGGTAGCCAAGAAGACGATGGCCATAATGTGCCATGCACCGAAGAAAGCTCCAGGAATGGAAACGAGCCAGAAGATCAAGTTCTGGTACAAACCATAGTCACCGAGCAGAGCCAGTGCTTCATCTAACTCCATGGTTGTAATTCCTATATGATGGCACAAGTACAAAAGTAAGGCGCAAAAGTCAAGTTCAGAAACTTTCATCAGTTTGCTGACAAGCAGCCATCTAACAAAGTTATAATTTTACAGCTGTATGACAGTCCCAACAACAAGATTGATATACTGCTTTGTGAGCTATTCTCTGCGTCAGAATACAAGTCATCACTGATGAAACAGTCCCCGCTCGCACTACTAATTGACATGCACATGCACACTACAATACAATGCCCGTGTGCCAAGTTTGAACGAAATCTGTTCAGAGGGATAGTTGAGTTATGGTTCGAAAATATGAAAAAGTCGCGGCCATATTGGATCGTATCAAGAAATAACTTGGCATGCATATATATGCCATGATAGTAGTTTATCTGTGTGCCAACATTGAATGAAATCGGTTCAGGGATAGTTGAGCGGCCTGGCGGCCATATTGGATCGTATCGCCAAATAAATTGATGTGCATATGTATGCCACAGTACTTTATCCTTGCACAGAGTTTGGAAAAAAAATCGGCTCAAGGATGACAGGGAAACGGCTGCCGGCGGACAGACGGGTGGACTGGACCCAAATCGGCTCAGGGGTGACAGAGAAACGGCTACTGACGGACGGACGGGTGGACTGGACCCAATCTTTTAAGTCCCGCCAGACTGCGTCCGCGGGAACTAATCACTGCACAATGTATTTCCGCTTTGTCAATACCAGTAGATTTTGCGACGGCATGCCCCAGATTATTACTGATGATTTATCCGATTATCAAGTATTGTGGCCCCAGATGTTTTCTACATCTAAAAATTCCCTGGCATTGCCAAACTATAAAATGATAGCAATAATGTAAACAAGCAAACTTTGCTTCGCTTTGTACATTATGTTGTACAAAGTTTGCTTTCATCCATAAAGGTCCGGGAGATGATACACAATTGCCTAAATTGTAACACGTGAAACGTTGACTATATACTACTGTTCATGAACAAAGCCTGTTACATAAACCAACACAACTCAAGTTTGCTTTCACCATGTTCGTACACGTGTTACAGGCAACGACCATGGTGGTATCATTTCTGGTAAATGAAAAAAACTAAAGTCATCAGAAATTAAAGAAATGACCTGAGTGAATCAGTAGATAGCGAGTTGTTTTTTTAAGCTGCGAATTAGACACACACGCTGTGAAAAGACGGTGGTATACAAAATTAGATCTTTTCTAAAATTTTTCATTATCATGGCAACGGCCTCATAATTATGCAATTAAAGACACCGAATCTAACCAAATAATCATTTCAAAATACATGTGTCTGTCAGATACAATCATATGTTTTTCAGATCGCAGACCAGTAGACGAGCAGACAGACAGACAGGCAGAGAGACACTTGGAGACACTTTGGCCGCTATTACAAAATATCTACCAAAAATAGGGCATCAGAGAAATCTATTTGATTTGATCATGATCTTACTTATTAACTAAAAAAAGGAGCCTGGGTAAACACGCGAAATGTGGACTTCATCCACAACGGCCTAATTTTTCTACTTATAAGCATTTGACGCTTTGAGGGTTCGCAGAATTTGTCTTCTGTCAATGCTTGTCAACGGCAGGTTGAACTGATTATATAGGTCAATGGGGTCAATATACAACTTGCATGACTTTATAAGTTAAATATATATATAGTCCTGTAATAAAATAAAAACCAATAAAAGTATTGCATTTTGAGTAACTGCGCGTAAACATAGGGCCAACATATAGAACCCAAGCCTTAGAGAAAACCCGCAAATGTAGACACGAAATATCGTGCTCGTATTGATGCTTAACTTCTGCTGTCCTCCATTGACGTACATCTGCCGTTTAACTGTGGTTTACCCCATTTTCACTGCTCCCCTCCGGTGAAAACATCCTTGCTCATAGTTTTACAGACTCATAATTAGATCCCAGGGAGAAGGTGCAAAAGACCAGCAGATTCTAAAAAGACCCCTTGATTTGATAGAGAAAAATACGGGGAGCAGAAAAATGTGCATGCTCTGTCCGGTCAAAATAGTGCAAGGCCATTTTATTCCAAGACCGATATCATTTATGATTTCTAGAACTGTTCACGTATTCCTTCAAGGTAACGTTTCCAAGATTAGAGTTCCATTTTTCCAGCGCAAGGTGTAGTCACTGACATGATGGAGTGTGCCAACGATCATCGCGTTTATTATAATACAGAAACTTGAAATCATTTTTTAATGAGTGTCTATGCTTATTTTAACGATTACAGAACTTTGTTGTGTCGACTGGAGTATTTCTTCTTTTTAAAACACACAATTACAACCTGACTTTCCGAGTAAGCAACGCTCTCTATGGCATTCGGGAAATAAACGTGTCTTATGTTTTTTTTCTGTCTCCATAGACATTCCAGTGAACAGCCAGGATATTCTGGAAGTTATAGATTATAATTTCTTCAATGTAGAATTGAATTCTTTCCTGTGATTTTGAAGTATACATTGTTGATGTTGAGTTGATATTGAACTACCGGTATAATCTGTAACCCATGCTTAGAAGTTATCATAGTTTATAAAATGTCTTTCACAAATTCAACTGTTTCTCGTCAGGATAGAAGGCGTTAATTATAAATTTTGGTGATACAATTGAAGTGCTCAAACGCATTCGCCAACCCTAAAACGATACTGTGACTTACAGTTTACAGAACCATCTGAAATTACATCACAGAATCTTATTCATAATACGCCAAGCTGACTTTCTAAACTCTGATCACATCATTCTATGGAGCAGCAACCTCCGTTGAGACGGCACTAATGTTACACTGGTACAGTTCAGGGAATCATATCATAAACAAATCGACTGTGACATGTTTGAGTAACATTTAAAATAATGGCAAAAATGCAACAGATCGGACGGTCACGTGTGATCATATAATATGAGGATACATGTTAAACTGGAAAACACAACTTTAGGTGCCCTACAGAAAATTGCTTTCATTACTGAGTGAACAATTTGCCATGGTTCGACCACTCCAATCAATAGAACACCGACAACAGGAGTTCTACATTTCGATGGCATCAGCCGTTCCAGAGATATCTAATGAACAGTCAGATAGACAGAGAGACACACAGACAGACATCTGAGGGGACAAATGCTGTTGAATCGTCCGTTCTGTCCTCGTCTGTACTGCCTGTTTGAATAAAATAGCGCCAATGGCACTTGATCACAACTGGCACATTGTGAAACTACTCTATCTCTGGGTACACCTGTACATGAAATACTGAATGGGTAGGTGCTGCGGGTTTGGAGTTTGTCAGTAAATGCACACACAAAACAAAGTCCCGAGTAGCGAATTCCAGCCATTTTCAAACCACACTGTTTGTCAGTGGGGTAAGCAATATTCGCAAAAATCACATTTCCAGGCTAATAGACTATGTTTTACGAAATCACACGTCCTTATCACAAAATAAAACGATCTTTGTCTTTAAATCAATGCGCCAGTAAACAGGTCCAGCAGCTAGTTATGTCATCAAGTCTGTAATGTTAAGGGTCCTAACAAATGTGAGAAATCTAAAACATTAAATATGTTGTTTTTTATCAATTTTATTACCAAAAGCGCATGAAATCTCTGATACTTTGAATCAGCCATCCTGCATATTTCTAACATTCATCAAAACCTCATTTCTGTTCCACAACTCATTAAATAGTCCACAATGCAGGATTGGTGTACATTCCAAAACTACATATATGAAAGACCCCTAAAATCAATTAGTTAAAGGGGGGTTAGAAATTTCCCAAACCTATCTAACCGCTGCTCCGTTTGGCTCCATTTTTCGGAATCGGAACCTTGGAACCAGTCTGAATATCTGTACCAAATATCAATGCAGTCTGTTCAGCGGTTTTTGACTTTTTGTCGTTTACGGAAAATGGACACTGTCAAACACCGGTTGAAGCTAACCCTATATCACAACTTCCAGATGTGATAATGACCTATGGTCATTATGTTAAAAATACCGCCAATGGCGCTTGGACATAATGACCGCCTAGTATTATCGGCATTTATCACAACCACACTCTACGGCGCGCCAAATGTTACAAAATATTTATCGATTCAGTGCAAAAATAAACTGTCTTTCTCAATTGAAATAAAAATTCGGTCTCATTAGGAAGGAAAAAGTAAGAAAAGTATAATTAAAAAACAAAAGACAGAAATGTCATTTAATACTTCATTTTAACTTGAGAAAAAATCTTTTAAGCGTAATTAGGGATAAACAATTTTCAACGATTTGAAAAAGTCATACATCCATACTTATCGAAATACATACACTTATAATAGTTCGCGAAAAAGGTGCAATGAGTGCTGATTTTACAAAAAGAAAAAAGAAAAATATGTTATACAGTGATACGTCCACAAAATTCACAAGAAAATCACTAAAAATCACTACTACCACTCGGAAAAATAGTACAAAAATAAAAACGTGAGCACATACAGAAAATAATTGTAAAAGAATCAGACAAAAAAGCCATGCATGCATAAATTATTTATGTACTTAAGAAAATTAAAAGCACTACGTCTCATAATAAACGTATTATAGATAATCAAAAATATAATATGAATCACCAGCTGCTTTGACAGTAAAGAGAGAAAATCGGTGAAAAAAATCGGCAGTGATGGCTCTAGACAAAAGTGGATCTCATCTACAAAAATAAAATAAAATAAAATAAAAACGAAAAAAATAAAAAATGCCATGAACAGGGATACAAAAAAAACGCGTGGACCTGTGGAAAGAAAAAATAAATGAGGACTCGCCACAGCAAAAAAAAAGGAAAAAAAGAAGAAAAAACGAGCACTCGCCACAGAAAAAAAAGCCCGAAATTACAATTATTTTATTCAAAAAACTCATGGTTCACGTTTCCTTCGATCGATGAATCCCCAACAGCGGGGAATCCGATCACCACATACTCCAATGTTTGACGAAATATTAATTGAGCATTTCAGTGATAACGTGACATCTTGAAACCTAGCTCTGTTTGGCTGGGCCCTGCTCTACTTGAAACCATACGCTTGATGAAATGAAGTGGGCAATATCACCTAAAGAACGTCAAGTTAACAGTGAATAGTTCCAGAGAGTCAAGTTAACTGAGCCAATTTCAGGCAGTCCACAGGTCAGATCACGAGCGAGACGTACACCCATGACCCTTCATAGCAACACTGCGAACAAATCGATGCCTTAGGCGCGGTATGGCAGGGAGCACACTGCAGGCCTTCCACCGAGCCGCACTGTCATCGCCGTTTGGCCTACATGATTTCTACGCAGTTTTATAAGTATGGTTCGATACATCGGGTTCAAATACCATGATAATAAACCACCTCGTTGTTTGCTAATTCCTCGTCTATCCTCAAAGATCACCCAAATCATGATAAAATGAATAGTTTTGAAGAAATCTGCCGCATGTTGAGAGAACGTCCATCGTTTTCCGTGTTGAAGACGAGCGACGCAACTGTACACACCTTACGACTACGAGTATGGCGAGAGTGACCGCCTTCGCAACGCCAGACACTCTCACTATACTCGCAGGGCTAGACCGGCACATACACGACATGTCGATCCCCATTGCAGAAATCTTTATATCCACACAGTCCAATATATGGAGCTACGATATTTGTGCAGTAGCCTATGCATAGCTCTGGGCGGCAGGGCAGGGCTGTGAGTTACCGGCGTTATACGTCCTGGCCGTATAACGCCGGTGTTATACGGCCTGGCCGTGTCCGGTAACTCACAGCCCGGCCTTGCTGCGGTTCCGTAGCCCTACCACTCCCTTTGCTGGTTGTGTTGAGCTACAGTGTACAGAGAAATAGCGGCTGCTTGATCAGTGTTTGTCAAGTCGGGCGCGTTCGCGTTCTACAGGTACTACTACTACTAGTGAAAACGTTGCCTCGAATTTAAACGGAGTGTTTCAGCCCGAGTATTTTTGCCTTTGCCACACTCCGTATAGAGGCTAAACCCACGGGATACGTGTGTGGCTCGATACATAGCGGCCGCTGCTGGCTTTGCATGGCAGGGCTGTGTACGTGTTACCGGCGTTATACGGGAGGCCGTGTCATGCCAGTAACACACAGCCCTGCCATGCAGAACTATAGGCCGCAGAGTGCTGCGTGGTATGCAATTTTACTATGCATACCCACACGGCGGCCGCTGTGTATCGAACCACACGTAACCGTGGGCTAGCGGCAAGCCATCGTTTTGTTGGGGTTTGGGCACAGACTGTCTATGGTTTGGGAGAGGCGGCCCTTCACTTTACAGCGAGGGGATCGCTGGTTGCCGGCGTGTAGGCCTACTGTACTAACGACGGGACCGCCGGCCGCTGGCTTACCACCTCGAGTGTACATTGGAGCGAGGGGACCGCTGGCAGCCGACGAACCACCACGAGTAGAATGGGACGTGTCGATAACTTGGACGTCCATGAGATGATATTGAAGACTAGAAGCTGAGAGTTACCGCAGAAATACCCCAAATATCATGTCCAACATCCGAGTGTGATGATCCAAAACCCTCTGGCATTAAACTGTAACAATCATGACGTTGACAATTATTCAATTTTCATGCTGGGCTTTTTCTGCGGGGTGTCCCACTCTGTTTTCTTTTCTCGAACGGGCCTCTTTTTTTTCTACTGAGGTTTTTTTTTTTTTTTTTTTTTTTTTGGTAACCTCTTTTTTTTTGTAACCTCGCTTTGGTTTTTTTCCCAAGCTGACCTCGTTTTGGTTTCTTTACAGCCTCAACGCCGGCGCGATCTCGGTCGACTTTTCAATTGTGATTCTCTTTCTTTTTTTAGTCAGACCTGATGGTGGTTCGTTTTGTTTTTTGGTAGTAGTGCAAGTACTATTTGTGGTTTTGTTTTTAATCATTTCAATATTTTTTGTGTGTGTGCTTGATTTTTTTTCTTTTTCCCCTTATAATCAGCATTCATTGCACCTTTATATCAAATACACGTGTATGTGTACATCAATAAGTATGGGAGTGTGGTATTTCCAAATTTTTGAAAAGTTTATCTTCTCATTACGGTTTAAAGAATATTTTACAATTAAGCATTACATAACATTCTGCCCTTTTTTGCAATAATACTTTTCTCGTTTATTTTCTTCCGTAATTCCATCGAATTTTTATTTCAATCGAGAAAGACGGTTGCACGTCATCTTTATCTGTACAGGCACATTCAAATATTTAATGACACGTATTTTCAAATGAATGCTCTTTTATGAAAAGGTACATTAATAAAATGCAATGATATGGACGAAAGAACTTTTTTCTTTATTATTCATACACGTTTAAGACTTAAATTTTTAGAAAGAAAATTTGACAGTTTATTTTTACTCTATGACGATAATATTTTTGAAACATTTGGCGCGCCGTACACACTCACTGTGAATTAGACAGACCACGAAGTCAATGAGCAACATATAGGTGAAAGACTATTTTTCACATTGCGATGTTAAGCTCATTTTTATGAGAAAAGAGACATGTATATGTATATGGAGAAAAAGCAGAAGACATATTTGTAAATTGTTTGTTAAGTGACAATCATATATGCATCTCTTGAAATTTTGTGGTTATAAGGTATAACACTAGTGTAAGAATAATGAGGTTAGAATAAGTTAGTAAGCTAAGTTGACAGTAATTAAGATTACAAAATTATACACTAAGCTGGGTAAATCTGATTGAAATAAATGTTGAAAAGTAGCAAAGTCATGGTCATCTTTTGTCTAATACCTTGTGTAAGTTCATGAACTTTACATAAATCTTGCTGTAGATTTGTTGCTAATGGGCAATAACTGTGTTTCAGATCATTTGAGAGCAATCCATCCATGACAGGTTTAAATTGTTATGTACTTCTATTGAAAGGAGAGAAACTTCTCAAATAATTTTTTTCCCTGTAATTTGCTGTGAGAACACATGGACAGATGCTCAGGACTCTATGCTGGTGCTACCTTGATAACTAACCTACAACTTGTAACGTCATTGTCTAACCTGTTCACCCCAATTTCCTGTAGACAGGTCCACACTCTCCATTGATAACAATGGGTTTGGGCCGTACCATTGTAGTGAAAGACTGTAACATGTGAGGTTGTGGATACTTAATCTCTGGAATGTCAAAGTCTGTATATTGACTCAAGGATGTTTACTTAACAAATGCCTAGGGTCATCTCAAAAGTGAGAATCTAAACTATGAAATATGTTTTTTTTTAATGCTTTTGATGCCCAAAAGAGCATAGAAATCTCTTATACTTCGAATCAGCCATCCTGCATATTTCTAACATTCATCAAAACCTCATTTCTGTTCCACAACTCATAAAACAGTTCACAATGCAGGATTGGTGTACATTCCAAACTACATATATGAAAGACCCCTAAAATCAATTAGTAAAAAAGGGGGTTTAGAAATTTCCAAAAACTATATAACCGCTGCTCCGTTTGGCTCCATTTTTCCGAATTGGAACCTTGAACCAGTCTACGTATCAGCATCAAATATCAACGCAGTCTGTTCAGCAGTTTTTGACTTTTTGTCGTTTACGGAAATGGACGACATCAAACACCGGTTTGAAACCACCTCTATATCACTACTTCCAGTTGTGATAACAACCGCCTGCGGAGACCTTCTGTCTATAATAATCTCTGAGGGCAGACTTTGGCAGAAACCCATTGTTTTGCGGTGATGATGCATCATCCAGGCATTGGAATTCTGAGATAAAAAGTTGGGTTTAGATCAATTTATCTATGACAATTCAATAATCAAAATATTTGATTAACCTTTGAACTAATGGCTGACGTGATGGCGAAGCATTCATAAAGTTGATGTGATTTTCGTAAGATATTGTTAAAATAATGGCGTACGCCGTCTTTATAGCAATTCGACGAGTGCATTTCGACGACCAGAATGAGAACTGGCCGCGGCAATTAATGATAATTCAGTCAAGAGTTTCAGTCATTGATCTAAAATTTGTATCTCGAGAACGAGCTTGATCTTTCTCAGGGTTGGCTTGCCCTCCTTTTATCTATTTGAGGATAATGTTCGAAAAACTGCTTTACGACAAAAACAACCATCGGTAGTGTAGTGCTGTCTCAAGTATTTTCAACATTTTCCTTCTCCATGAGAGAACCGTTTCTTGTCAAATATTAACTTCCTCATGTTAGACTCCGCAAAAACTGCGGAGTTGGGTGTTTCAGTGAAGAAATTTTGGCTCATTAAAAATTAGATATAGATATCAAAATACACGACGTTCACGATCATCATAACGGAACGCGACGAAGTACGCTTGCAGTTGCTCTTCCAACTAGTATTTTTTAAAATCGCTTACAAGTAACATCCTCAAACCCCCGCTATTGATAACCAATGCAACCGAAGAAAACCAAAACCAAACAAAACTCCGTGGTGACGATTTAGTTTTGAAAGAAAAACGACCCACAAAAAAAACACGGTATACAATGGTCCATGCACTGCCCGATGTTCACCATAAAATGGTCGAAAAATGCATAGAATGCACAGTACTGGCCTCTGAATGCAAAAGTGCAAAATGACTCCCGTGTGAAATTGTCCAACCTACCTTGACGAAAAGGTGTCAACGAACAGAAAATGTCTGCTATGAGTAGATGCAAGCTTTAAACAATCCGGTCTCGTGTAAACGATGACCAATTTTACGGACACTCGACAAAGCAAGTCATAATTGATGACACAGTCCCCCCTAGTTGATTGGTATTTTGATTACAAGTCCTCCGAGGGCGAGGATAGTGTCATGTTCATTAATTAGGGCTGCAATACAGATGGGACTTTATGGCCGAGAATGAGTTCAATGGTGAAAACGTATAACCAATGTGGGCCCCACCCTAATTACAAAAGCTCATTAAATAAGTCCAGTTGTAATTAATCGACAGGATGTTGCCACACATGTTTTCATCTTATTATTACACTGACAAATTATCACCTGTACCACATTTCATATAATTTGATGCAGTGCTTTTGGACATTCACCCTAAAAATAAAACTTCAATATGTATTCGCATTAGCAATTAATTTAATAACGCTAAGTGTCACTGAATTGTATTACAGCTGAGTGGGATCAAATTATGTACCAAGTTTCATCAAATTTGATGCAGTATTTCTGGACATATCACGCTAATTTGGAACGCCACTTAAATATATAAAATGAAAATTTGTTAAAATGACGCTGATAAAATCTTTATTCATTGTTAACGCAATGTAAGCTCAATATTTCTACCGATTTTAATGAAATTTGATGAGCCATTTCTTGATATAGACTAATTACGAAAATTCGTGAAATATGCAAATCAGCATTTAATTGACATGCTACTGCTTCATATCTTTGCACGCCATTACATTACTGGAAGATTAACATCTTTACAAAGTTTTATCAAATTTGATGCAGCATTTTAGGCATATCACACTAATTATGAAATTTCATCAAATATGCAAATTAGCATTTTATTGATATGATACTTCGTAATGTCTTCACACAGTATTACAGTACTGACAGATCAACATCTGTACCACGTTTCATGAAATTTAATGCTGTATTAGTACAGTAGGAAAGTTCATTTAACATGCAAATTAGCAATTAATTAATACGGTACTGCTAAATGTATTTGTATAGTACACTATAGTAGGACTGTTTGCTGAAGATTTGTACCATGTTAAATTTGTTGCAGTATTGGGAGACATATCACCCTAATTACAAAAAAAAATCATCAAAACATGCAAATTAGTAATCAATTAACACAATACTGACATATGTCATTGTTTGCTACTCGAACTCTGTATGACCAACACCTGTACAAAGTTTCATTAAACTTGGCCCAGGCGCACCAGAAACAGAGCTCTAAACACTAATTATGCAAATTAGCACTAATTATGCATGCCAAACCAAATTAAATGGACGTGCATATGAATGTCATGGTGTATTATCCTTGTACCAAGTTTGAAAAGAGTTGGCTCAGACATGTCTGCGATATCTGTATCAAAGGATCCATGAGCCCCTTTGGATTGATCCTGGAGCCCCTGTGGATGGACATCAAATACAGAAAACAAAACCGGCGTCATGCGGCCATTTTGGATCCGATTACGCAATCATTTGCGAACGAAATTTAAATTGTGTACAGCTGCTTCCTCAAGAAACGGAAAATCTTACTATTGCAATTCCGGTCTGAGTTACATATTGCAGAAATCAATGCGTTTGAATTTCTACCGATTCTGCATTTACAATTGTGAATGCTATGTCAGATAACTTCCCGGAGAGACACAATATTGTTAGCCACAAACGTATTTGAAGCACTGCTACCAGAAGATACACCTAGGAGCCTCCTCTAAACATTGTTGTACATAACTTTTTAGTTTGTTCAAAAACCTTTGATTTGTAGTTAAACCACAAATGGCAGCAATAAATTTTCCTACAGTAAGCAGAAAACACTTTCTTGACATCAATAGAACAGTGTTTTCATTGTCTCAATAACATATTGGCTCTAACACAGAAAGTACGTCTTTGTCGTTCAATATCAACATCATCAGCCTTATCACTAGTAATAATATGCCCCAAGTGAGTGTGCTGAATAACAAATTTTATCCTGTTAATGTTGTATTACACGAGTTCGATAAAGGGTAATTTTTCTGCCATTAAAAACTGTTCATTTCGCTTTTCTTTGAATTCTAGATTATGTCATTTTCTTTAGCGTAATCTTCACATACATGGAAGGATATACTGTAAACCCTTAGTTAGTGCTGAATGGCAAATTTTACCCTGTTACCGTTGAGTATATACAAGAGTACGAGAAACGGTCATTTTTCTTCCATTAAAAACAATACATTCCGTTTTGGGGGGAATCATGTCATTTTCTTTACCGTAATCTTCACATTCATGGAGGAGATACTGTAAACCCTTAGCTAGTGTCACAAAGCTTCTGAATTAGATCAACAATGTAAATGTTAAAAAGGTATGGAGAGAGCACCCCTCCTTGCCTTACACCATTACTTACAGAGAACCAATCAGACATTGAATTTCCCCATCGAACACAAAACAAGTGGGTTTTTATACCAAATAAGAAGGAAATCTTACTATTTAAAGAGGGGCATTCCTATCAATAAGCTTCTGCATTAATTTGAAGTGATTCACTGGATCGAATGCTTTCGATGCATCGAGAAAACAAACGATAATCGGAACCCCCTTTGCTGGTATAGTATTCAACTATTTCTTTAACTGCGAATAAACAGAGGTCAGTAGAAAGGTTACGTTATGCAAACTTCAGAATACGTTTTAATTTAAACAAATCTAAAGTATTCTAATCCAATGGGGATATATGCCATTTGTATAAATAGCAAGTAATTAGTTTTGAACGGACAAAAATTTCGACAAAACTTAGTCCAATTTATTGTGACTCAAGCTAAATTGAAAATGTTGATAATTCCACTGTGTCCACGTCATGACCACTGGATGACATTTTGACCTTAGATCGTAAACAATATGTGCAATCTGTGGGAAAAAAGTTGGAACCACATTTGTCCTAAAGGAGGCAATAACGAGCCACGACATAAACCTTTGTCCAGAAGGACATTCTCATGAAATATTCAGTCGGAATTGAGAGTCCCAACTTGCAAGAAAACAGTTAACTTCTCCCGCCCACGCAGTGTCCTTACGAGGTCATCTCTACATTCCACCGGCTGTTACACTGAATGTAATTGGACAGGCTCAAGTTGCATTCGCAAATACTGGGGGTGGGAAAGGCTTGAGAAATTCAGAGGGAATTTGAAAGTTTTAGGCCAAGTAGAGGGGGTTTGAAAGGCTTGCACTGGGTATAGGGATCTGAAAATATTTTTCCCTGTTTTTTGAATTCTATTTTTTTCAGATTCCACAAATTGCTAGGTAACTCAATGAAAAAAAAAAACATTGATAGTGATTAAACATATTCTGAAATCATTTTATAGCTTTAAATGACTTTTATTCTGAAAAAATCTAAATAGTATGAATGCAATGGAATTTCCATTGGAAACACAACACGTAGACTTTGTAACAGGAGACAGGTGTTGTAATTGTTTACATTTTACATACTTTTGTTCAATGTATAAACCAGAGTTTCTTGTTCTATTCCCTGTAGCATGTATTAAACACCAAGAATCCACTTTACTTCCAATATCAACACAATTAAGCCGTATATTGTAATTTTTACGATTGAATTGCAGGCCAGGTTAGTACTGACTGTATATAATACAAACTGTTGACAATCCAAATACTTGGTTTAGGGAGTAAAACATTGAGGACACAAAAATATATGAAAATATCAACAAAATTGCAGCTACCATCCCTTTCACAAACTACCGATGAAAACAAACATCTATTAAGGCTGTATTCAACAATGTGAATACATTGGCATTTCAGCATTGTTTGTGAGCAGATTGCTCTTCAGGAAGAACATGTAATTGTCCATAGAGAGTAACTGAGATGCGAATGATCAGTAGCTATTTTTGTCAACAATTATATTCTGTGTGTCGACATCATTTTCCTGTACTGTTTTTGAATCATATTGAATGTTTTAAGCTTGTTGACGCAATCAGAGTAATGCAACAGTGTTATCGTAACACTTGACTTAAAATGTTGAATATTTCAACATATTTGGAATTGCAACAAGACACTTTGATTGATACGAAGATCAAAAATAGTTAAACGTTTGGCCATATAATATTCGGGATTTGAATATTGTGATGATGTATATGCCCTAGGGGCATTTGAAATGCTTTTGAAGATTTTAAGAAGGGTCTAAAACGAATAAAGTTTTCAATCGTAGTCCATTCCCCATCAGAATTTGTGAATGCAGCCTTCGTACCAATGTATTGCCTATTCGCCATATACAGCAGGTCAAAGTGGTCACTACTCTGCGACGAATAGTAAGTCGTATTTTTATATGATTAAAACCCAATGAACAGCTCTGTGGTGGCATCGTACTGCCGAGTAAATTGTTCACTCAGTCTGATAGACTTAAAGATCCGTCGCTCGAGGAGGCTACGCTACCCAGAGCGACGAACTTTCAGTCAGTATCTAATCACAGTGGTGGGACTGTGGTCTAATAATATACTCGTCAACTCGGCCCACTTCTGGTTATTTATTTACTTTGTATACATTAGCCGACGCTCCTTTTCGCGCCAAAACAGTGGTAGTACAGTTAAGTGATGTGCACAAATTAATATGAAAACTGAGTTGTCAAAGGTTGCTTAAACACTGTTTATGTCTAGAATTATTTCCCTTTTTTTCACTTTTCTGACTATTACAATCTCTGACAGATATCTTGTTTGTTGACCTTGAATTCATTGCCTCAGACAGATGGCGGTCACGTGACACAGATATGCTCGTCTAGTGGAATTCAAACATGTTTAGTAACTGCAGCTTCCACACTACAGCTATACGTCGACACTTGGGTTGCCTTTATCCGAAATACCTATATACATCGATCAGTTGCCTTTCCCTTGGATATGGATTGCACATACCTCATCTCACCATTCTTCCTTTTTCACTTTACAATTCCATCAGGCTTATCGAGACACAAAAACTTGAACACCATCTTGAATTCGCGGTATGAGTCATATGTTTTCAAGTTGACTGCACATGCACTGTCTACGGTTCGGTGTTGATCTCTTAGCCTGAGAGCCGATTGGCTGCTGGCACAGACTTCGATTCCAACACGTGGGTTTTCAGAGTTCATATATGTCAAATGTACGGTTCCACAAATGTTCGGCGATAACGATTTTTCAAACTACAATTGCGGGATCAATTTCGGAAATAAAACTCCTTTACACCATGTGAAATTACCGAGCGTAACGCAGTAATTACTCGCGAGCTGCAGTATGTGAACTACATCAACAGGTTGTCTGCATTACGACCCCGTCAGTAAATAACACAGGGGACTGTAAATAGTGATGCATCCGAGTGCAAAAAAGTTGAGCTTGAAAAACAGGCCCTCGTTAAATTTCTTACCTGTACGTCCCTATCCTCTCAGATCGAAGCTGCTTATTTTAAAATTGATTAATTTGCACACTGCGTTGTCCCCGTCACAAAAGCCTCACACACGGAATAGTATGACCTCTAACTTTAAACGAATTAAGATATGATGCATGATTGGTTTGATATGCATGGTGCATGTGTATCGGACTAGCCACAGATACAAAAACACAATGCATGCATGGACTGTAGCGCAGAGTAGTGAATGAATGCCATTTTGGAATGTATTTAGTTCATTTGCAATTCTAGCCAAAAACCGAGCCGAGTCATCCGACCCTACGACAAATACGAGGGAAACACTGAGAAAGTCTGTTTACTAGTCTGTTATGTTTACCAGCGCGCGGGGACATTGCTGCACGTGCTTAAGTAACTATATAAGATGCGTTAAGTTGCATTTGATATATATAAGATCGGACTGTGTAAGTGCAAATCGACTCATTCAGAATATAATAAGAGATTAGGACATCAAGTGAAAAATCGAAACTTACCCCTCAAAGTCCGGATTTTTTGGTTTCCTTCATGGCGAGTACAGGTTCAAAAACATCTCATTAGAAATACGACATGAGCTGATAAGAAATCAAATCGATTTGGGTTAATAATTAACAGTAAGACAGAGCAGTAATGCTCACAACGTACGAATCAAACACGCAGTTGCACGGGGCCAGAAGGCATTACTTTCATAACAAATGTGTAGAATTTGTTGACGTTATCAATAAAGTTAACAAATGTGTAGAATTTGTTTACGTTATCAATAAAGTTAAAGTTTTGTAAATCATTGATAAAAATATGATATTTCTGTCATTATTCCATGCTTACGTTTACTAAGTATCGCCAACGGCCGGGCGGTTGTAGCAAGGGCCCATAGTTGTATAACTGCGCAGTAACTTGCGATATCACAGTATTGCCTTTGCAGTCCTTCTGTAAATAATTATTTTAGAGAGACTGTGCACAGCATAATGACAGAGATATCATATATTTATCAACAATGTTAATAATTATAAACTTATCAATAACATAAACAGTTTTTACACAGTAATAAACCCTAAATTATCGCTCTGGGCTGTGCAGTTGTTTGATCATGAACTCTGACCGACAATGTATTGTTGAAATTAAACTTCATCATATTACTTCAAATAACAGTAATCTCTCGCTCTAACGACTACCAGTAGTACGAATTATCGGTTATAACGTACGTACAATTAATGTGTCCCCCGAAAAGGCTAGTCTGGATTCGAATTCCCTCATTTGAACGAACACCTCAGTTTAACGAACGTTTTCTCTGTCGCCAAGCATGGTCGTTAGAGCGAAGATTTACTGTATATATATATATATATATATATATATATATATATATATATATATATATATATATATATATATATATATATATATATATATATATATACAAAAACTGAAGAAGGTAAAAAATTAAAATTACGACCTTTAATTTGTTTTGTCTGACACTGTTTTGTGAAACTTGCGTATAAAGATATAATGAAAAAATACAAGTTTTTGAAGTTTGCCAAAGTTGTATCGGCAAAATAGGAACCCGTTGAAATAACTGTGTTTTGCTGTCAATATTATCAGAAAACACGAAATTTGTCATAGAAAAATTCAAAATTCATTGTAAATGAATCTAATCTGTGCAATTTCTTATCTATGTGATTCCATCAACAGTGTATTCTTCTTCTTCTTCGTCTTTGAGAGAGAGAGAGAGAGAGAGAGAGAGAGAGAGAGAGAGAGAGAAGAGAGAGAGAGAGAGAGAGAGAGAGAGAGAGAGAGAGAGAGAGAGAGAGAGAGTTCAGCGATCTTGTTCGGGGGGGGGTCAGTTATTCAGTTTTGGGAAATATTATTTAGGACCATCGTATGAAAATATTTTGCTGTTAGGGTTAAACGAGGAAAAGTGCATATGAACGCAAACGCAAACGAATAAGATTGCAGAACAGATCGTTGAGTGTTGACTAGTAGTCCAATTAGAAAAGGATGACGTTTTAACCATGAGATCGCGTGCTTTATCATTAAAAATTGGCAAAGAAATGCGGTTGTCTGCCCGGCACGTACTTTTAGAAAAATTACCACACAACTATCGCAGTACCTGGCTCTTCAATAACATAACCATACAGATTGTTCTCAACGATAACAATTCTAAAAAGACACCTATCCAATAATCCTAAAATTCAAAGAGTACCGACCATGTAATTCACTTGAATTGCCTTCGAATTATTAGCTACGTACCTGCGCTCATTAAGCATTGTAAGCCATTATAAAAAGAGTAGTTACTCAAGGCATGAAAATTCATTACCTCTCTCGCTACCCCCATCCCGTGTAGGAGTGAGCGAAAGCAAGCTCGTAAGCTTACTTTATCATTACGGATAATTACAGCCTCGTTAAAGACGAGAAAAGGAGTTCAAAATGTTAAATGAATTGTAAGCCCCTCTTACCTATTTCATGCCACTGATTCCAAGGACAGGTGCCGCCAACTTAACTAAGCTGTCCGTGCATAAAGGTGTTCGTCCGCAGTTTTTCATCGGGCGGGCAAATTTCAAAACTAATAAGCGAGCGGGGAGAATAAATTCGATATTTACTGTGGGCGGGGAAGAGATTTCTTTTTTTAGTGGGTGGGGAGAAAAATTTTGACAGTGGGTACCGGAAAATACGTATAGGGAGGGAAAGCCGTGGTTGATAGAACTTGAGGGGAGATTAAGCGCCTAACTTAGAGGAGAACAATGTGCCAAGGTATACTTGCTAGCTGCTCGCACGGTTTTGCGTTGATCTGGGTTGCCTGGTGGGCAGCTAGTGAGCAGTGGGGAATTTCAGGAGTGATAAGAAGGCATTTTGCCCCGTAGTGGGGAGAGGGCAGTGGGGAGCTAGAATTGTTGTGGGGAGTGGGGAGCGGGCAGACCATAGATATTGGAGGGAAGTCACGGTGGGCAACAAAATTCCATGGGAGGGCACATTTTCTGTGAATGCCAGTGGGAGGGCAGTTACGAACAGCTCTACTTTCCCCTCTAAATTTTAGGCCATATAAGTAAAATCGGCATATCAACCTTCAAAACGTGTTTTGTGATGATTTTGCGAAATTGATGAAATTTACCAATTGGCGGCAGCTGCAAGGAGTTCGTGATCGATGATTCTACCGTCGCCCTCATTCACATTGCTTTCTTTATGAAATGTCCAGTGAAGCCAAATGCTCAGACTCGCGACTTTTTGGTAGACTTCCAAACATTCATTTTCTGTCGATGCATTTGAAATTAGCTGCATGGTTACGTTGGACTAATAATGGATCTTTACGGAGTTCTAGTCTCCCGCTAATCTGATTTTTGAAATGGGCCTGCATGACTAGAGGTGAGTATGGCTTTACGGTGAGCGAAGAATGGCCAGCTGTTTAAACAATGATTTTGACTTTACGTATACCAGTGAAACTAAATTCAAAGCAAACAAAATGAATCTTCATCCCTACACACTGAAACAGTTGACATAAGGCTTCTTATAATTTATGAAAAATTTACATCTAATCTAGACTACTCTTCAAAAGTCTTGCCACAGACTAAAACACTATAGTGTATATAATGTCCCTCAGTTCAGCAATACCCGACATGCTTTGATTATAAAGTGAATTCTAGGTGTAGAACAAAGCGATATGAAACGGAATATAACACTGGACTGCTTCGGTTTTACTCCTAATCTACTGTTCTCTTTGATTCTTAATTTTGTACACAGCAGTTTAATTATAATTATAATTATATTTTGCAGTGATTGCTTATTTAAATATTTATTTTGCAAACTCATGTGATTTAGATTTGTTTGGTCATCATATGATTTAAAACTCAAATTATTCAGTTGCCGTATGTCCTCATAGACCGCAAGTTATGGGAATTTGAATTTACTGATCACCAGTGGTAATTCATGATCGTTGTAATACGACCGACGGGAAAAGGATTACAAATAGATAAGCTAAGGGACTGGTCAGTTTCTTCTTCGGCCTGGTGGGAGGGAGGGGGGCGGTGGACAATTTCTTGCGGACATCAAAACGTGGGTGACCCAACTATTTCAACTTTCGAAAACAGGGTGACCCCCCCCCCCCGAAAACTGTAAGTTAATGATGAAATTTGTGGCTGGTATGATGCTTTGCAAAATATACTTTCAATTTGCAAACATCCGGATATCTCTGATAGGCCTATAGCCTATCTATCTATCTATCTATCTATCTATCTATCTATCTATCTATCTATCTATCTATCTATCTATCTATCTATCTATCTATCTATCTATCTATCTATCTATCTATCTATCTATCTATCTATCTATCTATCTATCTATCTATCTGTATAAACCAATGAGAAAAATCACCCAGGTAGGACTTGAACCCGCGTTTCTAGTAATATATTCACAGCTCCTTAAGACAACTCCTTCGGGAGAATAACCAGTGTAAAATCTGAGTCCGCGTCGAAAATTGCACTGAATAATGTAATTCGTGGCCTGTAGGGTGCAAGTGTGTAGTTCAAAGACACTCGGGCTCCCGTAATCGAGCATTTCAAAAAACATGATGATAACCCCACCCCATATCACGAAAGTCAAAAACAGGGACACACCCCCCCCCCCCATCCACACACACACCCTGCCCGAATGAAGAAACTGACCAGTCCCTTTATAGCACTAAAAATGAGGCTAATACAGCTGGCTACGGTACTTTTCAAAACAACTTACATAAACTATTTGAGAAACACGTATCAGCTTGGACAGCTATATTGTACACTGTGTTGAGGGACATACCCTTGCATACGTTAGCGAACAAGTATGCACTCCACTATTTTTTTCACCGATGAGGGCGTGACAGGGGAATCCCCGAATATCCAGACCAACGTTAACCAGCCCAGCACAGCGTGAATAAATTACCAGCCTGGACGCACCGTTCTGCTCCGACGCCATGATGGAAAATACGGGAGTTTTTCGTGTTTTTGCACCAATTCTTCACTGATCAGTTAATTGATATATTTCCACAGCATTCGGTAAGTACGGAGCCCGAGATCGATTAGAATCGTATCCCATACTCATTATATATATATGCAACAAGTAGTCGTTGTCCCTTTTGACATTTGATTAACACTTACTGAGAAGTGTGAGATACTGAGGTAGGGCTAACCCTTCGTTCGCAATGTACACATACATTGTACCTGTGCATGTATTGCTGCGCAGTTTTAAACCACAATGCGTCAGTGTCGATGACAGCCATGTAACTGCGGTTTCATTACCACATTAAAAGTTACTGTGTTATATTACCATCCAAATAACATTGTCAGCATAACAACAGTACTTTCTACGCTTCGCGTAAAGCAGGTGTTTGTAAAAAGAAGACGTGTGTGGTGATTTGAGTTAATGAGGTTGATATTGAAAGGGTGTCGACGGCACAGGCGCTCGTGGGTTAGGCAGAGTCTAGCTGATCGATCGATCGTCTGCTCGATCAATCGATCCCGGTGCCCTGCTCTGCATTTAGCTCTCTAAAACCGGACACCTACGTTCTATTATGAGACTGCAGAGCACCGAGTGCGCGATCGATTGTTCAAGCTGACCATGGGAGCTGACTGACTACCCAGCCCGTAAGGCGTAAGCACTTGTGGTCGACTCTGCGATTTTCATGATGACTCCTGGTTTTAATTCTTGATTTAAAAGGCAATTATTTAAGTTTTCTCGATAAAAGTTTGAGCAAACGTTTAACGTTGCCGTTTTGAGGCACATACAAAGTTAAAGGGCCATTAGCTGTCACCTATTATGATCTCTGTGCGGATTTGTTTTGTATGTCAGTTGCGATTTCATGTTCTACTCGTCAAGGCATACTGATACACCTGCACCAACTATTTAGCTTGTCAAGACAGTGTTTGTTCGTGTAAAATGCATTGTCATTGTTCACATTTGAATTTGAGTGTGGACCAGTACTCACTTGTCAATAATAACAAAGCAGTGTAGAGGCTGAATACTGTGTCCCTCAACGTGCTTTGCGGGAGTGGAATATGAAAGTAGTGAGCTGACAGGTAGAACGTTCCTCGGGGACACATATGATATTCAGACTCTCAAATTTTTACATTTGTCTTCTGAAATACTACTTGTTGGGCTTCATTTGAAAGCTCTTGGTGTAAGAAAACTTTCACTAGCTTAGCTTTTGGAAATTAGAAAATTTTATTTTTCTCCATACGAGTTAACATAGGAAATGCGGCCATTTTGAATTTTAAATATCCATAAATCTTTGGTTATTTGATTCTCTAGTACCAAATTTGCACACTGACGCCCGATTTTTATTTTTTATTTTGAAAAAGAATGGTTGAAAGATTCATTAAGTAAAGTTTGAGCAAAAGTTTAAGTCTTTCACTTTCGAGGTACATACTACCTTAAAAAACAATAAAGTAGAAAATTTATCAATGGGGTGAAATTACTGGCCTGTTGAGATCTCACACTCTCTGTACTGGACAGATGTACTGGTAGCTTTGGCAGCAAATTGAATGTCAACACAGTAATTATTTTAAATGTAGTTTTACACAGGACCCCTCTGAGGTCCCCCTGGGACTGTGGTTTACAAGGAATCTAAATGAAAAAGAAACCTACACAATAGTGTAATGTTACAAATGTGACCATTAGATTTTGGAAGGAGGTGGTCAACCCAATGGTCCATTGGCATTTTGGAGTGATGACAATATCAAAGTTATAAAGGCAATGTTTTCATGACCACATTTTAAACAGTGCCCTCATCAGAGCTCTCTCATTTGTGGTTCCACAACTTTTGAATTCCTGTATTTTTAAACCATTTGATATTCAACGAGCATCCAGCGTGAACAGATCTGTGCAGAAATTAAAAGACCCATTTATTTGCCCATGTACCATACACCAACTCAACCATGCCTCTGAGAAAATTAAACATGGCTTGTTGATTTTAGTGTGTTTTAAATGTTTTTCATCAATTTGTTTGATTGATTGATCAGTGTAACAATAGTATCAAAATTACACACAAAGAGACTCTTTAATATTAACATAAGAATAACAGGATATTGTGTCATTCAAGGGTCAAAGGTCAGGGCTTGTCAATTTAGGAATGGCATCACCCGTCTATTGACAGTGTTGATGAATGGCATAGAAACACAAAGATTATCTGTCAAAAATGGTACACATGTCAAAAATAATATTCTGGCAGTCCTGATAGGCTAAATGCATAAGAAATGTTCAAGGTCACTAATAATGTATTTTTTCTTGAAATTCAAGTTACTTCATCAAACAGATACATGTACACTCACAACTTTGTCAAAAGTTCCAGACTATTTGTGAATAAAAGGTCTGTTACCTAACAGTAATGTCTTCCGGTGACTAGCAATGGAAAAGTTTTAGGTGCACAGAAAATTTACTGTACCAGGTGAAAGGTCACTTCTTCCGATTCTGTGTGTAGTGTTTGCATTTTGACTTTGTATAGGTTGCCTTTCACAACGACCCTTGACCCATATACAGATCACTTGAAGGGTTTTTGTAGTACCACACCTTTGTGGTATATGAGATAAACTATTGGCATTGCTCTCTGATTATTCATTGCAATGTTGAACCAGAGACTGAAACTAAATCATGACAAATAGGAACACATTGTATTTATGTGACATGTTAAATCATGAAAAAGTGCAATTTCAATGTTAAAGCCCCATAAGCTGTATCTTTATGCACTTTACTTACCAAATAAATACCTTCCAATCTTTGAAGGTACTGTATGTTTTGGATTCCTGTTATTATATATACTAAGCCATGTTGTCTTTGAAAATGTCACTATTTAAATCCTTGGTGATGGATTTGGTTGATTAAATTCAGGCGCTTAATGTGTACATTCTGCTACGGCCATATTTGTGTTACTACTCTTAAATTTAGTTGTTAAGATCTAAGATGTGCTTTCCTTGTGAAAATTATTGGAAAAATGGTGTTCACTGATGTATTTTTGTAAAAGCATTACATTTGTATACTGTTGGAGTTAACACCAGAAAAGAGGTCAGGTTAAATTAAATTTGTGAAATGAAGGCAATTGAATTTCCATATATAGTTGTCAAATATAGGGTGACAAATATTTTTGTGTTGCCGCTTACATATCTCAGAGCGAGATCTATGTTGTTTTTAGCAAAATTTAGTAGCAAATTATAAAGTTGTCAAGTGATTGATTATTGCCTTTATGATATAGCAACAGCCAAACATGTACCGTACATACTACCGGCTAGTAGTTGTACAAAACAGCTAAACATGTACATACTACCAGCTAGTAGTTGTACAAAACAGCTAAACATGTACATACTACCAGCTAGTAGTTGTACTGAACAGCCAAACATGTACATACATGTACTACCAGCTAGTAGTTGTACTGAACAGCCAAACATGTACATACTACCAGCTAGTAGTTGTACTAAACAGCCAAACATGTACATACTACCAGCTAGTAGTTGTACTAAACAGCCAAACATGTACATACCACCAGCTAGTACCAGTAGTTGTACTGAACAGCCAAACATGTACATACTACTGGCGAGTAGTTGTACTAAACAGCTAAACATGTACATACTACCAGTTTAGTAGTTGTACTGAACAGCCAAACATGTACATACTACCAGCTAGTAGTTGTACTGAACAGCCAAACATGTACATACTACCAGCTAGTAGTTGTACTGAACAGCCAAACATGTACATACTACCAGCTAGTAGTTGTACAAAACAGCTAAACATGTACATACTACCAGCTAGTAGTTGTACTAAACAGCCAAACATGTACATACTACCAGCTAGTAGTTGTACTAAACAGCAAACATGTACATACCACCAGCTAGTACCAGTAGTTGTACTGAACAGCCAAACATGTACATACTACTGGCAAGTAGTTGTACTAAACAGCTAAACATGTACATACTATCAGTTTAGTAGTTGTACTGAACAGCCAAACATGTACATACCACCAGCTAGTAGTTGTACTAAACAGCCAAACATGTACATACCACCAGCTAGTAGTTGTACAAAACAGCTAAACATGTACATACTACCAGCTAGTAGTTGTACAAAACAGCTAAACATGTACATACTACCAGCTAGTAGTTGTACAAAACAGCCAAACATGCACATACCACCAGGTAGTAGTTGTACTCAAACAGCTAAACATGTACATACTACCAGCTAGTAGTTGTACACAACAGCTAAACATGTACATACTACCAGCTAGTAGTTGTACAAAACAGCTAAACATATACATACTACCAGCTAGTAGTTGTACTAGATAGCTAAATATGTACATACTTATACTACTAGCTACTTGATAGTTCTAGGCTAAACAGCCAAACGTGCTATTAACAGCTGGTAGTTACAGCGTTGTTGAAATCATGAACAGCTTGGAATTTATCAACTTTTTGTATCTTTATGAAGTATGATGCATACATATGCCGGTACATGGTATGCTCTCTTTTGTAGACAGTACCGTATATACATGTATCATAGCAGTATGTGCAGAACCAATCTTGAATTTTTGGATCAGGTTGGAAGTCATTTGATTTTTGGAAATCATATTGTTACACAAGTTCACATGGAAACCATACTTGTATCTCTGTTTTCAGGGCTCTTCAAATGCGTGCTTTTTTTGTGATAATGCAACATATGGGACATCTTGTGATTCACAGTTTCAACCAAATTGAAGTGATAGTGAGTGACATTCAAACTTGACAGGATAAAGGATGAGGTGTTTGGTGGAAAGGGGCTGGTGCACTGGGAACAAGGGGTATAGAGAGGGTTATACCGGTAGAGGGTTAGAGAGTGTTATGTGCACAGTATACATGTACATCACAGCCAAATGAATGCGTCAGGTCTTATGGCTGTAGTATTTCTTTGACAGGGTTTAGGGGAAATGTGAAATGTCATGTCCTGACAAGAGAAAAGTGAATTTTATTTTTTGTTTTAAGTTCTAAAATGCGTGGTTTTTTTCTGCAGTTTCAGACATACAAGACAAGAATCTACTTTGCAACGAGAGAGGTAAGATGGCTGGAGAAAGGGTCCTTTCGACTATGACATTGCGCCAGATATAATTTCTGTGCACAGTCGGGATAGTGCAATTGTATTGGTAGATGATTACAGAGAAGGGGCAGAGGGAAGTGAAGATGGTCCAGGCAGAGTGCAAGATCATAGCGGCCACTACATGAGCCTGCACCACACCAAGAAATCCAGCAGATGGATTTTGCACATGGCAATATACCAGGTGCTGCTGCCGATAATAATACAGGCACTATGAGCAGTGGTTATCACACTGCGCCATCACATGCAGTACCTTGTGAAGATGATGTCCACTCAAATGGTGCGCGGCCCTTCGATATTGTAGAGTGGATGTCAATGCCACAATCTGACCAAATGGCTGAAATGCCAGCAGGTGCTGATGGTTGGCAACCTCACCTTCAACCTGTGTGTTCACCTCAATGGCAATTTCAACAGCGACAACATCCGGGAGAAAATCAACTGGAAAGACCAAGGGATGATCGATATCATGGTGTGAATCCAGGACAAAGTCAAAGTTTGCTCTGTGATAAAAAACTGTCTCTTCTTCCTTATTTACTTGAACAGCGTAGACAATGTGACTTTTACAAGGCCAATAATGACTCAGCCGCATATAGACAATCTCACTCTCAATATAGGATGCCAAATGCTCCACATCAACCACACCATGCTGACAGATCACAAGGCGATAAACAGTCCCACCACCATCCCCACCCAGGACAAGCAAGACAGCATCATCAGCAGTTTCATGTGCTGAACAGGGTTATGACTGATTCAGAAAAGTCGCCCTTGGATCCATCTCTGAGATCAAGCTCCACAGACATTGAAATGTTGCCTCTGGGACACTGCAGCAGTGAAATACAGGAAGTGTTGCCACAAGGTTTGAATTTTTGCCAACCTGGCCATCAATTTGTGTGCCTACAACAAAGGCGCTTTTACCAGCAGCAACAGGACAGAGAATATCGACGAGACGGAGCAAAGGAGGATAAACCTGAGAGCCAAGGTCCAACTCCAGCTGCAGGACAAAGTCAATATTTACTTGAACAGTGTAGACAACATGATTTTTGCAATGCCCATAGTGACTCATCTTTACATGGACAAGCTGAGACATTGTATAATAGGACTTTTAATTCTCAGTGTACCGGTAGTATGCCAAATGCTCCACATCAACCACACCATGCTGACAGATCACAAGGAGATATACAGCACCACCACCATCCCCAGCCAGGACAAGCAATACAGCATCACCATCAGCAGTTTCATATGCTGGACAAAGCTACATGTATGACTGATTCTGAAAGGTCACCATCTGATTCATCTCTGGGATTCAGCTCCACAGACATTGAAATGGGGCCTCTGAGACACTCCAGCGGTGACAGACAAGAAGAATTGCCGCAAGACTTTCCTCAGCAGAGGCTGCAAGATGAAAGGCATGAAATGCAAACTTTTTTCCATGATACGCAGAATCCTGATCTGAAAGAATTCTTTGTGAATCCTAGTTTGACCGATTCACAGGACAATGAGTCTTTCTTTCTTGAGAACAACAGCATTCCACGTGAAAGTTACAATCCCCAATGTTCTACATTGCATCCCCCTCAATATTGTCAAGTTATAATAACTTCGAATACTGGCAGTTCCACAGACAATCTCAGTTTGCATGGGATTCAATCGCATCCGGCCATCTCAGATGAAACCCCAAAGATGTCTGACAATGTTGATCAGTATGGTGAAACAATGAGAGTAGGTCAGTGGTCAGCTATTGCAGAAGAACAAAGCCATGGGCAGCAGACGCCAATCACAGAACCTTCGATCAAAGAGTATCATACTGGTAGGTCATCAGGTTTGGAGTCTTCATCCGTAACAAGTGACAAGTCAAGTTACAATAACAGTTCAAGGTGCCAATCTTCAGATGATGATGCTGAAAGTTTGCGTGACATTGAACGTCCACCACACCATGAGGCAACGAGACCTCTCATGGATGAACATCAGGGAGTAAAAGTAGTGCAAACAGGTCAAGATGCACACAGGTCAACTTCGAGAAAAAAAATGCCACAACAGTCTGCACGGCAAACCTGTTACCTTGGCAACAATTCCTTGAATATTCAAGGACTAAGCTCAGTTGAATCGCATCAGCAGGGGCACAAACAACATCCATGGCAGAAAGTGGGTGATATGTTTAAGAAGATTCTCCCAAGAAAACGAAGCAAATGTGAAGCCTACAGTAAAGTCAAGCAAAACAAAGGAAAACGGAAAGTGGATGCAGCGTCTACAGCTTCTTCTAGTGTCAGTGAAATGGCCCGCAAGTGTCCGAGTATTGAGGTAGTGGTTGCGTGTGATCGGGACTCTTCAGTGCCCTTTCCGGTTGTGGAGAGAAGAGTAAGTTCATCAATTCCTGAATTTGGATCTAGGCCAAGAAGCAGGACTATTCTGTATCAGAAGAATTCATCTGAACCTGTCCGCATATTCATCACATATGCACTGTCACAGAAGGAATATGCCAGGCAGCTTGCAGACATACTGAGGAGGAACAATTTTGAGGTTAATCTTGACCTCACAAAAGACTGCTATAAGGAGAAGGAGTTTAATAAATTTACCAAAGACAATTACGGATGGAGGAGCAGTATTTATAACTCGGTAAGTTCAAGTTCAGAAAAAACTATGATGCTGTTAGTCTATTGTCTTAAGGTAGATTGCACCTCGGTGATATTCAGACTATTTCAACTTTTATAATATTCTTTTTTACCTACCACTTGTTGGGGCTCATTTTTGGATAGTTTTCATTGGCTTTGTTTTGTGAAATTAGGAATTGTGTTTTTCCCAATAGAAATAACAAAGGGGTGTTGGCCATTTTTAATTTTAAGATGTTGTTAAATATTGGGTAATTTGTTTCTCTTATACCAAGTTTTGCAGGGTGACCCCTGATTTTTATTCCTGATTTTGAAAAAGAATAGTTAAAATTTTGCTTTAGGAAAGTTTGAGCAAAAGTTTAACCCTTTGAGTGCTGTAATTTTTCCCACCAAAATTTTACTGGCACATTTTACCAATTTTTACAAATTTTATAAAATGTTTTGATAATTTTTGACCAAATGGACATTATATTTTATTGGCTACAGTTTTCTATCAAAATTTTTGCAAAACTTTGAGAAATATTGAGTGTATTTTATAAATGCGACAAAAAATGACATTGGCGCTCAGGCATGAACTATCTTCACCCTTTTCTTACCAAGTTCATATTTCACCATCAGGTCAAGTTCATTAAAACTAGTGAAGCACAGTCTGTCCCATTTGATGCATTTTAACAAAAAATTTGAACGCCCCAGAAATCCCAGATACTATTAACATGATTTTCATGGACTAAAGTTGTTTGGGAACAGACCAAGCCAAATGGGTGGAAATGCCGTACGTATGGTTTTGGCTCAATACTGCTTTTCACTGAGTTGACCGATGGGGAAGTGATACTGTCTGGCAGGGAAAGGATTAAAGGGCATGTGATGTTGGTTGTTTCTTCTCCACATTCATGATGTGAATCCCTCATAAGCAATTATCATTATTTTGTTTTAGAAAAGTTGAACTCAAATTTCAAAAAGATGTTTTCTGCAATGCAAATAAGCAGCTTCACTGTTTAATCTGGCCAACCTCTACAAACATATAATCTCTTTATAGTACTGTGGAGAGTAAAGAGCTGAAAAATTTAATCCAAGTCAATCATTATGGTAATTTTGAGTTTACAGTGAAAACATCAAAACATTGAGTAAGAATGAGAGATCTCAATTTGCATATATGCATCCATCATCTCTCTATCTTCAGACACAAACTCTCTTATGGTGTGTCTGACATTTCACCAAAAGTAAACGATCTTTTGCTGTTCCAGTTGTCAAAACTGATTATTACCCCAAGTCTCTGTAGAAACTGCTAATGGTCAATAGGTTCAATCATATTTTTTGTAGACACAAAACCTGCATGGTACGTGCCAACTGATGACTTCTGCTAACACACAACATTTTTTTTAACCTTTGACTTCCATGGTTTGGCCCAAACAGATCGTTATCAATGGTGATATTGTTGACTGTTCACAGAGAATGTGAGGAGAAATAATTAAATGACCCCCTTCATCATTGATTACATATCTTTCACTTCCTATTTAGGCAGTAGGTACATTGTATCGGTAGAAGTGTTATAATATTTCTGGTGTGATAATATCAGCCATTTTTTACTTTCATGTGCAAGCAATTTTTTTCTGTTTGTGCCATTGTACAAAATATTCAACACGTCGGATATTTTTCCCACACATGGAAAATTCCTTTAGAAAAAAAAAACTCATGAAAAATTTATCTGCACAAGAGAGTAAAATGAGTGAGCAAACAGCGTCAAATGAAATTTTGCTCAACTAATTTCTCTCTAGTTCGACAGGCAGTTGTTTAATGTAGACTATCAACAGGTTATTTTAGTGGTGTTGTCTGCATTTAAGGTGTTATGTGCTTCGAAAGTGAAAGACTTAAACTAAATTTGCTCAAACTTTCCTCAAGGAATCTTTCAACAATTCTCTTTCAAAATCAACAACAGAAATTGGTCGCTGTGCAAATTTTTCTACCAGAGAAAATAAATTACCCAAGATTTATTTGAAATTCAAAATGGCTGCTATCCCTGTGTTAAGTCAATGGCGAAAAAATAAAATTTTCAACTTTTGAAAAAGTAAGGTGGTAAAAATGTTTCTTTTACCAAGAGCTTTAATAAACTGTTCTGCAATGGCACTTCTTGGAATTTTGGAACGTCAAACAAACAGATAGATGGATCAACCCTTTTTTGGTCTTCACACCCTCCTGAAATAATCTTGACAGTGTACCAACTTAGTGTGACAGAAGTGTCAGTGTATCTGTATGACAAACAATGTCAATGTATCTATAGGATTACATACATGTATGTGAAAAGTTCTGAAAGGTGACCTCCTCTTGCCACTCATCAGTATCACCTCTGCATTTTAACCATCCTCTTGTGTTACCATTGTGTCAACAGTTTGATCTTGTGAGCTAAAAAATAAATTATCTCATCATGTAAAGAGACTGTGGTGGAAAAACACTGTAAACTTGAAAGGCTGTGTCCTAATCACGATAACTTTTTGTCGTTGATACAGAGTTCATACATCATCGTTCTGTGTTCAAGGGACTACTGCCAAGAAGCTCAGTGTAAAGAGTATGAGTTGGAAGCAACTTGTCTGAGCACAAGGTAGGAAAGCACTTTTTTTTTTGGGGGGGGGGGTTTTCAGGGGGGATGATGGTGAATAATAAAACGAGAGCATAGCACATTAAACCCATTGCATTTCGACTTGGACCAACCCCAGCCCCTTAATCAGAGTTTGGAAGTGCAAAAAAAATCTGAAGCAAACATTATATTTTAACTTTACCTTCAACATAACTCATTGCTGAGGTAATATATTGAAATTTAAGGTACTGTAATGGTCATTTGAATTCGTCATGCACATATGAAATGTTGAAGGTTTTACAGCCACTGAAATGAAACCAGCCATTGCCAATTGCACATGTATATATGTAGTAATTTTCTCTTTAAAAGGGGTAAAAATTCTCTTATATATATATATATATATATATATATATATATATATATATATATATATATATATATATATATATATATATATATATATATATATATATATATATATATATATATATATATATATATATTATAGAACATATTGATTTACATTTATTATAAAGGTTTTCATAAAGATACCACAAAATGCACATACCGATATTAGACTTTCAGTCATAAAACTAGGTGAATTCAGTAAAGTTCTTTGTTCTAGCCTTGCAAAGCTGGTATGTGTTTATTGCTCATGTCAAAAATTTGACAGATATATTGTGATTGATTGTAGCTTTACAGCGTAGGGTCAAATTTATGTATGAACTTTTGTGAGATCAGAGTCGGGGGATTTTGATATTTGCTGGCCTGTTCCCACCGTAGTTTTGACACAAACCCATAGTCTCAATGGTGAGTGTTGAACTGTTCACAGAGAGTTGCTGTGAACAGATTGAATTAAATGAGGAATATCGTAAACCCAATGATTTAGTGCACTTGTGGATGCAAAGTCTCCCTTTACCTAACACAAACAAAAGAAGTTCAAATAAACTGTATTTGATATGATTTTGTTTTTGTTTGCACATGTCTGATATTTATGGCAATGTGAGTACACCATTGGTCACCACAAGCCTGAATTGAGGTCATGTAAAACTTGTACTTTTTACATTAAAAAGTTTCTAAATGTTTACTTCACAGATTGAACTTAGCTCTGTCATACTCTGAAAGAATGTTTATGGTCAGATACATCAACTCTGCAGTGTTTTGTCCATTCAAACACCAGAGAATGTACATGTATATGTTACAGGAACAGTGTGTGTGAAATGACGCCTGACACCAGTACTGGCACCATATTTAATAGGATGCCTTCATATGCCCATCTTGTCTTGAACATTTGCTTTAAGCTCAATTGACCATGCAAAAACCATTTTCTGAGAGGATCTTTCTTATAGTTAAAAAATGGGCCCTCTAAGGATTAATTCATTGATAAAGTTAACCCTTTCACCACCATGGTTTGTCCCAAATCAATTGTTTTCTATGGTAAAGTTGGACCTGTATACAGGGAACTGGGGGTGAAAGGGTTTAGGTAGAATGTACCGGTGGGATAGTTATAACACAGGAAAGGCGGGCAAGTTTTCTTTTAAACATTTGCTTGACTTAGCGTGCCAATCATGATCTTTCTTCTCATCACACAGTTGGTTCTACTGTCAGATGGAGACAGACTTCCACTTGCGGAGGGGGAGGTTCATTCCGGTACTGTCACCAGGATGTGATACATCCTGCGTGCCTTCCTTTCTGAAGACCTGCATACTGGATTGGCCTTGTGACATGGACAAAGAGGATCGCCTCCTGCGGAGGCTGACCAACAGAAGCACAGCACCAAAGCTGGGTGCTCCACTGCCGATAGTTGAAATTACTTTCAACATCAGAAGAGTGAAGGACAGCGATATCAGCTGTACTTCTGCCAATGATGATGCCCGGTCATTTCTCATTTAGAAACTTTGAAAGGATAGGGAAAAAACACAAATCAAGCGTACATGTGTGCTAATATTGAGACAAGTGACTTTTAACAAGTATCATCAATGACATCATCTGTAAGTGGTACTTGTGACAACATCACTGATGACATCATTAGGGTAGGGGTACTTGAAACAGCATCATTGATGACATCACTAGTATACTGGTATTTGAGACAATGTCACTGATGACATCATTAAGATGGGGTACTTGTGACAGCATCACTGATGACATCACTAATACAATGGGTACATGTACTTTCTACGGTGTCACTGATGGCATCATTAGCGTAGGGATACTTGTGACAGCATTTATAATGACATCATTAGCACTGTGTGGTAGTTATGACGTGGCAACAGGTAAACCAGTTGTGTGAAAAGCTCAAACACGTTTAATGACTTTTTTCACTGATTTTGTTGTTAATAGTCATATTAATGACAGTTTCTTGTTCTACCGGTACACTACATGTTGAGATATGCAGTGTTCATCTGTGTCTGTACATGTGTAGACTGCATTAATATTGTTTACAGGTGAATTCTGGTCAAACAACGATAACCTTGCATTTTGTACATGCAGATGTTGTGTTGATGAGCTAAATACGGTAGTTGTTTCAACATTCTTTGGGCCCTAGGACAAGAACTTGCGATTGATATAGAACTTAAGGTAGAATGCGCCTCTGGGACAGATATTTTGACTCTTTCACTTTTCCAATACTTTTCAGATCTACCACCTGTGGGGTATATTTTAAAGCACTTGTTGTAAGAATTTTTTTTTCTGTCTTAGTACTTGGTAAATCCAAAATTTTATTTTTTTCCATAGGGTTAATACAGGGGTGGCAGCCATTTTGAATTTCAAAACCTGTAAATCTTGGGTAATTTGTTTCTCTAGTACCAAAGTTTGCATTGTGACCCCTGATTTTTATTCTTGATTTTGAAAGAGAATTGTTCCAAGATTCCTTGAGGAAAGTTTGAGCTAAAGTTTTAAGTCTTTCACTTTCGAGGCGCATACAACCTTAAAGTAACAGTATAGTGAAAAATCATCAAAACGTTAATAGCTCCCTGTATTAGCTCTTTGGGAAGCAGTTTATTCATGGTGATTGTATGAGATGGGATTTTAAAATAGCTTTTCCTTTGAATCTTCATAATTTCAGCCAGTCTGTTTACAATTTCACTAGTGTTGGATGCCTACCTGTATACTCACAGATACCAAAATTGAGGAAGTATAACCCTCGTCTTGCACCTGCCACAAGTATATATACTGCAAAGTCTTTTGAGTAACTGTTGGCATACCGGCAGTATACCCAATTCCCATAAACATACGTATTTGCAAACTGAGATGCCCTATTGTGCTTTAAACATTTCACCGGTAAATGCTCCTCAAAGTGTTGTCATCAAATTAATTTTTGTTCAGACATACCACAGGGGATAGCTTGTATTTGCTGATTGTTAGATAGATGAGCATGTAAACAACTGTGGTACCTTAAATATTTTATTTTCATTTTGTCAAGAAAGATGGTGTGTATATAATTTTTCTTAAATTAGCTGTTTACATTTAGCCTGTACTAGCTCTCTCTCTCTGTGATGAAAATATTTTCATCCTTACATCCCATTTTCTTGTATATAGCAGTCTAAGACTGCACAGGGAAACAATGGAATTTGGTCAAGCCCTAATGCTGAGATGATGAGAACAATCTAGAGTTAAAGGGTGATGAATTGGTGACCATGCATATATTCGACCCAGGTTTTAGACAAATGAAATGAAACAAGTGGGAAAATGAATAAATGGTCATGACCATTCATTTTCGCGATGGTTTCATGTATCGGGTCTAAAGCTGGGGTCGAATATATGCATGGTCACCCATTCATTCAGTATCTTTCAACATGTCAAACAATATAAGTAGCATCTTGTATCAAACAAAATTCATGAAAAATGGGCGACTTTGTCCCTTTAAGTCAGGGTGTGTCAGAATTATAGCATGCCATAAGTCTTTCAGTTTCTACTTTAGTGCATGAGGACACTTGATAGCCAATTAGATTTCATACAAATCCCTTATTGTGTATCATTAGCTGTAACATTTCAGGTATATTTGAGTACCTTTGTTCTGACTGACGTGAGAAAGTTTGTTGTGCTGACAGAAAGTGATTACACATTGTGTGAATTGGTATGCAGCGCTGATGCCGAAAATATGTAGTAGAAATTCTTAACCCTTTGACAACTATGGTCTAGCCTGGGCCCCATGTATACCAATTGTGTGCGTGGATCTGTTTGCACTGAAATCGGGTGAACAGGTCACACAAACTCACAGTTACACTGACGATATCATACACTCATTCAAAGGTTTTTGAAGTAGCTTTTTGCTTTGTAAATAGTCATTCTTCAACATACCGGTATATGCCATGACTTCAGTGTGACCATACCTACACGTACAGCTATAACAGTGTTAGCCCCATACTTCAAAACAGCAAGACCTGCTATAAATTTACCTACATGTATTAGCCACCGATTCCAAGATTTTCAGCTACAAATATTTCCCAAGCCGTCGCTTGATCAAGAATGTTTTCAGTCTCAAGGTTAATATGCATCAGATCAAGCACTTCTTTCAGTTACAGGTGTATACTTACAAGTATACAATCTATGTACATGAACTGTTGGAAATTTGATTTATAGCATGTATGTTAAAATAAATTGGGGTGGGGGCAAGCTGTGCCCAGCAGTATTATAGAATTTTAGAATGTTATTTTCCAAAACCCAAGTCATCCAATTTTCATGTTGACACATTCATGTTCTTTTAAGAGTACTTTTGATCCATGGTTATTTTTGTAAATGTAAAATATTTCAAGAATTGAAGTAGGATCAGAATGGCGCAAATCTCACCAATACCACCTTGATTTTAAAATTACGAGTTATGAATTATGTAATTAGCATACAGCTGTACAGAGTTGATTTGAAAGTGTATCAGTGTTGACATTTCAATAAAAGGCTGACTACATTGAGTTTAAAATACCATGGTTGCTGTGCTTCAATGTCCAACTTACAAAGACCATCAAGATTGGGTATCAACACTGCAGCAGACACCTGCCCCCAGGAGTGAGAAAAATCGATCGATTCGAGGTCTGCGTGCCCCAAAAAATGAAATGAATAAATCAGACATTGGTTTGTTTGAAGTCCCCACACACCAAATTCGCCTATTCATTATTAGCAAAATCACAGATACCGATACATGACCCCTACATTCCAGAAAGGTCCATAGCAGAAGCGAAGAAAAATCACAAATACAGGCAGAGTCTCAGTCAGTTAAATACAACATTCTGTGGGATTCTGTATTGTAACACTACATGTATGTGTGGTGTGTACATGACTTGCAGTTCAATATACTAAATGGCTTGTTTTTCATCGACTATTGTTCCCATGATCATAGAACCATGGACCTTTTGACCCTACTGTTAACCTATAGGGTCACCAAGCAGTGTAGATTGTGTATTCAAAATGAATACATCGTCTTTTTTTTTGCAAGTTACTTCCTCTCTTTCCTATTTGGTTGCACAGTTCAGGTGACTGACCATACAAATGGAATACTGGTAAAAATTACCTTCCCGTTCTCAGACTTACGGGTGTGGTGAAAAGCTTACTGAAAGAACAAGATTACAGTGTGTGGAGCTGAAAAGAAATGTATTTTCTCACACAAAGATACAGGCTTGTGGATGTTAAAAACCAGATGACAATTTTATTATTTATAGGTCAGTATGTACATATAAACAAAACATCAAATTTACAAATCTGCAAAAGCAATTAAAACTGAAACAATTAATTATCAAAAGACTTTGATCTAGCTTTCAAATTTTCACCCAGTGCTCTTACAAGCTGTGTTGTACGAGGGCGCTCCTAGCCGTGGGAGCAAAGGTTAAAAAATTGTTATTGCCCATGTGCTGAATAAGGTCTGCCCCAATATTATTGACCACAGTTGATTCACCAAACTGTTGAAGTCGGAGGCTTATACAGTGCATACACATTCACATTTGAATTATTTTTTTTCACTATGACATCAAAAGATCTGTGGAGTTCATGAAATCGTTGCAACATTTTTTTCCAAAATGGTTGAGTGAATCTGTCAAAACATACCAATAACACACTGCTAACATACTGCACCCTCCAGAAAGATAGAAAAAAATGCTCTACAACAAATGTCTACTGAGCTATGAATAGATGATGGGTGCACAGATTCAGATTAGCTTTTATCTTATCTTGAAAGTGATGAAGAATATTACGTCCATTAACAACAATTACTTTACAGTGTAGCTTCTTGTGAAAGAATTTTTGTCTTCATGGATTACAAGATTTCAAGCATGTATACATGGGTGTGCAAACTACGTGTGTGTGTTCTAAGCTACATTGACTTGCCATGGACACACTGACTTGCCACCAATTTGTGAGGTTTCTTTCATACAACAAACATTTTACACATCTACTGGTACAGAGTTGATGCAAAGTCATTCCTGACCATAACTGTCTCAAAGAATTCAGAAATTTTCAGGTTCAGAGAAGAAAAAAAATTCTGTGCAGTGGGCAAGATTGTTTCAAACTTAGGTTGGAAGGTTGTTAATTTTTTTCTTATAATTTTTTTCTTTGTTTTTTAAAGTTAACGTGCAAAATGCCTTTTGTACTGAATTTTTTTCCTTACATTGAGTACCGGGGGGGGGGGGGGGGGGGGGGGGGGGGGGGGGTAGGGACATGTAACAAATAGATTTTCACATGTGGCTCCTTTTGTTTTGGTTTTCCCACAAGAATATGTGGCATATATGAGTTTTTGTGTTCATGCAGTGTTCACCATGAGCAGTATGTTATGTTTAAAGAACTGGGGGAAAAACAGAATTTGTGAAATCTGGGACAACTGGGTCTGTTGAAAAGATATTTATTTGGATCAAATCTTGTACAACTGGGCCCATTGTACATATATTTTTGGACCCTAAGTCTTTGACAATTGGGCCCGTTGATCATATTTTTTCTCTCGCTTTAGAGGACTGTAAATGACAGAAAAAGGGGATATTTTGTCATGTACATTCTTGTTTCAATTGCGGTTGACATGTTAAAGCCATAAAAACTCTGGAATAGACTTGTCAATCTTACTGGCAACACAAATATGATGTTGTGGCTGATTTAGCAGCTGTTACAATGATTGTGAACGGATATAAATTGGTAGATTAAGGTTGAATACGCCTCACAAATGGTTTTTTTTAAACATTAAACTTCTTTGTAAATGCATTAGCTTCCGGTGGAATGTGAACGCAAGTCATCGCTGGCTTTGTGTACGTGTACACACATCAATGATTCATATCTGGTACAATGCTCACAAAAGGGTTATTCAATTCCACGGCAGGGGGTTGTCACCTAACTAAACTTGTGCTTGTATTTTGAATTCTCTAGTGGTATCGTCCAGTGTATGGTTCTGTTACATATTTAGAACAAGGTTGGAAAAGATCAAACTTCAAAGTAAAACAGTTCCAATTTTTTAACCTTACATAATAATACAGCAACTGATTCCACATGCCTGCTTTATCGATTCCATATGGCAGGATACAACTAGTTGCTGGCCCCTTATCCCAAGTCGAGTAAATTTCTGGAATGACGGGTAAAATCTTTTGCACAAGTAATTTTTTGTAAGGTATTTTGGACGAAACAGCAAATTTAATATGATCTTCCGCAAAATGGTAGAAAATATAATTACATATAGCTGTCATGAAAATGTTGGTGGCAGCACTGACTATGCTCAAACAGACAGGACTGGTAAATCTTTTGCAGAGCTACATGTGTGAGATACATGTAGTGAGTTTTTAACCCCGTGTTGAAACCTGCATATTGTTCAAAATACATGTATTATACTACATGTAGCATCAGCGACAGATTTTCAGGCAGCAAAAATTCTGGCAATCGTCCAATAAATCTCTTGAAACCGTTGAACAGTGAACATGCAGGGCACTCACAGAATGAGCTGTGCTTGGAGTGCCTTGAAACAGTCAGTATTATGGGATGCCTGTTCCGTACAACTTTTTTGTGTGCATGCACAATGATAGTACATGCCAAAAATAATAATAACAACAGTCACATGTTATGTGTAATACATCTGTCCTGCCCCATTCCTGGTAGGATGACCTTGTAAAACTGGTTGCACCCGCTACATGTATTCATCAAGACACTGGTGAAATGCAGAAATGTCACCAATACAACATCACAAGTTACCCGGTTACCTCCAATTGAATGTCTGCCTATTATAACCAAATTTAGTTCCATACTGCTCTGCCGTGGCATTGACAATGGATACATGCAAACTGTTGGATCCTTCACAACGCCAGGAAATGAAAGCAAATGTGATTTGTGATTATTTTTTTTTGGAGGGGGGGGGGGTTGGGGCTGGTTCCATACTGTTCTGCGTGGCATTTGCAGCAGGCACATGCAAACTGTTGGATCCTTCACAACGCCAGGAAATGAAAGCAAATGTGATTTGTGATTATTTTTTTTGCGGCAGTGGTGGTGGTGGTGGTGGGGGAGAGGGGTCCTGATGACATCAGTGGGAAGAGAACCACTGTCTGACCATTCACCCTACTTCCAGGTAGTCGTTGGACGTGCTCTGGAGTCTCTGGATCTCACAGACAGCGATGCAATTCCAATGCGGCTCTTGGAGTCTCTCTCCAGCACCTCAGACTGGGACAATTCTTCATCATATCTGTTGTACAAAACACACTGACAACTGTCATTTTATTCTCAGTTCGCACCATTACATAAACAAATAAGAGAAAAATTGTACATATTCTGGATTTAAATTACCTGTTTCAGTCAACAGAATATAATTTTAGTTCAGCGTAATAGTGTGAACAGACAGGAAATGACTAATTAATCAATCACTAGTCTTATAGACTTGAACACTACAATGTACATTTTCTGAAATTTTTGTTATCTTATTAAAATTCCAACATTTTTCTTTGTGCAAAACATCCCATAGCTAAAAATGTGCAGCCATGTTTTAAGGTTATTCAATGCCAAAATGATATCAGAAAACAGCAATGGCAAATTTTTAATTTGAAAGCATCAGACAAAAATGTGCATAGAACTTCATAAATATCTGTTGATTCTATAACAGAAATTCCCTGATGTAGGCTTTCCCATATTACTATAATTGCATATGCCTGACACTCTGTTATTTCGTCCAGATGGAGGACATATACAATGTGATGTGTGAAAGTCTACGAAAAATGCAGGAACTCAAATTTTCTCTGAATAATTATTTTGAATACCCAAAGACGCAAAATCATACAAATAACTTGTGCTTTGCAAAAAAATTCTGATTTATATCGTACTCACATTAGTTCATAGTTGCCATAGCTTTCCTTGGAAGGAACTTTATTCCATCTCACACTGTATGTACAAGAAGAAAACATCCATAAAATACAGTTCTAGCTACCATAAATAGCTTTTGTCTTGTGCTTGGGGGTGATGGGGCAAACTCCATGATACTGAAATGCACTGTGGGTAAAAAGTTGACTTCAAAAGTTTGAGATGATGATTTCACAAAAATATAATCACTGTCACGGCAAAGAGTTCTGTTGGTTCGTGAAACTAGCTGAACTTTTTCGTCTTTTCATCATTAGACATTGCTAGCATTCAATTCCTGTATGACCTAAAACTTTACATTTGCTTCTGTAACTTTTGTATTTTACCTGAAGAAGATTGCAATATTGAAAATATGGTCCTTCATGAGAATTTTGTGACTCATATGGATAGTACAATTATATTTTACTTAGGTACCAAAAGTTGAGATAAACAAACTGGTAATATTTCTCTCAGTATCCTATTGTGTCAGTGAAATTCTCTCTTACTATAAAAGCAAATGCATGCAATATTGAGTACATACATGTATGTGATTCATGTACATGTATTCCTGTATTCTACACTATATTGTTACATAACTCAATGAACAGACTTCATACAAGAAATGCATTACAGCACACCTGCATTCCTACACAAGATTTTAACATTGTCATTTGTAGGTGTGCATGTATCATGGTAAGAAAATGCTGATACTGTTCATTAATACACAGATTTTAATCATATTGTATCAGTACATTCAGACAACTGTGTAGATTTTCTGAACCCTACCAGTAGTAAGCTTATTTTGATGTACACGTAGTGACTTAAACCATGCCACTGCACACAGACCAGGTTAAGGAAAAAAACAAGCCTCAGGGACAGATATTCGGACTCTCAAATTTCTGCAATTCTTTCTGATATACCACTTGTGGGGGCTCATTTAAAGCTCTCGGGAAAGAAAACATTTTCATTGTCTTAGTTTGTTGAAAATCCAAATTTAATTTTTTCCATAGAGTTAACATCGGGAGGCGGGCCATTTTTGAATTTCAAATATCACAAAATGTTGGGTAATTTGTTTCCTTAGTTCAAACTTTGCTCAGTGACCCACTGATTTGTATTGCTGATTGGTAAGAGAAAGGTTGAAAGTTTCATATAGTAAAATTTGAGCAACAGTTTAAGTCTTTCACTTTGTGGCGCATACTACCTTAAGGCAGTAAACAGTTAGATAGCACCATAGTTATCCAGAAGTTTTTATTATGTTCCCAATGGTTTGTCAATTCAGTCAGTCTATACCATACAGCATAAATACTACCAGTTTCTGAATGTTTGAACTATTCTCCTGAACTGTGATAAAACAAGTCATCGTTGATGATACAGTCCCACTTGTTAATGGGTACTTTGATTGCAGGTCCTCAGAGAGGATAGAGTCTTCTTCATAAGGTCAGTGATAAAAATATTGAATACAATCAGTTGAGATATGCCTGAGTTATGGCTCTGTACATGAAAAAAAATCAAAACAAAATGGCCCCCAGGCGGCCATATTGGATTGTATCACAAAACAAATTGGTGTGCATATCTATGTCATTGGTCAATGTCCTTGTACCAACTTTGAATAAAATCAGTTGAAACATGCCTGAGTAATGGCTATATACATGAAAAAATCGTAATAAAATGGCCACACGGCAGCCATATTGGATCGCATCACAAAACAAATCAACATGCATCTGTATGACATATGAAGTAATCCTTGTAACAAGTTTGAATGAAATCGCTCCAGGCATCCCTGAGATATCTGCGTGAACGATGGACACACGTATGCACACACGCACGCACGGACCAGGTACGGAAATGACCAAACTTATAAGTCCCCCAGATGGTGTCCGTGGGGACTAAAAACATCCGCACAAAGTTTCATCAAATTTGGCACAGTTGTACAGAAACAGCGCTCGAATCTCGAATTATGCAAATTAGAACTAATTATGCATGCCACAACATATAAATGGACTGCATATGTATGCCATAGTGTAGTATCCTTGTACCAAGTTTAAAAAGAATTGGCACAGGAATATCTCAGATATCTGCATTCATGAGCCCCTATGCATGGACACAGCATTAATATTAATTTCATCCTTGAACGCCTGTGGATCATTACTGGCGACCCTGTGGATGGATATCAAATACAGGAAAGAAAACGGCCGTCACACAGCCATTTATGATCGAATCATTACAAAAATCTAGCGTGCATATATATGACATAGGAATAATATGTACCAACTTTCAATGCAATCGCACTTGGCATCACTGAGAAATTTACGTGAACAAACGCACAGTCGTCAAATATAGGAAACAAAATGGCCGCCCCTCAGCCATTTTAGACCAGATCAAAACAAAAATCGATGTTCACATGTATAACATATAGAGTAATCTATGTACCAAGTTTGAATGGAATTGCTCTTAGCATCACTGAAAAATTTGCATGAACATACGCATCGACATCAAATACAGGAAACAAAATGGCTGCCAGACGGCGAAATTGAATCGGATCGTAAAACAAATCAACGTGCATATGTATGGCATAGGTGATAATCCTTGTACCAAGTTTGAATGAAATCGCTCCAGGCATCTCTGAGATATCTGCGTGAACGGACGGACGGACGCACGGACGCACGCACACACGCACGCACGGACATGACCAAACCTATAAGTCCCCCCGGACGGTGTCCGTGGGGACTAAAAACACCACACTCAGCACGCCATGCATCTATCTTTGGAAAAGTATCGCAAATTAGTGATGGACAACACAAAACACACAAAGGCTGTCAAAGTAGTGTTATGTTGTATGTATATGTGAAGACGATCAGCCAGGAAATGGAAAACTCACTCAGGTATTTCTCCGTTTGGACAGACAATATTCAGTGTGTCATTGATGAGGTTGTACTTCATGATTCTGTCATTTGCTGTGGTGGAAGTCAGCGATGGTGACGCATTCACCTGTATGGGCAATAGAGATCAAATAGAAATTTCACTGCTAAGGTTAGCACGCTTCTCATGTAAAGTGTTACGGCACAAATTATTTTCACTTTAATGTAGAGTATTTGGCGATGGAGAGTCAAATAGTATGTGTTTTGACAGGAGAAGAAAAAGTATTGCAATGTGCACTGTAACTGCACTTTGCTTTTCATCATCACCATAGTTAAGCAATAATGACCCCTCACAGCCCATAATGGGTGAAGGCAAACTTTGCACAATATGTAAACACATCTTGGGCCACAATGCTGGATAATGGATACATTATCAGTAATAATCTGAGAGTACAAAATTCACTAAAAGGGACTACATGAACAGATGTACCGGTATGTGCCCCTTTTTGGGGCATTATTATATTTGTGTCACTGTTAAGTGTTTTATCATCAATTTTTCTTGCACAATTTGGTAAACATAGGTCGCCCTACATGTATGTTTCATGCAAAATAAATATCCCACATGCATAGCTTTTCAAACACTGTAACAAGTGGAATCACACTGACTGAACACTGAAGCCTATTAAATATTCTGTTCATCGGTTGCTTCATTTTACTTCCTGAAGGCAATGACATCAGATTGCAGTCGTAAATACCATCAGGACATCGATTTCAACTTCTGGCCAGGGTTGGCCTCAATGCAACCTGCACATTGGGCCAGTGTATCTGTTCACAGATATGGAGGAGACAAGTACACATGTCCATGCAGTTTAGTTTTATACATTTTACAGCCATGGTTTGGCCCAAACCCATTGTTATCAATGGGAATTATGGACTTGTTTACGAGGAATCGGGGTGATCAGGTTATACTTGAGCATCAAAAAGGAGACATACTTTCAGTTTTTACATAAAACATCACTTGAAACTTGAAATGCGGGAAAGTACAATACTGCAAGCCATCTTATAACAACAAACGTTAACAACTAACTCACCTCTATAAGCCATGGTTTCAGGTTATCATCAATGATAATATCATATCCATAACATTCAAAGCAATGTCTATCGTTGGCCATCACACCCTGTGAAAAGATAGACAGTCTTGAGTATGTGTACACATGCACAGCAACTTCGTTCATGTAATATTTAATCTCTCCATTGAAAGTCTGCAGTCCAGATATTTCACCTCTATTTTGTTGTATTTTGATCTTACCACTCCGAAGAGACAATGGCGTGAAACAAAATTGTGAGTTCAGAGAAAATTTCATCAATCTTTTCACCACCAAATATTGCACAACTTTGTTTACAGTAGCAAAATTGGACCTTTACACCTTGAAATGGGGGTGAAACGGTTATGAACAATTATTTGAGGAAACCTTAACAAACAAACTTACCGAAACTGCTTTCAGTGAATGTACTATCTGCCAGTACATTTCATCAAACAATTTATCCGTCACCTGTTGTATATGAAAAAAGTCTGAATTATGAACAGAAAACGATGTACAACATCAAGAAAAATGTTCCTCTGGATCATAAAGCAGAATAGCTCCCATTACTTTAAAACTTTGTAAGTTTGGCCAAAGTGTTACAAAAGTGTACACAGTATTGATTTTGTGTAAAGACTGTTCTTGTTGATCTATGATCTTATAGGACTCTCCAAGTTGTAATATAATAACTTTGTATATTTCATGAACGTCTTAACAGCCATATCAACAGTGTCACAAAACTTGTGGAAAGTGTATTCAATGGTACAAGACAAAATACCTCCTTGCCACGCGTGCCTTCCAGGAAAAATTTCAAATTGTGGACAGTCCACTTTCCACCATGGTTGGGATTATACTCTTCCTGCAATATTCACACAAATAATTTTGATGAGAGACATATCTATCAATGAGTCACATAGATAATGTACATGTGTAGTACATATATATGTACACTACAGGTATAGCGACCATTTGGGAAAGGGCAGTCTTAGATTTATCATAAAGAATATTCATCTCATGTCGTTTTGAGCAATCTATTTATACGTAAATAACCATACAAAAGAATATTTTCACAAAAAAGAATATGCTAATTATTTTTTGTTGCGTAAATTAGCCGCCTCTCTGTTTTTTTTCAAGCTGTGATGAAATTTTCAGATTTCCTACCAGGACAGTCATTTACTCACTACACGTATTTTGTTTATATACTGCTGTCCATCGGAATTTTGTGTATAACCAAGCACTATATATATTATAATCCAAGCAAGCTACTATGTGCCTGAGAGTTGGTGACCTCCTGATATCATAGTACCTTGCTTAGATTACAATATATATTGTGCTGCTTTGAGTGTGTATAGTCCCTTGTTTGGGCTATAATGTTTTTATCACATGCCTCTCTGACATAGTTTTCACTCCAAATGTTTGGCGTTATTTGCAAATAACAATCGTATGCTTTGTTTCCATGGTAGACAAAAATTTACCAAAAGAACAGAGCAATTTTCATTGTCAAATGGCAAACTGATATGTTTAAGTTACTGTCATGCGGTTCATCGATTTTTCATGCATAATTTTCTAAACACCAGATTTCCTATGTAAAAAACGTAATTCGAATAATTTTAAATCCCAAAGCTGTCATGTTGAAAATAGTTCCGGTTTGTGTTCAGTCAAATGATGACTATGAAGCCACAGTAACTCTACCCAAATGCGACCTATGACATCATTGATAAGTTACCATTGAATCTTATAAAGTGTGCGACATTCGATATACAAGGCCTGTAATAATATGCACAAGGGAAATTAGGATCAAGCATAAAGACAAGTGTACCAGTACTTACTCCATGTTTCTGAATGGAAACGTTTGTAAGATGTACGAACATGTTGTCCAACTCCGTAGTGTTTGGGGTGTACTTAACCGTACAAAACCTGCAGAATCCTAGTTTGTATCTGTGATGACAATGTAGAAGCAAAATTTCAGTTCCCAGTTTGCCCTGCAATGCCAAGTCTACCAAAACACTGCGATCTAGATGTATGCATTAGCTGACAGCAATGGGGTTTAGCAGAGCATGACAACTGCTGTGATTGTGTGAATGGAAAGTTATCACATTCATTATGTTTGATAAATAAAAGCTTGCTCTAATTTTGTCATTTTTCTAGTTTGGCAAACTAAAACCAGGAAATATGCATCTAATGCGACTCTTGATGGGAAAAACTTCATGCAAATACATGTACAGTGTGACCCTACATAAGCCAATGATAAGAATACTGACACCATACAAGGGGGTACAGGCATGTATATTTTCACAAAGATTTCATTTAACCCTGTGATTTTCAATATTTTGGCTCAACTCATACCCATAGAATTGTGATGAAAGACTTCAACATGACATTGGACTTACATATAGCACTTCAATGGCCTGTATGATGTCACACAAACATACAATCTCAAATCAAACTTCTTTCCTCCAATCAGCAAGGGGTTGTCGATGTACTTGGATATGACGTAGGCATCTTTGGCTGATGGTGCCGCAAAACTAGAAATGGGAGGTAGGCAGATGATATATCAGGTTGTATGAGACATGAACACTACTGATGTATCAAGAATACATGTAGTGACTCTGTGGAAAAACTGTGCAATACTGGTACAAATTGATCATTTAAGCACAGACATATTTGACTTCAATCTCAGAAGTACGTCTTCATTGCAACATTGATATGGTAGGAAGACGGATGTTATGAAAAGTGGGTACAAAAAGTATAAAGGCTACACTGATATAAATATGCCAGGGTAGTGATATCTACCAGGTTTAAAAGCAAATTGGCTTTGACTCAGGTTTTCATGTAGGCTCTATTTCAATTTTTTTGTTCTTTTCAAAAGTAACATACAGGTTATATATTTTACTTACGATGATGTCCTGCTGTCTCTGGACCATTTCTTTAACTGTGATAGTCGGTTGATTAAAAAAATACCGATACCCCGGGCTGGAATAACACACAATGTGGCATATAATCTTCAGATTTTTATGTGTTCATGCAAAACTTGTCTGCACATAGCAATGTACATCATGCAATGTTTGGTGTTGAGGTATCGTCAGTGATCCTTACCGTCATATTTGGACTGTCACATACATGTATGGTCAAAATGGGATGCTTTTGTTTCACAAACACAAAGTAGACACACTATCACATACAAGTATGTGTACATGTACTAGTGATTTTCATATATGTGTGTATACAAAAATTGAACAATAACAAAATGGCTGTCACTGTGTGCCTGATTCCGTGAGTGGAAAGGCAGTGACATAATACCTGAATTCGAAACTTTAGTTTTGTCATAGACAGTAGAGGGGGGCTACTGTCTATGGTTTTGTTATCCCTGTTATAGTTAAATTTTAGTCTAGAACATCCCTGTAGGCTGTAGTTTCGGTAACACAAAACTTACGTCAAGTGCCTATGAAAGGACTCCTGCTAAGAAAAGTCACTAAATTTGTCCATCTACTATTATTTGGAATGGATGCCATAGCAGTTACTTCATTCAAATTCAGTTTAGTCTAATGCATACTAGTTGTATGTACACTATGTGACGCTACCTGAATAAGTCACACTGGACATACTCTATGTGATATTTTAGTCAGAAGGAATTCTCTTTGGGTCAAATTATTGCTCTAACAAAATATCTGACCATTATCCTAGGACGTAATTTTAGGGTACCAAACTATACCTGGCTACCTAAAGTTTAAGCCTTGGAACATGACAGAATTCAGTGGAATAATTATTCGGGTAAATAATCACTAAAATCAACGACTTTTCGGTTTTTTATCAGTCTCATGCATTGGTATACGGTGAGTTGGTTTTTCACCTTGATATTTACTTTATTGGAATGGAAAACTATTTGTCATGCTAACCTTTGCCAGTAGGCTTCATGATCCATGTACTCGACGGATTCTTTCTGAATTCTTCAACAAATAAATTATAATCAGCTGGCAGCAGAAAGGTTACTGGAAGAAAATCTGGAAATGCAATAAAAAGACAGTAGTTACTAAACAATGGTGATATACGCATGTCGTACTACATGTATGTGCATTGGGATCCTGTTGCTTCCTACCAATATCATTTCATACCAAAACAACCTCGTACCAAGTACAACCACCTGCTACAAAAAACACTTCACCCCAAAACAAGCAAGTCTCAAAACTGCCATGGGTCACAGTGTACATGTAGTATTTTACATATAAATTGGATGCATTACTCTGTCAATACATTTTCAGGGTGAACCTTTTTTTCCCCAGAAACTATAAATAGTAAAATTAAAAATAAAAGAAACATGCAACTGTGCTGAAGAGACCTCATGCACCAGGGTTTTACATGACGCGCATTTCTGCGTCCTTTACGCATAAAACCGGACGCAGGACCCCTCAAAAACTAAACCACGCGTCCCTTGGGACGCAGCAATATCTGTTGCTGGTGTACACCTCGCGAAGCTGCTGAACACGTAAAACACATCCCAGTAAACCTTACCGACCCCGTACTTTAATGGAATGCTCCATAGTGCATTGGCCTCCACTGTTTCATAACCAATGGTAACCGCGGAAACAAATTCTATTGCTGTAAAAAGTTACTTTCAAAATGTAAACTGATTCTTAATTGGTCGATTTCTTGTTTGTGTTGATTAACATTTTTATGCATCAGGGCGGGTCGTGTCAAAACAGGCCGATCTGCGAAAGTTTTTCGGCGGCCGCAGCAACCAGCACCATGCAGGTTTGGTCGAGGCCGAAACGGCAGCTACGCCATGCGATACTGATAATCAGGTCCCCCGACCAAGTCAGCAAAATTACGAACATTCAACAGAAGTTGACTCAATAGATTTACTATAAATGGCTTCGATATTCTGAAGAGCGAAACGTCATGGAGTGCGGTGTATGTTTGAAAGCAAATGTTACATGCCCGTTCATGGAAGGTTTTTGTAATTTTCAACATTCAACTCTCACTCGTCATCAGGACTCGAAAAGTCGTCTCACAAGCGTTAAAATCCTAAGCATGAGGACCGGCAGTTGCAGGGTAAGAGCACAGTTACGAGTGGAGTGATACGTAGCGGTAAGAGTAACGAACTCGAGGCGTACGCTGCACAATTACGTACTGTTTACCTGATCCAGCTGATCGCTAAACGTGACCTTCCATGCGATGTATTCACTGACATCATTCATCTGCAGAATCTGAACGGCTTAGACATTGAATATTACAAACGTCCTCAGATAGTTATGGAGTTTGAAGAGTGTATTCAGCGTGCGATCGAGAAGTCCCTGATTGATAGCATACATGCAAGTGACGTCATCGGTATAATGTTGGATGAGACTTGTGTTGTGACATTTCATTCATAAGAAACTTGCAATATATGTTCGATATATTCAGAATGGCGAGGCGAATGTTTCTTTCCTCTGTAACCAGTAAATTACAGATGCCACTGCTGCAGAGATCGAAAACGCCTTGATTGAATTTTTGACTAGGAAAGAAATCTGTGACAGCCGTGAACAAAATATATGGACTAGGAACAGACGGGGCGGCCGTAATGACCGGCCGTTTGAACGGGTTGGGTGCAAAATTAAAAGCCAGAAATCCCAACCTTGTTCAAGTGCATTGTGTTGCACATCGATTGAATCTTGCTGCTTCCCAAGCAGGCAGAGATATTGAATATTGCAAAGAATATCATAATATAATCCATTCATTGTATAAATACTTCATTGACTCTAGTGTGAGATATGACAAACTTAGGAAATTCAAACTCTGTTGAATGGGAAAGCAAAACGAATTACTGAGGCTACATCTGTTCGCTGGCTGTCGGTCGAATCAGCTGTCAAGATGGTTTTCATCAGTTTTGAGCCAATTGCCTTGGCACTTGCAAGTGACAAAAAAGGGGAAAGGCTGATGAGCTGTTGAAATTTATCTCTAATTCATTGTGTCTGCTATTCACTGCCTTATTGATTGATGTTCTTACTGTCATTGGAATTTTGAGCCTTACATTTCAGAAAGATTCTGTCACCTCTTATATCAAAAAAAGTGTTCAGTCTACTAGGGACACACTGAATAGAATGACTAATGATTCACACACTGTCAGAGACGTCTTTAATGATTTGGGTGATGTTCCTGTGAACTAGAATTTTCATGTAGGAATTATTTTAAGAAATATGCAACTATTTGCTGTGTGTTTTAATACTAATTGAACACAGTGAAGACCATGGCATTGATAAACTATAAAATATTTTTGTGAAATAAATTGGGACCCCCATATTTTGATGTAGGACTCCCATTTTCTAACACCAGGAGTCCAGGGACTCTCAAAAGTAAAAAGTGATGAAGAGACCTCATGCACATTTAAAATTGTGGCTCTGTGAGTGGCAAAGGAGTCTGTTTGCAATTACATGTATGCTGTCTGACTAACCGGTACATTGTCTTACTAGGGTCAATGGTGAAAGCCACAACTGGTGTCTTGACTTCAGTTTCTCAAACTGTGTTCACTGTTAAGACTTTGGTTACACTTTGGTGAATTATTTTCAGCTTTACTGGTTGGTTATAGTTTGGAGCCAAGTGGAGTTGTTTTAGGGCAAAACGGTTTAAAAGCAAAGCGATTCTTAGGTTGAAGAGGTTCTGGTGTGAAGTGGTTTGAGTGGTTTGAGTGCAGATGAGTTGGCGTGGTTTAATTTGGTTTTGGAGCAAACAGTGTGGAAGTATGTCACAATGTGTATTAGTACACTAGATGTGTAAGGCATGTATGTAGGTAGTGACAGTACATTCCATATATTGTCTTTCAATTACATTTATGTCATTGTGTGTAGCTTTCCATGTGCTTCCATCTGTAGTCTTCGTGTCATTATTACATGTAACACAGGGCACATTCTGGTATTTAAAGTGCTAAATGGTGTGTGAATGTCTGTACTAGTATCATATGTACAATTCATAACAGAAAAAGTAAGGTACCATAGGAAAATTAGAAATATACATATACCAGTATGCAGGTAATATACATCAAAAACCCTTGAGAAAACCAAGGGTCTATGCGTAAAATCCAGAGGTTAACTTAAACACTATGGTAGTTTGGCATTGTGAATTTCCACCTTCAACCACAAAACTCTTGCAATACTTCCAAGAAATGCAATTGACGAAGTCCATATAAGTGTCTAAGGAGGTTCGTTGCGAATGAGAAATAAACACATATATATTATCTATATGCCTATGCGACAGTGTTTCAGATACTTCCCATCGTGCCACATTGTGCAAATCATAATACCACAAGGGGCTCTAAAACATTTATGCGTACCTACCTAGATGGATGTATTTGCCATTTTCATCTTTTTCAGCTAACGGACTGCCTTCTTTTTCTAAATCTTTCCGATATCTCTTGATATTTTTCACCATTAAGTCTTTCCTTGTCAGTTCATAGTGGTTGGGATAATGATTGATAATTCTGCAATGGAAGGAACACACACAAAAATTTGACTTATAACTATATTGTTTATGCAACCAGTGTCTCCACTAAGTTAGGGATGACCAGTAAATGTTTTGGGATGACGCTATCATTTCTACTGTACCCTAATATGATGGCATTGATAGAATCTAGTATCTGGTCACATGACTGGGGAACCCAAGTAAAACTTTTCTGCATGCTGTCTGCATGCTGACACAGGCCCTGGCATTTTGTCGATCTATGGTTACAATATGTATCTCATAATACCTGGTTAACTCAACCATCTACAAAAAGAGAAGCAGGTCATGACCTCAACCCCTGTCCGTTTCAAATCCAGTAATTCACACCCTCTTGTTGCTGGCTGTGCTCACCTTGACCTGGGTACCCTGGTCACTTCATCCTCGGCACACTATTCCTGTTATATGTGTACATGGCAACATTTTTAATCATGCAAATTGCCTGGGAGAATTTATGGTATTTCTGTGAGAAAAGCTGATTGCTTCAAAACAATAATTTAGCCATTTTGATATGCAAAATTCAGGTACCAGCAGGGCCTAGTGCCTATGTTTAGTAAGTGCCGATGATTGGCCATGTACAATGCATCAGCCTACATATACGCTTGACCATTGCAATTTTTGGCACATGGTGCCTTCCTGGCATGGCCCATGAGAAGCGAAAAACATTGACAACGTACTTTTGAGATGATGATGCAAGTTTGCTGCCTTAATTATTCTGAAGGAAAGGTGCATGTATGAGGGGCTCACAGTGACTAGGGTAGAGTGGTCAAGGTGAGCAAGGCTGATGGGGTCGAAATGGTTGGGGGGGTGGGGGGGGGGGGGTTAGAGTGTACCAAAGAAAAGAAGTACACGTATCAAATAGAAAAGTTGCTCTTACTGGTCATCTTGAAGTCTGTATCCAGTATCCACACTGAAGATGTTGCGAGTTGTCTGTACACTAGCCCTGTAACAGGACACACAAGAAGATATGACATGTTTTGAACAGTATATCACCAATAATTCCTGGATGATGGCTAAGAACAGCCTCTGCACTTGGCCTTGACTGAGAGATAAGCGTGCATTTTTGTGTGACATTTTGAATAAGTATATAGAAATTCTTTGAGTTTGGAAAACAGATTTCTATGGTGATATATCAGGAAGGGTCTTGGGCAGTACATGTCGACAGCAAAAGCTTTGCTTTTGGTTCCCTTGTGCAGTTTTGATGCAACTATTAAGTTGACAACCCGATTAGTACATGCACGACGTACTGTTAACATTGTTTCGTCCATATAGCCTACACATGGAGTCTGTTCTCTACCTCATGGAGGTAGAGAAGAGACTCTTATGCCGTATGCCATGGAGGTAGCACCTCCATGTCGGTTTCTGGACAACTGGACCCCAAACCGACTGGACCCCAGTCAACTGGACCCCAAGTCAACTCGACCCTAAGTCAACTCGACCCTAAGGCCTGAACAAGGTTACTCTACCCAAACCGTATCCAGAACAACTCTACCTTCTTCTAGATATTTTATCTGTTCAAATCATTTGTGATTAATACCCACTTGTGTTTAGAGTTGTTCCATTTCTTCTTATAATTTTTGTATGGACCCACATTCGTAGTTAATTATCCCAGTATTACTAGCCTACAACACAATTGTATGCAACTGCACTGCTACTGTAGCTTGCTGGATCGGAACGTATACATGTATATACTATCCTGCTAGTTCAGGTACAAAGTGAAATTTATCCTTCTTTGAAGATTTACTTACACAACTTTCGCTGAATTTTCATGTTTACATGTATTAAGCCTGTTCGCCTGTGCGATGTAAATTAAGAGTTTGAAGGGTAGCGGGCTAGTTTTTTATTTGCATTCATCACATCCCAGAATGGCACTGCTAGTGGATCATAACCTCAAAAATACACCTCTAGAGTGGAAATTGATTAGGGCCAAGGTGCTTTGGCAAAAAAACAAAACAAAATATTTAGGGTCCAGTTGACTTGGTGCAGGGTCCAGTTGACTGGGTGCAGGGTCCAGTTGACTTGGGTGCAGGGTCCAGTTGACTTGGGTGCAGGGTCCAGTTGACTTGGGTGCAGTTGACCAGGTTTCTAGACGTTTCGGCACCAAGTCGTTTCGGCCCAAGACGTTTCGGCCTCCCAATTTCAGGCCCCAAGTCGTTTCGGCACCGCGACCCAAGATGTTTCGGCACCCGCTGAAGGCTATGCTTACCTGTGGGAACTTGTGCTGGAGCGTAATATTAATGTTGCAAATCAAAGCACTAAAAAGTATAATGTCAACTAACATTCACGTATATGCTTTAATCTTTGTGAGAACATGGAAGAGAAAAACATTCATATTATTTTCAAATCTGTGACTCCAGTTTATCGATTATCAATAGCCGCTGACACGGCAAAAGTTTGAAAGCGGTGACGAAGCAGCACGGCAAAAGTCACACAAATACACGTAAAAGTACTGGTCAGAACGCAAAGGTCACGCTTACGTGACGGATCAGTCAATTACTAAATAGTTTGAAAAAAAAAATCGAAACACGGATACCGAAACGTCTTGGGTTGCGGTGCCGAAGTGACTTGGGGCCGGAAATTGAGAGGCCGAAACGACTTGGGCCGAAACGACTTGGTGCCGAAACGACCAGTTACCGTTGACCAGTTACCCTCCATGTCTACCTCCATGGCATACGGCATCTTTTTACGTCCATGCACCGTGGATAGAGGGACTGGGGTCCATGCAAACGGAGTATTCGGCTCCTTGCTCTGTCCCTTCAACACCTTTTGTGGCCTCATCATACACAGTCGCTTGCGTACCGATGCACGGTGGCCGCTGTGTGGTATGCATTATAAAAGTAGCGGCCGCCGTGTAGCGGTTCACAAGTGACTGAGGCCTTAGACCCACGAACAGCCTCGCTTAGTTCGTGACTTACCAGTAAAAATTCCAGTCCTCATCCTGTGACGCCTGGACCCAACCGCGCTTTTCAAAATTTCCAAGCAGGACCGATTTGTCCATGTCACAGGCCCATCGCACCTTCTGTCCCGACATCTTGGACGGCTCAGCGAAAAATCAATTTAGCGTGTGTCCAACCTATCGATTACATTTCGCTCGAAAGGGACACTTAAGATTTTAGTCGCTTTCTACCTGCTAGGAATGGAATTGAAAAGGTTGGCCGAACTGAACGACAGTTGCTACGCCGCGCCGCTACCGAGCAATACCACATTTACTATTGGTATCAGATTCGGTATGTCGGCTCGGTTCCCTTCGGATGCCTATGTCGATGGAAACAGGAAAACACTTCACGTGAAATACTAATATTTTATTGACTCTACATTATCAAAATAACAACAATATTTAGATGACAAAACATTAAGAATGTTAAAGGAGAGTGGTGAAGTCAATTGAGATACCCTTTCGACAAAATAAGAATCCGAATCTGAGCTTGTTAATGACATAAGAAGTTCAATAATTGCAGACTGTCTTATCGATTAACAGCAAAATCATTTTTATAAAAGAAAGAAAAAACACAATAAATTCTCAAAATTGTATAATGAAATTTAAAGCTGTATATAAATATCAACAATTATACAAAATAGTAACCCTATAGGATTTTGTTTTTCGAATAATCGGCTATAGTTCATGGTACCGGGCTATCGTCGGTGGATCCCCGGTGTGGATCCATGAACCACAGAACATTTACGCGTTTCCAGGTCCATGGTGGATCGATCGCTCGGTCGATTGTAATGTCAGTCCTCACACAGAGGCTATACACCCGGTTTTTGCTGCATATTAGGAAGCTCCGAAACGCCTGAATCGCATATCACCACGGCTACATGCCCAAGTACACAACACAATGTATGCCCATGGTATGTTTTAAATGCCTCGCCTGCGGGCGCTCCACAGGTCCCCGCCCGTTCGCCCGGCGTTCTGAATGACAAGGCAGGTGCTCGGTGCAGGTTTCACAATAACTTGGGGGTGGGGCTGTTACAGATTTGCACATTATATCACATTATCAAAATTAACAGTCTATCGCCCAAACACGGGTTTTCTCGAATATCCCTGTAGACACGGCAGACTGCCTCCGCTCCTTTCAAGTTGCCCATTTTACTGGTAGGCCTAATTATTAAAACTGTGTAATTGTATCTGTTGACAACCCTATTCACATTTGACCCATCATTTTGCGGAAAATGAAGATATTTGGACAATCAAAAGAATGATAACTGATAATACTGTTGTTATTTGATGTTTAAGCAATTGGAAGTTCAGGTTAACCAAACTGGTGTTTAGGCCAAGAAAATTGAAAGTTTGTTCCCATCCTAGACATATTGCAAAAATGATGCGGTGACGCGGTTCTTTTTCCCTCTCATTTTTTTATTCTTCAACCACGCAAAAACGCAAAAAAACGCAAAAAACAAACAAAATGAAAACAGCAAGGGATGCACAGCAGTGTTGCTTTAGTATTTTTTATAGCAATAGTGCAGCAATGCATAGTTTTGACACTAATTAACAGTGACATATGTGTACAGTTTTGAATGGAATGTTAGTGTCAGTTATTTTTTTACAGTTCTCTTTTATACAGCACTGTGTTATGCACTATCGTCGGGTATTTTTCCGTGTTTTTTTATTTCCTCGAGCAGAAAAAAGGTTGACGACGCGCGCGAGGGTGAGAAACAAACATTTTATTTTTTTGGCCTTATGGTGGCTGGAAAGGGTGCACCAATTCTTTTCTCAGAGTTAATGTCAAGTTTCAAGTGTTAGAATCAAGATATTTAGTTCAATTTCAGGTTAACTCCCTTACGTCATACTTCTCCAAAGAATATAAAAATTGTATATTGAAGCCATGATTTTGAAATATGACACCAGTAAATATCAAAATTTATTTTTCGTATTTTTTTATATATTTGAATTTAATAATAATTGGATAGTACTTAATATTACCAAATTAGTTATAAATATGTTGACACTATTAATTGTAAGATGTGTACGGCGGATTTGTAAATAACATTTGTTTTAATGATTTTACAGGGGTTTACATATCAAAAAAAATATTTAAAAATTCTTTTAAATTTCAAAATGTGATTTTTCAAAAAGTACTTCAAATATAGCAAAATTATCCCATAGCTATCTTGTCTGTAACCTTGTTAGTAGGTTGTAAAAATTCCATGTCCATATCTCATTTTATAGGTTGGATTCAATTGGCATAAAATTATGTAGGAAAACTGTTATTCTGTCAAAAATGTTGAAAACAAGCCATATTTGCACCCCTCTTTTGAAGTCACAGAGCAGTCTTTTGGTTAATCTCACTTTTGACACCTCTTTGACACTCAAAGAATCTAAAAATGCATTTACGCGGCAGTCACTCACTCTGAATGCAAGCACTGCCTTGTCAAACTTTCCTGAAAAACAACAAATAATGACTTTCCTTTTCAAACATTTAACAAAAACTAGGGGACCTCTACCATAGTTAATGCACTAAGGACTCCCTTCTTCTCATTTGGTCAGTTTTTCAAAAGTTTCAACAGGCTATAACTCTGCAATGCCTTTGAGCCCAAATGTCTATTTTTTTATTCCACAAGAGAATGTTGACTACTTTCATATTTTAATAGTTTTACTGAAGTTTATAACTGACTCTCTAGCCTTTCCAGCCGTGATATTTTACGGCAACCGAAATAACGACGACTTTTTCCCAACTGCCCCTGCTCCAATGTCAAGGATTGCACGTAGCAGTAGGTCGGAACGCTATACTTTGTAGCCAGTGATTTTGTTGAGAGAGGGAGGCCACAGAAGATTTGCTATCCTGCAGTGTGGCCATTGCCAGGATTGGAACTGGCAAACCAGTCACATGTGCGTATAAGTGGATTTTAAAACCACATCAATACCTATCGTATCATACCCACGCCTATGTTTTATTTTACTACGGGTGGAACATTGTGTAAATGCATACAAGCTCAGCAGTATGGTGCATTTTACCAGATCTGATATACTCCTGGGATGAACAGTGTGGCACCTGGACATTTGAGTTCGTAAAGACTCTGTATTCCAGGTTTTTAGCTTTAAAAAGTTGAGAAATAATATTATTAATAATAATAAAAGATGTCAGAGTAGACTCCATATTTTGTCGACGTATAAAATTGAGAAAGATAAGAAATCCCCTCGCCAGAGGGGTTTATTCATACTGATGACGTCACATGAAACCAAGATCATTATCACGTCACTGATTCTAAAGCCAATATCACACAATTGGTCTTTATTTTTTGCTGTCGATGAATTGAGTTTACGATTTGTCACGTCCAAACGTACCGTTGCATTTTATCGCATTCTGCGCACACGTGATCGATTATAAATAGCTTCGACAATAGACTTTAACCTTGCTGCAAAAGACATGACAGAACCTATAATGAAAACTGTGATAGTGTTCTACCTTTTGACACGGACCTTACTTTTTGCAAAGCGTTTTATACATGTATAACAGATAATTTCAAGATACACTATACGGCCCTCGAAATTGAAAGACTTAAACTTTTGCCCAAACTTTCCTAATTAAAGCTTTCAACCATTTTTTCAACAAATCAAGAATAAAATCAGGGGTCGCCGAGCAATGGTGTTACTAGAGAAACAAATAAACTAATGTTGACCGATATTTCCCGAAGTTTGAAATTGAAAAAGGCTGCTACCCCAGTTGGAAAAATATTTTTTTTATTTTTACGAAACCAAGAAAACTTTCCTTACCCCAAACGATTCAAAATAAGCACAGAAAAAAGGTAAGAATATGAGAGGCCAGGTATTTGTCCCCTACCTTATGAGCTGCTAACGAGTTATTTGGTCAGGGCGATAAGCTCGCACGTTGGTGATCGGCAGAACAAATTAATGAAGGGGATTAGCTAGGGAGGGCGATAAACATAGCTGTTTTCTTTGAAATACTATATACAGACATAGCTAGGGTAAAGTAATAGGCACACAATACACAGGTAAGGCTTGTATAATGAAAGACAGTTTAATACATGATATTTATTGATCATATTCATAACTTCTTGACTAATATTGCTTGCAATACCCTGTGCTATAATTGAATGTGAAGCAACAGCGCATTTTATATTGTATAAGGCAAACTAATAAGTTATGTAAAGTTACTGCTGTTTACCAGTGTTTATCGTTGGGGCACTAGATTTTGGCGGACTACATAAACGTATAGTGCAATCCTAAGCTTGAATGAATGGCCATAAAATCCATAGAGTATATTTGTCTAGAAGATAGTACTGTAAGTTTTAAGAACCCATGATCCTATCGGCATCCATCTTGGACTGTCGATGAGGTTACAACTTGTCGCATTCAATTCTCTTCATAGGTCATGAACTTGAACTTGATGTGGTCTCCTTCATCGGGTATGAAACAATCAACACCTATATTGATAATTAAACAGAAACGACCATAAAAATGACCTCGAATGTGACAGGGTACTGAGCAAAATGATGGAATATTTAAAAACGTTGAAAGAACAAAATACTGGCGACTACAACTTGTTTAACATTCTACGATTTATCAATCGGACGAAATACATTGGAGAGCAAGGAGCATTCAATTCTGTTTCTGTATCGTTGGCTCTTGTAAGTCAGAACGACGTTTTCTTTTTCTGACCTTTGACCATATTCTGCATACTTCTGAAGTTTATACTGAACTTCGTGATTCGGTGTTCATGTTTTAAGCTTTTACTGCTCATTAAGAAGAATTTTACCTTTGTCCAAGAGGTCATCGTGATTGTAAATTGCCCAGTAAAGTTTCTGGTCAAAGTCACCCCAGATTCCCTGGATCGCTTCTATGTAGTGGCCAAGTCTAGCGTACACACTCGTCACAAAACTAACGAAATTGAATATTGAACAAAGCATGTCATAATAATAGTAAACATATATTGTATTATGGTTGTTTTATAACGTCCGATAAATACTCGTCAAATTATTCTTATTTTTGTCGACGTGAATTTAATTTGGAGAAAATGTGACAATGTAGAAAATCGTCTTGAACGTAAATAAATTATCCTCCGTCTATCTTTTTGTCCGTCCGTCTGTTCGTCTGTGTCTATCTCTGTCTGTCTCTGTCTGTCTGTCTGTCTGTAGTGTCTGTCTGTCTGTCTGTCTTCTGTCTGTCTGTCCGTCTCTCTCTGTCTGTTTGTCTGTCTGTCTCTGTCTTGTCTGTCTGTCTGTCTGTCTCTCTCTCTGTCTCTCTCTCTCTCTCTCTCTCTCTCTCTCTCTCTCTCTCTCTCTCTTCTCTCTCTCTCTCTCTCTCTCTCTCTCTCTCTCTCTCTCTCTCTCTCTCTCTCACATGCCGACAACCACTACTTTCCTGCCAGATTAACTGTGTGTGACTCCACATGTTAACGGACCCAGGAAGGCAACGTGTTTATAAAACATATCTTATTCAATGTGTCATTCACTCCGTTCATCTGAGTATTATCTGAGAATTCATCTAAGTTTATTTTCACATAGTACATGTATATCAAAACGGAAATAAACGATGTAAATATCATTTTTAACACTTACTTGAACTCATGCTGACTTTGAGATTCCAGCCGAATCATCATCTGATAGAGAGATGTACCAAGATTGACGTAATCAAGATGATAGCTGCCAAGAGTTCCGTTGCCGTGTATCGTATCGATGACGGATACATCAGCAGAAAAGTCTAGAAAAGTAAAGGTGGAGGGATATCGTGCCACATTGGTCACAAGTTTTCAGCTGAGTTTTTTTGAAAGAAATCGACATTTCCTAATAATTTTTGGAATGTCACGTCTCAGTCGTCGGTGAACCCAAAGATTCATCTCTGTATTGTCACTGTATCAGACAGTACAATCCGGGCATGCGCATTTTATTACAATCTTTTAAATTATTTTGACTTGTCGATTGTTCAAAACTTTACAGCAATTCTTGTTGGGTCGTTTAAATACATCTGAAATAAATACATTGTAAATTTCGCTGCGAACCAATGAACTGATACACATACCTAAACACTGATAGGAGGGAAATGATATTACTACTTGAAAGATGACAAGACGGCGAGGAATTTTGTCATGCCGCACTTTAACAAAGGTGACACAAGTAGATGAACAAAGCAATGAAGGTACTCTCATTCTGTTTGCGGTTTCATCGCACATTGTTGTCTAAGTCGCCAATGTTGGTAAGAAAGAAATGTTTAATCTAAGTAAACAGCGAGGATTTATCCCTTTTCGAAGCAATTCCTCAATATCCTGTTTATTTCGTTTAAGTATACAAGCATGTTTTGCTTACATTTCATATATTTCCAAATCACGTGGTCGCCATCTTGAGGATAGTACGAATCAACCCCTGTGAACGGATTAAGGTAAACTATAAATCTTGACAGAAATGCGAGATACGCCTGCATAGGTGTTGCGTTGATAGCACTAACTGTTAATAGACTTAATTAAGGTAGTTCTCGGCTCGACAACAAAATACTTAACTTTTGCTCAAACTTTCATTTCCTTGAGCAGACTTTCACCATCACCTCGAAACGAAAGACTTAACTTTAGCTCAAACTTTCTTCGGGCAGACTTTCAACCATTCTCATTAAAAATGAAGAATAAAAGTCGAAGGTCACCCTGCAAATTTTTGTACTAAGAAGCAAATCACCTAATATTTACCGAAATATCAAATTCAAAATGGCCGTTATCCCTGCCTTATCTCCATGGAGGAAAATGAAATTCCCGATTTTTGAAAAACGAATACGGTGAAAACATTTACTCCATAAGCTTTGAAGTGTGCCCCACAATCACTGGACCAAAAGAATATTGTAAAAAACTTAGTCCAAGTATCTGCCCCGAGGCGCGTTCTGCCCCACTTAGTTAATGATAAAGGTGTTCAAATATGTTTGCACATTCTTCTAAGTTGTTCTGGCAGAGTTACAGTGATGAATATGAAGAAGTTTATTTCAAGATAAAACAGTTAGAGTAATGAACGCTGTCTCTGAGAAGTGAAAGCTATGGGAGTTCCACTTGTTAAGGCGGTGACTACATCAAAGTTCAAAATAGTCATTTTCGTTATCATTTTATATGTAGGTACCAGTGATTATAAAAGAAATATGATCATGAGAAAGATTGTGTTTCCATTTTTTACTTTTAAATATACATCACAAAGAAATACATCTTAAAGCCTTTGATTTTTTGGAGCCCCCGTTGCTTTGTAACAAATTTCAATTCTTGATTAAAACAGAAAAAACATTGTAACCTTAATAAATTATTTTCAAAAGTTTTGAAGATAAGGAAGAGTTGCTGATCAATCAAGAACGGTGCACGACATTGTATGAACCAACACCACTGAGAAAAAACTGCTGAGTAAGTATATATATTTTTCGCTCGTTCCTTTGTAATCACAAAAATAATACTCTGGTCATTTCATCTTGAATTCTTGTTTGGAGAACCGACTGTTTGGATATAGATTTCAGAATGACCTTTGAACTGCGTCTTTTGTGAAAGTTCATGAAAGCACAAATGTTTTAATGACATATTTTAGCATGTCTGCATGCCAGTCAGTGGAACTGGCTGACACTGCGCTACATACGGGCAAGCATCTACCTTTTAGAAGCACGACATTATAGATCCATAGATAAGTTTTCTTCGGTCTTGTTGTCACGAAGGAAGTCTATTCTCACCTTTGTCTGAAAACACATTGAAGATATATAGTCCCCAAAAGAGTTTGTCCTCTGTGCTAGCGAATACACCATTGATTCCTTCGATGTAGTGACCATACTCCTCGTCGTAGGTGGCGTTGAAACTGACGGGATAAGCAAAGACAACCCTGTTAGTCAAAAGTGAGTGTGCCACTTTCGAAAACCAGCCTACTTTGTGCTGATCATGCATCTTCTCTATACGTGGATATTTCAAGGACCTACACTAGCGTGCAGAATTTTCGTTTTGCACGTTTTACGTGAGTTTGAGACTGAAAGGCGGTACCGTAAAGTAACTTGAGGTAAAATGCATCTTGACGACAGACATTTGACTCTCAAGCTCTTACAATATTTTTTGGCCTACCACTCGAGGGGGCTCATTTTGAAGGTTGTGGAGAATAAATTTTTCACTTAGATTTGCGAAAATCGAGAATGTTATTTTTGCCCTATCGAGATGACACAGGAATGGCGGCATATTTTGAATTACAAATATCAGTATATATTATACACCTACTGCCGTAACCTATGGGAGTTTGACCGTCCAATAACTTTCCGTATTTTGTATAGTACGCGGAGTCCCGAATACGGGAGACGCGCGACGCGCCTGTTTGACCTTTGACCTAACGATTATCGGATGTAAACAAACTATTTTACGGAGAGTTATAGCCTATATTATTTGGTAATTTGTTTCTGTGGTACCAACTTTTGCTGGTGACCCCTTATTTTTATTCTTGATTAGGTAAGAAAATGGTTGAAATTTTGCTTTTGGAAAGTTTGAGGTAAAAATTGTAGTCTATTGTTTTCTACACGTCAAAAATATGAATCAAGTGCAATGGCGAAATACCCGATACTGACCCACGCTACGACAACGTTACACGCAAAAATGACTAATTAAAGGCCTGCAGACAGAATTGAAAGCAGAAACACACAGGCAATATCAGCGTAAATACATTTAAACTGAAACTTTGCGAGCTAAGGTAGTATGCATCTCCAAATTGAAAGACTCAAACTTTCGCTCAAACTTTTCTCAATGAAACTTTCAACCGGACTCTTACCAAATTAAGAAGAAAAATATGGGGTCACCACGCTAGAGAAACAAATTAATACCCAATATTTGCCGATGTTCCATATTGAAATGGCCGCCATACCTGTGTAATCGTAATGAGGGAAAATGGAATTCTTGCTTTTTTGCAAAACTAAGCCGGTGAAAACTTAAGTTACAAAATGAGCCCCCTCAAGTGGTAGTCAAAAGAATAGAAAGAATATCGTAAAGTCAGAGTGTCCGAATATCTGTTCCCGAGGCACATTCTACTTAACCCTTTGAGTGCTGTAATTTTTCCCACCAACTTTTTGTGTATCAGTTTTCCCATTTTTATGATTTTTTTCTGTAATGTTTTTGATAATTTTGGATCAAATGGACATAACATTAATTGGCTACAGTTTTTGATCAAAATTTAGGAAAAAATCTGAACAAAACTTGTATAAAATTAAAAAAAATTGTCTGTACTACATTTATAAATGCAACAAAAATCGACTTTGGCACTGAAAGGGTTAAGGGGCCGATGAGCATTCGATTCTTCCTAATGTAAATTATTTATGTTCGAAATGCCTTACCAGAACTTGCCCGGTTGTTCCCTTTGCAATAACAACATAGCCTGGTACAGATTCATCCCCTGATATATGGAGACAGTGTACTGACCGTCCCTCTCGTGGGTCATGTCGTTGAAGACGGTTAGGTCAATGGAGACACGTGGATGCCCGGCATTTGTTGTTTCGCTTTTCACTGAAATTCAAAGTTGATCATTATTATTGAGTCATTAAACTGATGGTGTCGGCGACATTCTCCATGCGACATTTCAACATGTCTCTGTGATATCTTCGTCGGATTGCTACACGGCATCCTTTGGTCTTAAATCCTCATAACCTGACTGGTTTATGGTGGAAAAGTTTGCAAAGTACGGATTTACAAAGCATTAAGGTAGAACCCTCCCACAAAGTTACAAGGGAGAGCATCAGAAATGCCATTTACAGTAAAGAGGAATTAAGTCCAATTAATGAACGCTATTATGAAAGAAAATATGATTTTACTGGACCATGGTCTCCCATATATAGTCTACCATTTAAGGTAGCCATAGACACAAAAACACGTGAATTCCAGTTCAAACTTCTTCATCATATTCTGTACACAAACTACGATCTATCTAGAAGAGGCATGGACCAATCACCGCTCTGTTCATTCTGCCAAAACAGCAACGAGACACTAGATCATCTTTTCTACACCTGTAAATTCACTGAGACCTCCTGGAACGAGTTTCACACATTTTTCGAGGAATCTCTCAGTTTGTTCACGAGACATAACTTAAGTGAAGTGCTCTTTGGTGTGGACGGTTGCTCTGACATTCATAATCACTTGCTACTGTTGGCCAAAAGACACATCTATGCCATGAAAATGAAACAGAGTAAACCACACTTTGCAGTATTTATTTTGCAAGTGAAATTCAACTACCATCTAGAGTATGAAATAGCTCTAGAAAAAGACAAATTAGAGAGACAATGCAGCAAATGGATTTCAATTTTACACAAAATTGTAGATAACTAAGCACTGTACTTCATTTTAATTTAAGTTACTGTTACTAAAGAAAATGTTGCCAATAAAACAACTTAAATACAAAAAAAGCATTAAGGTAGAATGCGCCTCGGGGACAGATATTTGAACTCTCAAACATTTACAATTCTTTTCTGATCTACCACTTGTGGGAGGGAGTTCATTGTAAAGTGATTGACTTTTGTTTGTTTACAGTTAGAATAAATCTCGCTGTCTTCTCCGGGCACATGACAATTAAATCAATATATTCTGTCAACTCAAAATGACCAATTCATTGTCCCCTTAAGAATATGGGGATTACTGCCGTTTCTTTATCATCTCAAGTGAAGAACGGAAAGCGAACGAAGAGAAAAAATCACAAGAAAAATCGGTTTTCCCCCGTATTTTCTTTGGGGTTTAATACGTGGAAAGGTTACACATTAGTACCCGTTTGATTTTATGACTGTCAGTCTTCAAAAACGCAAGGAGTCGACTCAGACTAAAGCGTCGGGGTTTTTTTTCTGCTCAGATTCCTGAAACACTCCTCTGGGACAGGTGTTTTTCAAATACACACAAACATAAGTGGCTTTGTGGCAAGAAAGAACGAAGCAACATTATTTCATTGTGAAAACGTATGGAAAAATGATGAGTCTGCAGATGTTGTTACAGAACTTGGAGGCAATGACCTCGTGAAATACGCTCTCGATCTTGTATTGAAATCAAGCCTGGTGACACCGCTTTTTAAATTCATTTTCCGACAGAGCTTCTTTTACCGACTTAACTGTTAATGGCCCAACGTCGCGATAGCATTGTCTTGCAGTTTTACATGCAGCAGGTCAATGGTGTGCTGACATGGTGCGTTACGCATAGGAGTCTACTATACCTTTAAAATCAAACCTCGCCCACGCAAAATGCTTTATTCGCATACGCAGCTATCGTAAAGACTTGAACGAATGTCTCCATTAAGGCGTAGGCCCTCATTTCGTCCACAAATTGGTCACGCTTAACTCAATCCCCAATAAAGATTCATTTTTTCACAACCGAAAACTGGGACTGTGAAAGGGACCAGGCGATGAGATAGCGAAAAGAAATTGCGCAGTCTAATTTTAACCTTTCATGACATATATGGAAACTCGTGACTTCGCCTTTGTGATTTTCTCGTGACTCCCACCTGATTGTTTGGCAGAGAACGATTTGAAAAGCAGTCTTATTTCTTTGTACTGGTGTATTAGGCGAAAAGAAAGGAAAACACCTATACGCGTGTGCACAAAAATATAAACAAAGGCCCGACGTCACTGAGAGCCGGATAAGTTTAATCTCACCAGTTATCGTTATATTCATTGAGCATTTTTTCTGTCTACTAAAAAGTTCCCCAAACAGATATACATCTACTTGTATTTGTCAGAATACAAGTTGACTTTGAGTTGACACATTAGACTCTACTGTGAGGATAAAAAGGACGATTTCAAAACATTTACGCATTAATATATTCAAATTGACTGGCAATTTAAACAGTTTTGCGCGGTGCATTATTTCCTTACTATAGGCAATGGTCCAAAATAATCAAATAAAGGCAAGAACAAAAACAAACCACCCCCGAACAACAAAAAACAACAAAAACCAGGCACAGCCGTACGGGTGTTATAAATTTCAGCGTGCACATTATTGACCTCGAGACCGACGGATAAAATTAGGCTTATCTCTTTTACAATAATGTCTTCATTGCAAGCCAAATGCCCCTTCGATGACTGTGTCGAAATGCAATCGGGAAGGCGGACGTTTCTATGGTAATTGAAAGTGAAAGTCTGCATTCGGGAAAACATAAGGAAAGGTAAAATTCACTCACCTAGTAAATCTTGGTGCATCACAACCACGGCACATGAAATGAAAGTCAGCGTCCCTGAAAATGCCAACGCCAACGAGATGAAAACAGCAGAATTCATGTTGGCCAAAGCAATTCGACGAAAATTGAAGAAATATGTGTTTAAGTAGAGTGGAGCAGTGACTTTGACTACCCGGCTGATTGGAACACAAACAAAGTGCTTGCTATACATGTATGAAGTGGTACACAACCGCTGTTATGGACAAACACAATAGATTTTATCGAGAGTTTCGTTCCTGCAGCATACCATTGTATATATATGATACTGGACCCGAGCCAGCGACATACGAATTGCATCACCATCCTCTCTTACCGGGTCATACAGACATTGTCCATTCATGCTGGTGTACAGTGTATAGGTCACGGTGTATAACACTGCCACGGACATTTTAACCTCTGAGTGTTTTAGCTGAAACGGCAGTTAACGTTTATTCATCAATACCCTTTTTACCTCTCACATCATAAATGTCCTGAAATTATTACAACATTAAAATTATTATTTTCATTACTTTATTATTATAACTTTCATAGAAGAGTCATAAACAAGATAATTTCAAATTGGAACTTACAACAACATTAGTAAGTCTCGCTACGTCAAGGGACGGATTCCTCTTGCAGGCATATCTTTCGCGGACACATGTACACTTAAAATAAACAAGATCAGTAAGTGAATACTTTTATCTATTGTACCAGCACATTCAATGCAATGAATTTTAGTAAACCAAACTTTACAGATATACTCTCTCATACCTCCCGTTCACCATGCTACTACAACTGTAAATGTATTCCCCGCAGACTAGGTAAGCTGTAGTAATCAAGGTAACAGTTGGGTCCTACAACACAAAGGGTTGCCGAGTCGCAGGCTACGCCATGTGAAGAAGAATTATCGAGGGGCGCATTTAGACGCAAACTTCGGAATTGTCATCATGTCTACAGACCCTTAGAAATTTTGTCGTCCCTACTCAAAAAATATCGCTTTGTTTTGGAACAAGTCAATCAAACAATACTATTCATTTTCTTCACTGCATCTGGATCATTATTTTGTAGCCACATTCATCAATTGTCGCGCCACCAATAAGTGCAATGATTATGAGGTTAGTATACTGGCAGGGTAAAAGTACTAACTCAATAAGTGTGTGAAACAATTGGTATGTTATATCAAGAACTCCTGTTTCTTTGCTTTTAAATACAGATTAAGCAACGCCTTAAGGGTATCAATCACCTTCAACTTTTCCCGCCATAGAACTCAGATCTGACATGGTTGTAAACTGCCAAGTAGAGTTTCTTGTCAGGTAAAGGTAGAATGCGCCTCGTGGACGAAAATTCGGACCCTCAAAGGTTTACAATTCTTTTTTGTCTACCAATTGTAGGGATTCATTTTGAAGCTCACAAAGTAAACGTGTTAGACAGCCAATCGAAAATTTTGTTTCTCCCATAGAATTAACACAGGGATGACGGCAATAATTTGAATTTCAAATGTTGTATATCTTTCTAGAACCAAAATTTGCACTGTAACCCCTGCTTGTTATTTTTGGTTTCGAAAGAGAGTGGTTGAAAGTTTCACTGAGAGAAGTTTGAGCGAAAGCTTACGTCCTTCGGTGCTGTGGCGCATTGTACCTTAATAGCGTAGGGAAATTAGTAGGGCTCTGGTTGTCGACGAGGCTATCATCGAACAAAACCTCCACACCGATCCGCAAAAAATGACCAATAAGAGTAATATTCTTGTACATCTGCAAATAATAGCCAGGAAGAAATGGGCCACACATTTGTCGAATATACATGATTGAATGTTTATATATGAGCATTTCATCATAAACTTATTTATAATGTGCCCATGAGAAACTTCGGAAAATCCCTTCTCACCTATACGACACCAACGTTTGCGTTATCATGATTCATTATACAAAACTTAATTGTAATAAGTTTATGGCACTGTTTGAAATACAGAAGCAATTTGCTGCTGATGTGCAGCATTGAATAAGCTGTTTCTCTGATCGGTCGATTGTCACTATTCACAGCGACTTAGGGAGTCTATTGGTATTGTTTTAATTATATTGGTAAGATTCAGCTACCCAATTGGACAACAGCTTATTCAATGCTGCACATTAGCCCGTAATTTGCGTTATAAGAAGAAAATTTACGACTGTCACAGTTTACTGTTGGCAAATAAAGACAGCTGGAGACGATCAAATCATGATGAAAGATGCTATTTTATTTGCATTTCGAAAAGTTAAAAACAACGACTGTCGCCAAACAGTAGAGCAATCAAACACCAAAAATTCGTTTTTTCAAACATCGTCGTCGCCGTCATCATCATTACCATCGTCATCGCCATCATCATCATCATCATCATCATCATCATCATCATCATCATCATCATCATCATCATCATCATCATCATCATCATCGTCGTCATCGCCATGAACAACATACAACAATGGCAACATTCAGGCACCGGATGCTGTAATTGCGAATCGCCGTGCCAGGAAAATGACATGTGTATCAACGCGATTAAAATAGACGAAAAGCTAAAAATGAAAAGTAAAAAGTGGAAAGACAGAAGTAATGCAGTGATAGAATTTGCTACTTGGAGAGATTCCCTCTAAATGCACTATGCAATGACAAGAAAACTAAGAGTACAACCTTAATACAGTGAGTGAGAAAGATAAAATGCTGAAACCTTTAAAAAAGAAGGAACATGCAGTTCACTTTGTTAGAAGTAAGTACTGCAGGTCTCAAGAACAACATAGTGACCATGTCAGATAGTCACTTCTCAGGTCGGCAATCGCCCAATTCACTTCCTTTCATAGGTCATATACATGAACATGGACTTGATGTGATCCCCATCATCCGGTATGATGCAATCTAAACCTACAATGATTATTATAAACATTACATGGAAATGGCCTTGAACGTGTCGTTATCATACCTATGCATCTGTCATTTGACATATACTTTTCATATATGTATTGAAACTCCGAAAATCAGCAACTCCTTAAGCATGGAAGATTATTACATAATTTGCCCGAACACCGTATTCCATTTTATATTCATACAAAGATCATCGTAAACCGTTTTACATTATTTTCATGTACCCAAATGTCCTTATAGAATATAAAGATTGGCGAAAGTTCTTAACATAATTCTTCTCCTCGTTAATCCTTTGAGTGCTGTAATTTTTTTCCACCAAAAAATTAGTGCAACAATTTAACAATATCTCTGAATTTTCCTGTATTTGTAAAATTATTTTTGACCAAACGGACATCATATTTCATTTGCTACAGGTTTTCATCAAAATTTTGGCAAAACTCTGAAAAAAATTGACTGGGAAACATTTTATAAAGGCGACAAAAGTTGACTATGGTGCTCAAATGTTTAATGAAACGATAACTATAGGTTGTGATCATTTGCCCGAATTTATATAAACTGTAATAATTCTTTACAGAGAATTTACCTTTGTCTAAGTTCTCGTCGTGATTGTAAATTGCCCAGTAAATGTCTCTGTAATAATCACGCCAGATTCCCTGGATTGCTTCGATGGAATGACTGAGTCGAGGGTATACACTCGTCACAAAACTACAAAAATGTAACAATTCATAACATGATGCTACATAACATGATGCTACATTTTACCAGCCGATATCTATAACTTATCCTTTGGTTAATATGGAATTGATAATTTAAAGAAAAATATAACAGCAATAGAAAAATAGAACACCGCCATAGAAGTCTGTCTGTTTGTTTGTTTGTCTGTCTGTCTGTCTGTCTGTCTGTCTGTCTGTCTGTCTGTCCCCTCCCTCCTCCCCCCTCTCTCTCCCCCTCTCTCTCTCTCTCTCTCATCTCTCTCTCTCTCCTCTCTCTCTCTCTCTCTCTCTCTCTCTCTCTCTCTCTCTCTCTCTCTCTCTCTCTCTCTCTCTCTCTCTCTCTCTCTCTCTCACACATCCACAATTTTGTAAGATTCATTATTTGAAACTGAGAATGTTCACGTATGATGATAGCGTGTTGATACATGATTGAAAGAGTCAGCGAAGTGCGTGATTTTTAAAAAATTTCAAATGACTGACAAACTGTAAATTCCATGGTGTGATTATTCAAAACGTACCTACTTGAACTCATGAAGACTTCTACGTTCGAAGTTTTTCATCATTTCAAAGAGACATGTACCAACACTGATGCCATAGTGAGAAAAAAGGTTGTATACCATGAGTGGTATCGATGACCGATACATTGGCAGAAAAATCTGGCGGGAAAACGTTAGAAACAAAAGTAGGCTGTTTTAGGCCGTAGTAGTTTTCGGTTCAGTAGAAAAAAGCATGAACATTATCCATATTATCCATCATTAGAGGTTCAGAACTTTGATCGTTTGGGAACGTGCTCGATTGTGAGTAGAATGACGGGTGTAAACAGTTACGTTGTTCTCTCATACTGTACCTTATATTCCATTAATTATGCAATATAGCTCTTTTCTCAGTTGTACTTGTTGTACTTTGACTTAACAGTCACTTAGTGACACACAATATACAAAGTAGAATATGTCATTTAACATTAAAGTGAATAAAAGAAATACTGAGGAGATTAATTTAAATCAAATGGTAAATGGAAATTCTGTCGGCGGGGAAAAATTACGAGAAAGTATAGGAGGCAGTTATACCGCTTTCGTAAAAAGTCACAATGGAACTACGGATAAATAGAGTGTTAAGAGGGTATTCAGTTTAAGTTTCTCCGGTGTACGTCTCAAGTTGAGGAGTTGATGGAATGGTCTTGGCTGTGTTAGTAACAGGTCAGAATGTTTTTTTCTCTTTCAACAGCGTACAGTCCCAGTATTTTCCTTGCACAAATATCTAATACTCACGTTTCATATATTTCCAAACGACCTGATGGCCTTCCTTCGGACGATAATGGTCGACCCCTATGAAATAATGTCATACAACAATTGTGAGAAACTACGAGATATGTCTGCATGTTCCGAATTTAGAAAGGGACAAATTGATATTACACTGAGCTCTTTTATGGAGAGGACAAAACACGGCAGGTAAAGTGTCAACTTGGATGGAACCCTCCTATCCCCGCTCCTTAAAATGAATGAAAATACGTCAATGATTTAAGGACGAATAGCATGCTTAGTTAAGCCTCATAGCTGCAGAGCATCAAATAACTCTGACCAGACCACAGTCGTCAAATTCAAACTGACGCATCGCTGCTGACGGTAGAAAAATCCCCTTCCCCCGTGTTTCCATTCCTGATAGAGGTCTGTACTTACCTCTGTCCCAAACCTCGTTAAAGATATACAGTCCCCAAGATGATTTATCTTCGTAGCTTTCAGATACACCATTGATTCCTACGATGATGTGACCAATCTGCTCGTTGAAGGTGGCTGACGGAATGAGAGGAGATCATTCTGTAGACCCAGACCGATCCGTCCTCAACATAGCATTTAATAAGAACGTATCCGTCTGCTTCAGCAAATGCTAATTATGTGATCTATATGACTACACATGTTATTTTCGCATGTTATTTTGTGTATCATATGTTCAAGTTGTATATCATAACATATCGTCTTCTGTGTCAAACTATAAAGACAATAAGAGACGCTGCAGTCAATGATATCAAAACAAACACCGCTGCACGGAGGTACTATTCTTTGTTAGGCTATTACTACACATGCTAGCGATTAAACAACGATTTACGTAGAGGGCAATCTTGCAAACAAACAGACAAACAACAAACAAACAAACAAATCATGCAGATATAGATCCTGCACAGAAGCTTGCAGACAGTCATTTGAGTCAGTGACATAAAATAGAAGCAACACAATTAGGCTCACTCATATTCAAATATCAAGTTAACAGAAGGAAATTTCGAGGCTGGCTTTTCTTTAATGAAGTTTTGCAGACTGAGATTGACTCACCTAAATTTGGTCGGTTGTTGCCTTTGCAATTGTACCATAGCTTTGTACAAGGTCATCCCTGGTTTTATACCCACAGTGTACTGGCCAATCTTCTTGCGTGTCATTTCATTGAAGACGGTTCAGCGTGAATGTCACGTCTTCCGCTGGAATGCAAGGTGATGATTATATCAATACTTTGCTGACAAAGTCATGGGTTATGACGCTATTTTTACAATTCCGTTACCTCTATGTCTCAAAGGCACCACCGTAGTTGATAGGGCTTTCTGCTACACTAAAAGCCCTATCAACTACGGTGGTGCCTGTGCTATGTCTTGAGTGCCAGTATGATCGACTGACAGTCTTCATCAAGGAGCGAACCGAGAAATGAAATTACAACAAAATGAAATTCTTGTGCAGTACAGTCACAGTCCCCCCACTGTACTGTGGTGCAGTGCACATACGAACTTCGCTTCTCGGTATCTATTGCCGGCTTATAGACTTACATGTCATATTGTTCACTTGAATGTCATATGCTATTGACCTCGCAATTACACACACTGTCTCCTCATTCGGTTATCGCCTGCAACACAATGTATTGTTTCGTTAGACTACTGATCTCCCTAACCTTTACAGAAACGCATCGTCGTACACCACGCCCTCTTCGGCGAGTCTTATCACCCAACGCCGATTTTTGCGAAGGTCAGCGGAGCGGAAATTATCGCTCTGGCCTGCGAGAATGCAGAAACGTGAAGCTTCACATAGCGAAAAATCGCTTTTTGTTTCCCAAAGGCCCAGGTCGACCAGAGGAGGCAACAAATCATTATAACTACTATATAATAGTATATTTAAGGTTTCAAACCAAGACATTGACCTTTTAAAGCCAATAATACTCTAGTGGTTAATAATAAGATCAAAACTCCCATAAATTATATATTTCGGAAAGTATAGATATAGGAAAACATTTTGTTTACCATAGTGTCACCATTGTTTACATAACAATCACTTGACGAGTAATTTGCATAACCTTTCAAAAATCGGTTTTCCCTATGTTTTGTTTCAATGCTTTGAGATATAAGGCTGAAATTTGTGTGAGTGCAAGCTGTCCTAAGGATCTTCCAAAGTGTGTCTCAAAATTTTTTTAAACCTTCTAAAACAATTTTTATGCCAGAAAAACTTCCAGAGCGGTGAATTTAACCCTAGTTGATTTCTTTAAAATTGTGCTCCAAAAAAACTAAGCAAGATATAAAAAATCTGAGACACACTTTGGAAGAACGCTGTGACAGCTTGCATTCCAGAAAGTTTGAGTCAGATATTTTGGAGTATTGAGACAAAACATAGGGAAAACCGATTTTAAAAGGTTATGCAAATTACCTGTCACATGATAGTTATGTAAACAATGGTGACACTGTGGTTACCAAAATGTTTCCCTATATCTAGGCTTTCAGAAAATGTATAATTTACGGAGGCTCTGAGCTTATCATCCACCAGAGAATTGTTAGATTAAAAAGGTCAATTTCTTGTCTTGGAACCTTAAAGCAAATCTGCTATGTCATAAATGGAAAGAACAGTGACTTCAAGTTCAACACTATGTTTGGGTTTTCCAGAAGAGCTGACCATTGGAATGATTGCTTGTCTTGATCGATTGACCAATAGCCTCGTTTTCACTTCATTGTACTTTTGCGGCACAACAAGTGAGAAATACCAAGACATGTGCGCCCGCAAAAGTTAAAAAAAACTCAGACGTTAGGAATGGATAGAAAATTCAGTGGGTCAAGAAGGCCAATTCCTTGACAATAGACCTAATGTGAACACAAGAAATAAGTAGACAACACCTCTAACAGATCTGCCACTAAAGAAAGGGATTCGCCGGTACCCAATGAGTATGGTCTATAGACGTCAACGTTCAAGTTATTCACTCGATCGAAGGAGCCTACTAGCTTTCGTATCCAAAAGATGCGGGAGGTCGACGAAAGCATCATCACTATCAAAACAAAACGAGACATGTTCAAATACACAAGTTTAAAGTAAAAAAATGGACAAAACTGAAAACAAGATGGCGTTGGTTTTGATTCTTGAACCCATGCGCACAGTTTAAAGATTCGCTTTGCACCCATGCGCACACGGTAACTAAAGCAAAATTTACCGCTATAAATCAAAATGGATTAAATTATCATTTAAAAATAATCAAAAGGCATGCATCACCCCAATATGAATTCTTCTGACTAAACTTCGACTAAATGAACACCCATGCCAAACATCACAGTTATCAAATTAGCGGTTTGGGAGTTGAAAATACGGGCTTCATAAAAAAGCTCAAAAAGTGACTTTAAAGTTATCCAATCCAAAAAGCAAAAAGCGTATTTGCCCGAGTGACCATCCTAAAAATTTCAAAAACAAAATAATACAAAACAAAAATCAAACAAACAAAAATACCACCTAAATCAAAACGAAAAGATATCGAATGGTTTCTGAGATTACTTCGTCGACGGCATACAGCACTCAGTATACGGCATACAGCACCCGACACACGGCATACGCAACGCCATTTATTCAATCAAAAGGATTGCCCATTCACATGCTCCAATCGAGTTAAAATTACCCAATAAGGCTGTAATCTTCTATTGGGTCCTAGTTATATACACGGCATCACATTAGTCCAACACATTAGTCCGTTGAACCTGCAGTCCAAAGGACTGTATTAAAAAATACCAACTCTACAAATAAAACGATCAGTGGGCTGGGATCGAAGTCTCAGAGTCCAGAAAAAAGACGAATTCATGGTTTTTAGACAACAAATAAAAGCAAAATCAACAGCCGTAAAGTGCGATAGACTCGATCTTAAGTAAACTTGAACTTGTGACGCTTGAATGTTGATATTTTCCAAATGCTTGAAAAGTTGGAACACTCGAATTTTTCAATGTTTTCCAAGGTTGTCACCATATAGGCTCTACCACAGACGGGTAAAGTTGAAATGCAAAAAGGATATTCTGATACAAAGCATATATGGGACATGAATCTATTACACCAAAGTGGAAGAGAGTCATTTGTATTTTCAAAGTTGTACGAAAAGACAGACATTGAAACCAGCTTGTCGACTCACCGAGAGGGTCATTGCGCATAACGACTACGTTGCCTGAAACGGCGTTCAGTGAGACGAATGTCACCGCTAATGAGACGAAAACAGTCAACTTCATGTTTGTTACTGTAAACCCTTTCTTTTTCAGGGCAAAAAGGAGTACACGCTCATGAAGTATATGCTTTGTACGCAGTTATTTCTCTTGTCAGGTGATCGAAATCAAGGCGAATTATTATTGGTTGTTTGAAACAAGGCGTGGTTCTGTCCTTCATGCATATTTTACATTAAATTGGAACCGAGCCAACGATACTGATAAACATATTGTTCTCGTCCCCTACGCCGTACAGGTAGACTTTACTCGAGTACAATGACTAAAAAAAGTTAGCTTTAAAACACATCTATATTGAGATATTGAGCTTCAATGCGTGTAATTTGTAATTTGAAACAATTATTACATGTTCACGGTTGCCTGCGTATTCACGGCACCAGCATTTGGCCATGGACCTATCGGCGTCCCGAAAAAAACGACGTAACATGTCCAATTAAGTGAAAACAAAAGAAACAAAAACATAAAACCCGTAAAATGAGGCATTCTGACATGCACATTGTCTTCCTCGCTGCAACTTATTTCTGGGTTTTGCGAGGCATACGCTATTTGATGATACGGATTTACAGACTTTTCATTGCCCGATCTTCGTGGCAATATTTTGTTTTCAGAGGTCAGCATGGCTTCCAAAAACCTGTAAGTTTTACTCTACAGATTGTTTTGCTTCTCTGATCACCCCTTCGAGATATTATGGTTGATCCCCAAGCCTATAATAAAACGTAATAAAAAGTTTCAGTGCACATATTCATAGTGTTTACTGTTATAGACCCAACATAGTAGACTCATGCGCGATCGTGCATGGGAGAAAGGGACTGTGATTATATAATGAAAACACGAGGAAATGAATGCATCCTTGATAATGGTATGGATTTGGATTTGTGACTTCTGACCTCATACCCGGATACCCGGACTCTCACCCGGTCCTCCGCCATGCACAAGCACTCATGGGCTAGGTTGTCTGCCTAATCGATCGTCCTATCGGTTTATCGATCGCGTGCTCTTTGCCCAGGCTGCTCTGTACTGCAACTGAATTTGCAGTGGAGGGCAGAGTAAAAAGTAAAGAGTAGTAGTTATTAGTAGTAGTTATGTATGTGTTTATTGGGCCTTAGTGACCACTACCTATCAGACTTATCGATTGATATATGGCGGGTGCCACATATGGGGCAGGATGCGCTTACTATTTTCGAAACACCTGACATCACTTCTTGGTCTTCTGGCCATAGGTCCATATATCTTTCTTTCATGAATATGACTTTGTTTGTGTACCGTCTATTTACTGTCTGTTCTGTGCTGTTTTGTGTCTATGTTTACAACTATTGTCTTACGAATTCTGACCTACTGTCATTGGATTATGAATTGGTATGATTGCGATTATTTTACATTAACCGTAACCTGAAAATATGTGTAGCATTAAATTCATGGTATAAATTGTTAAAGACACGAAAACAAAATTAGAAGATTCTGGTATTTAATAATAAATGAATGAATGTCGCAATTTTATTTCCATCTTGAAAGCTTATTTAGTTATCTTTTTTAAAACAAATTTGTTACTAAGATGTCGAAATTATCACATCAATTAGTGAGGATTACGAGGTTTGCGGTCAACGTTTCTATGAAGCCGATCAATTACATGACATAAATATTCAGAATGTTTCTTTGCTGTTAAATACAAATTATGCAACGCTTCAAGAATATAAATCACTTTCAACTTTTCCCACCATATAACTCAGATCATAGCATGATTTTAAACTGCCAAATAAAGATTCTTGTCAGGTAAAGGCAGAATGCGCCTCTTGTGCGAACATTCTCAAAGCTTTGCAGGTTTTTTTCCCCTACCAATTGTAGGGGCTCATTTTAAAACTCATTAAGGAAACGTTTTCACCAGCCAATCGAAAATAGAATTAACACAGGGATGACGACTATTTTGAATTTCAAATGTTGTGTATCATAGAATATTTGTCTTTCTAGAACCAAAATTTGCACTGTAACCGCTGCTTGTTATTTTTGGTTTTGAAAGAGAGTGGCTGAAAGTTTCGCTGAAAGAAGTTTGAGCGAAAGCATACGACCTTCGGTGCTGTGGCGCATTCTACCTTAATAGCATAGGGAAATTAGTAGAGCTTTGGTTGACGACGAGGCCATGACAAAACCTCCACACAGATCCGGGAACAATGCCTAATACGAATAATATTCTTGTACATATGCAAAAAGTAACCATTAGAAAGACATTGGCCACACATTTGTCGAATATACATGATTGAATGTTTATATAAAAGTATTTCATCGCAAACTGATTTATTATGTGTCCATGAGAAACTTAAATCCCTTCTCACCTGTACGACACACAGATTTGCGTTGTCATGATTTCATTATACAAAACTTAACTGTAATAAGTTTGTCGTACTGTATGAATACATAGGTAATTTGCGTTATAAGAAGAAAATTTACGACAGTTTACTGTGGGCAAATATCAATCTGATTAAAATAAGATGTAGAGTACGGCGACGTCTTCTGATGCGTACGCGGTATGCTCTTGCTGTCGCCTACGGTCTGAACTCTCACTACAGCCCTGCTGACTATGCTGACAGGCGGAATACACGGCGACCGCCGTTCCGATTTGGATCGCGCACGAAAAACTACCTTTTCTAACTACTTTCGGCCGAAATCCGATGTATGCCTACCCAAGTCACTCAATCGCTTACTAACAGATTGCAAAAAAAAATGATATAAACCAGAGAGGTCGGGGCAGTTGCGAGCTCAGCCAGAGCCCGCGCCAAACCAACTCGGCCAGTGGAAGAGGTCGGCCACTTACATATGATCATATGATGATTGCGTACACTTTCTCGTCACAGTCGACAGATCCACGCATGCCAATTTTAGTTTTTTGATGTTATTTTTTGAACATTTAGAAAACGATGAGAAAGACGGTCCACTCTGAAAAACACGTCGGCCTCGGCGTTTCTGCAGATCGCGAGTAGGCGTACGATCGAGAGGTACAAATTGGCAGTAACAATGACTTCGTTGATCGTTGGATGACGTTTTATGTGTTATGGTTTGACGGCAGTAAATCGTAAGTTTACAGGTTTTTATTGGAAAGCAAATAAAGATGTACCACACTGTGCGGCCGATGTCATCCTGTACAAGTTGTAGAGAGCTCACAACTCGCAGAGTTCTCCCACTGACCGGGGCCGAGCTCACAACTGGCCGACCTCTCTTTGCTCTCGTCCCAAAGCGTTTGTAATAGTTTACGAGCGATTCACGGTCGGTCAGGTGTCCAGGAACCGGCCATATCTTACAAGAACGTATCTAATGGCGTTATCTAATGAGTTACTCGGCCGAAAGTAGTTAGAAAAGGTAGCTTTTCATGCGCGGTCAAAATCAGGACCGATAACTCGCCGTGTATTCCTTTCTGCAAGGCTGTAATGGGAGGCCATATTACGCCGGGAACACACAGCATCGTACGCAGTACAGGCGCCTCAACCGTCGCTACGCGAAGCCGGCTTGTATACCGAGAAGAACAAGCCGGCTTCGCGTAGCGACGGTTTAGGCGCCTGTGGTACGCAGTGCTGGTCTCAAAGTCTGTCCGCATGATTTCCGTTTGCACAGTTATTGATAAAAGGTATGTTTCAACATTAAAATCACAGACGGATGATTTGAAAATACGCCGTGCGCCTTTGTTAACAACTGGGTGGATAGCTCGGTTGCACACTGTTGATTTTTCGTGCGTCTTGTGCATATGCATGCTTGCGAGTCATACCTATTGTTCTCTGTAAGGCGCCTTCTGCTAGGTCGGCTGTTTTTGCCAGAGCGCGAGATTTGAACGCGACCTTCTATGGGAGTTGGTCAGATGTAGTGAGAGGCGACAACGAGAGAATACCGCGTACGCATAAGAAGACGCCGCCGTACTCTACATCAGATTTTAATCAGATTGGGCAAATATAACAGCTGAAGGCGATCAAATCATCCATGAAAGATACTATTTTAATGCTATTCTAAAATTAAAACAACGACTGTCGCCAAACAGTAGAACAATCAACAATAAAATTCATTTTTAAAGCATCGTCACCCGCCATCATCATCATCATCATCATCATCATAAACATGATCTTGATCATGATCATGATCATCATCATCATCGTCATGAACAACATACAACAAAGGCAACATTCAGGCACCGGATGCTGTAATTGCGAATCGCCGTGCCAGGAAAATGACATGTGTATCAACGCGATTAAAATAGACGAAAAGCTAAAAATGAAAAGTAAAAAGTGGAAAGACAGAAGTAATGCAGTGATAGAATTTGCTACTTGGAGAGATTCCCTCTAAATGCACTATGCAATGACAAGAAAACTAAGAGTACAACCTTAATACAGTGAGTGAGAAAGATAAAATGCTGAAATCGTTGAACAAAAAAAAAGGAAATTGCAGTTCACTTTGTTAGAAGTAAGTACTGCAGGTCTCAAGAACAACGTATGTGATCAGTAGCCATGTCAGATACCAGGTCAGTAATCGCCCAATTCACTTCCTTTCATAGGTCATATATACGTGAACTTGATGTGATCCCCATCATCCGGTATGATGCACTCTACACCTACAATAATTATATTGCATAATAATTATATAGAAATGGCCTTGAACGTGTCGTTATCATACCTATGCATCTGTCATTTGACATATACTTTTCATATATGTATTGAAACTCCGAAAATCAGCAACTCCTTAAGCATGGAAGATTATTACATAATTTGCCCGAACACCGTATTCCATTTTATATTCATACAAAGATCATCGTAAACCGTTTTACATTATTTTCATGTACCCAAATGTCCTTATAGAATATAAAGATTGGCGAAAGTTCTTAACATAATTCTTCTCCTCGTTAATCCTTTGAGTGCTGTAATTTTTTTCCACCAAAATTTTAGTTCAATTTTTTAACAATTTTTATGAATTTTTTCTGTATTTTTTTAAATTATTTTGGACCAAACGGACATCATATTTCATTTGCTACAGGTTTTCATCAAAATTTTGGCAAAACTCTGAAAAAAATTGACTGGGAAACATTTTATAAAGGCGACAAAAGTTGACTATGGTGCTCAAATGTTTAATGAAACGATAACTATAGGTTGTGATCATTTGCCCGAATTTATATAAACTGTAATAATTCTTTACAGAGAATTTACCTTTGTCTAAGTATACATACTCGTCGTTAATGTAAATTGCCCAGTAACGGCCTATCTCGTAATCATGCCAGACTCCCTGGATTGCTTCGATGAAATGACCCATTCGAGGGTACCCACTCGTCACAAAACTACAAAAATGTAACAATTCATATACATGTAGTTGGCACATTACATGATGCTACCTTATACCAGCCGATGTCTATAGCTTATCCTTTGGTTTATATGGAATAATAACAGCAATAGAAAAATAGAACACCGCCATAGAAGTCTGTTTGTCTGTCTGTGTCTGTCTATCTGTTTGCTTGTCTCCTCCCTCCCCCCCTCCTCTCTCTCTCTCTCTCTCTCTCTCTCTCTCTCTCTCTCTCTCTCTCTCTCTCTCTCTCTCTCTCTCTCTCTCTCTCACTCACATATCCATAATTTTGTAAGATTCATTATTTGAAACTGAGAATGTTCACGTATGATGATAGCGTGTTGATACATGATTGAAAGCGTCAGTGAAGTACGTGATTTAAAAAAAATCAAATGACTGAATAAATGCCATGGCGTGAGTATTCAAACATTACCTACTTGAATTCATGACGACTTCTACGTTCTAAATTGTTCATCATTTCATAGAGACATGTACCAAGACTGATGCCATCAAGATAGTGAGAAAAAAGGTTGTATTACCATGAGTGGTATCGATGACCGATACATTGGCAGAAAAATCTGGCGGAAAACGTTAGAAACAAAAGTAGGCTGTTTTAGGCCCTACTAGTTTTCGGTTAAGTGGAAAAAAGCATGAACATTATCCATATTATCCATCATTAGAGGTTCCGAACTTTGATCTTTTGGGAACGTGCTCGATTGTGAGTAGAATGACGGGTGTAAACAGTTACGTTGTTCTCTCATACAGTACCTTATATTCCATTAATTATGCAATATAGCTCTTTTCTCAGTTGTACTTGTACTTTGACTTAAGGTTCCAAGACAAGAAATTTGACCTTTTTAATCTAACAATTCTCTAACGGTTAATAAGCTCAGAACCCCTGTAAAGTATACATTTTCTGAAAGCCTAGATATACGGGAACATTTTGGTAACCACAGTGTCTCCATTGTTTACATAACTATCACGTGACACGGTAATTTGCATAACCTTTCAAAAACAGTTTTCCCTATGTTTTGTCTCAATGCTTCAAAATATCTGACTCAAACTTGCTGGAATGCAAGCTGTCACAACGCTCTTCCAAAGTGTGTCTCAGATTTTTTATATCTTGCTTAGTTTTTTTGGAGCACAATTTTAAAGAAATCAACTACGCTTAAATTCACTGCTCTGGAAGTTTTTCTGGCATAAAAACTGTTGTAGAAGGTTTAAAAAAATTCTGAGACACACTTTTGAAGACCCTTAGGACAGCTTGCACTCACACAAATTTCAGCCACATATCTCAAAGCATTGAAACAAAACATAGGGAAAATCGATTTTTGAAAGGTTATGCAAATTACCTGTCACGTGATAGTTATGGAAACAATGGTGACACTATGGTAACCAAACTGTTCCCCTATATCTAGGCTTTCCGAAAATATACAATTTACGGGGGTTCTGAGCTTCTTAAACACTAGAGAATTGTTGGTTTAAAATGGTCAATTTCTTGTCTTGGAACCTTAACAGTCACTTAGTGACACACAATATACAAAGTAGAATATGTCGTTTAATATTAAAGTGAAGGAAAGAAATACTGAGGAGATTAATTTAAATCAAATGGTAAATGGAAATTCTGTCGGCGGGGAAAATTACGAGAAAGTAGGAGGCAGTTATACCGCTTTCGTAAAAAGTCACAATGGAACTACGGATTAATAGAGTGTTGAGAGGGTAATCAGTTTAAGTTTCTCCGGTGTACGTCTCAATTTGAGGAGTTGATGGAATGGTCTTGGCTGTGTTAGTAACAGGTCAGAATTTGTTTCTCTTTCCACAACGTACAGTCCTAGTGTTTTCCGTGCACAAACATTTTATACTCACGTTTCATGTATTTCCAAACAACCTGATCGCCTTTTTCCGGACGGTAATGATCGACCCCTGTGAAATAATGTCATTCAAAAATTGTGAGAAACTACGAGATATGTCTCCATGTTCCGAATTTAGAAAGGGGACAAACTGACATAACACTGAGCTCTTTTCCGGAGAGGACAAAAGCACCTGCAGGTAAAGTGTCAACGTGGATAACACCCTCCTATTCCCTTTCCTTAAAATCAATGGAAAAATACGTCATTGATTATGGTCGAATAGCATGCTTAGTTAAGCACTATAGCTACAGAGCATAAAATAACTCTGACCAGACCACAGTCGAATTCAAACTGACGCATCGCTGCTGATGGTAGACATATTCCCTTCCCCCGTGTTTCCATTCCTGATAGAGGTCTGTACTTACCTCTGTCCCAAACCTCGTTAAAAATATACAGTCCCCAAGATGATTTATCTTCGTAGCTTTCAGATACATCATTGATTCCTACGATGATGTGACCAATCTGCTCGTTGAAGGTGGCGTCGAAACTGATGGAATGAGAGGAGATCATTCTGTAGACTCAGACCGATCCGTCCTCAACATAGCATTTAAGGATGTGTTTGGTGCAGTCAATGATATCAAAACAAACACCGCAGCACGGAGGCATATTCTTTGTTGGGCTATTACTACACAAGCTAGCGATTAAACAATGATTTACTTAGAGAACAATCTTGCAAACAAACAGAAATACAGATAAACAAACAAATCATGCAGATAGAGATCCTGCACAGAAGCTTGCAGACAGTCATTTGAGTCAGTGACATAAAATAGAAGCAACACAATTAGGCTCACTCATATTCAAATATCAAGTTAACAGAAGGAAATTTCGAGGCTGGCTTTTCTTTAATGAAGTTTTGCAGACTGAGATTGACTCACCTAAATTTGGTCGGTTGTTGCCTTTGCAATTGTACCATAGCTTTGTACAAGGTCATCCCTGGTTTTATGACAACCGTATCGTACCAGTCAATCATCGTCTGTGTTGTATCATCATAGACGATCAGCTTGAATGTCGCGTTTGCAGCTGGAATGCACAGTAATGATTATATGTCAATACTTTGCTAACAAAGTCATGGGTTATGGTGTTATTTTTACCATTCTTTAACCTCTATGTTCTCACAGGCACCACCGTAGTTGATAGGGCTTTCTGCTACACTGAAAGCCCTATCAACTACGGTGGTGCCTGTGCTATCAGTGTGCTATGTCTGAGTGCCGGTATGATCACGGGCACTCTGTTGTTCTGAATTGATAGTCTGAATAAACTAAGCAGCTTATATGTAAATACGAACTTTGATGATAACTGTGTAAGAAATTTATAACAGAATGCCGTTCAGATTGAAATGCCGACTTAGCTACAAAACCAGATCAAGGTCGGACGTGTCTACGTGAACGTCACAAGCGACCACATCGACCGCATTCTTTCGATGCTAAACGCCGCGGCGGAACGACGCACGCATATATACGCGTACTATACGTACGCTCGCGCAACCTGCGCTGTATCGTTTCACATGATAATGATATCTATACATTATGTGAATGCGGTAAATACGCGCTGGTAAGAACTCTGCCGTGCATGCTGCGGTGCAGAGTGACCGGGTGTGAGAGAAAGAATAAATAGTTGGGTGAACCATTTGTTCTTTCTCTCACACCCGGTCACTCTGCACCGCGGCATGCACGACAGAGTTCTTACCAGCGCGTATTTACCGCAATCATGAAGCGCGTAGAATGCGACTGGTTTTTTTTGTATTAATAATACCTCATTTTGTTGAGGCTTTTATTTTTTTAAATTACGATGTAAGTTCTCCAGCGGCAAACGGAAATTAAAATACGAAATCATGTTTACACGCTTATACACCATCATTTAAGAACAACAGAATGCCCGTGGTATGATCGACTGACAGTCTATATCGAGGAGCGAAAACCGAGAAGTGAAATTAAAACAAAATGAAATTCTTGTGCAGTACAGTCACAGTCCCTCCATTGTGGTAGAGTGTACATACGATCTCCACTTCACGTTATCTATTGCCGGCTTTTAGACTTGCATGTCAGATTGTTCACTTGAATGCTATTTGCTAAGACCTCGCAATTACACACGCTGTATCCTAAGTGGGTTATCGCCTGCAACACAATGTATTGTTTCGTTAGACTACTGATCTCCCTAACCTTTACAGAATCTTGAAGCTTCACATGCGAAAAAAAAACGGTTTTTGTTTCCCAAAGGCCCAGATCGACCAGAGGCGGCAACAAATCATTATATATACTACAGTATTATAAGGTTCCAAGACAAGAAATTGACCTTTTAAGCCAATACTTTTGTAGTTGTTAATAATAAGCTCAGAACTCCCGTAAATTATATATTTTCGGAAACATTCAACATTTTGTTTACCTTAGTGTTACCATTGTTTACATAACTATCACATGATAGGTAATTTGCATAACCTTTTGAAAATCGGTTTTCCCAATATTTTGTTTCAATGCTTTGAGATATATGGCTGAAATTTGTGTGAGTGACAACTGTCCTAAGGATCTTCCAAAGTGTGGTCTCAGAATTTTTTAAACCTTCTACAACATTTTTATGCCAGAAAAACTTCAAGAGCGGTGAATTTAACGCTAGTTGATCTCTCTAAAATTGTGCTCCAAAAAAACTAAGCAAGATATAAAAAGATCTGAGACCTGCTTTTGAAGAACGCTGTGACAGCTTGCATTCCATAAAGTGTGAGTCAGATATGTTGGGGTATTGAGACAAAACATAGGGAAAACCTATTTTTGAAAGGTTATGCAAATTACCTGTCACGTGATAGTTATATAACTTAGGTAACACTGTGGTTGCCAAAATGTTTCCCTATATCTAGGCTTTCAGAAAATGTATGAATTTACGGAGATTCTGAGCTTATCAACCACCAGAGAATTGTCAGATTAAAAGGTCTATTTCTTGTCTTGGAACCTTAAAGCAAATCTGCTATGTCATAAATGGAAAGAACAGTGACTTCAAGTTCAACATTATGTTTGGGTTTCCAGAAGAGCTGACCATTGGAATTATTGCTTGTCTTGATCGATTGACCATAGCCTTGTTTTAATTGCATTGTACTTTTGCGGCATAACAAGTGAAAAATATCAAGACATGTGCGAGCGCAAAAGTAAACAAAACTCATGGATAAAAATTCAGCGGGTCAAGAAGGGCAACCCTTGACAATAGACCCAGTGTGAACACAACAAATAAATAGACAACACCTCTAACAGATCTGCCATTAAAGAAAGGGATTCGCCGGTACCCGATGAATATGGTCTACAGAGGTCATCGTTAAAGTTCTTCACTCGATCCTACCTCCATGCTCGATCGATGGAGCCTAGCTTTCGTACCAAAAAAGATGCGGGAGGTCACCGAAAGTATCATCACTACCAAAACAAAACGAGACATGGTCAAATACACAAGTTTAAAGTAACAAAACGGATAAGACTGAGAACACAATGGCGTCTGTTTTGATTCATGAACCAACAGTTTAAAGATCGCTTTGCGCGCATGAGCACACGGTAACTAAAGGAAATTTATCAAAATAAATCAAAATTGATTAAAGTATTATTTAAAATAATCAAAAGGCATGCATCACCCCAATATGAATTCTTCTGACTAAACTTCGACTAAATGAACACCCATGCCAAACATCACAGTTATCAAATTAGCGGTTTGGGAGTTGAAAATACGGGCTTCATAAAAAAGCTCAAAAAGTGACTTTAAAGTTATCCAATCCAAAAAGCAAAAAGCGGATTTGCCCGAGTGACCATCCTATCAAATTTTAAAAAATAAAAACAAACAAACAAACAAAAACTCCAAAAAATCAAAACAAAAAGATATCGAATGGTTTCTGAGATGACTTCGTCCCCGGCATACAGTACTCGGTATACGGCATACAGCACTCGGCATACGGCATACGCAACGCCATTTATAATTTATTTATTTCACTCTAAAGGATTACCCATTTACATCGAGTTAAAATTACCCAACAAGGCTGTAATCTCCTGTGGGGTCCTAATTTATACGCGACATCACATTAGTCCAACACATTAGTCCGTTGAACCTGCGGTCCAAAGGACTAATTAAAAAATAACAACTCTACAGTTAAAACGATCAGAGGGCTGGGATCGAAGTCTCAGAGTCCAGAAAAAGTCGAATTCATGGTTTTCAGACAACAAATAAAAGTGACGCTCAATTTTCGATATTTTCAATGATTGTCACTATATAGAGTCTACCACAGACAGGTCAAGTTGAAATGCAATAAGAATAGTCTGTTATAAAGCACACCAGGGACATGAATCTATGACACCAAAGTGGAAGAGAAACATTCGTATTTTCAAAGTTATACGAAAAGACAGACATTGAAATCAGCTTGTCTACTCACCGAGAGGTTCATTGCGCATAATGACTACATTGTCCTGAAACGGCATTCAGTGAGACGAATGTCACCGCTAATAAGACGAAAACAGTCAACTTCATGTTAGTCTGTAAACCCTTTCTTTTTCAATGTAAAAAGGAGGAGTATACGCTTATGAAGTCTATGCTTTGTGCGCAGTTATTTCTCTTGTCAGGTGATCGAAAATCAGGCGAATTATTATTGGTTGTTTGAAACAAGGCGTGGTTGCGTTCTTAATGCATATTTTACATTAAATTGAAACCGAGCCAACGATACTGATAATATATTGTTCTCGTCTCCTAAGCCGTTCAAGTAGACTTTACTCGAGTACAATGACTAAAAAAAGTTAGCATTAAAACACATCTATATTGAGATATTGAGCTTCAATGCGTGTAATTTGTAATTTGAAACAATTATTACATGTTCACGGTTGCCTGCATGTTCACGACACCAATATTTGGCCATGAACATATCGGCGTGCCCGAAAAAAACGACGTTACATGTCCAATTAAGTGAAAACAAAAGAAACAAAAACATAAATTTTGTATAACTGAGGCATTCTGACACACATTTTTTCCAGGCTGCAACTTACTTTTTCGGGTTTTGCGAGGCATGCACATACCATTTGATGCCACGGATTTACAGACGTTTTCATTGCCCGATCTTCTTGCCAATATTTTGTTTTCCGAGGTCAGCATTGCTTCCAAAAACCTGTAAGTTTTACTCTATAGAATGTTTTGCTTCTCTAACCACCCCTTCGAGATATTATAGTTGATCCCCAAGCTGATAATAAAACTTAAAAGTTTCAGTTCACATATTCATAGTGTTTACTGTTATAGACCCAAATAGTAGATTCATTCGCGATCGTGCATGGGATAGAGGGACTGTTATCCATGAAAACACGAGGAAATGAATGCATCCTTGATAATGGTATGGATTTGGATTTGTGACTTCTGACCTCATATCCGGACTCTCACCCGGTCCTCCGCCATGCACAAGCACTCATGGGCTAGGTTGTCTGCCTAATCGATCGTCCTATCGGTTTATCGATCGCGTGCTCTTTGCCCAGGCTGCTCTGTACTGCAACTGAATTTGCAGTGGAGGGCAGAGTAAAAAATAAAGAGTACGCGATCGATAGATCGAGAAGACGATCGATCAATCAAGCAGACTACCCAGCCCGTGTCGCCACGCCATGCATTTATACATGTCATACTTGTCGCTGTCTATTCCTGTATGGATGTTTTCTGGAATCAGTATCGCTGTCGTTATTATCTAGGTCATCATCGAACTATAAATGGGGGTCTACTTTATGTCTCTGATTTGGTTTTGAGTTGGGTTATTTTCAAGGTTCAATTGGTTTGAGGCTTAACCTCAACTAAAACATGTGGTATTCCACAGAATATGAAACTCGACAATTGAGAGTAGACCTATACTATGTTCATTAGAGAAAGCTATAATACATATAATTACCTCTCACCTGCACACAAGCTCGCTGAGCTTGGCCAACGTCATGGGACAAAATGTCAGATTCGCAGTTACTAAATAAGAAAAGATTAACCATCGATATATACACCATTGATCAAACAAACCGTTTTAGTCCACATCACAATCGTATTCATATTCATCAAGATCGCCATGCTGGCTATTGGGGGGGTCAGTGTTTGTGAGCAATCATACTAGCAGGGCAAAAAGTTATAAAACAAAACAGACTAAAAGGCAGTAGAACGGGAGAATCCGAGGACAGCTAGGAAGGGCTGCTGCTTGCGTGATGCGTTGGAAGCCACAGATATTCTTCAATGAGCAAGCACATGCAGTTTAGTCGAACAAGATTATGCTTTCAAATGGTATTGGGGCTGAGAGGAAGTTTATAAAGTAAAAGAAGTCTACCCCGTAATAGGTTATCACTATCTTATATCAATACAATCGATAAGGAAACTATGGCTCACCCGCAGACTAGGTAAGCTTTAATAATCAAGGTAATGGTTTGGCCTTACAACACAAAAGATTGCGAGGTCGGGCTACGCCATACGAAGCAAAATTATCGAGGGTGCATTCACAATTATCTACGGGCCCTGAGAATTTTGTCCTACCTACTTAGAAAATATCGCTTTGTACATGATACTTTTTACAGTCGATTAAACAATACCGTTCATTTTGTTCACTGCATCTTGATCATGTTATTTTTGTAGTCATAGTTATCAATTGTCATGCCATGCTGCCACTGGGAGTGATTATGAGTTATCATACTGGCAGGGTAAAAGTAAAATACTGACTCAATAAGTGTATGAAACAAATGGTATGTAATGGAGAGGATAAAGAAATCCTGAAGCATTTGAGAGAGAGAGAGAGAGAGAGAGAGAGAGAGAGAGAGAGAGAGAGAGAGAGAGAGAGAGAGAGAGAGAGAGAGAGAGAGAGAGACTTACACACATACTGACATTGTTAGAATTGTGATGCTTTTGTCGAACATGATTACGCTTTTAAGATTTCAAGTAGTGTTGGTGATCATGACTGAGAGGAGTTTGAAAACCAAACTATTAAACGGTCAGTGACTGTGCTGAGAAGCAAAAAAGCTCGTTCAAACAGCTTTTGCTTTACGACGATTAGGTACGTACAATATTTGACTAAAACATAACATGTAGGTTATGTATGTAGTTTATTGGGCCTTAGTGACCACTACCTATCAGACTTATCGATTAATATATGGCGGGTGCCACATATGTGGTAGGATGCGCTTACTATTTTCGAAACACCTGACATCACTTCTTGGTCTTCTGGCCAAGGTCCATATATCTTTCTTTCATGAATATGACTTTGTTTGTGTACCGTCTATTTACTGTCTGTTCTGTGCTGTTTTGTGTCTATGTTTACAACTATTATCTTACGAATTCTGACCTGCTGTCATTGGATTATGAATTGGTATGATTGCGATTATTTTACATTAACCATAGTTTGAAAATATGCGTAGCATTAAATTCATAGTATAAATGTTAAAGACACGACAACAAAATTCAAAGATTCTGATAATTAATCATAAATCAATGAATGTCGCAATTTTATTTCCATCTTGAAAGCTTATTTTGCTATCTTTTTTTAAAACAAATTTGGTACTACGATGTTGAAATTATCACATCAATTAGTGAGGATTACGAGGTTTGTGGCCACGTTTCTATGAAGCTGATCAATTGCATTATATAAATATTCATAATGTTTCTTGCTGTTACTAAGATACAAATTATGCAACGCTTCAAGAATATCAATCACTTTCAACTTTTCCCGCCATTCAGAACTCAGATCATAGCATGGTTGTAAACTGCCAAATAAAGATTCTTGTCAGGTAAAGGCAGAATGCGCCTCTTGTGCGAACATTCTCAAAGCTTTGCAGGTTTTTTTCCCCTACCAATTGTAGGGGCTCATTTTAAAACTCATTAAGTAAACGTTTTCATCAGCCAATCGAAAATAGAATTAACACAGAGATGACGACTATTTGAATTTCAAATGTTGGTATCATAGAATATTTGTCTTTCTAGAACCAAAATTTGCACTGTAACCGCTGCTTGTTATTTTTGGTTTTGAAAGAGAGTGGCTGAAAGTTTCGCTGAAAGAAGTTTGAGCGAAAGCTTACGACCTTCGGTGCTGTGGCGCATTCTACCTTAATAGCATAGGGAAATTAGTAGAGCTTTGGTTGACGACGAGGCCATGACAAATCCTCCACACAGATCCGGGAACAATGCCCATACGAATAATTTTCTTGTACATATGCAAAAAGTAACCATCAGAAAGAAATTGGCAACACGTTTGTCGAATATACATGATTGAATGTTATAATAAGAGTATTTCATCACAAACTGATTTATTATGTGTTCATGAGAAACTTAAGGAAATCCCTTTTCACCTGTACGACACAAAGATTTGCGTTGTCATGATTTCATTATACAAAACTTAACTGTAATAAGTTTGTCGTACTGTTTGAAATACATAGGTAATTTGCGTTATAAGAAGAAATTTTACGACAGTTTACTGTCGGCAAATATAAGCAGCTGAAGGCGATCAAATCATCCATGAAAGATAATATTTTTATGTTTTTCTAAAAATTAAAAAACAACGACTGTCGCCAAACAGTTGAACAATGAACAATAAATTCATTTTTAAAGCATCGTCGTCGCTATGATCTTCATCATCATCATCAACATGATCATGGTCATCATCATCGCCATACACAACATACAACAATGGCAACATTCAGACACTGGATGCTGTAATTGCGAATCGCCGTGCCAGGAAAATGACATGTGTATCAACGCGATTAAAATAGACGAAAAGCTAAAAATGAAAAGTAAAAAGTGGAAAGACAGAAGTAATGCAGTGATAGAATTTGCTACTTGGAGAGATTCCCTCTAAATGCACTATGCAATGACAAGAAAACTAAGAGTACAACCTTAATACAGTGAGTGAGAAAGATAAAATGCTGAAATCGTTGAACAAAAAAAAAGGAAATTGCAGTTCACTTTGTTAGAAGTAAGTACTGCAGGTCTCAAGAACAACATATGTGATCTGTAGCCAGATGATAGTCACTTCTCAGGTCAGTATCGCCCAATTCACTTCCTTTCATAGGTCATATATACGTGAACTTGATGTGATCCCCATCATCCGGTATGATGCACTCTACACCTACAATAATTATATTGGATAATAATTATATAGAAATGGCCTTGAACATTTCGATATCATACCTATGCATCTGTCATTTCACTTATACTTTTCATATATGTATTGAAACTCCGAAAATCAGCAACTCTTAAGCATGGAACATTTTACATAATTTGCCCGAACACCGTATTCCATTTTATATTCATATAAAGATCATCGAAAACCGTTTTTCATTATTTTTATGTACCCAAATGTCCTTATAGAATATCAAGATTGACGAAGGTTCTTAAGGCCCAAAACAAAGCTGTTCAACGGTGGGATGACTTTAAAGTTGGGTAGGTAGGTCGGATTTGTTTTGGAATTTTTTTGGTTTTTCTTAAACAGAACATATAATATAAACACTTTTGTGTGTTTCATGCTTTTTCTTAGTCAGATAACATATACTGATATGTTGTTTAGTACGTTCATGATTTTTTCATTTTTTGTTGACATGGATTGGTTGTCTCACAACAGCTTCTTTGCCTTCACTTCTACAGTTCAATCTACAGGTGCCGCCAACTGGTAGATTTCATGAATTTCTCAAAATCATCAAAAAACCTGTTTGAAGGCAGATATACTGATTTTTCTTATTTTTGACCCTGACCCAAAACTTGGAGGGAAAGTGAGAGCTGTTCGTTGCCGGTGCCCTCCCACTGGTATACACTGAAAATGTGCCTTCCCACTGAATTTTGATGCCCACTGCCCTCCGGTATCTACAGTCTGTCCGCTCCCCACAACAATTCAAGCTCCCCGCTGCCTTCTCCCTACTACTGAAATTCCCCATTGCCAACTAGATGCCCACTAGGCAACCCAGATCAATACAAAACCATTTAAGCAGTTAGCAGAATACCTTAGAACATTGCTCACCTTAAGTTAGGTTCTATTAAGCACGCCGCTTTCCCCTCTCTCTACGTATTTTCCGGTGCCCACTGTCAAAAATTTTCTCCCCGCCCGCTGAAAGTAATGAAATTTCTTCTCTGCCCATAGTAAATATCGATATTTTCTCCCCGCCTGCTGATTAGTTTTGAAATCTGCCCGCCTGCTGAAAAACTTCGCACGAATACCTTTTTGCACGAACAGCTTCGTTGGCGGCACCTGAATCTAACTGAGCTAATTTCTGTGTTGGTGTCACCAGCCATATGAGCACGATGCATTCCAACCAAAACTCGTGACTCAGAAACTGACGGGTCTGCCCCGGGGATGTCCGGGGTGACGTCGTCGAGCGAGGAGCGAAATTAGACCATTCGTCCTGTGTCCAAGTCAAACAAATGTCATAAGGTTGACTCCTTGTGCATTCTCGACAACGGAAACACAAATCATGTCCGTCCTGCAGTGAGAACTGCTGCTTACAATCACACGTTCGATAGGAGAAAGCCATGACGAAAATCGGAACGAGTGATGACTCAAAGAACAATAAAGAATTTTCAAGGAACACTGAAAATAGGAACACTAGAAAATATAGACTGAACAACCACTCAGACTTGAAATAAATGCCGATGAAATACGGAACACGTGGCGTAATAGTTTATTTTCCATGGCGTATTAACCCTGCCCTTCACCTTGACAAAATGTTTGTGATGCGCTTCCACCTTTACTCTTCAAATCATAGCCTGTATCAATCTCACTCAAGTCAATGTCATCGAAAATGTGAAGGTCATTCATCTTACAGATAGATGTTCACTGAATAACATCTCCGCGTTTCTTCAGATTCGTAAAGATTTCGGGAAAAAAATGAAAAATGTGGAGTGGTCCAAATATGGATCGGTCGGGCCCGTTGAACAGATAATTTTTTTTTCTCGCCTACATAATTCTTCTCCTCGTTAACCCTTTGAGTGCTGTAATTTTTTCCACCAAAATTTTAGTGTAACATTTTAACAATTTTTACGAATTTTTCTGTTTTTGTTTTAATTATTTTGGACCAAACGGACATCATATTTCATTTGCTACAGTTGTCATTAAAATTTTGGCAAAAATCTGAAAAAAAATGACTGGGAAACATTTTATCAAGGCGACAAAAGTTGACTATGGCGCTCAAATGGTTAAAATTGAAACAATAACCATAAATTGTGATCATTTGCCATAATTTACATAAGCTGTGATAATTATTTTACAGAGAAATTTACCTTTGTTTAAGTACTCGTTGTGATTGTAAATTTTCCAGATAGCGTCAGTCTCGTACTGATAACTCCAGAGTCCCTGGATTGCTTCGATGAAATAACCGTATCGAGGGTACACACCCGTCACAAAACTACAAAAATGTAACAATTCATAATAGTTGGCACATTACATGATGCTACCTTTTACCAGCCGATATCTATAACTTATCCTTTGGTTAATATGAAATTGATAATTTAAAGAAATAACAGCAATAGAAAAATAGAACATCGCCATAGAAGTCTGTCTGTTTGTCTGTCTGTGTCTGTCTATCTGTCTGTCTGTCCCCTCCCACCTCTCTCTGTGTCTCTCTGTGTCTCTCTGTGTCTCTCTCTGTGTCTCTCTGTCTCTCTGTCTCTCTCTCTGTCTGTCTCTGTCTGTCTCTGTCTCTGTCTCTGTCTCTCTCTCTCTCTCTCTCTCTCTCTCTCTCTCTCTCTCTCTCTCTCTCTCTCTCTCTCTCTCTCTCTCTCTCTCTCTCTCTCTCTCTCTCTCTCTCTCTCTCACATCCATAATTTTGTAAGATTCATATTTGAAACTGAGAATGTTCACGTATGATGATAGCGTGTTGATACATGATTGAAAGTGTCAGCGAAGTGTGTCATTTTTAAAAAATTCAAATGACTGAAAAAATGTAAATTCCATGGCGTGAGTATTCAAACATTACCTACTTGAATTCATGACGACTTCTACGTTCTAAATTGTTCATCATTTCATAGAGACATGTACCAAGACTGATGCCATCAAGATAGTCAGAAAAAAGGGTTTTATAACCATGAATTGCATCGATGACAGATACATTGGCAGAAAAATCTGGCGGGAAAACGTTAGAAACAAAAGTGGGCTGTTTTAGGCCATAGTAGTTTTCGGTTGAGTGGAAAAAAGTATGAACATTATCCATATTATCCATCAATAGAGGTTCAGAACTTTGATCGTTTGGGAACGTGTTCGATTGTGAGTAGAATGACGGGTGTAAACAGTTACATTGTTCTCTCATACAGTACCTTATATTCCATCAATTATGCAATGTAGCTCTTTTCTCAGTTGTACTTGTTGTACTTTGACTTAACAGTCACTTAGTGACACACAATATACAAGTAGAATATGTCATTTAACATTAAAGTGAATAAAAGAAATACTGAGGAGTATAATTTAAATCAAATGGTAAATGGAAATTCTGTCGGCGGGGAAAAATTACGAGAAAGTAGGAGGCAGTTATACCGCTTTCGTAAAAAGTCACAATGGAACTACGGATAAATAGAGTGTTAAGAGGGTAATCATTTAAGTTTCTCCGGTGTACGTCTCAATTTGAGGAGTTGATGAAATGGTCCTGGCTGTGTGTTTGCAACACGTCCGAATGTGGTTTTTTTTGTTTCCACAACGTACAGTCCTAGTATTTTCCTTGCACAAATTTCTTATACTCACGTTTCATATATTTCCAAACGACCTGATGGCCTTCCTTCGGACGATAATGGTCGACCCCTATGAAATAATGTCATACAAAAATTGTGAGAAACTACGAGATATGTCTCCATGTTCCGAATTTAGAAAGGGGACAAACTGACATAACACTGAGCTCTTTTCCGGAGAGGACAAAAGCACCTGCAGGTAAAGTGTCAACGTGGATAACACCCTCCTATTCCCTTTCCTTAAAATCAATGGAAAAATACGTCATTGATTATGGTCGAATAGCATGCTTCATATCTTCACAGCTGCAAAGCATCGAACAACTCTGACCACAGCGGAATTCAAACTGACGCATCGCTGCTGACGGTAGACAAATCCCCTTCCCCCGAGTTTCCATTCATTATGGATGTCTGTACTTACCTTTGTCCCAAAACTCGTTAAAGATATACAGTCCCCAAGATAATTTATCTTCGGGGCTTTCATATACACCGTTGATTCCTACGATGGTGTGACCAGCCTGCTCGTTAAAGGTGGCGTCAAAACTAATGGTATGAGAGGAGATTCTGTAGACCTAGACCGATCCGTCCTCAACATAGCATTTAATAAGAACGTATCCGTCTGCTTCAGCAAATGCTAATTATGTGATCTATATGACTACACATGTTTTTTTTTTCGCATGTTATTTTATGTATCATATGTTCAAGTTGTATATCATCGCCATAATGACAATAAGAGATGTGTTTGGTGCAGTCAATGATATCAAAACAAACACCGCTGCACGGAGGTACTATTCTTTGTTAGGCTATTACTACACATGCTAGCGATTAAACAACGATTTACGTAGAGGGCAATCTTGCAAACAAACAGACAAACATATATACAAGATATACAGATATACAGATATACAAACAAATCATGCAGATAGAGATCCTGCACAGAAGCTTGCAGACAGTCATTTGAGTCAGTGACATAAAATAGAAGCAACACAATTAGGCTCACTCATATTCAAATATCAAGTTAACAGAAGGAAATTTCGAGGCTGGCTTTTCTTTAATGAAGTTTTGCAGACTGAGATTGACTCACTTAAATGTGTCCGGTTGTTGCCTTCTCAATTCTTTCATAGCTTGGTACAAGGTCATCCCTGGTTTTATGCCTACATCGTACCAGTCAATCATCGTCTGTGTTGTATCATCATAGACGATCAGCTTGAATGTCACGTCTTGCGCTGGAATGCACGGTAATGGTTATACCAATACTTTGCTAACAAGGTCATGGGTTATGACGCTATTTTTAAAATTCATTACTTCTATGTCTCACAGGCACCACCGTAGTTGATAGGGATTTCTGCTACACTAAAGCCCTATCAACTACGGTGGTGCCTGTGCTATGTCTGAGTGCCGGTATGATCGACTGACATACTATATCGAGCAGCGAAAACCGAGAAATGAAATTAAAACAAAATGAAATTCTTGTGCAGTACAGTCACAGTCCCTCCACTGTCGTACAGTGTACATACGAACTCCGCTTCTCGGTATCTATTGCCGGCTTATAGACTTACATGTCATATTGTTCACTTGAATGTCATATGCTATAGACCTCGCAATTACACACACTGTCTCCTCATTCGGTTATCGCCTGCAACACCGTACTGTTTCGTTAGCTACTGATAATTTCACAACCTTCACATAATCTTGAAGATTCACATGGCGAAAAAATCGCTCTTTGTTTCCCCAAAGGCCCATATCGACCAGAGGCCGCAACAAATTATTAAGCTTATAAATACTATAGTATATTTAAGGTTCCAAAACAAGACATTGACCTTTGTTAAGCCAATACTTCTGTAGTCGTTAATAATAAGCTCAGAACTCCCATAAATTATATATTTCCGGAAAGCCTAGATATAGGGAAACATTTTGTTTACCTTAGTGTTACCATTGTTTACATAACTATCACATGATAGGTAATTTGCATAACCTTTTGAAAATCGGTTTTCCCTATGTTTTGTTTCAATGCTTTGAGATGTATGGCTGAAAATTGTGTGAGTGCAAACTGTCCTAAGGATCTTCCAAAGTGTGTCTCAGAATTTTTTTGAACCTTCTACAACAATTTTTATGCCAGAAAAACTTCAAGAGCGGTGAATTAACCCTAGTTGATCTCTCTAAAATTGTGCTCCAAACAAAACTAGCAAGATATAAAAGAACATCACAGTTATCAAATCAGCTATTTGGGAGTTGAAAATATGGGCTTCACAAAAAAAAAGCTCAAAAAGTGACTTTAAAACTATCCAATTCAAAAAACCAAAAAGCACATTTTAGATATTTGCCCGAGTGACCATCCTATTAAATTTCAAAAACAAAATTAAACAAACAAAAATCAAACAAACAAACAAAACCCCCAAAATCAAAACGAAAAGATATCGAATGGTTTCTGAGATGACTTCGTCCCCGGCATACAGCACTCAGTATACGGCATACAGCACTCGGCACACGCCATACGCAACGCCATTTATAATTTACTTATTTCACTCTAAAGGATTGCCCATTCACATGCTCCAATCGAGTTAAAATTACCCAATAAGGCTGTAATCTTCTATTGGGTCCTAGTTATATACACGGCATCACATTAGTCCAACACATTAGTCCGTTGAACCTGCAGTCCAAAGGACTGAATTAAAAAATACCAACTCTACAAATAAAACGATCAGTGGGCTGGGATCGAAGTCTCAGAGTCCAGAAAAAAGACGAATTCATGGTTTTTAGACAACAAATAAAAGCAAAATCAACAGCCGTAAAGTGCGATAGATTCGATCTTAAGTACGGCCGGAAACTTGAAATCGTGACACCTGAATGTTGATATTTTCCAAATGATTGAAAGGTTGGACTCGTGACGCTCAAATTTTCGATATTTTCCATGATTGTCACTATATAGGGTCTACCACAGACAGGTCAAGTTGAAATGCAACAAGAATAGTCTATTACAAAGCACAGCAGGGACATGAATCTATGACACCAAAGTGGAAGAGAAACATTCGTATTTTCAAAGTTATACGAAAAGACAGACATTGAAATCAGCTTGTCTACTCACCGAGAGGTTCATTGCGCATATGACTACGTTGCCTGAAACGGCATTCAGTGAGACGAATGTCACCACTAATAAGACGAAAACAGTCAACTTCATGTTAGTCTGTAAACCCTCTCTTTTTCAGGGTAAAAAGGAGGAGTATACGCTTATGAAGTCTATGCTTTGTGCGCAGTTATTTCTCTTGTCAGGTGATCGAAAATAGAGGCGAATTATTATTGGTTGTTTGAAATAAGGCGTGGTTGCGTTCTTCATGCATATTTACATGAAATAGGAACCGAGCCAACGATACTGATAAATATACATTGTTCTCGTCCCCTACGCCGTTCAGGTAAAAGTTAGATTTAAAACACATTTATACTGAGATATTGAGCTTCAATGCATGTACTTTGTAATTTGAAAAAATTATTACATGCCACGGATTTACAGACTTTTCATTGCCCGATCTTCGTGGCAATATTTTGTTTTCAGAGGTCAGCATGGCTTCCAAAAACCTGTAAGTTTTACTCTACAGATTGTTTTGCTTCTCTGATCACCCCTTCGAGATATTATGGTTGATCCCCAAGCCTATAATAAAACGTAATAAAAAGTTTCAGTGCACTGTACATAGTATTTCCTATTATAGACCCAACATAGTAGATTCACGGACGATCGTGCATTGGATAGAGGGACTGTGATTCATGAAAACACGAGGAAATGAATGCATTCTTGACAATGGTATGGATTTGGATTTGTGACTTCTGACCTCATACCCGGACATCTCACCTGGTCCTCCGCCATGCACTTGCACTCGTGGGCTGGGTAGTCAGTCTGATCGATCGTCTTCTCGATCTATCGATCGCGTGCTCTTTGCCCGGGCTGCCCATTACTGCAACTTAATTTGCAGTGGAGGGCAGAGTAAAGAGTACGCGATCGAAGATCGAGAAAACAATCGATCGATCAGGCAGATTACCCAGCCCATGAACGCCTGTGTCGCCTCGCCATGCATATATATATGTCATACTTGTCGATGTCTATTCCTGTATGGATGTTTCTGGAGTTAGTACCGCTGTCGTTATTATCTATGTCATCATCGAACTGTGACCTATGACCCTAGTCATAATTAATGGGGGGGGGGGTCTACTTTATATCTTTGATTAGGGACCGTTCAGTTTTTACGGCCGCAGGGCCCGGCAAAATCCAGGGGGGGGGTCATCGTAATTTTGGAATCCACGAAGGTGGGGTCATCGCTTTTTCACTGGTAGGAAAGGGGCGTCACCACATTTTCAAAAACATAATACCTACAATAAAGTTCACTTTATACCATGGCCATGATCGACCCTCTTGAAGCATGAGAGAGAGAGAGAGAAGAGAGAGGAGAGAGAGAGAGAGAGAGAGAGAGAAGAGAGAGAGAGAGAGGAGAGAGAGAGAGAGAGAGAGAGACTTACACACATACTGACATTGTTAGAATTGTGATGCTTTTGTCGAACATGATTACGCTTTTAATCATGATTGAGAGGAGTTTGACAAACAAACTGTAAAACGGTCAGTGCCTGTGCTGAGAAGCAAAAGAAGCTTGTTCAAACAGTTTTTACTTTACAATTATTACATCGTACGGAAATATTGGACTAAAACATAGCATAGGTTACATTAACCGTAACCTGAAAATATGTGTAGCATTAAATTCATGGTATAAGAATCTGTAATAAACAATAAATCAATGAATGTAGCAATTTTATTTCCATCTTAAAAGCTTATTTTGTTATCTTTTTTTTAAAATATGGTACTATGATATCGAAATTATCACATCAATTGGTGAGGATTACGAGGTTTGTGGCCAACGTTTCTATGAAGCTGATCAATTGCATTATATAAATATTCATAATGTTAACTTTCTTTGCTGTTAAATACAACTTATGTAACACTTTAAGAATATAAATCACCTTCAACCTTTCCCGCCATTCAGAACTCAGATCATTGCAAGTTTGTAAACTGCCAAATGAAGTTTCTTGTCAGGTAAGGTAGAATGCGCCTCGTGGACGAATATTCTCAAAGCTTTATAGGGTCTTTTTGTCTACCATTGTAGGGGGCTCACTTGAAGCTCATTAAGTACACGTTTTCACCCTCCCATCGAAAATAGAATTAACACAGTGATGGCGGCTATTTTGAATTACAGTGGAATTTGATCGAGTGTCCGTTTTGCCTTGCAGAGCTCGACAAGTCTACATGTTGCTTATCATTAGAAAAGTAAACATTTGCAACAAAGTCAGTATTAGGTGTTAGATTACAGCGCACGCGGCGAAAGTTTCTTAGACACTGTCTCGTCTACAGTCATGACAGTCGTTTCAGCATGCCACTCATGCACAACAAGCTTGACACCGCACTATAGCTATAGCACGTCATCAAAGTTTTCTTTCAGCTACAGCTTTTTGTACTTTGATTGGGAAATACAACTCAGACAAAACTCACTGGCATATTTTTCGAGTGTCTGATCTATATCTCGAGGAAAGTCCTCAACATCAACCGGACTGACTCTCGGCGTTTTATTACAGTGAAACATTGTATTTTTTCAGCAAGGTAAAGAATATTTTGAAGGCAGAGAGATATCACCGTCCCCTCCATGCTAACCCGTTGCCGTGTATGATGCCGTCCGGGAAATTAAGTGCCAAAATACAGTGAATTATTTCAGAAACACTGGGTGTGTTATTCAATGGCACAAAATGTACCGTGTTGATTGAATTGCACTTGCATGTGCAAATCAACACTTTTCTTCAAGTCTATTTTGTAGCTCAGAGAAGTGTCAATTGAGAAAGTTTCATTTAGCTGAGACAAAAGAGAAAGCGGGATTAAAGTTTCATGCAGGAGTGTTTAGCATTTTTTGGTTGACAAATTCAGTGTTGTATCGTGTCAAACTTGTTGATAGAGTAGACTGCACTCGCAATGCTACAGACTGCATGATGCTGAAGAGGAGAAGAAAAGTTTTTTTAAAAGAATTTACTTGTTTCTTCATAAAGTTCCCAATTTAAAAGTAAACAGCTAAAAGAAAACTGGTGATGTGCATGTGTGCAGTGTTATGCTTGTTGTCAGTGACATGCTGAAACGACTGCAGTGATCGTGACGAGACAGTGTAATGGAAACGTTTGCCGCGCGCTGTAATCTAACACCAACCCAGGACGGAGACTCAATTTGTTGCAAATGTTTACTTTTCTAATGATAAGCAACATGTAGACTCGTCGAGCTCTGCAAGGCAAACCGGACACTCAATCAAATTCCACTGTATAAATGTCGGTATATCATAGAACATTTTTCTTTCTCGAACCAAATTTGCGTTGTAATCCCTGCTTGTTATTCTTGGTTTTGAAAGAGAAAGTGGTTGAAAGTTTCGCTGACAGAAGTTTGAGCAAAGGCTTTTATAATTATGTCCTTCAGTGCAGAGGCTCTGGTTGACGACAAGGCCATGACAAAACCTCCACACCGAACCGCAAAAAATGCCCAATAAGATTAATTTTCTTGCACATCTGCAAATAACAACCATTATAGGAACAAAGTGGCCATACATTTGTTGAATATACATGATGTACTTTTATATCAGAGCATTTCAGCACAAACTGATTTATTCTATACACAGGGGAAACCTTAGAAAATGACTTCTCACATGTATGCCATTAACATTAATTTTTTTGTGTTGTCATGATTTCATTATACAATACTGTATTATGATAAGTGTGCGCTACATTATGAAATTCAAAAGTAATTTGCGTCATAAGAAGAAAATTTACGACAGTTTACTGTTGGTAAGGATAGACAGTTGAAGGCGATCAAATCATTCATGAAAGATGCTATTTTATTTACATTTCGAAAATTAAAACAACTACTATCACCAAATAGTCAAGCAATCAGACACTGTCAGACACTAAAATTCATTTTTTAAACATCATCATCATCATCATCATCATCATCATCATCATCATCATCATCATCATCATCATCGTCATCATTACCACCATCATCATCAACGCCATCAACAGCAAACAACAATAAGAACATTCAGGCACCACATGCTATAAATGTGACTCATAGTGGCAGGAACATAACGTGTGTCAAACCGATTACAATGAACGGAAAGCTTGAAGTAGAGACCAGGGTAGAAAGACAAAACTAACGCAGTAACAGACACGGCTACGTGGAGATATCAATATGACAGACAATGAAGTACCCTTTGTCTCTCTATGCACTATGTAATGGCAAGCAAACTAACGGTGTACATTAATAGAGTGAGTGAGAAGTAGGGGTCCTGAAGTTGTTGAACATGACAACATGTAGTTAACTTGGTTAAAAGTAAGTAGGCCTATTGCACGTCTGTAGAACAACATATCTGATCAGTTTTTTTTTTTTTTTTTTTTTTAACGTTTTTATTGGAGTTATCAAAAATTTTCAAATACATGTCTCATTAAATCTGAGAAAAAAAAGACATTACAGAAATCATAAAGTAGTGATCATACATCATTATTGTGTATGTCTGTTGTGCTAGGGTCTTGGTGGATATTAGTACTGTAAATTCTCCACTTTTTATTATGGGCAAAAATTTTATCTTTTCTCAAGGCAATGTGATACTCAGTTTTTTGTATAGAGTTCACAAATCTTTTGTATGCTGTAAAGTTAGGCAAGGTCTTTTTACAACGACAAATATAAATGTACCTTTTACCAATAAGCAGTAGGAAATTCACAATACTAGAAAGTTTGGGATCACCTAGTATGATCTGCCATATTTTTGGTCTTACTCTCAATTTTAATTTTTGTCCCCATAACATGAAAAATGCTTCCCAAAATAGTTGCACATGTTGACAATCATGTAAAATATGGAGTAAAGTTTCTCTTTGTTCTTGCAGAAAGAACAAAGAGCATTATCAACTGTGGGTATGTTCATTTTACTCAGTCTAGCATTCGTATACAGGATATTGTGTAAAATTTTAAACTGAAATTCTCTAGTTACCTTAAATGGAAGATGATAAATTTCGTTCCAGTTAGTAACATTGATTTTAAATTCATGTAACTGTATTTCAGTTCTGATTTTGGTGGTATAAAATTAATGTCATTAATCAGCTGTGTGATTACTTTTATATTACACAGTTCCACACTGATTGACCTGTGTTTCGATACAATTTTTACTTCATCTTCATCATCAGCTGTACTTTGCTGATTCACTTGTATGTTGGCTGGGATAACACTTTTTAGTCCAAACCATTTCAAAATGGATGATTGAGGGATACCATTATTGTGTACAGAATCCCAGTCCCGCTTTTGGCCATTTTCGTTGTACAATTGTTCTAAATATAGGAATCCTGCATCTACAAAATCCTGGTAAAAAATAGAACGTTTTCCAATCAAAATGTCCTTATTGTTCCATAAAATAGTTTTTCTTGGATTCAAATTATTTTCACAGTGTGGTTTTTTCAAATTTAACTCTTCCCATGTTTTCAACATACTGTAAAAGAAACCACTGATTTTCAATGGCAGTAATTCTACTTTAAAATTACATTTCAGTAATAACTTTATCTGATCAGTTAGCCATGTGAGATAGAGTCGCTGCTCGGGTCATTCCTCGCCCAATTCACTTCTTCTCATAGGTCGTATACTTGAACTTGATGTGATCCCCTTCGTCCGGTATGAAGCAATCTACACCTAAAGTGATTATTGAATAAAAATTATATAGAAATGGCATTGAATGTGTTGTTATCGTGCCTATGCTTCTGACATTTGACATATACACTGCATATATGTACTGAAACACCAAAAATCGTGACTCCTTGAGCATGGGAGATTATCACATCATTTACCCTAACACCGTATTCCATTTTGTATTCAGACAAAGACAATAAAAGATAAAACCGTTTTACATTTTATTTTCATGTACTCATCGGCGCTCTGGAATATCAAGATTGGTCAAGCTTCCTAAAATAATATCTACTCCTCATTAATAAAACAATAACAGACTTTGTGAACATTTACCCGAAATTATAAACTTTTATTTCTCTTTAAAGAGAAAACTAACCTGTTTCTAATGGCTTTTCGTGGTTGAAAATTTCCCAATAAAGTTTCCTCTCGAAATCACCCCAGACTCCCTGGATTGCTTCAATGTAATGGCCGAGTCGAGGGTACACACTCGTCACAAATCTTTAAAAAACGTGACAATTCATAATGAACACCTATTATATGGTGGTGCTTAATATCAACCGATGGTGTCTGCTACTTATCAATTTCGTTTTCAACTTGTGGTCAATATGGAATTGATAATTTGGACAAATAACGACAGCAATAAAAAAATAGCCATAAAAGTTTCTGTCTGTCTGTCTATAGAAGAAGAAGAACAAGAAGAACAAGAAGGAGGAGGAGGAGGAGCGGCGGAGGGGGAAGAGAAGAGCCACAACTTTGTTAGATTCATATTTGAAACTTAGAATGTTCACGCACGTATGATGATAGCGTGTTGATAAATGATTGTAAGTGTCTGTGAAGTACGTGATATTTTTAAATTTCAGATGATTGAAATGATATAAACTCCACGACGTGAGTATTAAAAAAACTACCTACTTGAACTTATGCTGACTTCTATGTTCCAATATTTTCATCATTTGATAGAGAGGTGTACCAAGATTGACGTAATCAAGATGGTAGGAACCAAGGGTGGTATTACCATGAATGGTATCGATGACAGATACATTGGCAGAAAAATCTGGCGGGAAAACGTCAGAAACAGATTGGTCAGCATTCTGTCAACACACACTGCTCTCGGCCGTAGTAGTTTGCGTCGGAGTAGAAAAAAGCAAGAACATTATCTACCAGGGGTGCAGTTTATCACATGCCCGTATATCGAACGTCGCGCGCTCCATAGGATTCAATGTATAACTCCTCGATAATATGATGGGCCGCATAGTCATCATTGGACTGAAGGTGAATCTGAACTATTTTAAACTTTACAACTTCGAGCTGTAAAAATGATAAAATTATATGTTTTACATAGAAAATACTGTTTTAACAAAATTATGCGAAAAAATTCGACATCCGCATTACAGTGTTTTAAATATATCAATGCGCCGTTCGATGATGAAAATCATTCTATTTTTTCAACAGAATTTCGTATAACATGGAAATAAAGCATATAATTGTCATTTGTAGGTAAACACAAAATTTTTGAGTTAAAATTATGCAAGATAGGCATGTAATAAAAATATTATAGCCCAAACAAGGAACTATGTACCCTCGAGGCATGAGACCATTTGCCCTTCTTATGTCGGGCAAATGGTAACCTACCCTCGGGCACATAGTCCCATGTCTGGGCTGTAATATATAATGTTGATCGTCGCAGAATGGCGGGGTGCACAAACGTTATACTGACTTTATAATACAGTGGAATTTGATCGAGTGTCCGTTTTGCCTTGCAGAGCTCGACAAGTCTACATGTTGCTTATCATTAGAAAAGTAAACATTTGCAACAAATTGAGTCTTTGATGTTAGATTATACAGCGCGCTCGGCGAACGTTACCCATGTCTAGTCTACAATCATGACAGTCGTTTCAGCATGCCACTCATGCACAACAAGCTTGACACCGCACTATAGCTATAGCACATCATCAAAGTTTTCTGTCAGCTATTTGTGTACTTTGATTTGGGAAATACAACCCAGACAAAACTCACTGGCATATTTTTCGATTGTCGGATCTATATCTCGAGGAAAGTTCTCAACATCAACCGGACTGACTCTGGGCGTTTTATCATAGTAGAACATTGTATTTCTTCAGAAAGGTAAAGAATATTTTGAAGGCAGAGAGATAGCACCGTCCCCTCCATGCTAACCCGTTGCCGTGTATGATGCCGTCCGGGAAATTAAGTGCCAAAATACAGTGAATTATTTCAGAAACACTGGGTGTGTTATTCAATGGCACAAAATTACCGTGTTGATTGAATTGCACTTGCATGTGCAAAATCACGGAGGGACGGTGGCAAAATCAACACTTTTCTTCAAGTCTATTTTGTAGCTCAGAGAAGTGTCAATTGAGAAAGTTTCATTTAGCTGAGACAAAAGAGAAAGCGGGATTAAAGTTTCATGCAGGAGTGTTTAGCATTATTTGGTTGACAATATTCAGTGTTGTATCGTGTCAAACTTGTCGATAGAGTAGACTGCACTGGCAATGCTACAGACTGCATGCTGAAGGAACTGTTGTCGTGATTGCTGACATCGAGAGGACTGAGGAGAAGAAAAGTACTTGATTCTTCATAAAGTTCCCAATTTAAAAGTAAACACCTAAAAGAAAACTGGTGATGTGCATGTAGTGCAGTGTTATGCTTGTTGTGAGTGACATACTGAAACGACTGCAGTGATCGTGACGAGACAGTGTATGGGAAAAGTTTGCCGCGCGCTGTAATCTAACACCAACCAAAGACGAAGACTCAATTTGTTGCAAATGTTTACTTTTCAATGATAAGCAACATGTAGACTCGTCGAGCTCTGCCAAGGCAAAACGGACACTCGATCAAATTCCACTGTACCTTACAATACGTCAATCACGCAATATAGTTCTTTACTTGGTGGTGTATATTTTGACTTATCAGTCACTCAGTGACACGCAAGATACGAAGTAGAATATGTCGATTAATGTTAAAGTGAATATAATAAATATCCAGGCGATTTAAAAATGGTACATGAAAATTCTGTCAGTGGGGAAATGTTATTGGAAAGGAGATAGGGCGGTGAGAACGCTTTAGCAAAAATTACCATCAACTCTTAGAAGGGTATTAGTTCAATTAAGCCCAATACGAATTATATTGTTGTCTCAGCTGGTAAAGTGGAATGGTTTAGGTTATGTTTTGGAACAAGTCAGAACGTCTTGCTCTTTCCACAGCAGTCCTACTTCTTTTCCGTGCTCAGACATTTTATACTCACATCTCATGTATTTCCAAATAACGAGGTCGCCATCTTTAGGGTAGAAGAAATCGACCCCTGTGAATGAGATTTGGTAAACAACAATTGTAAGAAACCACAAAATATGTCTGTATGTTCCGATGTTGGAAAAGAGGACAAGTTCATACAACATTGAGCTCCCTCTAGCTCTATAGCGAGAACAAAAGAACCGGAATGTAGATCTGGAGTGTCATTTCTTAAAACAAAAAATATGTAAATGACTATAGCTAGAATAGAATGCCTAGTTAACCTACATGAAATTATGAAATTGACATTAGAAACGGTTGCAGAAAATCAACCATTCTGACCAAACCATAGACTGGAAGATCCGTCGCTCGAGGGCGCTCTCTACTCCCCCTCAGTGGAGCGTTGGTAGGCGTCTGTACGGCGCTTATCTGACAAAACGTGCTTATTTGACAAAAATAACTAATTACTGCTTGTAGCCTTACTCATTTGTGGAGAGTAATCCCTCACACAATACTTCGTCTGTTAAAACACACGAATGAAATTTTAATTACAGAAGTCTAAAATCACAAACATCACAAAATAGCCATAAAATAGTTAAAAAATACAGTAAATTTCATTGATTGCGTAAAATCGCCGAGCACCTCAATAAATCACTGTGTATACATCGATCAACACATAGAGGCTGTCTTAAGGGGTAGAGGAGAGGGCACGAGGCGAGGTCACATGAGGTCGTGCGCTCTCACGGTGGGGGGAGTATCAAAATCGCCACATCACAATGCGGCAATGGCAAGTAGAGCACTTTTGTTTTTGTTTTTCATCACCTTCCTCGATCGCTAATTTTTGCCATTTAAGTACATAAATTATATTCAATAAACATGCAAGTGGATGATAAGAAAAGCACCTACATGTTGCAACACGGAGTTTTATCTCCATGGGCTCGTACAGTGCTTTGTACAGTGAGCGAGCGCGAGCCCGGCCGATTGAAGAACAACCACAATAAAAATACTATATGTCAACAATTTGAGAGTAGTTTACAAAAACAAAATCCTTCGTATATAAGAATTCGTATTAACGTTAAATTGGCACACTCTGTGTACACAACATCGTACGAAGCGACGACATGCACCGCGCGCATGAAGTGCGCTGGCTAAAGTGACTCCCCAGGGTATTGCTAAAAAGAGTTTTGTCAGATAAGCACGTTTTGTCAGATAAGCGCCGTACAGGTGTCCTCGGACGGATCTGTCAAATTTCAGTCTAACCAAACCACAGTCGAATTCCAACATGGACGCATCGCTGCTGACTGTTGACAAATTTTCCCCCGTCTCTCCATTCCTAATGGATGTCTGTACTTACCTTTGTCTGAAAACTTGTTAAAGATGTACAGTCCCCAAAATAATTTATCTTCGGGGCTTGCAAATACACCATTAATTCCTTTAATGTAGTGGCCGTGCTGTTCGTCGTAGGTGGCGTTGAAACTGATGGAATGAGAGGAAGTCCTTTAGACCTAGTTTATCCAAAGCACGCTTTGTATACTGAAAAGACCGATCCGTCCTCAACATAGCGTTTAATAAGAACGTATTCGTTTGCTTCATCAAATACTAATCACGTGATCTTTATTACCGCAAATAATTTTCCGCATGTTTGTGATGTATAGGTTGAACGTGTACTTACCATCTTCTGTGTTAAATCATAAAGACAATAAGAGCTGTGATTTGTGCTGCCAATGATTTCAAAAGAGACATCGCTGCGCTGAAGTATACTTTTTGCTTGGCAACTACCGTACAACAAACAAACAAAGCATACAGAAAGAGATTTCGCACAGAGGTTTGCAGATGGTCATTCAAGTCAGTGACTAATAGGAGCAACACAATTACTGATATGCAAATATCAAGTTAACAGAAGGAAAGCCATTTGAGGCTGGCTTTTGTTCAATGAATTTTGCTGATTGACTCACCGAAACTTGTCCGGTTGTTGCCTTTGCAATTGTATCATAGCTTGGTACAAAGTCATCCGTGGTTTTATGCCTACAGTGTACTGGCCAAGCCTCTTGTGTGTCATTTCATTAAAGACGATCAGCTTGAATGTCGCGTTTTCCGCTGGAATGCACGGTAATGATTATATGTCAATACTTTGCTAACAAAGTCATGGGTTATGGTGTTATTTTTACCATTCTTTAACCTCTGCGAGTGTCAAATAGTATCTGATTTTGTGCTAGACTGATGTTTTTCTATCAAGGTATGAAGATTTTGCAGTGAAAAGATAAAATGGAATTCTTGTGCAGTACAATCAAATTTATTGCCGGATTTTAGATTTGTAATGGCCTTAAAGTTCAATGAATGTCATCTGCTTCAAACATCGCAATCATACACACTGCCTCCTCAATCTATGCGGTAACTGCCCACGTCACAAGTATTGTTTTGATTTGGCATAAGCTGTCATTTCGTTCGCTCGAATCCTTTTCGTGGCAGAAAATCGCTTTTTGTTTCCCCAAAGGCCCTGATCGACCAAGAGGCGCCAACAAATCATCATATCTATGCAAAGAAAATCTTGTATGTCATAAATGAAAAAAAATGTGACTTAAATTTCAATTCTTTGGTTGGATTTTCCAGAAGAGTTGACCGTTGGAATTATTGTTTGTCATGATCGAGGCCGTCGCTTGACCGGCAGTCTCGTTTTCACTGCATTGTACTCTTACGCCACAACGAAAAAGGAAATACCAACATGTGCGCAAAAAGCAAACAAAATTCAGACGTCAAGATATGTGTGGGAGAACTCAGCGGGTCAAGAAGGGCAATACCTTAACAATAGACATGTCAACACAATAAAGAAATCGACAACAGGTGAGTAGTAGGCGCAGCCAGATTCTAAACCCGCATATTAGGAAATGACAGGAACTCGAATTGCACAAATTTCCTCCTTTTATACGTCTAATTTTTTTTGATTACTTTCAACAGAAATATCAAGCCAAAGCTGTACGACAAATGTAAGATGCCATGTAGTTCAAATTATATCAGTTAAAAAAGATTAAAAGCACACGCTTTCGTTACTTCTTTCATGACACGTTCAAGTTCACCGATATCGACATGACTATCTACTCCGTTGTGAAAGATGTATCATAGTAACAAGTTTCAGCTAACAAAACAAATTTAAAGTAAAATGGAAAAAACACTCCAAAGTTAAAACAATCAATAGGCTAAGATCAAAGTCTGGAGTCCAGAGAAAACTGCAATGAACTCGTGATTTTCCTGACAACAAATAAAAGAAAAATCAACAGCCTTACAGTAAAATCTTAAGTCCGACTGAAATGTTGAACTCATGAATTTTGATATTTTCCGAAGATTGTCATTTTATAGGTTCTACCAAAGACAGGTTGAATTGAAATGCAATCGAATTAGAATGGTCTGTGACAGAGTATTCTTGAGGTAGATGTTCAAAATCCATTACACCAAAGTGGAAGAGTCATTCGTATTTTTAAGGGATACGAAACGACATACATTGAAATCAGCTTGTCTACTCACCAAGAAATTCATTGCGCATTACGACTACTTCACCTGAAACCCCATTCAGTGTGCTGAATATCACCGCTAATGAGACGAAAACAGTCAACTTCATGGTTACTGCAAACCGATGAATTAATATAAATCCTTTGTCTTTTAGAGGGAGGAGGAGGAGTACACGCTTATGGAGTCTATGCTTTGTACGCAGTTATTTCTCTTATCAGGTGATCGTAAAATGAAGGTGAATTATTATCCGGCGGTTGAAACACAGGGGTGGTTCCGTTCTTCATGTATGTTTTTTACATTAAATTGGATCCGAGCCAATGCGATTAATAATATATTGTTCTCGTCTCCTACGTGACGTTCAGGTAGACTTTACTCGCGCACAATGACTCAAGTGGTCAGATTTATAACACACTTATATTGAGATATTGAGTTTCAATTTGTGTAGTTTGTAGTTTGAAATACATGTTCATGGTTGGCTGCATTTTCACTACACCAGCATTTGATCATGAACACATATATCGGGGTACCAACAAAAGACCGTGACATGTCCAATTAAGTGAAAGCAAGACTAAAAAATAAATTTTGTAGCTAAGGCATTCTGACACGCACATTTTCTTCCACGCTCCAAATTATTTTTTCGGGTTTTGCGAGGCATGCATATGCTACTTGTTGCCAAGAATTTTCAGACTTTTTCGATTGCTCGATCTTCGTATCAATATTTTGTTATTAGAGTTCAGCATAGCTACCTGAAACCTGTAAGTTTTACTCAGCAGATTGTTTTGCTAATCTGACCACCCCTTGAAATATTATGGTTAATCCCCAACTTCCAACCCCTCATAATTCCTGGTGGATTCTACGTTACATCCTTGATTAGGTTTTGGGTTGGATTAGTTTTATAGGGTTCAAATGAAGTATTCCTCAGAATGAAGCCTGACTTTTGAGAGTAGACCTATACTATGTTCGTAGATCTAGAGGGAGTAATTACGTCTCACCGCCACACAAGCTCGCTGAGCTTGGCTTACGTCACATCAAACAATTGCGTATAGGATGCGCATATTTATGTACAAAAAAGTTAACCAGAGTCTGTAGGAAAATTTCAATTCATTTCGATTTTCACCATCATTTTAACAACGCCGTTAATCCTCTTTACTTGGTCCATATGACAATAGTATGGGGGCAGGGTGAAAAGTACTGATTAAAGAAAAACAAAACAACCCAAAAACGTTAAAATAAGACGTAGGCTTGCTGGTTGCATACGATGACAACACAACGATACCAGGCATAACTGTTCCGTTAACTTTACGCCGTGATAATCATGATGCAGCGTTGGGGCAGCTTGCGTCATGCGATGAGCAAGCACGTGTAGTACAGGCTTCCAAATGGTGTTTGGGATCATGCATGGCAGAGAGGAAGTTCGTAAACAAGCTAATGTACAACGCAACAATCTAGGACTGAAAAATAACATTCTTATTACGGCTACGGTGCGTACTTTTCACATAACATGTGCTGCGCATGCAGTAAATTCATAAAGGCCCTGTCACACCTCGACGATTTAGCCAGTTTTATGCCAACGTATGAAAAGTTTGGCGAATACGCTGGGCTTACGTCGAAAACGTTATGGGTAAATTTTATAAGTTAAGAGCACGCTGAAGCACGTTGGAATACGTCGTAGTATCTCGTTGTATGTCGTTGTACGGCGAGAGGTTTTGTGCTTACGCAAACTTTTCGACGTATATGTCAGCGTATGACTCACACGTCCCGCACATGCGGGCCATAGTTGTAGGTAGGTCATGCACTCGTTGATACACGTTCACACATGTTACTTGTAAATTACTTATAAGTCCGAAATTCGTCAAGATAATTGCCTAGCGTACCCAAAACGTACTTTTAACCTGTGGGTATGTTATGAATGTGCTATGTATATGCTCAAAATTGAAAAATACATCGTAGTTCAGCATAAGCCAGCGTTTTAGAGAATTTTGATACGTCGCGTCGCCGCATCCGCTGGCTAAATCGTCAAGGTGTGACAGGGCCCTAACACTGCAATCTTACTTGTATAACCCATTTCACCATGGTTTGTTCAAAACACCGACGCTATCAAATATTAAATTGGGTCTGTTTACGGGGAATTTCAACAAACAAGCATAGAAAGCTGCTTATAATTGAGAATAAGTTGTGAGATCTATGATCAGTGCATGCATCAGGCCGAGCAAGTATAGAGTATTTGCTGTAAAATCACCGACTATCATCAAACAATTGTTCATTTCACTTTTACTTGGTTTTTATCGTTACAATCATATGAATGCCACGGCTTGTGATAATAATTATTCAATCTTTCCCCAAGAAATCTTCAAACCGCAGTAAGGAAACAAATCAGGGGTCATTGGCAACGTTTTGGTTTAGAAAAGAAAATTAATATACCCTCACTACCGAGTTCAAAATCCTTATCCAACGTTGAACTCGCTATGAAGAACTTAAATTTTCAATCCGCACAAAACACAACAGTAAAAACATTGCTCAGTCCACAGTTTTAAAAAAGTCCACACAAGCAAAAGTCTCGACCAAAATGCCCAGCTCTTTTAGGGTTCACATGCTGCATTTATTCCCTCACAGGTCACAGAACATATACTTGGTATATTCGCTCTGGAGTACTCCAGCTCCAGTACCAATAAGTGATGCCCCATTTCAAGTACAAACTGTACGGTAGAAACCCATGTCATACGTCTATGGTCATCTTGTGGAACTTAATGTTGCTTGGGTGAAACTTTGCCCTAGGTCGTCAAGGCGTAGCCTTAATAACGCAATACATGTAAGTGCGCCATGTGATTAAATCAAACACGCACGGTTGTTCTGTGAAAATCATTACGGCTAGTGGATGTATTTGGAATTTTGATAGATAGCTTGAAGACGTTCGCTCGACATGTTTACTGTTTTTTAGATTTGTCTTATTTGCCACTTGTAAGAAATTTATATTTTTCAAAAGAAAGCAAGGAAGAACTGTGACTACAGTAGATAGTTCTTCGGGGACGACATTGTTACTTTGATGACAATAATATTGCCCTTCTACCTAAATGATGTTACTTCATTCTGTAAAGTAAATTAAACTTTAGTTTTTTCAGTTAAATTCACTTTCGAGTGCATAATATCATCCATTACAATTTTTTTACCTCAGGTGACTTTACTAGTATATTTCCGTCTGCTACCGTAAAGTTACTACATGTGGTTTTAATGTATACGATGAACTAGATGTGGGACTTGGCAAGGGGCGGTTTGATCTACAGTCATTTGGCCCAAATTGTCCAAAATGTCTCGACAATGGGATATTTCAATTAAAAACACGACACAGTGTGTGTGCGTTTTTGGTGCTACAGTACTTATCAAAACTTGAGTTCAAACAAAGGCGAACCTTGGGCGTTGACAGACCGGGCGAACCCGAAAATGTTTGATTCTTTCGTACCAAAGTTAAATGAGTTCGTAGATGTGGCTAAAATCAGTCCAACCACAGTGTAGATGCAACAACTCGAAGGAGACATGGACTTGAAGTAATTAGAGAGTTTGAAGAAAAGAGCAAGTCGCTCTGTCTACGGTTAAAAACTTTATTTTACCGTTTCGACCATACACAGGTCTTCTTAAGGGTCTAAAATGTGAAAACGAGATGATAAAAACACAGTGTAAATTGATGTAAAAACTAGAAACAATGTGTAAAAAACGAAGAGGACTTTGTAAATCTAATTGGCGTAAGATAAAATGCCTGGTTAAAATGAAAAAAAAAAAACAACAACAAAAAGCAAAAACAAAAAACAAACAAACAACAAACCTAAATGGAATAATGCTGGATACAGTGCGTAAAAATAAGGGGACAAAATGTAAATCTATTAAAGTTGAGTGAAAACGTATAAGATAAGACGGATGCTCTGTAACACTGATAAAAATAAAAGGAACATTGCCAAAAAACTTGCTTAAAATCAAGTAAAATAATATAACATGAGGAGGAACAGAATAAAACTTACAAAAATTGACGGGTCACTGAGAAGAAGTATTTTCGATGTGGGTCCAGAGAGCGCGAAGTGACAATAAAACCGAGGACTCCCAAGGTGAGTCGGAATTTTCCCCAAAAAACTTTCCAAGCTCCTCCCCGGATAACAAATGATCCATCACTGAGAAGCTGTACCACAGCACGTAATATTCAAAACGGAAAATGCATGGTGCTGAAATTACATGAAAAACATTATAAGTTTTTTCCCCCGTTTGAATGAAATGATAAAAAGTGGATTAACGAATTTTGTTACGCCCCTTATTATGATGCCAATAGCTGAATAGAAAACAGCAACAGCAGCAATGAGTGTCGTTTTAAATACAGTCTGTGTAGTCGTCCGACACTGATGCGGCCCTTCTGATACACTTAATACCCTGAATTATAACGAGGCACAGTTTTAATTTTCAAACATGTTTTAGAATAACTTTGATCTTTTCATGGTATTTACTACCGTAGCATGCAGTAGAGTATTAGTACAAAAGCACCGAAATGCGGAAGCAGGGTTTTACGAATAAACAGCTATGAATAAAGTAATACACCGGCTAGTGCGACACCTTTCAATGGCTATTGTGACCGCTGAACTCAAATACACGTCAGTAGATAGTAGTCACTGTAATTTTGTTTCAAGATCGAGTATACACCATTTGAAACGGCCACCATTACCTTCCTGGCAACGACGAATGGCGGACACCGATAATGTGTTACGGGAGCGAATCGGACGTAGTGACCAGCAAATCCGTGGTAAGTCGAGGTGGAATCCAATCGTACGATCGAACAGTGTCATCACCGCGTCAATGTACATCCGCCGCCGGCAGCTGCATTATGTACGGTCGTACCGAAGGATTTGTATTCTGTCGTCCTTTGAAAGAGACAAGCCAGATGGTAGTTGCCATCAGTGGAATTCCCAGTAAATATGACGCGACCGAAATCCAATGCTGAGTTTGGAAAGACCATGGAACACGAGTAGAAGTTCAATGACCAGTACACTATGTACTTGTGCGGGTTAGATCGTAGGAAGCGGCAAATGGCGATGATGGACATGGTTTACGGATTTACAGTGTAGATAGTCTTGTATTTACAAATCCACAGTCCCTCCCTTGACTGTGATGAATCCAACTTTCTTCATTTCACACTCAGGTTTACATGAAGTATATTGACAGTCGCTCTTTTTTTCCTTCAGAAGGACAAACTGCATCCAAGGATGACGACACAGACGAAGGGTCCACAAGGTCATTTATTATACTGGCACTGATATTTATATCATCTTTATTGGTGATGGGTGGCGTGTATTGGACATTTCCCAAGTTAGAGCCGTGAGTACATATGATGTCATAAAATAAAGTGGCATCTCTTTTCAAATTGTCCATTGTAGTTGATAATTACAAGGATATTTCCATGATATTGCTAAAAATAGATATATGTGGCATGTTATTAACAATATGGACATGTTATTTATAGTCTTTACATTCGTGACGAACCAGTTGTTTCCTCCCTTACCACCTGTAAAAGCTAACAGTTCAGTGCTTAATATGAAAACGGTACGGCTTACCTTTTGGGTGGCAAATATACTTAATGTTACATTACAAATGTTAATTGTCATGCCCCAAAATTTGACCCCATGGCTGTTCCTTGTACACCAGCAATGAGATTATTCGAGTTCAACCAGGTTGAATCAAAATGTATTTAAATGTTTATATTTAGACACCATAGCATCAGATAGTACGGTAATATAATCTAGTAATATAGAAGTTCAAATTACCTCTTTTGACCTTTTTGACCTGGCAAATTCGTAGTGGGATTTGTCATCTGTGTAGAAGTTTGATTTTTTTTTGCTTTGTGTGTCAATTGCAAGTTCTTGCTTTACTCCCAACTTTGTTGAAACGCCTATTATTTGTGTAAGTTGTCAACACAGTACAAGGTAAATTGCATTTTTATGGTTTTCGTTTGAAATTCTTTTCCTGACCGCAATTCACCTGTCAACAATATCACTGCAGTAGTACATGTGTAAATAGGCTGAATTGGCAAGCTGAATACTGTGCATCTCAACATGGCTAGTGGAGTAGAGCAAGAAACTCTAGTTAATGTTGAAACAAACAGTGAAAAAAAATCATCAGAAGTCACAGCTACTGGCTGAGTAACGATCAAGTTATCAGGTCTTCAGTGTCATAGAAGAAAGATGTTTAGTTGTAGCTATATTTCATACTTCCAGATCCATGATTTACACATGTTGTCATGACAATATGAAATATTGCAATGTTTCTGTGTCAGTATTAATCTGAATCTCTTACTCAGTCTGAGATATAATAATGAGCGCACAGTATTCACTGCACAGAAACAAGACCCACTTTTGTATCATATGACCTTTGATCCTTGAACTCTGGACAAAGGGCTTGCAGAGAGCCAGAGAATGCATCATGCAAAATTGTAATGATATCGTCTTTGATAAACTTTGACACTGATGATAGAGTGATGGAAAGCTGTCATCCCAATTTCCCTGTTTGATGGTTTACATGCAACCCTGCTGAAACGAGGGGATGGGGATACATGTAGCTACTTATTCATATTGTTACAAGCTTGTAACTAGACAATACAAATGTTTGTTTTATTGGAATAGATTTTTATTATTTGTTTATGTTAGTTTTTGTCATATAATTCATCATCTGTTTTCTTTTTGCCAGTAACATGACTTGGTGTTAAATTGAAAGACTCAGACTTCATGATAAAAGATAGATTTTGGATTGAGAATGATCTCTCCTTTACTAACATACTTAACCATCAATGAACTGTACCATTACAAAAGTCCACATGCATGATATTTAACTAAAGGATTAACAACCCCTTTAGAGCTGTGATTAATCCCATCAAAATTTTAGTGCAACATTTTTCTAATTTTATTAATTTTTCTGTAATTTTTTAAGAGGATTTGAGACTAAATAATCACAGCTTTTTATTTGGTAGAGTTTTTGATTAAAATATTTTGGGAAAATCTGAAAAAATTGTCTGGATCTAAAAAAAAATTTGTGCATTATATTTTGTAAAGGTGACAAAAATGACTTTGGCAGTCAAAGGGTTCACTGTACTTTTTTATGCATTTTTTGGTGTTACCATTGCCTGTGTAAACTCAATTTCTTGTTCTACTTTCGAAATCATTGTTTAACCCAGTTTGTATGTACAATGTCAGAAGTGTTTAATATCATTGTTTTCTGACAATTTCAGTCCAGACTTTACATATCATACCGTACACAGTGCTTTGCGTACTCAATCCCTCAAGCACTGTAATTTTTCTGGCCAAAATTTTAGTGCAACATTTTACAAATTTTTGTAAATTTTTTGGTAATTTTTTTGGATAATATTCAACCAAATGGACATAACATTTCAGTGACTACATTTTTAAAATCAAAATTTAGCAAAGATCTGAAAAATTGCCGTGGTTATATTTTATAAAGGTGGCAAAAATTGACTTTGGCGTTCAAAGGGTTAAGGCTATCATTTTTGTACTTAAAAAATAACTAGGGAAATATATGAAAATGAAATTGATTTGTAGAACAAAAAGTGAAAATGCTATCAAAAATTACAGCCATGGTACCTTTTTAACATCTTTCTTTAATGACTTTTTTCTTTCAGTGAAGAAGCAGAAATGATAAAACTTCCCAAAAATATAGACGATGCAAAGGACCTTGGGAAAGTTTTGTCACGGTATAAAGATATGTACTACTTTACAGTGTTGGGTGGCTATTTTATAACCTATATATTGTATCCTTTATGCTAAAATCTCATCTATGCAAACATTCTCAGTGATTTTTGCTGAGCACTTTATCAGTGGAAATATAATATTTCTTCGTCGAGAGTTCTTACCAAACATTGATGTAGTTCATCTGAAGTATAGGGTGCCAGTAGTCACAACCCACAAGATAATATTCGTTTTCAACGAGTTGAATTGTTTGGAAAGTCAGTTTTCTGCCATTGCATCTTGAAATATCAACTCAACAAACAATGTATGCATGATTTTTCCAAAAAAATCATCCATGTTTATTAGCATGACCAATCATATTGTCAGCTGTGTAAGATTGCTGGACATGCAAGGTCATTGCCATTATAACTTGCTTACTATACTTACTCTCCGAAGAATTCGACCTTGGAGAAGTGAACTGTAAAACCTAAGAAAAATTTTCTATCACTGGTAACTATTTCTGACCAAATGAATATTGAGAAGTATATAACTTGGATACAAGAAACAACAAATTTGGTCTCTTATAATAATGATTATTTGACAATTGGTATTTGATATTTGTCAGCCCAGGAATAATGCAGATGTTGACATTGTATTTTGTACCATTTAAGTGATTTTTACCTTAACTTCACAATCAGCTTACAAACATTTGCAATACCTGGTTCAATATTTCTGAGTATATTATCAGGTTTCCTCTTTCCCTTTCCATTAGCTTTGTTTCTAGTCTGTTTGGTAAGTACCGATGTCACTCAGATACTTTAATGCCAAATATTTTGATGCATTTCATATTGTCGGAGGAATAGATAAGAAATTCAAATGTGCTGTTATCAAATACATAAGATGTGATTCAAATATTGTATTTCATCTCTCTGTCTCTATCACTCTCTCGGTAATATGATACGAATAACCTGCTCTTTGAAGACCAAGATATAATACATCTACTGTATTGATGTACAGTAGTAACAGTCACACCAATCTTTGGTTGAACATTTCTTTAATGTCAAGAAAGGTTTTGAATTGAGGGAATGGAACCACGTAAAAGAATAGTACCTCCGGCAGTCAGGAACTGTATGAAAGTAATAATTCATTACTACAGCATAATATTGTTTTTGGAATTACTGCATAATATATCTTTTTGGAATTACTAACAATCAGGCTTTCAGTCTTTCAGATTGAATCAGTTTTCTTCACAGAAAATATGAGAAAAACTGGCATGTTAAATATTTATATAATTTTATTACAGTGTTCAGGAATAGGTGCAACTAACTGCTATCTACTGTCATACCTGGTTGGCAGAAGACTAGTGCAAAAATACATCCCAGACAGAGTAGCTGAATGGGCAGCAACAGTGAGTTTGTCTTTGTTTATTTGCTTGTTTTACTTTGTTGCTTTCAGTAATAAGAAGTGTCAGAATATGATTGCTACCAAATGATATATAATGTTGACCTTAAGAGGTAAATACAATAGGACACACATTCACACACACACACACACATACATACATACATACATACATACATACATACATATATACATATATATATATATATATATATATATATATATATATATAGATATATATACATATACACACATACATACATACATGCATACATACTGTATATATATGTATATATATATGTATGTATATATGTATATATATATATATATATATATATATATATATATATAATATATGTATGTATATATATATATATATATATATATACAACATAAATTACTTTATGTGCAAAATATATCTGTTTCATACATCTAGCAATATTCTGACTGAAGATTGCCCAGGTACATTTATAATTACTTTTTACTTGAAGTAATTCATTTTATTATTTATAATGCTCTTCTTTTAGCATCAAGCACTGTGTAACTTTTCACAAGGTCATCTGAATACTTTGAAAGAGAGAGAGAGACACACACATCTCTCTGTCTCTGTCTCTCTCTCCTCTGCCTCCCTCTCTCTCTCTCTCTCTCTCTCTCAGAGTTCAAACCATGTAAATGAGAGTGTAGAACTAAGGATATTTTCAGTTCTGACTGTCTGTCTGAAGATTGCAGAATGCATGAAACTTAAGTAACAGATGCAGAATGCATGAAACTTAAGTAACAGATATTACTTTGTAGCTGATATATTTGGAAAATGTTCTTCACATTGAAATAAGTGTCTTTCTTTGTCTTGCAGGTAAACAGACACCGGGAACATTTGTTAAATTACATTTTGTTTTTAAGAATTACACCGTTTCTGCCAAATTGGTTCATTAATATAGCTTCACCTGTCATTGATGTGCCACTAACTCCATTTTTCGTGGGAACATTTTTTGGTAAGTGGTGGAGTTTCGTTGTCAGGCTTTTCTGTTGTTGCAATGTCACTGTGGCAGAGAAGAAAGCAGCTAACTATTATACTGTAATAGAGAACTTGAAATTCTCTGATTTAACTTGCACATGGTGAATTCTTAGTCACACTTTCATATACTGCCACTTTAACAAAATGATAGTATTCAAGCAACTTTCTCTAAGTGCATATTGAACAAGAAAAAGCATGGAAGAGGGTATTTGCAGCTGTGTGTTTGATTGTAAAGATAAATTCTGTAGAATATCATACCAGTATATTGATGGTGCAAATACAGCAATCTGGTTGGTTGTAAAGTGAAAAGAAGCATGGTATATTTGCGATATACCACAGCTGGCATACATGCTAGCTTTTGGCAGTTTCAATATACTGTTATGATATAATAGCAATAAATCACACCCAGTGACGGTATACCACTCAGTTTTGACCACTTCACATCATATATGCACTCGCTAATACTCTTGCATATGTCGTGAACTAGTCAAAATCTCATGCTGTACCGTCGCTGGGTGTGCTTTATTACTTAAATATTTCATCGTTTATGCTGGCTTATCAAAGTCAGGTACGACTCACATAACTTGAACAATTTGCTATACATTCAATTGTGAAGGGAAGCTTAATGGTTTGTTATCTCAGGTATACTAAAATGTCATTGAATCCGAGGGACATCAGATGTCAAAATGTATCAGAAATGGTGAGATACTTTGAATCTAAGGATTACAACCATGAGCTTTTATGATAAAATAGCATATTATCATATACCTTGTGCAATATTCCCATGTAATGGTATGGGGTAAAAGCATCCTCAGTTTGTGCAGTAAGTTGCTGTATCATGATTCAACACACTTTATCCGAATGTGAATCCAAACCATGTCTCACTGTTCTGGCTTCATATCAGCAGCATGTCGCCACTGTTCACATACATTGCTGTATTTGACATAATTTTTACCGGTATATCAATCTGTGACAAGATGCATCAATTCTGTCAACAACCAAAGCAAATGGCAATAAAATTTTGATATTGTGAATATTTTTACGTTCAAAACTCTGCATAATTTTATTTTTATAACCTTAACAAACTAAACTTTATGGTCCCTGATACAGATTTATTGACCTCATTCTTGTGACATATGACCCTCCTCAGACTGGGTCCGTGTGTCCGTAAAACCTTGGTCTTCAAAATCCAGATCAGGGATGAAAAGGTCATTTTCTGTAACGATGATCTATCCAAATCTGTCTTCATATTGTAACCTTTGACCTCTGCCAGCCAGCTGACAGTATAGCAACTCTGTGTTTTTGACTGTGTGTGAGATGTAATCCTTTCCCCATGAGTTGCTGTCTTGATTTAATGGTATTTTGGATTTTATACCCCATGCTGAGAGTCAGAATCTCCATTTGGAACCCTCCTAAAGTTATAAATAAACTTAATGGACACCATTTGTTTGTTTATATATTGACCCTTAGAAAATTATGCTATAGAAATCTGATAGGTCGAGGGCCCCTTTGATGTCTCCTAGATTTTTGTGTTAGTTCTGAACATTGTCCATTGGGCTGTCATGTAGAAATTCCATGGGCATTGTTTGTGACAGGTTTTAGGCCCGTGATGAACCCATTGAATTTGTACGATACAATGTTGTGAAAAGTGTAGATATCACGTGTTACTTTTCCTGTGTTCTGTCTCCCCAGGTGTAGCACCATTGTCTTTCATTGCAATCCAGGCTGGAACAACTCTATACCAGTTGATGAATGCAAGCGATGCTGTCTCCATGAGATCCATCATTGTCTTGGGAGTCCTCGCCGTCCTTTCGTTGCTGCCGGTATTCTTCAAGCAAAAACTCAAGAAAAAATTTGAGTAATCTGTTGTTTGCCTGTTTCTTTTTATACTTTTCACGTTTTTATCACTAAGTTTATTGCTATCACTTTCTTATACCCACTACATAATTCCTAAGTTTTAGCATACTGTGAACTCTATTTTGGCTGTGTAGGAAAGATTTATTTCTGTTTGAAAAGTTAAAATTTCTTCATGAAATGAAACCTTGATTGTTGCTATCTCTGCCACCAGTACGACAATTCATGGCAATATAACTGTAATATAGTGTTCATCAAAGTAGCCTGTAGAGCGCCCTCAGTGGTTGTGATTGCCACAAGGGGGAAAGTACTCTTTCAACCATCTGCAGTGACTACACTCACGAAAATCTGTGAGGTGAAAGTAAGGAAATTCTCAGTCTTGTGTTGACTCAATCTTTTGAAAGATGGGTATGTATGCAGTTACAGAACGTTTTTCACAATATTCAACACAAAATCAATGTGCCTTTATTTGGCAGTTTTCTAACACAAGCACGTTCCCTGTAACTATACATGTATGCTTCTATTGGTTACTGTTTCACATCACCACTCTGTAATATGACTGTTCTGAGGAAGAGTTTTGTCGCAAGTTAAATATCATGGCTTAGTTTTGTGACAGAATATTGCCAAGGATGGAAAATTCTGCAAGAAAGGTTTTCGGCTTTTTTCCCCCAGTTGATACAAAACCAAGAATTTCTAACTTTGGCCGTATTTGCCGAATTTCCTCTTGCTGAATTACAACTTAGAAACTTACCAAAGCTTATGGATGATTTCCATTCTAAATCTTCATTCAAGCATGTTGCTTATCCTTTTAATTTTTCGCATGCCAATTAACTTCATTTGCATATCTGCCTTTTCGAACTTCAAGCTACCCTGGTAAAAGTCCAAGTTTGCACCACCACATGTTTTTTTCACATGGACAAGATGCACAGCAGAGCTACCTCATTTAATATTGCATCAACTGGAATCACAACAGTCATCCGCTGGGACACAGATAACAAACATAATTTAATCGATATATTTATTGTCCACGCTCGGGTATATCCACAGAAATGTGACTCAACTCAATTCTACTAGTACTTTCTGATCGAAACATCAACATTGTAAAAGTTAAGTTCAAAGGAATGGTAGCTTTAAATTTGGGTATTTTGTTGGAACATTTGTGACGTGTAGTGACCTAAATACATCATTTTGTCAAGCTTGATAAACCATCAAAATAAATCTTTTGTTAGGATTTGCATTCATTCTCTATGATAACGTTGACCATAATGTATAAATGTTTCGTTTACAAGTTTGACTTCACTAATGTGTTTACGAGCTTTATAAATTAATAAACTGTCATGATTAAAAGTCACTGTAATACTACACAAATAACTCTGTTTAAAATTTTATAATAAACAGAGTTCTCCGTTCACAAGTTTATACTGAGCACACTATGCTGTTTACAAGATGATAATGAACACCTTACTCAGTTTTTACAAGGTTAAGTCCACCACAGTGTTACAAGCTTATACACTGAAGATCACTAGGATAAGAAATCAAAGAGTGAAGCTACTGTTCCTTGAAGAACTAGACCAGTGTGGATGTGAAACATCCGTGTTTCATATAGCCTTCATGACTCTGTATTTACTGCTAAAAAACTCAGGTCTTTCATGATGAAGTTTTTGCTATGCCAAGGTCAAGTGTAATAGCATTGCCAATTTGAACAATTTGAACGTGTTATACTGTAGTGGTGTAACCACATTGTTTTTATCCAGTTGAAATTGAAAGGGTAGACCTAGGTCAAAAAGGTCAATGACCTGACCTGATCAGGGTATTGAACTCTACACAATGCCACACTGATAAGTGGTGGGACTTGATTGTTGTGTTGTAAATGTTGTGAACCCTGCAAATTATGTTGGATTCACCATTAGAATAGTGTTAGGTGTTGACGAAATTTAACATACAGAGAAATGGACAGGACATTGTGTGATACACATTTTACCCATGTTTTCATTGTTTTGAGCAAGCATTGAGATAAGTGAATCCATAATAAAGTGTTCGCTGAGTGCCACTAATTAAAGGTGTTAATTTCAGGAGTAGGTCTGCAACTCTGAAATTGACAGACATATTCATAACAGTTTATGGGTTCTAGCTGGTCCACCATTTGCACTTTTTGTTGTCTCTCATTCTTTTTAACTGACTTTATGAAATTGTTGTAAAGATGTGATTTTATTGGCTGATATACTCATGTACATTTACATATTAATTAATGTTTTAATGTGAAAATTTGAATAATTTATGTGAACAGTAGTAGTGTATGCTTGCCTTCCTTCGTGACCAGGCTGATGCATTGAACAGGAAGGTGTACAAGCTGCAGTATCTATGTCATAAAATATATAAATCCAATTTCAGAATGTATATCATAAATCCTGTAAATTAAATTGGCACCAGGATTCTTGTATGTTCTAACATGTATGTTCTGACAGTATGTGAATTCTGTCATAAATAAAAGATACACACATGTATAAGTGGTTAGAGAATATTAAGATTATTTCATTCTGTGGCATTTTATTGATTTTACCATTCCTGTCACTGTATAAAAATGTCTGGATATTTCTTGTTTTGAATGTTTTGATAGTTTGGAGTCGGCACTTTTTACCTTGTGATTTATTTTGATCATGACAGATTTTATTAATATTTTGAGTTTGAATGACCATTGCAGAGTAACAGTTGAAGTAAATGCAAATTCAGTGCTTTAAACTTTCCAATCTTTGGCACATGCAGTAAGATTTGTCCGCGAGGCTTGAAATACAGCACCATCACAAAAGAATTAGCCATTGAGAAACTTGATAGTCACTGTGGGCAACCGTTTCCAGGCATTTTGTCACATTCATGGCAGTCTCCCTGTAACCCTTTAAAGGTAACAAATACCCACTAAAAATAGGTTGAACTTGTTTGGTGGATTTTGTAATCAACATTTGACAATATTTTTGAATAGTGGAATTGTTGAATTTTTCAAGTAGTGATTACCGCTGCCTCCAGCAATTTATAGCAGTAACCATTACATTATAATAGCATTGGCTGTGAGTTCAAACTTGTGTCAGATACAAGTTATGAGGATGTTCAGGGTTCTAAGATTAAACACTATTTTGAAGTCTATTTTGAAAGCAATCTCATACTGTATGGTACTTGTCTTGACTTAAAATTCAAAGCTTAGAGGTTCATAAGCTGTAACATTTCATGTATTGTCCAGTATTTTTATTGTGCAATACAATTTCTTCCTCTACTTCCTAGATGATGTCAAAATGCTGAGTGCTTCACATGTTGATACAGCCTCTGTGCAGGTGTTGTTCATTGCTGTCATTGACATGTGATTTTCAGTCCGGAGTAGAATTAATTTGTCATAAATGACATTTCATGTTGTGTATCATGCATTGTGTTGGCAATGCTTTATAAACACACTTTGGAAGAAGAAGAAAATGTATGTTTTTTCTTGCAGAATAGAAACAATGAAAATGCTTTCAAAAGTTCCAGCTTAGTGTCCCTGTCATAGATGCAACATTGAAACTCTCCAAGCCTTCACTATTCTGCCATTTTTTGTCTTCCATAATGCAAGATGTATTGACACTAGGACAGCACTTTACAGGCATGGTAGAATCTATTTACACTCATTATCCCCTTAAGGTTACATACACTTCAAGACAGACTGGTGATGTGCAGCATCTCAAAAGCTTGTAGAACATTGGTTGGTTTAAAATCATTGTTACTATTGAATACTTTCCAAACAGCCAACCAGTTTCTCATAGCTATAGTTTAAGAACCTAAATTGCTGTGAATTATTGTAACCTACTTGTATTGATCAACTGCAACATTCTGAGCTGGTGCACATTTGTCCAATAACACAGACAGAATTTAATCTGCTGCAACTGGCTCGGAAGGTTATAGCTGATTGGTCAATTGTCACTATTCACAGCAACTTAGGGAGTCTTTTGTGTATTATTCAATACTAATGGTAAGATTCAGCCAACCAATTGGATAACAGCTTCGGAGATGCTGCACATTAGCCCAATTTAATCAGCCAGACTGGTAATCAGTGGACAAGCTGCAATATATTCATTTTGATGTGTATTTATACTGTCTGCAATGTACTCTCCTTGAACTCAAGTGTTCAAGAAGAATTCAACTCAGCCCGTAATTCTCCACCATGTCACTTTAAAATATACTTTTATTGTGAATATTTAAATTCTGGTAACTTAAACCAGGAGGTTGTGAGACTTTATTGAACACCAACTTTCTATTTTCTCTTTCACAAATAAAGGGCAGATACTCTGAGGTAAAAGAATTGCTGTAAACATAACATGTATGCATGATGTTTTCATAAACTCATGAAACATGACTAGAATAGTATTTTTTTTGGAATTATTTGGTTATGAAGTCTACATGAAACAACATACAAGCAATGATGTTAACTAGATTTCTAAAAAGACTGACATTTTCATAGAGGCAAAAAACAATGGTGAGTGATGGGACACTTTCGTGTACATGTTGGTGTCTATGTAACGAACACAACAGAGTAAGAAGCTTTGAAGACGTTATTATCGGTCTCCTAGAGTCATTTGAAGAAGGGCATTACTGTAGTCTATGAAGAACCTGATTGCTGCTTTGGTCTTGTAACTTTACGTAGGTGCTGTGGGTAATTTAAAAAAATTGCCGAACAAAACCTAATGCAATTTAATACATCTCATAATGTATTTTTATTATTTTGCACAAATTCACAGCAACTTTGTGCCATGGTTACTCCATGAGAACTGTATTCAAATGCAACAGTCAATCACTGCCCAGATTCTGTTGTGAAATGTTTCTTATTAAAGAACCTGCTTTAGCAAATTATTGTGTCTGTGGAAAGTTTAAATACAGGTTTGTCCTCAAATTTGACACTTCATTTGGTGGGGCGGAGGGTAGAAGGTCAATGCAATGATTTCCACCTTCATGCATATGATTTATTTTTCCCCTGTCCCTTAGTAGTAGTCGGAGTGGTATTCAGAGCCAGTGCGACATTCAACATACAGGCATCAGAGAATCCACCAATCAAAATCACCGTACAATAATGCCACACTACTGGTTACAAACAAATAAAAGAGGGGAAGGGACTGTAGACAGCACAGCAATACAGTGAATACCAGCAGATTAGCTGAAACAAACTCTCTGAAACCCTGATAAAAAACGTCATTTACTCAAAATCCTGTCACCATGGCATCTACGCTATTAGCTACACACGTATTGTATTGTGCCTGCTTCACTGTATTTTTTTGAAGTATGCCAATAGTTCTTGGAAGGCATCATTAACATAATTTATATGTAGATTTTAGATATCAACTTTGACTGACGAAGCAGCTGATATGTAATAATTAAACCTCTTGGCATGGATCATTCTGATGTGTATGTGTATTGTATTGTATAGTTCTACATAGAGCAAATAAAAAATGGAAATCAGATTTTTTTCGTTGGTATATTCAGTCTTTCCTGAAGATTTGATGTCAGATTAATTTGGCAAGTGTCAGAATTTATGATTCGGTACACTATCATGTAACTCAGAAGTGAAATTGAAAACAAAACGAGAGTTGTTGTCGGATCACAGACTTTTCAAGGGTACTTTTTTAGAGTGACTGTGTTTTAACCAAAGCAAAGTAGAAATAAAAAATTGAAACATCTGGAAAATGTAGGAAACTGGCAATGATACATCAGAACTGGATGTGTATTCTGATGAAGAGGACAAGAAATGTGAGGATATTGTCATCCAGGAAATTAGCAGTACGGGTGAAAATGAAGAGGAGCTTGAGCTTTCCTCATTGATTACCATACTGTGTTAACAAGATCTAGAAGAGTAGCAGGTACTAAGAACCAAGCACTTTTCAGCCGATGACTGAAATGACCTGGATGAAGGGAGGGAGGGGGGGGGGGGATTCATCGATTTTTTCCATCTCTGCAAGGAGAGAGTCGTCAATTTTTTTTGACATCATAGGGGTTCATCAATTTTAATAGAGACATAATAGAAATCCCCCCCCACCATAATAACTGAACACTCCCTTAGATCAGTAGAATGACAACTCTTGCCAATGACAATGTGAATGAGATAAAATGTCCAAAGGAGTGTTAAATAACTATGTTTTTCTCCTAGCATATTAGCCTGTTGTGTGGTACAATAATACTGTACATTGACTTTTGAACACTAAACACTGAATCAACCAGGGATGTGATGAATGTCTGTAGAACAATAAAGCAAAATCCGTTAACTAGCAACCATTGGTATGTCTTTATTGTTTTAATTAGGAAACATGGACTCATATCAAGGAAAACTTGCTAAAATGGTCATGTGTGTCTTACCACATGCATAAATGTGCTATTAATTGCTGCATTATATACTGTTTTCCTAGAAATACAAATAATAATAATTTTATTACACATAGTTGGATGTCCTCTTCACATTTATCGATGCTTATTTTTAAAATAAGACACTTTTGTATGATAAATATCCCATATGTGTAGATACAGGGACACAAAAAGTTTGTAAATTACATGAGAAGTCTAAATCATTGACTCTTTTACACAGTCTCATGTGTAATGTTTTTTTTACCTAGTTTGGAATATTTATTGACAGTTATATAATTCCTGTTATTTTCTCATCGTATGCAGTATGTGGAGATGCATGCTGCACTTTGATCATAACGATTGCAGTGATCGCAGGTAAGTGATTAGTTCTTGACATATCAATTAAACATTAAAATCATAAAAATAAATCTTTCATGAAATTTGTTAAATTGAAATAGCAAATAGCTTTCAATATGTTAAAATAGTTTGAAAGGAATTCCCTAGTATTGAATATTTTTTATCTGTATAATTTTACCACAATATTTGTTTTCTTCGTTCACATTTCTTGAACAGATCATTTTGTCAGCAATGAGTTGCACATGATTTCTTTGGGCTTCATTGATTTCTTTCTTTTCATTTCAATCACTGTACCAATTCTGTGAAGAACTGTTCAGAAAAAAAGATACCATGGTTACAATAGAAATACATGGAAAGGAACCGCATTTCAAAAATTAATGTTAAAGAAAAAAAAAGGCTATATTATTAGAGATTATTATATACAAGTTGCGACAGGCAGAGTTGAGAAAGTCATATGAAACATTGCGTACATCATTGGTTTTGAATATAATGATTGTTGCACAGTGAAACCACGGCTGTTTATTTTATAAAACGCTTAATTCATATATCAATAAGTTAGCAAAGATGCCAGCATGTAATAACTCGTGCAGCGAGCCGCCGCTGATACGCATGCGTCAGTACACCTCAATAAGCTTTAAATTCTCAGCAGTATCACAGCACAACTCAGATGTACATTCATCATTGAATTGTAATATTATTATGATTAAGGGTAATAAAGATTATTATTATTATTATTATTATTAGTTGTCAGCAACGCTCGCGGCAGGTCTCTTTGTCTCGCGAACTGCCTTTATTCTTCGCTCAGTGAGCTTGCCTCGCGCTGGCTACCAGGCTATCAATAATACCCGTGATGAAGAGGAGTATCTAAAAATATCTTTATCCAAAACAACTCCTACGAACGGTCACTTTATTGAAATTACATAGGCTCAACCGTAGTGTGATATTATCATGGGGTCATAGGGTCATCATCCCAAATAGCTTCAGTGAGTCAAATGACAAAAGCATCGCATTGCTAAAGTATATCTAAGACAAGACCATTTCAAAAACTGTAAGTCTGTAGCTATATACATATTAATATGGGAACAATCAAGTCCTCATATTTTTTAATAATCTGTACAAACCTAAGTGAAAACATATCTAGGAATGTGCAAAACATGGAAAATGCCCGGCACATTGGTGGATAATGAAAGAAAGTTTCAGACACTCAAAAAATCCATGAGTTTTTAAATAACATAAAAAAGCAAGATTAGAGCATATTCTCTGAAATCTATTCATCAAAATGCCAATAAAGGTAAGTTGATAAGAGTTGTAAGAATTATCGATGGCGGAAAGTGATTTTCATCATAGGATGATGGCCTACGGTGATTGCAAGTTTCTTATATTAAATGTGCTGTACATATTTGTCATATTTTAGCATGACTGTGTTCAGGCCTGTGGTTGTCTCATAGAGTTTTTTTTTCTTTGTTGTTTCTTTGTTATTATGTCCATGTAACTGTTTCCTTGCCGGTAACACGGCTAAAAGCTCAAGGTTAGGGAATGTCAGAGATGAAAAGGGTCACTAACCTTGATCTTGTACGTCTCTTGGAAGAGCGAAGACAATCCTGAACCAGCCTGGTTCCTTGCAGTAGAACCCTTGCCCTGGTGTAATGTAGACACCAGCATCGATGAGCTCATAAAACATCTCCATCTCCGCTTCATATACACCCGTGGCCACTTTAGTGTTGATTAAGCCTGTCTGCAGCAAGCAGAAATTCTGTTTGTATAAACGAAACAAAGTGGTGGTCGGTGTAATAAATGTAAGGTTCACTATCGGCACCCCACTGTTAGGATTGAGATAACGTTCTACTAAAATGTCACGCCTGCCCAATTCAACTCGATCACAACACTGCACTGTAGACACGCTGTAAGTCTGCACTCCGACAATGAACATCAATAACAACGGTCGCGAATATCATACGGGAAAATCCTTCAGTAAGGACGTTGGCAGCTTGATTGTTCAAAATATAAGACAATGTGGTGGCAATTTGGCATCTAGCGAGGTACCACGAGGAGCTACAAAAAAAACAAGCAAGCGACCGTTTTAAGATAAGCGTGGAGGGAGCCAGAAAAGTTTGGAAGAGATATACATGTATCAGGACAGGTTCCCTTCAACCGGGATGAGAAAAATGTCGTTCATGGTTACACACATGTGAATACATGTACATGTAAAACGCTACCCCGACTGTACTTTACTCTTACCTTTCCGTACCAAGTGAAATTGGAGTAAGTTTATTCACGGTTTGTAGGAAAGAAACATGGCTTAGTGCAAGTGAATGTTTATTTCGAAAGTTTTGCAGTCAAGACGGGCGATGTCTGTAATTTAATTGCTAACATTTTCAAAGTGGCATTTTCTCAATTCCCGCGTCTGAACAAAGTCTGAACACGACACTTACGATACACGCTATAGTGTCGTTGGTATTCATTCACTGCAATATTGAAATCGGCACAAAATGTGTGATGTTCTGTAACACTGACTGCATTTGAAACACATTAGTTTTACCTAAAACTAAATACTGATAGGGCAAATGCTGTGGTCAACATCATTTGTATACAGTGTATTTTATAATCACTCCGTAATTTCAGGCTAATCGGCGTGTCCACGGGGTACCGATAGTAGGATCGTTATCACCACTGACACAGGGTAAAGTAACCGTTTTATCACCCTTCTGCAGACAGAATTTCTGCTTGCACCAGACAGGCTTGATCAACACTAAAGTGGCCACGGGTGTATCAGTGAAGACATAACCTGACAAAGGAATGTGTCCACTTGTCAATGAACTTGATACTGCTTGCCTTTATAATGCATCATGTGAAGGACAATTGGCAGTGACAGTATACGAACATTCTGATAAAAACATCAGGAATTTGCTGAATGTTACATCTTAGGGTTGCTGTAGTGCGGTCTGCGTCTGTTCTAAATACACTGCTTATGATGTCATTATTTAAAAAAAAACATTAACAGACCACTTGCTCTCTTCCTTGTAGATTGATCAGAGAAGATGTGGGTCAGAATTTAATAGGCTGTGGGCTAGAAAAGGGGGGGGGGGGTCTACGTGCACCCCTGCAGAATAACAAACCTATCTTTTTCAGAAGCCTTTGGATCCCCAGAATACAAAGTGTAATTTTAACAGAAAAAATATAACGACTCAATAGCTGTTACGGACATGTTTTGAAGGGAACTGCAAAATCACGATTTTGCGACTCAGATGCATTTTTGTCAAACCCCTCTTCTTGTAAGTCATCTGCTGAGCTTAATTTTAAACATAACCTGGTTTGTTGGATATCATTATAAAAGCAATGTATTTCTCTTTAAAATGATATATTGTAGTATGCAATATCTTCCATAGTTTTCATGACATAAGACCAAAACTTACTCAATACCCCAAAGTTTATGTCGCAAATTACAGCTAATCTCAAATTCTACCAGTTGTTTGCCTAGACATAATACAAAGGCAATATTTTGTATCAACTTATTTTATTTGCTACAGGGACATGTCAGAAATATGAAATAGACATTTAACAGAAAAAATATTGAGTCACTGTAGCTGTAACCGTCACATTTTGAAGGGTACCGCAAAATCACAGTATTGCCGACTCGCTAGAATTGTTGATATACCAGTCTTCTTAAGCGCCAGTCGGCAATATTGTGATTTTGCTGTACCCTTCAAAATATGACCGTTACAGCTATAGCATCCCAATATTTTTTCTGTTAAAAGTATATTTTATATTTCTCACATGTCCCTATAGAAAATAAAATAGATTCACACAAAGTTTTGCCTTTTGTATTAAGTCTAGGGTATTATATAGGGTTTTGTATTAAGTAGGTAAACAAATGCATATGGTAGAATTTGAGATTATATTTACAGTAATTTGCGATATAAACTTTGGGGTATGGGGAAAGCTTCCACCCTTTCTCATAAAAACTAAAGAAGATATTGCATGTTTGAACATGTCATCTTAAAGAAAAATATATTGCTTTTCAATTGATACCCTATAAGCCAGGTTATATTAAAAAAAATAAGTTCAGAATAAAACTTACAAGATGACACATTTAACAAAAACACATGCGATTCAGCAATACTGTGATTTTTTTGTGATACCTTTCAAATTATGACAGTAACAGCCATTCCACCTCAATAATTTTTCTGTTAAAAGTCTATTTCATATTTCTGACATGTCGCTGTAGCGAATAAAACAAACTAAATACAAAGTATTGCCTTTTGTATTAATGATGTCAAGGTGAAAATAGACAGAATTTGAAATTAGACAGAAATTTGCGAAATAAACTTTGGAGTATGAGGTAAGCTTTGGTCCTATTTCATGAAAACTGTAGAAGATATTACATATTACAATATGTAACTTTAAAGAGGAATCAATTGCCATTGTAATGATACCCCACAAACTAGATTATGTTAAAATATAAGCTCAGTCACGTGGCTCAGCAGATTACTTACTAGAAGATAGGTTTGACAAAAATGCATGTGGGTCGTAAAATCATGATTTTGCGGTACCCTTCAAAACATGACCGTAAAAGCTGATGAGTCCCCACATTGTTTTTGATAAAATTCCATTTTGTATTCTAGGGATCCCAAGGCTTCTGAAAAATATAGGTTTGTTATCCTGGGAGGAGGGGGGGGGTAGACCCAAATCTCCATACAGAGATTGGCGGTGTGGCAGCAGTGCGGCGTAGATAATTCTAACAAAGCTAGAGGGTGACTACTGCTGAGAATTCCTAGGTAGATTATAATTATCCACGCCGCGCACAATTCTGTACGGAGATTGCGTTGACCCCTCTAGCCCACGGCCTATAACCTGCTGTTATGATTTTGCGTGCAAGTTCATATATTTCTTTCATTAATGCCATTCCCAGATTGCCCTACAATGTGTAAGCCGAATTAGAATTTAACACTGTTTTCATCTTCTCTTTTTAACCTTCAATGAGATAATGGTTTATCTCATACATTCTTTAGGAATTTTTTATTATAAACAATGAAGATTGCTCTGATCTAGAGAGATTAAAAATCGATAGTATGACAATATGGCAAACATAAATGTTCAAACTTAATTATGACAGCTAACAGAAACTCACCTTTCTAAAGTCTGCCCAGATGTAGAGACCTGCTGATCTTGCAAGGTGTGGTATCCCTAGCCTTGTCAATCCTTTAGACATTATTTCATGAGCATTCCTAAGTCTCTTACGATTTGTTGGTAAATACGTTTGCGCTACCCATTCTGCAAAAATCAAAGTTCATGTCGCCTCACATACCGGTATACTACATGTGAAGTGACATAATAGTTGCATTTTACTTTGCATTGACACGACGAAAGTGAAGATTAAACCCCTTTCATCTCGATAATTGTCATTTCTCTTTTTCTATATGTAATTATTAAATACTTTATGTGTGAAATTATCAATTGATTGCTCAGTGATTGACAGCATATAGAGCAAGAATGCTATCTTACATGAAAGCTACATCATATATTTTGTAACCATAAATGAGTCAACTGTTTAGCTTTTTTATGATATATGATGAATATGTAGTAAAGTAAGCCTTAAGGTCTATTTAGAAAAACACATTTATTGCACTACATTCAGGTGCAGTGCCAATATAAATTTCAACAACATAGCCAAACGTAAGCTGAACGGTGTTGATTTGTTTACTAAAATAAGATGTTCTTATAACAGAATGATTGGCAACAAACTAGCCTCAAACTAAGCCCCAGGCTGATTTCACGTCCACTGAACTCAACAGCGCATGCTTATAGTAGCAGACTATACTTAGATGCAGCAAATACTTTTTTGTGCCTAAAATATGGTACTGGGAAGATTAACCTTCGTCACAAAGCATGCTGTTGAGTGTAACTTGCACGACAGTTGGTAAAGCAAACCAGTAAGCCACTCCTGCAACAGCCGATAAAATCTCTTTATTCCAGCTGTAAATTACACCGCAGCGTAGACCAGATATGGAGAAATCCTGCAAGAGAAACTTCACGTTATGGTCGGAACAATACTCGTATACGTGAGGTATATGCTTGAATCCCACTGCTGCCACCAATGTAATGGCGTAAGTTGACCCTTGCTGCAGGTATGTATTTAGTGATGAAATCATATATATCACTTCATGCTGTTACAACAGCAATATGCTTGTATCTACAACAAACATTGTAGAAAGAATTTCGAACAGATTAACAAGGGTATGGTGGCCATTTTGAAATTTATTTATCAGTAAATTGAAGGTAATGTATTTCTCTGATGCAACACTTGGTAACCTTGCTTGTGATTTTTATCCTTGATTTTTAGCAGATGGTCGAAAGTTTCCATTTGGTTATTTTGAGTGAACACACAAAACCTGTTTCTAGGCAACTGCTACCTTAATTGTAGTCTTGTTTAGAATCAATACATTTCAGGAATACGACATTGCGCTGTCCCTACCTTCGAAAATGACCAAGTGAAGTGAGTTCTGTCAGGATCTGGCAAATCTTCCAGACTTAGCACACTGGTGAACTCTGCTTCTTCATCAAACACAGAAAGCATGTAGATCTCATCCACTATGACATGTAGTCCATGTCTGTAGTTATGGGAACAAACAAACAAACAAACACAATAAATAAATCTTTTTATTTCTACAAAGTGGATACATATATATGGACAGACTAGTACCGGACACTCTAACAAATAATTTGGACTAGAAGGCACAAATGTCTATACAAATTGTATAAACATCACATGAATAAATGATAAATGTTATTTTAAGTATTATAAATGATGGGCAAAAGTGTCAGCCTTGAATAACATCATATCATGAGGTGATTATGAATATTATTGATTAACTTTTTCACCATCATGGTTGTTACTGGTGAGAGCAGACCTACTTACGGGGAGCTTGGGTTTAACGGTTGAGTTCAGTGAAGTATGCATGAACTGACATTAGGACTAATTTGTTTTTGGGTGTCCTTTATAGACTCACCTTTTAGCAAAATGCAAACAATCCATCAAGAGTTGCTTGGAATAGATATCACCCAGTGGGTTGTGTGGATTTATAAGAAATAAGCCTCGAATATTAATGTCCTGTGACAAAACAAATCTTAGTAGTCGTTGAGTTGTAAAGCTTATGAAATTATAAACTTCTGAAAACTATAATCTTCCTTAATAAAATCAAATCATTTACATGATAAAAATATTAACGTCAAAGTATCTGGTCAAGCGGTCTTAGTTCGTAACACTCTAGCTTTAGACTTTGGTCAAAAAGTGGTTCCTTTGCATCCCTTTTCTACTCCAGGAGGTTTACTTGGATCGATTTTGTCGAACCTTCGATATCCCGAAATTATCCCTCTAAGCCATCGAAGAAACTCTATTGCTTAAAAAAGAACCCCTTTACAGTCATTCACATTAATATGAAATATTAGAATGACACACCAGGACTGAATGGTATTTATTAAAAAAACAACCTGGAAAGATTACGCGGGAGCACATCACATTAGACTTCTCTCGAATTTGATTGCCATACTGATCATGAATTACACTATGCAACTTGGCTGCATGCAGTTTTCAAAAAGTAAGGTCTGGCACAATCTTATAGCAGTATTTCTCAAAGTCTTTTTCCTTTGGGTTCAACAGATAGGTCTAAGTGAAATATACCTTTTGTGTCGCTTGTCCAAGTGCATCTTCCAACATATCAACTGTCAGTTGGAATGGTTTTCCATTCTCCCCAGATGTCTGTCAAATTATGCGACAGTTAGAGTTTATCGGATGATTTGGAATAAGCTCCTGTATTAGTAATTAATGTATAAATGTAGCTCGGTGCTTGCTGATGCAATGACTCCTCCATATATTAAACCGGCAAATTACTTCTCATTCAACTGACAGCGAAAAAAGCGCACGCATGTCTCCAATGTTCCTCACAATAAACAAGATGAATGAAATCTGGCGGCGTGAAATAAATGAGTAGTAAAAGCTCTGTTACGGTAGAATGCGCCTCGGGGACATATATTTAGACCCTCAAAATTTTTCAAATCTTCTCTGGCCTATCACTTATGATGGTTCATTTTAAAGCTCTTGGTGTAAGATAACTTTTCTCTCTTAGTTTTTGCAAAATCGAAAATTTTATTTTTCTCTATACAGTTAACACAGCGATGGCAGCCATTTTGAATTTCAAACATCGGTAAATCATGAATTTGCAGGACAAAAATTTTAACCGTGACCCTCTATTTTATTAATTCTTGATTTTAAAAGAGAATTGTTTGAAGATCCCTTGAGGAAAGTGTGAGCAAAAGTTTAAGTCTTTCACTTTCGAGGCGCATACTACCTCAAAGTATTATTATTCTGGAACTCATTATTTCTGTTTCGGACTTAAAGTTTATGCAAACTGTCAATGCTGTGCGTAAACCAGCTTTCGAGGAAACGAAGGAAGGCTTACAGCTAGCTAAACCCTTTCAGAACAATACAATAGGAAGTACTAAACCTGACTGCAAAGGTCACCATAAAATATATCTGTCAGAGGTATTCCTTCAACGCTTTCCTTGACAACAGGGGAATATGGAGTCATCGTCAACCATTCATCTACAATAAAATAGTATGCATAATTTTTTCCTTAAAAAGAGCGACCGACTTTGCTTTAATACTCGATATATTTAGAGTCCACCAATGCACCAGTGTCTCTTCACTAGTGTCTCTATATACATGCCGATATACCACAAACGTTGTCAGTAAGAACTAATGAAGTTGTTTTCTTGAACGATCTCCCACAATTGCAAAATAATTACTAGCAACGTCTTTGCCCCTTCAATATTGACATAGGGGTCATATTCATAAACAGATTCACCTCTCTCTCTCTCTCTCTCTCTCCTCTCTCTCTCTCTCTCTCTCCTCTCTCTCTCTCTCTCTCTCTCCTCTCGCTCTGAATAATTGACCGCCAACAAAGAAATGGCAGGAGAACCGCTTTATCTCGTATAGATGTAAATTTGTAATGCGTGAATTACAGCTTTAGTCACAAATGGTCAGTCGAAAACTGCAGGTGTGGCATCCTGACTGCCGTTCAATGAAAATTAATGATATATTTTCCGACTATCCGACACAGTTTTCAGTGTGTGTGTGTGTGTGTGTGGGGGGGGGGAGGGGGTGTCTGTAGCTTTAAACTTATAACAACAAATCAACATACCATATACTGGCCATGGTAACCGTTACATTTCATTTGATGGACATTACGTTTAAGGTACCCCGAAACACAATCAACAGTATAAATAAAGTATTAAATCAGAGGAAGAATTTCAAGCTTTATCAGATCCCAATTATGTCTTAATCTGTGTTGTAAATTTGGTGGTTTGTGAACAGTGCAAGCTTGAGAATGAACATGAAACAGAACGAGCTATCCGAACGTTGTATGAAAATTTAGGATGTAAGGTCACAGATTTCATAAACAAGAATATTAACCTAACTAACAATCGTTTCATCCCATTATACAGTGCTTCAATGCCCACTACCGTCTTATATGGCCACCCGTTAAAGGTATACTGTCACCTGTTCCAATTTTGCCACAGTTACCATGGAAAGAGAAAATCTAACCAAAAACAGATTTTAAGCGGGTGGCCGCTTTTTAAAAACAGCGCCCTCATATGGGCATTTCGAATACCAAGGAACACCCCTTTGACCATATATGGGCATATTTAGATTACAGGTGACTGTATACCTTTAATGCCACGATCTTTCAACGCCAACATAATTCCTACAGGGTGAATCCATAACTCCATGACTACTCACCTCCTGGGTCACTGAGTACCAGTGACAATGCAGCGAGGCATGAACCACACCCATTCAGAACAACAAGCTGAAATAGAAATAAAGCATATATAACATGGTAGTTTTGGGGTGTGTTATATCCACTCCCAAGACGTAAAACTTCCGAGTTTAGCTTTAATAGCATGTACGAACATCAATTGGCTATGGTTAGATGAGAGGATGCACACACTCCTCTCTCTCTCTCTCTCTCTCTCTCTCTCTCTCTCTCTCTCTCTCAAAACACGCACACATACACAAAATATACATATATGTATGTATGAATGTATGTATGTATGTATGTATGTATGTATGTATGTATGTATGTATGTATGTATGTATGTATGTATGTATGTATGTATGTATGTATGTATCTATGTATGTATCTATGTATGTATCTATGTATTCTACTACTATATTTAACCATGTTTTATGGAAATGCAATGGCACAACTACTTTTGTTTTCAATTATATAACTACACAAGAGAGAGCCAAACGAAATCTTACGTTATTTTGATCAAGCTGTTTATGTGCTTTGGCGTGCTTAGTCAGGAAAGTGCACAACGTATTCTTAAACGACGTCAGTCCAGTGTAATCATGGTATCTCAATATGTCAACGTCTTTATTAAAGAGTGGCTCCACTTGGGACAGCTAAACAAAAAAGCAACGGAATAGGTAATGAATTAATGTACCGACCTGTTCAGTAGCTGTAAAATAATTTTAAAGGAATCACTTTGTTTTCGCAGTGACTAAGTCACCCGATTGTGCAAATAACCTGGTAGGTAGGACTCGGGTCAAAGTTTTAGCCATGAATTACTCAGATAAAACTACCTTTGCGATGCTCTACACAAAGAACCCGTAGCTATAGTTGACATCGGGGTTTTTCTCTCGGGACAGAGCTGACATGCGTGTGTTGTCGGAGAGTTTACCGTTTTCAGCTCGTCTTTCAAAATCAGCATAAAAACAAAAGAATCAGGACACCTGAATCGGAGCAATCCACTGTAACCAAGGGTAAACATCGGGTGGTACTGAGCATAGTAACTCGTGCAAGATACTGCAAAGACAGATCTATTGTTCATACGAAGGAAAGTATTTTGAATTATGTCATTCCAGTATTGATGACGCCAATACAGCGATCTGATTGGTCGAGACATGAAAATGACCGTAATATTGGCGATATACCACGGCTGGCACATGCGCGAGTTCTCGGCAGCACCAAAAATCCCCTGTTTTACGTCCCATGACATAATTTCAACATACTGTTATGTATGTTAAACTTATAGCAATAAACCACACACAGCGACGGCAACCATGAGATTTTGACCAGTTCACATGCATCATATATGCACGAACTATCGCTCGCTTAAATGTGTCATAAAAATGTACGTAAAATCGCGAGGCGAAGTAAAATTTAGGGTTCAAACTTCTGTGGCAGTTGTTAATAGCTAGGATACGGCATACGTTCATTTAAATTGATTCCAGTCCCTCAGTGGTAACTTCATTAGATACCTCACCTACCTTTTCAGCGACTATGTCACAAGAAATAGTGTTTTCAGACGTTCCAGCATTGATGATGCCCTGCAAAGAGATACATAGCCATCAGCATCGAATCCTCAATGTGCCCTTTGGCTAGTCCATAAACATGCTGGTGGTTGGGCGAACGGTACGTTATAACATTTCACCCGGCAGGGAGGTTTCATAAAGCGTCATGCTGGCGGTATTGAACGTGTGCATGGTTAAATAAAGAAGCACATTTAAATTCTTGGAGAAGCTACGCAAAATTTGGTAATGTTACGAGAGAAACGACTACTCTAAGGAGTTCGATATTTCTGCAATAGGAGCCAGTATGAACCTAGTATTGGATATGTATCTCGGAGTTATCACGATTACTCTGCCGCCCCCCTATCGGTGAGGATGGACTCGTACCCTGTAAACATACTGCGCATGAAGCGGATAGCAGAGAGTTGTGGTCATACGTCAATAACATAATAACGCTGCAGTCAAAATAGGGTTAGACCCACCACAAATTGCAACAGAATTTTTTCTTCAGAATGCATTTCAGAGAGGTACCCAGAACAACATATTAAAAGTTTACTCGAATCCACCTTGGGGAAATATGTCTAATTTGCATAAATCAAATATGGCGGCCAACCATCCAACAAAATAACATAATTTGCTATATATCACATGTTAAACAAGCTATTTCAGTGATTTCAAAGTCTGACACTAGTAATTTGGCCCAGGGAATCATTTTGGAGGTATAACGTTCCTTATAGGTACTCCATTAATTTGCATAATTCCAATATGGCGGCCAACATTCCTACAAAAGACATTTTCGGCCGTATACCAAGTATTAAACAAACTATTTCAGTGATTTTAAAGTTAAAAGTACATTTCTTTTGCATGGAAAAACGATTTTTAAAATGCTATGATTTGCATAGGTAATTTGTTAATTTGCATAAATTCAATATGGTGGCCAACATTCCTACAAAGGACATTGTCGGTCATATACCACGCATTAAACAAGCTATTTCTTTGATTTTAAAGTTTTAATATTTTTCTTGGGTATGAAGAAACACTTTTAGTGGCTCAATTTTTACAAAGGCCCTTTGATAATTTGCATAAATTAAATATGGCTGCCATATTAATGCGTCATGGCTTAATAGCTTCTAATATATATAACGGTTTTGGTATAGTTTTTAGCACTAGGAAACTATCAAGAAGAAACTGTTAAGTCCTTGGACATTCATTTTTTAATTTTTTTTATTTTTCTGTATATGACGACTGTTAATGAATGTTAGTCTTCTGAATGATATATTCTCTTTCTAAATATAACATTGAATTCATCTGTGCGCGGCATTTTCGTAATTTGTAAGGGTGTTTAACATTCTACAGTGACAAAGCATGTAATCTGTAATGTTTACTGTTAAAAAAGACGTGTTCAAAATCTTTAGTTTTTAATTTAGACTGAACCCCCTTCTTATGGATGGGTGCATCTTTATAAGATCCCTTAAATGATAGGCAAGAAGTCATCATACATAACAGCAAAATACAATAAACACAACAAAGCTAAAAAAACAGAAAAAATGATATGACCGAGCTGTTACTTTTATTGAACATTTAAATTTACTGTTTTTATTTGTCACTTTTTTCTTTGTTTTTTAATGTAAAGCGCATTGAGATATTTAAATATGTAATGCGCTATATAAGAAATAAAGATTATGATTATGATTATAAAAAATGTCGTAATACACACAAATTGAAACTTAGCACTATTGCAAACAATGTCAGATTCATAACAACTTTATGGACACACAAACTCAAAAAAATCTGAAAACTGCATGCTTTAGCAAAGACTTACAATTAATCCAAACACAGAATCCAACTATTACACAATGCAAAGAAGTACATCTTGAGTCATTTTTCCAAGTGTCATTTTTCAAATGTACATGTTTGTATCGTGTAACAGTTGGATTCTGTTGGGCTAATGAGTTGTTTGAATTAATTTTAAGTCTTTGCTAAGCATGCAATTTTCAATTTTTGTGAGTTTGTGTGTTGATCAACTTTTTAAGAGTGTGACATTGTTTGCATCAGCGCTAAGTTTTAATTTGTCTTTATTGTGGCATGTGTTATTTTTGGTCACATTATTTTATTTTTTGCATTTTTATTAGCTTTGTTGTGTTTATTGTATTTTTGCTGTTATATGTGATGACTTCTTGCCTATCGTCTAGGGGAATGTACCAAAGATGCACTCGTCCATAAGGAAGGGTTTCAGTCTAAATTAGAAACTAAAGATTTTGTCCACGACTTTTTTAAAACAGTAAACATTAAAGATTACATGTTTTAACACTGTAGAGTATAAAGCACCTATAAAATCACAAATAATGCCAGACACAGATGAATCCAATGTTATATTCAGAAAGAGATTATTATTAGATGACTAACAATCATTAACGATTGTCATATTTAGAAAAATCACAATTAATTAAAATTGCATGACTTTCTTACATCTCATTAATAAACGCACATCAACATATACATATTTTAATCCTTTAGGAAGTCATATATGTAAGTCTACCAAATTTGCTTTAACATTCTTTTCAAAATACAATATATTTATAGGGTATTTTAACGAATTCAGGTATCACAGACACCTATTAAAATAAACATTTATTCGTCAATGGATCGTTATTGTAAGTAAATTTATTGTACAGTTTCCACATTTTAAAAAATAAATGTTCAAGGACTTAATGTGGAGCTGCATGTTGCCAACACAGTTTTTTTTCGAAGGAATATTTCTCATCTAAGATGACAAGGAAACCCGTACAAACTATTTTGTGAAATGTAATATTTCATTTGAAACAAGAGTATATCCTCATTCTAAAATCTTGAAATTCGGATAAAAGGGAAGCAGGAATTCGGGTGATTTGCATACATTTGCATACATTGACCCTTCTATATCATGCAACTTACGACTGCTTGCCAAGCTAAAAGGTGAACCTAACCAATTTTTAATCTTGGGCTAACAAATTAATAAAAATTGGAAGAATATTTGCAAAATATATGTTGAGCAAAATACAGTGCGTTGGGTGCAGTGCCCTCTTTACAGTTTTTTCTTGATATTCCTATTCCTAAAAACTCTACCATAATCTTATCTATATTAGAAGCTATTTGGGAATTAATTTGGCAGCCATATTTAATTTCTGAAAATCATCAAAGTGTCTTTTAAAAGCATTGAACCACAAAAGGTTTTTCTTCATGCTCAAGAAATATAATTAAATTTCAACATGGCTGAAATAGATTGTTCAATACATTTTATGACAGAAAATTTCTTTTATATTGGATTTATGCAAATTAACGAAGTGCCAAGGCAAATCATTGCACCTCAAAAATCATTTGTCCATGCCAAAGAAATATACTTTTAACTTTGAAATCACAGAAATAGCTTGTTCAACCCTTTGACTGCTGTAATTTTTTACACAAAAATTTTAATGCAATATTTTACCAATTTCTGTGAACTTTTCTGTACGGTTTTTTCATAATTTTGGACCAAATGGATATCGTATTTCAGCAGTTTAATCAAAATGTTGGCGAAAAGCAGAAAAATTGACTATGGTACATATTATAAAGTTGACAAAATAGACTTTGGCGCCCAAAGGGTTAATACATGGTATATGACAGAAAATGTCTTTTGTAGGTGTGTTGGCAACCCTATTGGATTTATGCAAATTAACGAAGTACCTATGCAAATCATGGCATCTTGAAAATTGTTTGTCCATGCCAAAGATATACACTTTTAACTTTGAAATCACAGAAATGGATTGTTTACCCTTTGACTGCTGTAATTTTTTACACCAAAATTTTAATGCAATATTTTACCAATTTCTGTGAACTTTTCTGTACGGTTTTTTCATAATTTTGGACCAAATGGATACATTTTTCAGCAGCTACATATGTTTATCAAAATTTTGGCAAAAGCAGAAAATTGACTGTGGTACATATTATAAGTTGACAAAAATAGACTTTGGCGCCCAAAGGGTTAATACGTGGTATATAACAGAAAATGTCTTTTGTGGGTATGTTGGCCACCATATTGGAATTATGCAAATTACAAATTACCTATGCAAATCATAGCATCTCGAAATCGTTTGTCCATGCCTAAAATATACTTTTAACTTTAAAATCACTGAAATAGCGTGTTTAATACGTGGTATATGACCGAAAATGTCCTTTGTAGGAATGTTGGCCGCCATATTGGAATTATGCAAATTAATGGAGTACCTATATGAAACATTATACCTACAAAATGATTCCCTGAGCCAAATAACTAGTGTCAGACTTTGAAATCACTGAAATAGCTTGTTTAACATGTGATATATAGCCAATTATGTTATTTTGTTGGATGGTTGGCCGCCATATTTGATTTATGCAAATTAGACATATTTCCCCAAGGCGGATTCGAGTAAACTTTTAAAATGTTGTTTTGGGTACTCATTAAAATGCATTCTGAAGAAAAAAATTCTGTTGCAATTTGTGGTGGGTTAGGTGCCAAAATCTCGTAGATTGACTGGACAATAACGCTGAACGCAAATGATGCACAAATAATTTGTCCGCATTTTCAGCATCAACTATACGAACATTTAACCTGCTAGTGTTACAATTGCTACTAGAGTCACACTTATTCAAATGAATTTATGGCTCAGACTACAAACTACAACAACAGTCGTGCATACAACAAATTTGTCCGAATTTTAGGCACCGTTGTCCGAAGTCGCGAGCATGCAGCTATATTTAGTAACAAACCTGAAATCGCGATCAACTCTGTTGAGTAATCCAATTTTATACAATAGCTACCCCTTACAGCCGCAGTGCCATCAATTTAGAATAAGGGGAGTGAACCGAACAACATCTCATTTTGAATATCACAAATGCTAGTTTACACTGGGCAAGAAATGTGATGTGCTTTGTGTCTGTTTATCGCCCAGTGGGTCCTACTGAACATGGAACTGTTATCAAGAACTATCACTGAAGCTGGTCGAAGAAAACAACAAACAAACTCGATAATATACATTTCCTGGCACACATCATGCCTTTACAGTGTTATTACTTCAAAAATTACATTTTGAGAAACATACGCTTATGTTACTTCAAGGCAATTTGTAATCTAAAATATTATGTAAAGTTAACACTGAACAGATAGAGATGCAGCCGATATGTGAACGTACATTTGGATTGGACTCTGCATTATAGGGATCTGCTAAGCACTTTGCAAACCCTATATCAGTGACTTTCGTTGCATTCTGTATATCAACTCCTCTCTTAGACAACATTTTATGGTCTTCACAATGCAGGTCACACTTTCCACAAATATATTACCCTGAGAACAGAAGAGGAGAAAAAATATTATGTGATGTGAAGCGCTGCACCTAAAACAATGTATTTTGATCCACAATCACATTTCTGCAAATATTCATTCAATTTTAATTAATTTGTTGACCCTAGATTAAAATATTTGTTGGGAGTATCTTTTAGCTTGTGAAGCAGTCGTAAGTTACAGGATAAAGAAGTGTTAATTTATGCAAATGTAAACAAATCACCGATTTTTCAGCTTCTCTTTTCTCTCAAATGCAATATTTTCAAAGAAATTAACTTCACTGTGGCTTGGTCAAATACTAGTATTCTGAAATTTTCACATTATCTTCTTGAAATGCTATATAACAAAAAGATTACTTTGTTTGGTAACAAAGTTTTTACCTTTCGAATAAGAGGCATTTTAATTTTGCTAACAATGTTTTAATCACTTTTTGAGTATCAGTCTTTCAACCTATGCCATTTTAGAATGAGGACGGATAATGCGAAATAAAGTAGTCGGTTTTTGTATATATACTTTTCTTTCAAGTGAACTATTACATTTAAGAATGTAGTGTCAAGTTTTTGACTTAAAATTGATTTTTATCATTAATACCAAAATCGAGGTTTTTACCCCAAATATACACCCACTTCATCATTGGAGTAAACTAATGCTACTATATTAAACTGTAGATTCTCTGCTTTTTGAAAATATATAGTATGAGGGGGTTTTCTTGTCATCTAAGATGAGAAATATTCCTTTGAAAAAAACTGTGTTGGCAACGTGCAGCTCCACCTTGAGACACCATAAGTTTCCTAATATTCTCAATCTCACGGAAGTTTATGTTACGCATTAAATTGAAACAGTTAAACTTTTTCACATACTTGCTTATGGAGACTACAACCTTTTGCCTTTAACATCGAGAGTAAAAATTATGGATTAACACGTGCATATTTGAATTAGGAAAAGTCCATTGAAGTTATCGAATTTGAAAATTTGAAACGGCGACAAGAATAACCATAAACCATAAATTAATTTATCTTAATTTACTTCCAGTTTTCTGTCACCGTCCGTTGAACAAAACCAAGATGCAATCTGTCACATAATACGGAATACAAACGACCAAACTAGAGAAATTGTTGAAGTAGAGCGAAAATCATCTGGCAATTTGAAAGAAAATCAAAAATTAAGAAACCAATCAAAGTCGGCATTTTAAATGAAATAAACCAACACTCCCCTAAGCAAACTGACTGATTTGAAAGGCCGTCAGAATACAGAAACAGTAGAAAGGTTAAAAAAGAAGAAATGAAAACGTTTTTATTTCTCGAAACAACTTTTCAAAACATATTTTTCAAACACTGGAAAGCATTCACTAGTATTGACCCGAAACTATCTCAAGGCAAAAAAAAAAGAAAAGAAAAAGCATCTTGCAGGGTCAAAAGGTTAAACCCGGAATTCTAATGTACCAATGTACAAAAAACCCAAACCCCAAAACACACAAAAAAAACAAACAAAAAGAACTTGCACACAGGCGCAAAGAAATACGTGTATTTTCATACGCGTTCGCTTATGTAGGTTTGTTTGTACCGTCAGCCACGTGATCTTTAGGGCGTATTGAGCTGTAGAACTTGAACACGCCGTGTCCCTTTTATTCCGGGGTACGACACGTCACCACACACAGGATCGCGCACATATAGAGTCAGTTAATAGTGATTGAACTGTTCAAATAACAAATCTGACTTCTCACCGTTAGAGGGAAGATGACTGTCATCATGGAACCAAAAGTTCTGGTAATTGACCCGACTGCAATCACTGACAGATGTCAGATTAGTACAGCCTTTACTGTTAACACACGAACCAGCGAAAGTTTAAAAACAAAGAAAAAATAAACAGAATATTTCCTGAAATAGCTGTAGCGCACAAACATGTCTGCGACTACTGTGCTGTAGGTATACGATGATATTCCGTAATGAGTTCTCTCTAACATAAGACGAAGCAAATGTCGATCATTGTCTCACGTTGTTTATTCGAATATAAACATACATTCCAGATTGAGAATAACTAGTTCTCAGAGAGCGATTAACTGAAAAAATCAAGGACTGATACAGGAATAAGTAACTAAACTGTATTAAAATTCTAACGCAAGGGTCAGTAGATCAACTTGTATGACGTATCTAATAAACGTCCTCTAGTGACATCGTCTCAACATTTACTTTGCCTATATCTCATTTTACATAACCATGAGTTTCTGAGTGTTGGAAAGTAACTGCCTGAAAGATTTACCAACTTATCCAAAATTCCACAAAATATAAATACTGAAACAACTAATTCAACTAATCTAAAATCAAACGTAATGAATACAATCAGTGTCCATTCGAGGTCAGACAGTTCTTGACAATGTCCGGTGATATCTTTCCTTCAAGTGCACAATATCAGTGCAATGCAGAGATAGGGTAGGACCAGCGAAGGTCCATTGAGAACTCATTCAGCAGTGTTCAGCTTATCATACAAGAAAATATTAACTCACCGGATACTATATGAATTTTTAGACAACTATGGCACCTGACATGTCTACTCCTGCTCCTCATGAAAGGTCGTTACAAGCAATTCTGTCGCGAAAACCATCCGCCTTTCTTCTTGACTTGGTATGGCTTTCAAGGTAGGGTCGTGCGTAAAGTTTGAATACAGTGCCACGCCTGCCCAATTGACCCCATCACAATGAAATGCAGCGGTAGTCTCTAGAGCCAAGATCACTTCGCGCCTCGACATGTCTGTTCCTACCGCCAACGGCGCACTTTACATAGAGACGGTTTATTTTGCGTCAAGGTGTATGAAGATAATACATGAGGTGTAATAATGAAGTAAAGGCACATAATAGTTTGTGACCATTTCGCAATGAAATCACCATGTATTTGAAGCTAAGCGACCACAGGCGCTTGAATTACTGCTGCCCACGGTTCGAATGCATTTATACTCAATTTAGACTCAATTTATACTGTAACTTGCTAATTGCAAGGTTTAAGGGGTTAAAACAGATGATTCTAAACCTACACAAAAATGTATGAATCCTGTGTACTCCTGACTCTTGATTACTGTTCCGGTGTTTAGGGTTTCCAAAAGTTTGATTCATGTGAGGCGGTTTAAAAGAGACCGCTGAGGTTCTTTCTGGAAACTCACAGATTTTCACCACATCCTGCAGTTACGGGTGATACAGGATGGCACTCGTGCATTACAAGAAGATGGATCAACATGTTAAAACTATGGAAACACTTATCCAGTCTTGACGGAAACAAATCACAAAGAGGGTATTTTTGTGGGATAATTCCTTGATTTGTAATAATTGGTCTTAAAATATTTATCGTATCCTGCAAAAGGTTGACTAGGATGAACAGATCCTTTTTGATCTGGATTTAGAACTATTTAAAGAGAAGACTTTGTTACATAACAAGGCAGGATGGTTAGAAAATATGCAACATAAACCTAACTTACGCACTTATATGAAAATTAAATCATTGTATAAAGTTGAAAAATATGTAAATTTTAAGTCAAGGGTCTCTGCTAGCTTAAATTCGTATGGGTATTTTATCCCTTCGTATTGAGACAGGGGGTTTAAAAATGAGCCAGTGATTGCAAGATCGTATCTGCAGATTTTGTGATAAAAATGTTGTGGAGGATGAATGCCACTTTTTATTTGAATGTCAAAATATCATAGGCAAAGACGTATGTACATTTTAACAATTCTGGTAAAGTGTTTGGGATAAACCTATCACCGATAACCTAAAATACCTGTTTTCTGAGCCTGTTAGGCAGTTTGCAAAATTTATTGAAAAAGCATTTTATAAACGAAAAGATTTTTTGTATATGCCTTTGCTTTGATCTTGTGCTCGCTCACTCGTTTGTATATTTTTATGCTTCTTTGACACCTTCAATTGTTTGTACTGTATAAAAGTTAATTGAATGGTGACTTATAAGTCCATTTGGCTAGGCAACTTATAGAGTTGCTAATCACCAGAATGCAAAGTTACTACTACTACTACTACTACTACTACTACTACTACTACTACTACTACTACTACTACTACTACTACTACTACTACTACTACTACTACTACTACTACTACTACTACTACTACTACTACTACTACTACTACTACTACTACTACTACTACTACTACCGTACTACATACTTAAATTACAGTGGTCGGTTTACGATATTAAATAAAGGAATGAAAGCTCGGCAAAGAGGTAGTAATAACGCAAAAACAGAGTAGAGACTCTCAGCCTTCAAAGTTAACACCGTCCGATTTATTTCATAGGTCTAGAAGTTACATATCGTCAAAGAGTGAGCGAGCGAACTTTCTTCTCCTGCCACTTAGGGATAGAGGTAGCGTAACTTTGACCAACTCTCCTCTAACATTGTAGAAATCTGGTTTAGAAGGCGTGGTTTCGATCACACTATGGATATAAATTGTAACATTTTTACTTCGTAGATAATGTTTTTTCGCATTCGACTTTTCTTGTTCTAATCTTCACACAATTCTGGTTACTGTAGATTAACAATTATAGCAGGTATACAAATCAATAATTTGTAAGTTCTTCGTTAAATATCACAAAATATTATTACAATCTCCAACATTTGATGGTTGAATGATTTGGAAAATGTACGGCCTTATATGAATTATTATTTTTCTTTATAAGTATACCAAAAATGATTTTTTTCAATCACATTTGTTCAAGTTTTCGTTGGTCGTTAGTGGAACACTGGTTCTTCTAGCATCTTCTATCTTTTTCTTTTCATTTCGAAGAATGTACCGATCCTGTGAAGAACTGTACATATAAAAATGCATTATTACTATTGGAAGGTATGGTGAACACAACATTGGCAAATCGACATTTGAATAAAAGACAGTTACAGCTTCCTTCGAATCCAGCGAATATAAGTTACGACATGCACAGTGTAAAATGTTACCAAACATTGTAACGCGATCATATTTTATGCTGAGTAAGCTTAGTGGTTGCAAAGTACATTGAACTATTCAGGTGATAAACACAGAGCAAAACGTAGCGGGTGATCTATTTTAGTTCTCCGCTATACCTGCGCTATACGTTTTATAACCTTTTATAATGATCGATGAAGTTAGTTCACCAACTCAGAAGACCATGACCATGGCAACAGAGACTTTAACACGAAACTGGTTACGCTCTTTTTATATATGAATGATTTTTCATAGGGATATTTGGCTATATAAGGGGATGGGGCGAGGAAATCTGGGCGCGAGTCAAATCATACACGGGAGACTGTCGAAGTCAGAACGTCGGGGACCGCTGGAGGAGCTAGTTCGCCGGAGACCGTCACGGTCTCTGAGCTTAGGCAGTGCGCGGTACACAACTGCTTGGTTTGAAGTTGGAGACCATGGAAAAATTTGACTTGGCAGCAATTATTGATAATAACTGGCAAGTCTGTGAGCCGCTAACCTCACTGCGAACACTCAACCGCTCTTTTCCTGCTCTATTGACTGGGAAAAAACTCACGGAAAAAGGTAGTTTCTGAACTGGATCTGTCATCCTTTTTGTGGGCCCTTACTTCCTTTATCTTGGTTGCCGTTTCTCTACTGTCTATGGTTGCAGAAGGGCAATTTCTTTTTTTCGATGCAAATGTATTTCATCTCAGATCATTATTCGTAAATCAATAAGGCCAGCAGAGACGTCTGCATTTAAAGTTCGAGGGTCCTTTTAAAACCAAACTAATAACCTTAATGAGTTGAATGACATAACAGCACATATCATATCTGACACGAGCCCGCTATACAAAAGTGCAAGTCTGTACCTGCATGCACACATTTTCAATTAGAAAATGATCACACTGGAAATTTGAAAAAAACAAGCAAACAAAAAAGCAAAACTTAGTTTATAGTATTTCATTAGTGATGAAGATGTCAAGATGATTTGGCCAAAACAACCAAAATATTCTTGTCCAAGCACTAGTCTAGCTAGAGAGCAATGTGGACAGTGAGCAGTACGCGTGTTTGCAGTAGCGTGAACGGTTCGTGACAACTTGTGGAAGATGAGGCCCTTGCAAAAATGACTCTCCCTATCCCCTGTCAGATTATGCGGTTACAAACAATATGTTAGGGTATTTGATAGTAGATATAAGATCTGCAAAGGGAATATATTTGGTGGTAACATCCTTGTCGATTCTTCTCAGAAAGGGTCTTACATCGTCTAGCAAATACAATACATGCCGTTTATAAATCTATTGAATGACTGATATTAACATTTTGAATTTACAGTTAAAAGTGTGGCATGTCAACTGCGTAAATAACAGCATGCCAAAAACCGGTGGGAAGCGCCTGGGCTAGGGGAACCTCTTTACAGCCATACGTACTGGATATGTCTTTGTTCAAAGATAAACAATCAAGCACAATGAGGTCTCATCTTATCAGAACTCGTACACAGTCGGCGCAAATTTGAATACACAATCGGTCAATGCTCTGACATGGTAAACATTGAGATATACTTCCTTAGGCTACGTTTGGCTTTCAATTAATGGTGTTTGCAAAATCCAAAATTACTCCGCTACACATATTTGTCATACTTTTGATGCGGCTGTATTCCGATTGTTGTTTCACGGAATATGTTTACTTTGCCATTAGAATTGTCCAACCCATATACTGAACTGTTTTATAGCTCAGTAAAGTCATTAAAAGCTCAAGATTAAGGAATGTCTGAGACGAAAAGTATCGCTAACCTTGATCTTGTATATCTCTGGGAAGAGCAAAGACAATCCTGAACCATCCTGGTTCCTTGCAGTAGTACGCTTGTCCCGGCGCGATGTAGACGCCAGCATCGATGAGCTCGTAAAACACCTCAAGCTCCGCTTCAAATGTCAATGGAGATACAAGCTGTATAGAAAATATGTCTACATGTTAATGAATTTGCTTGCAGTTAGGGAGCGTTCAGTTATAACGACCTGGGTTGGGTCGGCAAAGTCTAGGGGGAAGTCACCTTGAATTTGAAAACTGCAAAGGGGGAGGGGTCATGTATTTTTCAGACAGCACAGAATGGGGGGGGGGGGGTCACTTGACTTTCATAAGTATACATCCGGTCAAAAAGCACTTTCAGTCTTCAAAATATTATGGGATATAAATATGATTCGCTGCATGATTTCATTCTCTGAAATCATTTAACTGTAAATGTGATTCAAAATACACTTATCTGTCACATGCACATCTTGTCTTGGCAACACAGGCTTGTCTTCTCGTAAATCGAAAAATGAGCAATTCCCATTACTTACATATAAGAGATATGGCAAAGTTTGTCAAGAAAAATATCTAATAGTTTACCTGTAGACTAGCATGAGAAGTGAAATAATACTATTAGGTGAAATTACAATATCATAATCGTTGTTGACATCTTAACTTTCAAGCACCCTATTTGAATCAAAGATATTTGTATCATTGTCAAAAACTAATAAAAGTACAGACTTAGTTTAGTATTGTAAAAAAAATATTTATAGTTTTCTCATAGACTCAAAGTATATTGAATCAACATTTTTGGTGAAAATCCAAAGTCAATTTTCTTTTAAATATATGCACTTGTAACCACCCTATTCTAATCAAGTACAATTATGTCAATTATCCAACGTCTATATATGCAAAAGTAAAGCAAGTTTTGCACTGAAAACACTATTTACAGTTTTGTCGCAGATTCCAATGTATAGTGGATGAACATTTTCAGTGAAATTCCAAAATTAAATTTCTTGTACACATATGAGATGTAACCACCCTATTCTGATCAAGTACATTTATGTTAATAATCAAACGTCTATAAATGCACAGATACTGCTAGTTTTATATTGAAAAATACCATTCATAGTTTCTCATAGACTACCATTTATAGTGAGAATCAACATTGCCAATGAAATCCAAAAATCATTTTTGTATACTCGTGCACTTTTTACATGCTTCTTCAAGTACAGTACATTTACATGAATTATCAAACATATTTAAATGTACAGATATGGCTTGTTTCATGGGAAAAATCTAAATAGTTTGCCCGAAAGAATTCCACGTTTTATGATTTGATATATATTTTTGGACGAAGCACTAGATTGCGGTGACCCTCCCCAAAAGGCATGCATGGAATTTCATGACCCTTCAAAAACGCTTGTGCAAAGTCCGACCCACCTGTAATTTCTTACCAGTTTCCTTGAGGGGGATTTCAAATTTGTTATGCTATGTGGCATTTGAAAAAATCTGAGAACTTTCTTTGGATTCTATCGTCCCCATCCAGCGGTGTTTGTGTATGCAGCTTTAATCAGGAGGAGGGCATGATATTTTTGTCATTTTAAGCGGGTCATCAATCTTTTGGGTAGGGGGCTCACTTATTATTAATGATGCACAGAAAGAATTTGCCGGTCCACCCCGGCCATAATAACTTAACTTTCCTTATGTTGCATCACATGAAGAAGAACAGGCAGTGTTGATAAATTTGAACATTCTGTCAAACAAAAGCATTCAGCAATAGCCTACTGCTACTTTTCGTACGCTTCTAGATAAGTGTGGGGTGTTTATGTACTAACACAGGGAAGGTTATTATTTGCAAATAAATTGTCACATCTTTTTGTCTATTATTTCTGTACGACAGTCGACTTGCAATACATATGTCCAGTTATGATATCAAGCTATTTATATAGCATCTTGTAAACCTTCAATATACGGTAATGTTGGAAATATTTTTGGTGAGCATGTAAGTGTTTCTCTGTCATTCCAGTCTGCAGGATATTTTTCAAAAAGTTATGATTTCGTGATCAAAGAAGATTATGAATTCAATAATATGACATTACAACAAACATAGATGTTCAAAGTGTATAACAGTCGACAGAAACTCACCTTTCTAAAGTCTGCCCAGATATACAGACCTGCTGACCTTGCAAGGTGTGGTATCCCTATCTTTGCTAACCCTTTCGACATGACTTCATGAGCATCCCTAAGTCTCTTACGATTTGTTGGTAAATATGTTTGCGCTACCCACTCTGTAACGGTCAAAGTTCATTTCTTGTCTCAAGTCTACAAGTTTCCATAGCAATTGCGAGTTACTTTGCATTGATATGATGTACCAGAAAATCCAAGGCCACTAGACTGATTAATTGTTATTTCTGTCTTTCGAGATATAATTTTATACTACTTTGCATTGATTTATTGCTTAGTGATCGACAGCATGGGGCCAATTTTTAACTAACATCTGATATGATTTCGTATCTGAAAATTCATATCTCTAATACACTGGTATAAGAATGCATCCGTATGAACAAACATAATCTCTTTTATGACATCACGAGTAAAGGGTCAAAGTCCCTTTATTGTGAGTTTTTTTTCATGAATTTTCTCTGATATGAAAAGTAGTTTGTATTGTTTGACTTATCCATACAAGCCGGAATATTGGTTAACTGTGCACAACCTCAACTCTGCTTGGAGCCAGACAAGATTAAATATTCAGAGAAACATTTTACGGTCTGTTCCAAAAGATCAAGTTCTGCGTACAATGCTTGCCATGCATGGCTGAACTTAAATTGTTACATAATGTCTAGACCTCATGCAGTCTTTGGTAACGAAATACTAATTGCCGATGCCTGTCATATAGACAGGGATAATAGCTTTACTTCACATTGTAGGCATGTTTATTTGTAATTGGCAAGCGAGTTGGAATAGCAAAAAATCCATTTGTCTTGAGGTCACAAACGAAATCATCTTTTTGCATTCAGCAATGGGGTAATTTTTTAAAGTTAAAGCAAGTATCCAACGCTTTCTTGGTATCACAAAAAAGTAAAAAAATTGCGGCTTTATCCCTTAAACCGGAGTGATAAGATAATCATGATAACAAATTATAAACAAATTTGACCACTTTTTAGTGAGCCAAAGAAGGAAAGTCAAAAGCAGATACTTAAAACATACGACAATCGAAACATGTGCAAGAAAAATAAATTAATGATAAAGGACTTCCGTGAACAAGTTTGTCTCTTTCATTTTGCTGCCAGAATATTTACCTTCGTCACAAAGCATGCTGTTGAGTGTGACTTGCATGACAGTGGGTACACTAAACCAGAAAGCAATCCCAGCAAGAGCCGATACAACATCTTTATTCCAGGAGTAAATTACACCACAGCGTACACCAGACATGCAGAAATCCTGGAAGAGAAACTTCACATTATGATCGAAACGATGCCCATGTAGTATAGAATCAGCATTTGTGGCGATGCAATCCCAAATGTATATCACTCCACGTTGTTACAAAAGAAACAGGCTTGTCATTATTTTTGTATATATTTGTTTGTTTATACTGGCATCAAACAAGCGAAACGAAATGACTGGGTGCAGTAAATAAAAAATGTACATAAAATAAACATGTAATATAAAAGAAACATGCTGCAGAGATGTATTGATAGTTTAACAATTATTGCGGCCATTATGAATTCAAATTGATATTTTGAATTTTAGCGGTCACATTGATTTCTCTGCTCTAAATCCTGGCACAGGTACCTAGATTTTTATTTTTTTTATTATGAGAGAGAACAGTTTAACATTTACCCAAGGAAATTTTGTGTAAATATATTCAAGCTTCTGTTTCCAAGCAAGTATTAATACCTTAACTCCACTTTAGGAATACTATATTGAACAGTTATTTGACTCTTGCCTTCGAAAATGACCAAGTGAAGTGAGTTCTGTCAGGATCTGGCAAATCTTCCAGACTTAGCACACTTGTGAACTCTGCTTCTTCATTAAACACAGAAAACATGTAGATCTCATCCGCTATGACATGAAGTTCATGTCTGTAGTAATGACCATAAAGAAACTTTTATTAATGTGGTTGTTGTAAATGGATTACATATACTTAAATGGATGTGTACTGGACATATTTCGAATTAGTGTTTGAGAAAATGAAAAAACTGTCGTTCAAATACATTACAAAAGTACTGCTACATGGACACACTGATTTTCATTCATTCATTCATTCATTCATTCATTCATTCATTCATTCATTCATTCATTCATTCATTCATTCATTCATTCATTCATTCATTCATTCATTCAGTTTTCAGTTTTCGCCCTGTCGTTCAAATACATTACAAAAGTACTGCTACATGGACACACTGATTTTCATGTATCCATTCATTGATTCATTGTTATCCATTCATTCATTCTTCAGTTTTCGCCCTGTCCAGACCTTCACCATTGCAAACCTAGCTAAATTTCCGTCCGGTTTTGCCCGAGCGTGGGACTTAAGTCTAGCCCCACTTTCACTAATCCTTCCTGACCGATGGAATCACTTCAATTCAAGGCCGTCCGTCACAGCTGCTAAGATTGACCATCGGCTTACCCTTTTCCCATAACGTTATCAATGTACCTATAAGCATTTTATAAAGAATTTTCTTTGCAAATGCATAAGTAAAGTTTTGTAAGCTCATCTGCTCTGAGATTTTTTCGTGTCTGTAAATGTTAGTTAAAGTACGAAATTATATGAATTAAGTAAATTTGAACTTAACAATGAAATGCTTCATATCAAGTAATGATCATGGGAATTATTGTAAAGACTGGCATAATCTGGTCTATTCACTACTGTCTTAAGTGAGTAGTATAACCTTGTTTAGAGGGACTTTGGGTAGAACAGTCACAGTGTTCATTGAATTGAGGATTTTAATTCTGTCTTTATCTTTTATAGACTCACCTCTTAGCAAAATGCAAACAATCCATCAAGAGTTGCTTGGAATAGATATCACCCAGTGGGTTGTGTGGATTTATCAAAATCAAGCCACGAACATTAATGCCCTGAGAAAAAGCCCAAAATTAGAAGTTAATCTCTTGCAAATACTTTGAAAGGCTACACTTCTGAACATTTCAATAATACATATAATAATATTGATATTAATACTATCTATTGGAGTGGCTTTGCCAGCAGCAACAACAGTTTTAAATTCCAGCTATTTCCTACTTCAGCAATTTTACTTAGAGCGCTAATCGCCCGGAAAGCGAGACCAAATCATTAATTTTGAAGAAACCCACTGTCTACAAATATAACTATTTGAAAGATTGTTATACATGGGCAACAAAATGACACACCATGACTTGTAAATTCTTATAAGACTAAGGAGTAAGCTGGTCATAGACTTTTGCCGAGTTTTGTTGTTATATTAGTGAAAGTCAGATATGTACCAGTTATCGTTTAAAAAGTTGACTGCTTGAAGTATTGGAAACTAAGTTTGGAATGATCTTGTCAAAACATTTCCAACTTTTGCAAAAGGAGTTTCTGATAACGAGGAACACAATCTTTATGGATATCGTGCAGTATATCGGAAGCTTTAAGCCAATTGGTTGGTTGAAACATTGTTTTTATCCAAACAGCCAATCAGGCAGAGAATAGTCTTAGCTTGCTGTAAATAATGATAGTTAGCCAATGAGATAAAACTATATCCGAATCGCTGCAAATATTCTTTTTGATCAAACACCTCACCACAATGACATATGTCGATACCTTTCCCGTTGCTTGTTCAAGAGCATCTTCTAACTTATTCACTGTAAGTTGAAATGGTTTTCCGTTCTCTCCAGATGTCTGTCAAATCACGTAATAAATACAGATTATTGTGTGAATTCGAAAATAAGTCATAGAAGAACAGTGACAAAATGGACGCGCGTCTCAGACCATGCTATAGCGTGAGTCACCTGACTAATACTATATGTTCAGAAGCATAATTGTGACACTTAAACGTTACAAATTTTGTACATATTTGCATACTGAATTAACTTGTTCCAAACACTGAACAATAAAGGGATATGGATAAAGGGGAGTTAACAGGCATGGTTTTGATAGATCTTCAGAAAGCCTTTGATACGGTTGACCATGCAATACTGTTGGAAAAGCTTGATGCATGTGGCATGAATAAAGAGTCAGTACGGTGGTTCAAGTCATATCTGTCTGGTAGAACTCAGGCCGTGACGTGAACGGTTACTCTTTCTAATAATAACTCAGTTGATTGTGGAGTACCGCAAGGCTCTATACTGGGGCCTTTACTTTTTTCAATGTATGTAAACGATATGCAATCAGCAGTGTCATGCAAACTGCTCTTATATGCTGATGATTCAGCTCTTCTTGTGTCTGGCAGAGATGTTGAACATATTCAAACAAAACTTAGTAAGGAATTGGGTTATCTCAATGAATGGCTAATTGATAATAAATTGTCTCTTCATGTCGGTAAAACAGAATCTATCCTGTTTGGTTCTAGTCGAAAATTAAAACAGTGTTCGGAAATGCAGGTTCTGTGTGGGGATGTCAACATCGCTGCAAAACAGTGTGTGCAATATCTTGGTACTGACTTGGATCAATCCTTGTCTGGTGAAACAGTAGCATCTAAGGTTATTAAAAGACATGCTCTCGTCTCAAGTTTTTATATCGTAATAAGAAGTTTTTAGATTTTCATACGAGAAAACTGTTGGCTAACTGTTTAATACAATGCCATTTTGATATGCAAGCTCTTACTGGTATAGTGCCTTGACTTTAAAAAGCAAACAAAAACTTCAAACTTCCCAAAATAAAGTTATACGGTTTTTGCCCTTGGTATGTCAGCAAGAGCACACCTTGAGTCGGTTCACTTCAAACAAATGGGATGGCTACCTGTTAGCCATAGAGTCGTATATATAAAACTCAATCATGTTCATAGAGTTACATTAGGATTAGCACCAAAATATCTCTGATAATTTTGTTTTTAACAGTCATGTCCATAGAACGAGATCCGGACCCTATTCTATTTTTATTCAAGGTGGGGCTCGGTTTTATCAGAATAGTTTTGTATATACAGCTAGTGTTGAATGGAACAAAGTTCCAAGAAATATACAGAGTATTACTTCAAATTCTCTGTTTAAAAGAAAGTTAAAGAAGTATTTTTATGAAGCAATGACTCAACGTGAGCAAAATGATTTTGTTTTTTATTAATTGTTGTCGTGCCGATTTGCTTGTGATTTTATTTTTCGTGGGACCACAGTGGAAATAAGTTTTTAACTTTTCTGTGTTATCCCAGCACTTCTGTCTTTGTCTTTTTTCTTGTTTGTACTGTATGGTTATTTTTTAAGTGCTAAATAAATCAAATCAAAAATCAAATCAAATAACTTATAGATACGCTACTGATACTGAAAACACGTTTTCCCCTGTCGGTATTATTTTTAACAAATGTGAGAAATGGTATACCACCTTTCACAAATGGACCACTGTGTACATGAGCCATTAATCACTCAGAATACAATGCCCACATTATTAGAACGAGCAGTTCCTTTATTATGAAATAATCATACGCAATAATATCTATAAAAACAGGTCCGTTTGTGCCTGAAAGTCGGTAACAAACACGTAAGTACTTCAAGTCATACATGGCATAAATTTCTCCAATACGCTAACATTAAGAATGTTCGGTAAAGTACATGATGTGGTAAAATATGTAACTCATTGAAAGACCAGAATGTACTTAACCTGACTGCAAAGGTCAACAGAAACTGTCTCCGCCAGAGGTAGTCTTCCAATATCTTCTTTAATAGTAGAGTAATATGGTGTCGCCACCAACCACGCGTCTATGATGTAAATATTATGCATCAACGTGTTTTTGTAGAAATCAAAATCTCTGTATTTCGAAAGATGGAAATTGATCTTTGATATAAATAAAAAGATCATCAAATGTCTTCCAAAATTTTACAATGCCCTGAATGAGTTTGATGCTTGATGTTATGACTATAAATTTTGAAATACTTTTACAGTAATATCTAAAAATGGTAATGTATGTACAGTCAACCAGAGAAACGTAACCGTTATCAAATTTCTCAAATTTTTGTCGATACCAGAACTTTTTGCAGTGACCGTTTCTAAAATTATTTTCTGAGTAATCTATTATTACAAAGTCATTTGAGGATCCTGAACAAAATAAATGATATCTAAAATTACCAGACTGTTTACTTACAACGTCTTCGTCTCTTAAACGATGGTCATATTCGCCAACAAATATAATGGTCCACGGTATGTAAAAGTTTTGATACTCTTGTAACTTTAAAAATGTGCATGATAATGTAACAGCCCATAGTGTCGATCCAACAGATCTCTCTGTCTGTCTCACCCTGTATGTCTGCCTGTGTCTATTAATCTGTCTGTCTGTCTGTCTGTCTGTCTGTCTGTCTGTCTGTCTGTCTGTCTCGCTGACTCGTGTATAGCTTCGTCATACGTTGATATGTCAGAGGGAGATTTGGGAGGGCAGTTTAGGTATTCTGGATGTACATTATATCTGCAGAATGGCTAGTTGTCGAACTATATCACATGGACTGCCAGTGATGAGCATTAAAAGGAGACAATCATCAAAAGGTAAGGAAAGCGGACAGCAAGCACACCACGTGAATAAAACAATACACATGTGAAAAAAAATGAACGTTTGCCGAATAGAGGTGCCTGATAGTATGAAGAGAGTGCATGTAGACCTATAACTGTTCTGCGACGTTTAAAAACAAAACGACAAATGGCAAATAAAATATCTCTCGAAGACTGGTGTGGCTAACCCGCGTGCAATTGCACACTGAATAGATGGGTGGGCAGCATTCTTGTGAGAAGAATAGGCGAATAGTCATTCTCTGCAGGATGTGTAGCTCTTTTTGTACTCACCTCCCGGGTCACCCAGTACAAAAGACAATGCGGCAAGGCACGGTCCACAGCCGTTGAGAACAATAAGCTGAAAAGCAAATAAACAGTGCACAAAACAGTAATGTCTAGAAGGTAAGACACATGGTGGAAATTGCATAAAGAACATAAATGGCATGCATGCTACAAAAATGGTCTCATCACCAGGCACTCCTCTAGTCGTTTAAATGATTTAAGTAAAAAGAGGAGTTTGGAGTTGAGTGTTTTTTAATCATTTAAAACGCATGATTATTTGGTCTTATCGTTCAGTGATATAATAAAGTTTACTTCTCCTTTGCCTGTAGTCTGTGTCCCTGACATTTATGTATATCCAACATCTTTATTTTCATTGCTTTCTCATCTCTAAGTAGCTGCTGTTTCGCGCTGAAATATATATATATATATATAATATATATATATATATATATATATATATAATATATATATATATATATATATATATAATATATATATATATATATGGTGCGATCATACAGTGATAACTTATGACGCCTGTAGCTTGTGTACAATAGTAAGGCCAGTTTGGCTCGACCATGAGAATAGGCAATCATGCTGTGTTACATTTCTTGGTAAGTGATTTATGCAAGCTGATAATATGATAATGTAACAAGTTGATGATTCCCTTTACCCATACAAACACTAATCGGCTTTAGTTGGCTAAGGAAATTAAGTAAACGCTCGATCGCATTCGAATTCGCAACGTACGTCATCGTGTCACCGAGCCAGATATCGCAGTCAAAACCACTTAGCTGGAGACGTCTAAGTGACCGCAACCTCTCCACTCTGACACACTTGCATTAATGATGACCAATATATCTATCTGTGGTTTGATAAGTGGAAAATATTGTCATAATTGGGCGTAATACATCCGTACAGAAAGCAGAAACAAACCTACCTTATCTGGGTCAAGTTGATCATGTGCTTTGGCGTGCTTTGTCAGAAAAGAACACAGCGTATTCTTAAATGATGATAGTCCCGAAAAGTCGTGGTATTTCAATACATCAATGTCCCTTTTAGAAGGTGGCTCCACAGTGGACATCTAAACACAAAATAAAAACAAAGATGAAATGATCACTCCGGATTCAACTGAAATTTTAATGTAAGGGAGCCTTCAGTAATTACACGGGGGTGGGCCGGGGGAATTGGGGGGAGGGTTACTCTTTAGAAAACAGTTCAAGGGGGAGGGTCACTTTTTATAAACCAATCTTGGGGGAGGGTCACTTTTGAGAGAAGCTGATTTTATGGCCAAAACTTTGATGTCCATGTGATATTTCCTGAATAGGAAATCACCAAAAAATACAGCGCTGCATAGTTAACTGACATTTCGATGAAATTCCAAAATCAAATTTCTTACACAACCATGGATTTGTAACCACTCTTGTCTAATCAAGAACAATCTAAATAATCAAGCATACATAAATGCACAGATTTATCTAATTTTGTACTAGAATAAAATTATTTATAGTTTCATCATAGACCGCCATGCATAGTGAATCAACATTTCGGTGAAATTCCAAAATCAATTTTGTTGCACAACTCTAATCTAATCAAGAACAATGATATGAACAATCAAGCATACATAAGTGCACAGATTTATCTAATTTTGTACTAAAAAAATTATTCATAGTTTCATCATAGACCGCTATGCATATTGAATCAACATTTCAGTGAAATTCCAAAATGAAATTTCTTGCTTTTGAGTTAGACACAGCCTATTAGCTCAAAAGTTAGTGAGGCAAGGGTTCTCAGAAAGTAGATCAGTGAAATAATTTAAGAAGTTCTACGGTAGATACGGAGATGTTGTATCAAAATATGACCTGTCTGTCACTCAAATGATGAGTGACAGCATACCAAATTTTGACTCACAAAAGTAATTTGGTGAATTCACCAAATAACAATGGATTTGTCGCTTTGGGTCAATCTTGACGGGTGCGGCTAGCTGGCAGGGTACGCTTACCCATTCCGGACACCTGGTACCACCACTATTTTGTGGTTCAAGATGACCCCATTGCCTTTGTCATTTTTAATATGTTCCTTGGACCTGGTAACTTTCTTAGTTACCTTGAATGATAACGATTATTGGACCTGATTTGATGTCTATTGCACAATCATGGACTTGTAACCACTCTTGTCTAATCAAGAACAATAATCTAAATAATCAAGCATACATAAATGCACAGATTTATCTAATTTTGTTCTGAAAAAATTATATATAGTTTCATCATAGACCGCCATGCATAGTGAATCAACATTTCAGTGAAATTCCAAAATGAAATTTCTTGCACAATCATGGACTTGTAACCACTCTAGTCTAATCAAGAACAATAATGTGAATAGTCAAGCATACATAAATGCACAGATTTATCTAATTTTGTACAGAAAAACATTATTCATAGATTCATCATAGACCACTATGCTTAGTGAACCAACATTTCAGTGAAATTCCAAAATCAAATTTCTTACACAACAATAGACTTGTAACCACTCTAGTCTAATCAAGAACATTAATATCAATAATCAAGAGTACACAAATGCAAAGATTTACCTATTGTTGTATTGGAAACTATTCATAATTTCATCATAGACACCATGGATAGTGAACCAACTTTTTAGATGAAATTCAGAAATAAATTTCTTGTACACAAATGCACATTTTATTACCCTATTCAAGCAAAGAACATTTAAATACATTATCAAACATATATAATATACAGATATAGCATGTTTTGTAGGGGTAAATTGTCAATAATTTGCCTGATAGACTCCATGTATTATGATTTGATATTTTTGGATGAAGCACTAAATCAGCCACATCTTGCTTTCTTATAGTTGCACTAAATATGGTGAGCCTCCCTCAAATGTATGAAATACCATATTTCTTCAAAAATTATTGCGTGATAAATTGCGACTGTCCCTCTAAAACACCAGCCCTCCCCTCTGTAATTTGTCCCTAACATAACAATTGAACCAATTGTTATGTAAATTAGCTGATACTGTTTTAGTTATTCCTGGAGAGAATACCGCAGTGGTGGGGGAGGGCCAAGTTCCAGAATGTCGGACAACGGGGAGGGTCACATTTTAGACAGGAGGATAGGGGAGGGTAACATTTTATGGTACAGGTGTAGGCGAAATTCCCCCGGCCCACCCTCTGTAATTACTGAAGGCTCCCTAAGGGTCGTTAAGAATCGCTTGATATTTCGAGCTGTGAGTCAAGTACCGAGTAATGGAGAGTGTCAAAATATCAGCCATAACGTACTGGGGTAAGATTACCCTGACAAAGCTATACACAAAGTACCTGAAGGTTACTAAATCTGGCATCACGGTCCCTCTCCGTGGAGAGTTTTTAAATATATTCAATTTGTATATGTTGCACATGATTTTAAACTGTCCTATCGGAGGAAACACAAAAAATACAGCTATTGGAGATTAAGACGATTTTATCGGCACAGAGCTCAGCAGCGTAAAAGATCAAGCCATTTACATTCACAACGTATCTGAGAAAAAAATCTTATCAAGATCCGGTCGATGTAGAGATGGATCGGTCTTTTATCGACCTACCAAGCTCTAAATTGGATTTTAATCAGATTGAGCAAAACGCATTGGCTGAAATCATACATGTCGCAGCGTCTTAACATTACCAAAATAGACTTAAAGTAGGACATAGGACATACCTTTGTTTACATTGATTAAAGTCATCGATTGAATCAATTACAGTGTAGTTAGATAGACCACCTACCTTCTCAGCGACTATGTCATGAGAAATTGTATTCTCGGCTGTGCCAGCATTGATAATGCCCTACGAAAAGGATATAGCCATCAATAACAACTCAGTTTGACACGTCAATGTCGCTACAGGGCAATCTTTCATCAAACAATTCATATATGTCATACTAGTGGCATAATGAAATGGGTTTGAACAGAAAAATGTCAATAAAAAGTATAAAATTTCGTTGCATTTATTTTGATCTTTGAACTGAAATGTTATTGTAGGAAAATAACAAAAGTTTGTTTTCACTATATTGTAGTCAGTCTGTTCTTGAACTGAAGTTCATTGGAGAAACAGTTATTCTGGCAGGTTCGATATTTCTGTGATTGAAGCTAGTAAAATTTGACAACTATATGGTAGGGTACCCCCTGTGAACATGTCGGATAATGTACTTCACAGCAAACAAGTGCCTGGTAAAAAAATTCAGTTTTCTGATCTTACTATCACAAATGCAAAGTCTGGCCAAGAAGTGCAGTGTGTACGTTGTCCGTTTCTCTTGTTTTCTTGTAGGAATATAAACAACGTTGAAGGCGGTAGTTACAGATTAACGCCTTTATCGACAACTGTGAATTGCTAACCCAAGCAATGAACGTTTCAAATGTTATGTTATACTCAGAACGCTATTAGGCCAAAGAAAACGTATGTGTGCTTTCTGTAAGCCGTCCTAGCCTATTTGAAACCCGCCGACCCTAAACTACTTGTCAAATTTGTAAAGATTACCCACCTAAAATACAATATGGCAAAAAATCTAACCGACATACCCCTATTTTCTGAAGGCTTGTCCGACATACTCTATTATCTGAAGGCTTGTCAACGGAAACAAACATGATTAGTCTTCTTTGAAAATATATTATTATATTAAATATGGGAGATGGTTTGGGACTAATTGTAGACAGTATTGTGTTGGTAAACATTGCTACTTACGTTTGGGTTGGACTCTGCGTTATAAGGATTTTCTAAGCACTTGATAAACCCTATTGTAGCCTCACTATCCTTTTCTACGCTTCTTTTAGACAGCATTTTATTGGTCACAACTTCAGCGACAGTACAGTATGCTAATCTGCAAATAAAAAGGACAAAATTCCAATGTTAATAATTTACATTAGGCCAAATTAAAATAAATGTTTCCACAGTAATGTGCTTCCCAAAATCAGGGTAGGTAGGGGGGATTTTATTTTTTTGGCTGAGACCAAGAATATACAGCATCCCCCGTAAAATTCAGCTAATTTTTTTGAATCGTTTTGAAAAACGAAAAAAATCCGGTCAGTTTTTCTAGAGTCGGTTGAAGCACAGTTCTCTTTATTTGGCCTCATCAGAAATTGTAATAATTGATCAAAATGTTAATTGTATGTTGAAGAAGCAAATTTCAATATTTTGTTTACTCTTCGTTGGTGGAACATTTTAACGCTTTCCCTATATAACATAAAGAGTAATTTAAAATGACTGGTCTACATGGACATTTTAGTTCGAAAAAAATAAATTTCGTCAAAATTTATATTTTGTGAAATTCAAAGCAGCAACAGAAAGCCATGATATGTTGAAATTATCAATTCGTATTTAAAACCTGTCCTCCTAGGTTTGGGACATGGAAAAAAATGTAAGGGTTGAGCCTAGCAGCTGCAGTCATCAATAAGAAATGCCCGTCTAGTAAGGCGTCCTGCCTAGTAAGTCTAGTAAGTCCGTCTAGTAATAAAAAATGTGTGTTTCCGGTGTCTCGACTCACCCTAGAAGAATCCGTCGAGCTTAGTTTTTTTTTCGCATTTTCCAAACAATTTGAGTAAATTCTCTAAATCTTATCGTATTTTATGGGTCTCAGCTACCAAATATAGAGATAAAAACTCTTCCTACCTACTTACCCTAATTTTCAGAGGCATGTTACTGGAAACACTAAATTTCTTTTATATGGCCTAATCAGTCTGAATGTCGATAAATATATATATTAATGTCGTCAGAGTTAAAGGCCAGGGGCGGGTATAAATAGCTAGCTGCCCCCCCCCCCCCAATTGGAGTTAGTTCATGCAAAGCGTGGCTTTGCATGAACTAACTCCAATTGCCCCCCCCCCCCCCCAATTGGAGTTAGTTCATGCAAAGCGTGGCTTGGGTGGCGTCACACTCGATCGCTCCGTAAAAACCACGCCAAAAAGGTCACAGGCGAAGAAATTGAGGCGTCCATGCACCTATACCTAACTATGAATGTCTAGTGATTGAATGTATCGGTAAAATTTTGTGATTTGGGCATAATTTACAAAGACATAAACATTCGATCCCGCCCGTGAATGTCAAAGTTGAACGGGATTAACTTGATCCCGGGTATCAAGTCCCTGGCCTTTAAGAATCATCTTACAAAAAACATGCATTCAAAATTGCAATGAGCGGTCGTATTTTAAATTTGAAAAGGGGTCAGCATAACGTATCCAAGCGTTCATGAAAGCTTATTTCAATTTCAATCAACAATGTGACGTACAAAAGTGCAGAACTAGGCCAGGTAAGGTTCAAGAGTTCACGAAGCGGACAAAGCGTGCCACTTCAAAATACTGCAGTGTCACTAACAGTGACGGCGTAGGGACTGGAGTATGCAGGTGTGTTAACCTTCATGTGCCTGACGTTTGTCGGCTGCCATTACGTCCATCTCTAGTATCACATCACACATACATACGCAACCGAATGTATTTTAGTGTATCGAAAAAAATGATAAGAGCAACAGTAAAACCGCTGTGGTGCAATACCAAAATCGAAGTGGTTAACAGTTTTTAATTACATTTTACGAGGAGAGGCTGTATCAGTTGAAACTTGTGTAGCAGGAGGTCAGACGAAGTCAAAACACCATCACCCGATCCACAAACACTGACACCGGCCTCTGACCTCCTGCTTGACAATGTTTCAACAATTGCAGAAGAAGTTGATTCCTCTATTACCGCTAGCTGATAATTGCGCCTGACAGTCATGTGACACAGTTTTTCCTCATCAAATGTAATTAAAATTTTTTGACTACATCGATTTTAGTGTTTGTGCCACATCGATTTTACTGTTGCTCCTATCAGTTTTTCGATACACTAAAATTCATTTGGTTGTAACAGACGTTGCTTTACATTGACATCATAAGTACTGCTTTTGCAGCCTCTTGTCGATCGCAAAGTCCAACCTATGCACACACATTGCCAGCCAAAGCGTGACACTCGCCATACTCTTAGGGCTATTGAACCACATGATTAGCGGGGTACCCGTTAACACGTATGCCTACGCAGATTGGTGTACACAGCCTCACAGGGATGCAGAGTTACGCGATGTCAGCATGTACTTAATCTCCGAAGTCGTTATAGAACTTTAGTAAGATAGTAGATAGAAAAACGAAGGTAACTTACGTATCAAAATGATGTTGACCGGGACAGTGTGAATGTTGGCAACTGGGTTAGATGATCAGCTGATAGCGCCACAGAGCGTGAGCGACCTCTATTCATGCAGCAAGGTAGAGGTCACACGCGTGTCACGAACGTGCAATTGTATTAACCTATGTGTTATGTAGCTAGGCAAGACTCAGAGGACTAATTATAATTGACGAATCGCAAAACGGCGAAATAACAAAATGAAGGAGTAAAGAAACTGAAAAATAGAGACATTTAATACATTTTTAGCGAAGCAAAACAGGCGGTCGATTCAATGTATTGCTCGCGCTAAACTCTCTTTTCCCGTTACCCTTATTACAGCGTCCCATGTAGCTAAGGAACTGGACAGAAATTATTTGGGGGTGTGGTGTTTTTTAACATGACACTGAACGAATAATAGTAACCCCCAAAGGTGTTTGTAAGGAAAAAGTGACCCACCCAAATTTTCATGCACAAAAATTTAGTGACCCTCCCCCTGCATGCATGTCACAGTGAACATTAATAACATTTTATTTGACATAAACTTTGAACTTTGAACTTTCAAAGAATACGTCTTAACCTTTACAAATAATCACCAAGCAACTCAATGAAAAAGAGATTAAACATCATTATAATACGCTCAGCTCGAATGTGGCCATCAGATTGGCTGGGGTCAGGGTTTGTATTCTTAGCAATAAGATGTGTGCAACAATGGCCATATCTTGCTTTCTTACAGTTATGCAAAAAATGGTGACCCTTCCCCAAAGATATGCATGGCATTTCATGACACGAGTAAAATTTCAGTACATATGGTCTGTTGGTTGTAGAGTTTAAGATTTTTAAAGATTAACTTGGATCTTTTGGATAATCCAATATTGTGTCCAAGGTCAGGAGACATTTGACAGAACAGAGAACATGATTGCTACACATCAAATTTCAAATCGACCTGACCCCTAGGTCAGTAGTAGAAGCCACTTTTAGGTTATGGGGAAAATGAAATATGGCTGCCAGATCACCGAATAATTAAAAATTCATGGGTCAGGTGCACCGCCTGTCATTGACCTCAATCAATTGAGAAGTGTACATGCAGCACTTTTCCAGATCTAGGCCGGCAAAGAATTGACAGCAGCAGAAGAAGAAAAAACGCAAAAAAGTCCCAACAAAACCGATGAGACCCGCCAATAGGCTTGGGCCCTTAATTTATACACTTTCAGTGATTTTAACAAGTATTGCCTAGCAGAAAAGAAGCTCAAGCCTGATGCAATACCGACACTGTATTATTGAAGACATTGCAATTCAATATTGTATAATTAGCATAAATCGTTGCAATAGCTGTAATACCAGTGTTATGTCAGTTATGTTCTGATTTGCCCCTTAAATGCATTCTGATTGATGCTATATATACTGTGCTCTAAAATGATATAATAGACAAATGTATGTTATTTTGTCTTCTGACATGACTTGTCATATACCGAGCAGCTCTCTCTCTTGTTTTATAAGTACCTTGCGAATAAAGAAATATCACTCATATGTATATTAGATTTATATAATTGGAAGAATTCCCATATTCCTACCTTAGTGAATGAAACGTGACAAAATGAGTTACACCATGTTTGCCAATAACTGTAATGTGCATGTATTAATTGCTTTACAGTATTTAGGTTGCTGGCAAAGTATGGTTTTCATAATTTAGTAGTAGATTTTAGAACTCGAATTCGGCTGACGAAACATTTGATTAACATTCAATCCCATCATTGTTAATTCGTAATATGTATTGGCTAGTTTTGTCGGTGACACAAAGTAATTAAGAAGAAACCATCCAAACAGGTTTTTGTGTTTCCCAATGTATAAACCTGTTATATGGTACGCTGGCTTTGAAACACTAAATCAACCAGGGATGTAATGAAAGATCATCAGCTGGCAAGCATGCCCTTTCCCTTACAGTCTTTGTTCTGTGCCCTTGTTTGAATAAGACGCATTGTCTTCAAAAACGCACAAGTCATTTTGACAAATGTATTTTTCTGCATGGATTGTGACATTAATTTGGCACTGCATACTTTTATGTCTGAGAGTATTACTTTCCAACACACGATTTAACAAAGCATACATGATTTGGTAATATTTTATTACTAAAAATGTAGAAGAATTTTAACATACATATGTGTAATGTCGATCTACAGAAACATATTCTTATTTAACATGTAATTGAACAGTCACAATGAATTTTGTTTATGCTCCGTTAGCAACCACCTTTTATGACTTTCTTTGTTTTTCAGATTCATTGCAATTATGGCCAGAAATATCTCCTTTTTCACTATTTTAGTAAATTTGGTCAAGTGTCTGAAAAAATATCGACTGTAGTATTTTCAGATTCTGAAAAAAATAAAAACATTCCCTAGGTTACCATCCGGATTTGTATCATAGCTAATAGTGCGTTTTAGATGAAAATGTTCACATTATAGTTGGTATACAAATCAGTAATTGTACGTAATTCAGCAAAGTATCATAAACATAAAATAGTCATTACATTCTCAAACGTTTGGCGGGTTGGGGAATGATTTGGAAAATGTAAGCCCTTTTATTAATCATGTTTATGTTCATAATTTTACCAAAGTGCATCAACTTTTCTTCTGTCACATTTCTTGAACAGAAGTTTTTGTCGACAGTTAGTCGAACAACGATTCTCCTTGTATCCTTTATCTCTTTCTTCTCATTTCAAAGTATGTACCAATCCGGTGAAGAACTGTGCGAAAAAGAAAAAATGCATGCTTACTATTGAAATGTATGGAAAACACAACGTTGCACAATTCGACACTTGAATAAAAAGACAGTTACAGCTTGGTTTGAATTCTACAGATAAAAGTTGTGACAGGCACAGTTTAAAATGGTATCGAGCATTGCAAAACAATTCCATATTTTGCAGAGTAGTGGTTGCACAGTGAAAAAAGTCACCGTTGATGACACAGTCTCCACTTGGTAATGGATACTTTGATTACGAGTCCTTGGAGAGGATAGAGTCCTGCTCATTATTTTGGCCTGTTATTAGGAATGAGTTCCATCGTGGTGAAAACGTAAAACCAATGCTGGCTTCCACCCTTACTACAGGGACATTAAGTAGGTCAATTAGTAATTAATCAACAGAATGTTGCCAAACATTTTTGTATTCTGTTATAACACTAACAGATTGTACCACATTTCATAAACAATTCCGCTGAGTGTCAATAAAATGTCTTACAGCACTGGGAGATGAACATCTGTACCAACTTTCATCAAATTTGATGAAGTATTTCTGGACATATCACTCAGATTAAGACAAGTTCGTTAAAATTTGTAAATTAAAAAGTGTCTTTACCCAATGTCAAAGCAATGTGAACTCAACATCTGTACCAAGATTTATGAAATTTGATGAACTAATTGCGAACCCTAATTGCGAAAAATCCATTAAATATGCAAATCAGCATTTAACTGACATGACACTACATCATATGTTTGCACACAATAACACTACGGGATGATCAGCATCTGTACCAAGTTTCATCATATTTGATTCCGCATTCTAGACATATCACACTACTCATGAAAGTTCATCAAATATACAAATAAGCAATTAATTGACAAGATATTGCTTAATGTCTTCACACAGTATTACAGTACTGAGAGATTTATATCTGTACCATGTTTCATCAAATTTGATGCCGTTTTCTGGAGATAGACCACTTATCAGGAAAGTTCATTTAATATACGCATTAGCAATTAATTCGCATGACACTGCTGAGTGTCTTTGTGCACTATTATGAGACTCTGTGCTAATGATCTGTACCAAGTGTCACCAAATTTGGTGCAGTATTTCAAGACATATCAATCTGATAACAAAATTTCATCAAATATGTAAATAAGCAATTAATTGATGCAATACTGACATATCTCATTGTGTACTACCAGAGCTCAATGTGATGAACATTTTTTCGAAAAATGTCAAGTGCAGTCGCTCTAGAAACACAGCTACTTTTCTATGTCATGTCAATGACATAGTCCCCGCTTTTTAAATAAAATGGCTGTCACACTGCAATATTGAACTGGATCACAAGTAGCCTTAGTGAGTTGAATGAGAGCACAGTACATCATATCAAACACGAATAAATTTCACGAAAGTGCCGGTCTGTAGCTACATCGCACACACATGTAGTTAGAAAATGACCATATAGTGCTCATGTATTATGAAAATTAAATATAACCCTGGGTTTATAGTGCTAATTGTTTATAAAAAATTGGAAATACAATCCTGTGTGACAAATGTATCTTGGAACATACAACATAAGTTTATATTAAGTGATAAATCAAGCAGGATGATCTGGCTAAGACAACCTAAATATTCTTCTAAAAACACTGATCTTGGTAGAGGGCAACGTGCTCAGTGAGAAGTGAAAGTGTTCGTTGCTGCGTGAACGGTTCATAAGTTACTGAAAAGTTGTAGAATAGTAGGCCCCTGAACGTAATCGTCCCATACTATGTCAGATAATAAGCGGTTACAAACAGCTAAGGTGTTTGTCAGAAGATATAACATCTGTATATTTAGTACCATTCTCCTAGAGATCACAAATAACAAGTCATGCCGTTTACAACATTTAATAAATGAGTGATATTAACACCTTTAAGGTTTCGGTTTAAAGTGTAGTGTGTTCATTGCGTACACAACAACATTCCTTAAGCAAGAGGAAAGCGTCGGGGCTAGGAGAACCCATTTACATCCATATATATGTATTCTGATTGTTGTGAGTCAGGCTTGGTATGTCTTGTTAATACATACATAAAATATTAATCAGAATACGGTCTCATTTAATCAGAATTTGAGCTCTGTTGGAATATAAAATCAGTTAATGCGGCCTATGACATGGTAAACAGGCATAAAGAATACTCTGTGTTTGTAAAATAGTCAATTACACATGATTATAATACTTTCGATGTGGCTGTATTCAGGTCGTTGTTTTATCATGTTTACCTTGTGGTTTGAAAAGTGTCCAACCTTATTACTCAACTGTTTCTAGCCAAATAAAGCCATTGAATACTCAAGGTTAAGGAATGTCTGAGACGAAAGTATCGCTAACCTTGATCTTGTATGTCTCTCGGAAGAGCAAAGATAATCCTAAACCAGCCTGGTTCCTTGCAGTAGAACCCTTGCCCTGGAGCGATTAAGACACCAGCATCGATGAGCTCAAAAAACACCTCTGTCTCTGCTTCAAATGTCATTGGAGATACAAGCTGTATAGAAAATATGTCTAAATGATGAACTTTGATTGCATTTATGTAGCATAAGGTGAAGGACAACAGGCAGTGTTGATAAATGTGAACATTCTGTAAAATAAAAACATTCAGACATTGACAACTGCTCCTTTTACGACACTGCAAGACAAGTGTGGTGTGTGTATTTACCAAATACGAGAAGGGTATTATTTTGAAATAAAATAAGCCCGATTTTCTCTCAAGTATAATGCGCCTCAAAGGCAGATATTATAACCCAGAAATTTATAACCCTCAAACCCTGTCAGGGCCCATTTTAAAGGGCTTAGAGTAAGCAAAATTCTCACTATCTAAGTTTCTTCGAAAATCCAAAATTTTGATTTTCCCCATCGAATTACACAGGGATGGTGGTCATTGTAGATTTCATATAAGTAAATGTTAGGACATTTGTTTCTCTTGTACCCGACGATGGCCCTTGATTTTTATTCCTGATTTGGTAAGAGAATGGTTGACAGTTTCAGTCAGGAAAATTTGGCGAAGACTTCACGGCGCGTACTACCTTAAAGATAGACGAACAGTTGACAGGGCATGTATGTTGTTCAGAATGTATCCACCTATCAAAATGCTTAACATGGTTATCTGTCGTCCATTAATTCTGTACGACAGACAACTCGCAATATTTTACAGTTATAATATCAAGCTGTTTATATTCAATATCGGAAAAGTTGGAAATATTTTGGATTAGCAAGTACCTGTTTCTTTCACGTCCAAGTCTACAGGAAAGTTTTCATAAATAGTTAGGATTTCCTGATCAAGAAAGAGTATGAAACCAGTAATATGACTCTACAGCAAACACAATGTTCCAGCTGAATTACAGTCGACAGAAACTCACCTTTCTAAAGTCTGCCCAGATATAGAGACCTGCTGACCTTACAAGGTGTGGTATCCCTAGCTTCTTTAATCCTTTGGACATGACTTCATGAGCCTCCCTAAGTCTCTTGCGATTTGTTGGTAAATATGTTTGCACTACCCATTCTGTAATAATTCAAGTTGATTTCTTGTAACAAGACTAATGAGTTTCCGTAGCAATTTGATGTTGCTTTGGATTGATATATGTAGGAGAAAATCCAATGCCACAAAACTGATTACTTGTCATTTGTGTCTTTTGATGTATACTTTTTAAATACCCTGTATTTCAAAAGATTGATTGATTTCTTAGTGATCGACAGCATAGGGGTAAATTATTATCTAACATCTGATATTAATTCGTTATCCAACAATATGATATCTGTTATACACAAGTATAAATAATGCATTTTATAACTATCGGTATCAGCAAACATATAATAATCCGTTTTATGAAATAACGCTTCCGATTACAGTGGACATCCTTTTATTTTCATAAATTTTGTCTGATATTAAAAAGGATTTGTCTTGTCTGACTTCTTGAAGCAAGGCGAAATACTAGTTAGCTGTGCACAAACTTCACTCTGCTTGAAGCCAGACAAGATTAAACATTCAGAGGATCATTTTAGTTTGTACAAAAACAAATCAACTTGAGTGCACAACCCTCGCCATACATGGCTGACCATACACTGCAAGCTTTGGCAACGGAATACTAAATTGCCCGTGCCTGTCATACATATAAAGCTAGGAGCTTTACATTGTGGGCATGTTTATTTGTCATACGTAAGCGAGTCAGATAGGAAAAACATTATCCGGAGGCCAAAAACGAAATAACCTGTGTGCTTCAGCAAAGGTGTAAATGTTAAAACTTCATGCAAGTATTCATTGCTTTCTTGATATGATAAAAATGTCAAAAATAAACGAGTTATAAGATACTCATGATAAAAAATTATTAACATAAACAATTTTGACGCTGTTTAATGTTCGAAAGTAGGAAAGTCTAAAGCAGATACTTAAGACATACGACAATTGAAACATGTGCAAGAAAAATAAATTAATAATAAAAGGACTTCCGTGAACAAGTTGGTCTACTGCTTTGTTTAACTTTGCTGCCAGAATATTTACCTTCATCACAAAGCATGCTGTTGATTGTAACTTGCATGACAGTGGGTACACTAAACCAGTAAGCCACCTCAGCTAGAGCCGATACAACATCTTTATTCCAGGAGTAAATTACACCACAGCGTAAACCAGACATGCAGAAATCCTGGAAGAGAATAGGGCTAGAAACTTTAAATTACCATCGACACGATAACAGTATTTGTGGCGATGCAAACCAAATGTATATCACTTCACATTGTTACAAGAGGAACGTGCGTATCATATATTTACTTTATTTATTTATTTTTACTGACATCCTACAGGCAAAACACAATGACTTGATGCAGTCCATAAATTTTTACACAAAACATGTCATTGACAATGAAATAGTCCCCGCTAGTAATTTGAAATTAGTCAGTGGAAGGAACTAAATTGAAGGTAATATGATCCACATGAAAAATGACCAAGGACCTATCTGTGACTGATGCCCATATTGGATTGTACTGTCAATAAATAGACATAGTATAAATGGCATAGGGTTATGCCCTTTTAACAGGTTTGACAGAATTAGGTATGTCATGTATTGGCTCTTGAAATGTTAAAGTTCAACTAATCTGCAACAAACTAGTCAAAGCATGCTAGAACGCCAGGTATAAACTAAATATACCCCTAGTTCATCACAGAGCAGATCTGGTATAATTAGTTATTGATACTGCAAAATGCCTTTTTTGACTTTTTAATCGTTGTAGGGTCAACATCTACAGAAAGTTTCATCAGATTTAGTGCAGTAATTAAGGATATAGATCATGAATTCAAAAAATCCTTTCCCTGTTTAGAGACCCAACTTTACTACAGAAAACAATGGCGTTGGTCCATACCATGATGATGAAAATATAAAGCCAATCTTGAATGCCACCCTTATGAAAAATCATTAAATATGTCAATTAGTAATTAATCCCAAATGTCGTAAATTTCATTGCATTCTATTACAATACTGTGACATCAACACGTTACAAAGTTTCATCAAATTTGCTGCGGTATTTCTGGACACATCACTCTAATTACAAAAGTATATTAATAGGCAAATTACCAACTACCTGCCATGATACTGCTTTATGTTTTTGCACGCTATTACAGCACTGACGGCTCAAGAACGGTACCATGTTTTATTCAATTTGATGCAGTGTTTCAGGAGATATCACATTCATTATGAAAGTTCATTATATATGCACATTAGCATTTCCTTGACATGGTACTTCAAAACATGTCTGCATACTTTTACAGTACTGGAGTTCAATATTTGTACCAGATCTCATTAAATTTGATGCAATTGCGAAAGTTAAGTATATAATGCAAATTTGCATTTAATTTATATGAGACAGTTGAATGTCTTTGTTCACTATTACAGCACTGCACGTGTGGTCAAAATTTGTTCAAGTTTTCATTGAATTTGCTGCAATATTTTCACACAAATCACCGTAATTTTGAAAGCATAAAATATACAAACCAGCAATTGATTGACATGGTACTATTAAATGTCTCTGAATTGTTACAACACTGTGGGATTAAGATCTGTACCTAGTTTCATCAAATTTACTGCAGTTTTTCCAGACATCACTAATTTGAAAAGGTTATCAAATATGCAAATTAGCAATTAATTGACATGATACTGATTAATATCTTTTTACACTGTTACAGTATTGAGAGTTCAATATCTGTAAAATGTTTTATTAAATTTTATACAGTGTTTATGGACAAAGTACGCTAATTAGGAAAGTTCATCAAATGTGCAAATCAGCAATTATTTGACATGATATCTCTAAATATGGTTAACTGCACAATATTACAGCTCTGGCATATCAACATCTGTACCGTGTTTCATTAAGTTTGAGTGAGTATTTCTTGAAATATCAAGAATGATTTGATTATTTCTACACATTCACGTATAGACGATCCAAAAGGAATTTTTGATTCAGATTCAGATAAAACAAGTCTAAATTCTAGAAACCAGGCATAATTTTAGATTTAAATACATAGGTTGTAGCTCGGAATATCCAACAAAATGAATCTATGTTGGCCCAATTTAATTCTTTTGTTAACGCAAGTGCCGCGAATCATAAGACCATAGGGTACTATACTTAACTCTTTGCACACTATACTAAGAGGGGCCGTTTTGAATTCGAAATAGCACAATATTTTTGCCATTTTTTAAATACCAGTAAATTTTAGAGGTCACGTGCGTTTCACACCCAACGACGGTATGCCACTCGATATTTGATCAGTTCACTTCATATATGCACTCGCTATCGCTTGTGCATATATGTCGTGAACTAGTCACAATCTCGTGGTATACCGTCGCTGGGCGTTTTTTATTGCTTATATTGAACACTTATCTTACTTACCTTCGAAAATGACCAAGTGAAGTGAGTTCTGTCAGGATCTGGCAAATCTTCCAGACTTAGCACACTGGTGAACTCTGCATCGTCATCAAACACAGAAAACATGTAGATCTCATCCGCTATGACATGAAGTTCATGTCTGTAGTCATGGTCATAAAAAAAACCTTTTATTAATGTGGTTGTTGCAAATGTATTACATATACTTGAACGTGTACTGGACATATTTGGAATTAGTTCTTGAGAAATGACAAAACTGTCGTTCAGATGCAATACAAAAGAACTGATACTTAAACATATTCATCAATTCATTCATTCTTTCACCAGTTTTCGTCCTGTTGACACCTTCACCCTTGCATCCAACCTGGCTGACTTTGAGTCCCCTTTTGCTTGAGCATGGGATTTAAGTCTAGCCCTATTCCACTTATCCCTTTTTGACCGATGGAATTACTTCTATTCAAGCCCTCAGTCACAGCGGCAAGCTAGACCATAATCTTGCCCTTTTCCTAATTAAGTTGTCGAAATGCCTTAGCACATTATATAGGATTTATTCTTCATATGCACTAATAATAAGTTCTTGTAAATTCGTCGGCTCTGATGTGTTTTTCGTGTTTTTAAATGTTATTTAAGTATGAATTCAATAAATTTCGAAATTCGCGTTTTCATATTAAATGATGATCATGAGCAGTTTTGTTACCATCACCATGACTTGGCCAGCTATAAATTTGAGTAGTACGGACCTGTTTACAACGGGTTTGGTTAGAAATGTCACAGTCTCACCTCTTTGCAAAATGCAAACAATCCATCAAGAGTTCCTTGGAATAGATATCACCCAGTGGGTTGTGTGGATTTACTAAAATCAAGCCACGAATATTAATGCCCTGTGACCAAAAAAAAACCAAACAAACTAAGAAGCTACTTACTTGTAAAGACCATGAACACAGTTGGAACTAATTTTGGATAATTAGATCTTTATATTTTTCAAATTTCTCAAAAGTGTTAGGTACCCTATTGCTGAATGTTGCAATATAACAAATTACTCATAAAAACAAGTGTGTAGCTTAAAAAGAAAAGCAGATGAGCTTACATTTGCAGATTAAATCGACATTTCTTCACCATCCAATTATCTCAAATTAGTTCCAATGATGTTCATGACATTCGAAACTTCTGAACATTTCTACTATACATATTATATTGATTGTACTATCATCTGGTGAAGCGGCCTTTCCTGCAAAACACATCAGCTTAGGCTCTAGTGGTTTCCTATATGAGTCTTTTTGATTCAGCAATTTCAATCAGAGAGCCGGAAAGACCGGACTAAATCATTAATTTTGAAGAAACTCACCTGTCTACAAATATTACTATTTGAGAGTGTTATACATGGGCAACAAAATGACGCACCATGACTGGTAAATTCTTATAAGGCTAAGGAGTAAGCTGATCACAGACTTGTGTCGAGTTTGTTGTCTGTGCTGTGGCTGAAAGTCAGCCATATACCAGCAACCATTTAAAGAGTGAACTGCTTGAAGTATTGGAACTAAGTTTGGGATGATCTCATCAAAACATTTCCAACTTTTACAAAAGGGGCTTCTGATAACGAGGAACACTATCTACAGGGATACCGTGCAGTATATCGGAATTTTTTAGCCGATTGGTTGCCTGAAACGTATTGTTTTTATCCAAACAGCCAATCAGGCTGAGAATAGTCCTAGTGTCAGAAACCTTATATTGCTGTAAATACTGACAATAATCTAATTAGATAAAACTGTCCGAGCCAATGCAAATTGTCAGAATCTTTATTCTGTTCGATCAAAAAGCCAATCAAAATGAAACCTGTCAATACCTTTCGAGTTGCTTGTTCAAGAGCGTCTTCTAACTTATCCACTGTCAGTTGGAATGGTTTTCCGTTCTCTTCGGGCGCCTGTTAAAATACGTGACACATTAAGGTTATCTGGTTAATTTAACAATTACTCGTTGAATAAAATCGCATAACGGGCACGTGTCTCACAGCACGTAATAGCTAGTCCCGTGACTAACACTATATGTTTAGACGCAAATTTGCGACACTAAAACGTTACAAATATCATTTATATACTTAACTAACTTAGTTCCGCACACTAAATAAACAAAACTTATTGGTTTTCCCCTGTCGGTGTTATTTTTAACAAATGTAAGAAATGGATTACGAATTTTCACTAATGGACCGCTGCATAGGTACACGGGCCATTAATCACCTAGAATACAATATCGAAATTATTAGAACAAGCAATAATTCCCTTATTGTGAAATAATCATAGACAATAAAGTAAGAGATCTATAAAAAACAGAGCGCTTGGTAAAGTACATACGGTAAAATATGTAACTCATTGAAAGAACAGAATGTACTTAACCTGACTGCAAAGGTCAACAGAAACTATCTCCGCCAGAGGTAGTCTTCCAACATCGTTTTTCATAGAAGAGTAATATGGTGTCGTCATCAACCACGCGTCTATGATGTAAATATTATGCATCAACATGTCCATAAAAATTACTTAATTTTTTGTAGAAACAAAATCTCTGTATTACGAGCGACGCAAGTTGTTTTTTAATACAGATAAAGATACCATCAAATGTCTTCCAAAATTTTACAGTGTACTGAATGAGTTTTGATGTTTGATGTTATGACAATCGAAATTGAAATAACTTTACAATCATATCTGAAAATTGTAGTGTACAGTCCACCAGAACAGCCGTCCTTCAATTTCTTTTATTCTCTGTAGATACCAGAACCTTTTTCAGTGAGCATTACTGAAATTAGTTTTCTTGACTAATCTATTATTATTATTAAGACACATTGAGATTCTAAACAATATAAATGATCTTCAAAATTTGCAAACTGTTCACTAACAACGACTTCATCCCTTAAACGATAGTCATATTCACAATCAAATCAAATTCTCGACGGTATGTAAAAGTTTCGACACATTTGTAACTTTGAAAAAGTGCATGATTATTTAAAAGCCTATTGTGTCAATCCCACGGATATCTCTGTCTGTCTGTCTGTCTGTCTATCTCACTGTTTGTCTGTTGTTTGTCTATATATCTGTGTTTCTCTTTCTGACTCGTGTATAGTTTCGTCATAAGTTACATCAATCACATAATATGTCAGATATTTAAAGTCCACATTCGACCTGCAGAATGGCTAGTTGTCGAACTATATCCCATGGACTGCCAGTCATTTGCATTAAAATGAGACAATAATAAAAAAGGTAAGGAGAGCAGTCAACACAACGTGAATGAAACAATACACATACGAAATAAAATGAAACGTTGTCAATAAGAATACGCAAGATGAGAGTGTATGTGGACCTATAACTGTTTTGCTACATGCTCAATTTAAAGAAAACGCCAAATATGCCAAATCATATATATCTCTAGAAGACTGGCGTGGCCAGCCCGTGAGCATTCTCACACACTAAATACCTGGTAGTCAACGTATTCTTGACTGCACCTGGGCGCTCTCATCAGGTCTCCCCGACAAATATCCGTGGAATACAATTCAAATATCTCCGAACAAAGATAGCGCAATATGGACAAAATTGTGGAAATATAATCTAAATAAAGGTATGCACTAGTGGTTTCTGAAGTTCTGAGTTTGAACTTTGACTTTCTGTCAAGGATCAGTTGCATTGTACTTGTTAATATAACGCCGTCTTGACTCAAAGGTTTTTGAATGGGATTCCCAATACTTGGGTCAGTAAAAAGATAGTTCCGAATTCAAAATGCAATATAGATAGCCGATGCGAATTTCAACGTGTATTCCAAATATAATCGTTGAAAATCCCTTTATCGCTTTAAGAGTATAAATTTAGGTAACAGCATAGGCAATTTGAATTTGAAATTGCAGTTGCACATCACAAAACTATGAACACAAATCTATTATACAATGCTTTCACAAGCAATGCGTCGCAAAAATATTCAATCAATGTATGATATCTGTCATTGCAACATTGTAATGTCACCATCGTGATGTTACAACCGACAGTGATTCCCTGCCGGTTGAACAGGTAACTCTGCTTGTACTCACCTCCTGGGTCACTCAGCACAATTGACAATGCTACAATGCATGATGCACAGCCATTGAGAACAACAAGCTGGAAAATAAATAAATAGTGCAGGAAACAAGAATGTCAAGAAGGTAAGGCATATGGGGGAAATTGCAGAAAGGACTTGAATGGCGTGCATGCTACAAAAATTGTTTCACAAATGGCAAGTACTCTTCTGATCATTCAAATGATTATAGTGAAACGAGGAGTTTGGAGTCGGGTTTTTTAGCCTTTTAAAAAGCAGGATTATTTGTTTTTATCCTTCTGCAATGTAATAAGGTTTTACTTCTCCTTTGTTTATAGTTTGTGTCCCTGTGGTTAATGTTTGTTCTATATCTTTATTTTTATTATTTTCTCATCTTTAGGTAGCTTCTGTTTCACGCTGTTTATCTGTAAATAACACTGTACATGGCGCAGCTCATACACTGATAATTCACGTCTGTAGCCTACGTATAAATATATGCCCTGTCTGGCTTGACCATGAGAAGAGACAATCATGATGTGTTACAGTTTGGGTAAGGGAGCCGTCATTATTTAAAGCCGGGGGGTCAGAGGAATTTCATCGGAAACATCGAAATTTAGAGTACCCCCCTTGCCAACCATGATGAATTTGAGTACCCCATTGTATAACTGAGAAATGTTGACTGACCCTCCCACATAGAAGAGTTAAATATCAATACATGTATTTGTAAAATTTACAAAAATACAGCAATAGTAAATTCCTTTCAAATCCTGATGTACCCTGTTAGATTATCATTGCTTATCTCATGATGGTTGAAAAAGGTGAAACCAACAAAATGAAATTCAAAGTGACAACAAAATACAGATATAAAAGCTCACGCTATAACCAGTATCTGACCATCTGATATTGTTTAATTTGGATGGGTATCATGACAGGGTTTTCACTAGGACACCTGACTGGACAGAATTTGAAAGTACATTTGGAGAACACACGAGAGGCTGAGGGGAAGTGTCAGAGGAATGTCCCCTATCTTACATGGAAAATTTTCAGAAATTGATATGTGCAATGCTGCAGTCTGGCCGCAATCTAAAAGGTGTTTTTAATGTGCTTTTTTACTAAGTAAAGCAGTTAGAACACCCCAGGGGAAGAGCACGAGAGGGGGTATGTCCCCCCTCTCGCATCGAAAATTTTCAGAAATTGATGTGTGTAATAGTGCAATTTGTGAGGTGTTTCAATTTATTTTGCCCGGTCAAATTGTTTCAAAATGACATTGAACACTGTGTTTTTAGGACATTTTACATGATCAGTGTTTCTTCACAATATTCAGAAACCAAACAATGACAATACATTTTGCAAAAAACACTTCTCAGTTTGCTAGAGATTAAGACCAAAGAATATGCACGAATGGAAAATCTACGACCTTCTGGTGTCATTTCTTTAGCTGCCAGTTTCCAATGAATAGCCTGAAGTCAATTTAAACACGTTTTTCTGTGATAATAAATGATAAATTCACAACAGTTCAGTTTTTGTCATAGATCCTTTGAAAAAATTGAGTAATTGAAGTGTGCAATGGTGCAGTCTGGTGCAATCTGAGAGGTGTTTTTCGATTTGTTTTTTACAAGTAAAACTGTTAGAACACCAAGAGGGGAGCACGAGAGTGGGGTTCCCCCTCTCGCATCGAAAATTTTAAGAAATTGATGTGTGCTAACAGTGCTATGGTTCAATTTGAGAGGTATTTCAATTTATTTGGGACCAAAAATTTAGTAACCCCCTTATTCCTCTCCACATTTTGAGTAACCTCCCCTTGAAGTTTTCAATTTTTTGAGTGATCCACTCACACACCTCCAACCCCAGGTCGTAAATAATGACGGCTCCCTAAGTGGTGTACGTAAGTTGAAAATATGAAAAAGTTGATGATTCCCTTTAAAGGGAATACATTCGTCGACGCAGCGCTCGAAGGTTGTATGTGACCGATACGACCAATGCAAACACTGTATCCAAGGTACGATAGTGATTGCTGTTAAAACATCATGTTTATCATAATCTACATCGTATGATTTAAATGTTGCAGCTATGGTGATGAGGTGCGTCTAGATATCGTGCACGAAATATACATCGTTTGTAAACAAGAAACTCGCACAGGCGCAGTTCAGACGACTGTTTCCATTTAACCATACAAACTGTGGGGAACATTTAGAGTAGATATATTGGCCGCCGATCATTCCCAGAGCAACAGAAGAACGTTACAGTTCTTGATCAACGCAAACATTGGTTTATTACGATTTACTCATGGTATAGAGCAGCACGACGTATCCATGTGCGTTGCCGTTAATGGTGAGTGATAAAAGCATTATAGGAAATGTAACAGTAATGAGAATTTAACCTTCAGAATCCCAACACAGTTAAACGAATTAATTCAACTATGAGGCAAACTGTTGCTCAAAACTTTGTAACAAACACGTCCATTTTAACACAGTCCGCGCAAATAAATGTAGACATGCACAGTGATGAGCGTACTGAAAATGTGTAGTTTCCGAAAAAGTTTGGCGGTCACCTGCACACAGATTCTCACAGCTGTGTCCAAACACTGGAAAAGTCTGAGATGAGCAAGTTTGTACGTCATGCGCAGTATAAGTGTTTGATGATTGTGTTTATCATATTTCGCCAAATTTTCACCATGATAACAAGATAAACAATCAACAAATACTCCTATATATGTCAGGAGGTTTAAAAAAGCACAAATCGGCTATGGTTAGCTGAGGAAATTCAATAAATGCTTGATCGGAATCGATTCGCAACATACGGCACTAGTCACCTAGCCAAGATATCACAGTCAAAGCCGCTCAGTTGAGTGGTCCAACCCCTCCACACTGATATACCGGCATTAATTATAAGCGATATGTTTATCTGTGTTTGATATGAGGAAAATATTGTCATGATTGGGCGTAATACATCCACATGGAAAGCAGAAACAAACCTACCTTATCTGGGTCAAGTTGATCATGTGCTTTGGCGTTCTTTGTCAGAAAAGAACACAAGGTATTCTTAAATGATGATAGTCCAGTGTAATCATGGTATTTCAATATATCAATGTCTCTTTTAGAAGGTGGCTCTATAGTGGACAGCTAAACACAAAATGAAAGCAAAGATAAAATAATAACTCCGGATCCGACTGAAATTTTAATGCAACGATCGTTTTACTAGAACCGCTTGATCTTTCTTGCTGTGAGTCAAGCACCAAGTAATGCAAATGATTTACGCGATTAAAGAACTGAGGTAAAAATTACCTGGACAAAGCTAAACGCAAACTACCTGAAGCCTAGTAAATCTGGCATCAACGTCCCTCTCAGGGGAGAGCGTTGAAATGTAGTGTAAGAAATCAAGTCATTAAAACTCACAACGTGTATAAGCAAACCCAAATCTTATTAGAATCCGATGTTGAGATCAATCGGTCTTTTACCGACCTAACCATCTCCACATTGGACTTTACTCATTTTGAGCAAAACCAATGGGCTAAACTCATACATGTCGCAGCGTGTTAACATTACCAAAATAGTTTAAAGTAAAATAACTTGTGTTGGGCTTGTTATGCTTTATGAACTTAACCAGATATGAACTGAAAATTGATTTGACACTACTAATTGCTAACAACACAGTCAGATATATATCTGTTTGATCAGTATCTACAGCAGGTTTCATCAAATTTGGTGCAGTTGTTTCAGAGTAATGACTAATTATGAAACTTCATTAAATATGAAAATGAGCTTCATTAACTTGACACTGCTCAATACTTCTCAGTATAATGAGATATCTATCAGATGGATATATGTAGCAGGTATCATCAAATTTGGTGTTTGAGTTGCAGATCACTAATTACAAAAAATTATTAAATAAGCAAATGAGTAGATACTTGACATAACACTAACAGTATCATCATAATGTTCTGATTTTGTCGTCAGTCAAGAGGTTAATGAAATTTTGTGCAGTATTTCTTGATATATGTTGACATCTTCATAATTGTCTCAATAGCAAACCATTATATGAAAGAAAATGATATTTCATAACTTCATTAATGTAGAAACCAAACTAACAAAAATCTGATCATTTTTGCAATTAATATGGTACCAGTTTACCAAATCTGACTTGAATCCGTTCAGATGTTTTTGAGTTATATTGTAAACAGACAGACAAACAGACACACTCATATACACAGAGGTAGACAGCGAGACATCCTGTGTCATTAGCTCACGTGTGTGAACACATGAGCTAAAATCAACTTGACCGAGCATCGGCAGAAATTGATGGCAAAAAGTTTATCATCGATTGGCACAGACTAAACAAAATAGAAAGTGCAAGGTACTGGAGATCTGGTATTATATTTCATAAATTGCAAACATTCTGACATATTGTTGACATATATTCTTGAACATTTATACTAGAATGCAATTTTGATTCCAACAAAGTGACTTCTTTCTCAGTTGTTGTCACTTACTAGGACACACCTTCGTTTGCATCGATTAAATCATCGAGTCGATTAAATATAATGTCGTTAATAGACCACCCACCTTCTCAGCGACTATGTCATGAGAAATTGTATTCTCAGCTCTGCCAGCATCGATAATGCCCTGCGAAAAAGGACATGACCATCAATAAAAACCTCATTTAACCATGTCAATTATGCTACTACACGTCCATGTTTTATCCAAAATTTCTCACATGTCATACTGGTGGCATAATGAAATAGATTTTAACAGGCAAATGTCATTAACAAGGACAACAGTTCGGTGCAGTTATTTTGATTCCTAAGCTGAGATGTAGCTGTAGGAAATGACATGCAAGACTTTAGTTTTTTACAATATTGTAGTCGGTGAGATGTGGAACTGAAGTTCATTGGAGAAACAGTTATTCTGGCAGGTTCAATACTTCTTTGATGGAAGCTGGTGAAACGTGACTGATACATTATAGGGTCCCCTTTCTAGTGAACATACTGGATAATGTACTTCACAACAGAAACGTTCACGGCTAAAAAATCAGTTTTATCCAATTCTGGACGAATACATAATCTTACTACCACAAATGCAAAGTCTGGCCAAGGAATTCAATGTGCATGTCGTCCATTTCTGTTGTTGTCTAGTGGGCATACATACAACGTTGGGGACGGTATAGTCACAGATTAGGCCATGTACAGAAAATTCTGTTTGCCGTCCTTGGATTTTGAAAAACCTACCAGCCAGCCAATAAAATAAACAAACACAGAAAAAAACATAGATCGATCGCATAAACTTTCCAAATTAAATCATATGGTACGTTTACAATGCAGTGTTTCCTGTGCTCTTCAATTCATTAAATACGTTGAAAGCAATGCTTGGAAACACAAGTTATACAAATAATTCATGACTCCCCATCGCCCCACACACATATTGCTTAAGTAAAGCTGCACACAAACACATCTAGACGGGCTCAATAGAATCCCACAAAAATATTGTCAGATTTTTTTTCAATTGACCCTCTTTACAAACACACAAGGTGTTAATGTTCAAATTTCCCCTTCTGGCTTGCTATAATTTTGAAATTACCCCTCAAAGGGATTGGATAGAAATTACAGGTGGATAGCAATATTTTTGCGCAAGCGTGTGTGTACAAAATTTTGATATTTTGATTTAACTGATAATCAGCTGTTGATAATGTTGATTCACTCATAGAGAGTCGAGAAACGTTTCTCGACTGCCTATGATTCACTATACATGTAGTCTATGAGAAAACGTTATCTATGCATTTATAGATATTTGATAATTGACATAAAAGTACTTAATTGGAATAGGATTGTTACAACTGGTATGTGGACAAAAAATTTGACTTTAGAATTTCACCAAATAATATTCATCTACTATACATTGGAGTCTATGTGAAAATATGAATATTTTTTCCCAAAGGTAAACTAAATGAATTTGTGCTCTTATAGATGTTTGGTAATTGATACAATTGTACTTGATTCAAATAGGGTATGTGAACGTTCAGATGTTGACAACAATTATGAAATTGGAATTTCACCTAAAAGTAATATTTCACTTTTCATGGTAATAGTATTCTACAGGTAACTGTTAATAATTTCCCCGACAAAATTGCTATATCTCTAATATGTAAGTAATAGGGATTGTTCATTGCCCTCAGGGAGCTCGATTTACAAAAAGACAAGCCTCGGAGTCGCCAAAGCAAGATGTTCATGTGACAGATAATTAGACTGATGTTCAGATTTACAGTTAAATGACTTCAGAGAATGAAATCATGCTTCGAATCATTTTTGTCTCCCAGAATATTTCTTAACACTGAAACTGCTTTTTGACGGGACGGATACTTATGAAAATTAAGTGACCCCCCCCTCTGAGCTGTTTGAAAAGACTGACCCCCCCATGCAGTTTTCAAATTTAAGGTGACCTCCCTGGATTTTGCCGGCCCATCCCGGCCGTAATAACTGAACGCTCCCTTAGGCCAAAGAAAGTATATATGTGTTTCCGTCAAGCGGTCCTAGCCTATTTGAAAGCAACCGACCCTAAACTACCTGTCAAATTTGTAAAGATTACGCATGTGTTTGCAAAAATTTGCTATTGACGAACCGAAACCCACCTGAAATATAATATGGCAAAACGTTTAACTGACTGACCGTATTTTCTGAAGGCTTGATGACGGAAACAAAATGATATCAAACGTTTAACTGACTGACCGTATTTTCTGAAGGCTTGATGACGGAAACAAACATGACTAATCAACTTGAAAAACATATCATTATATCAAAAACTGGCAGATGGTTTGGGATAAATTATGACCAGTACTGTGTTGGTAAACATTGCTACGTACGTTTGGATTGGACTCTGCGTTATAAGGATTTTTCAAGAACTTGCCAAACCCTATTCCGACCACGCTATTCTTTGTAGACGTGATTCTTTTAGACAACATTATATACTCTGCACAGCGTGGGTACAGCTTAGGCGACAGTACAATATGACTTAATCTGCAAGGAAAAAATGTTTTTCAATATTAACAACTTACATTCGACCAAATTAAATATAAAATGCCTGTACCACAGTAACGTGCTTTCGAAAATCAGGGTTGGTAGGGCGGAGGATTTTCTTTTCTTTTTGTTCCGGACGCATAAAATATGGTAAAATTTAGAGAATTCTGAAAAAGCACAAAACATTCAGTTTTCTTGGGTCGGTTGAGTCATCGGAAACACATTTCTTTTTATTTGACCTTTTTTATCAGAGTTGTTATACTTTTTGTAATATGTTAACTGTACTTGGAAGAAGCACATTTCAACATTTCGATTACTCTCTGTTGATGGAATGTTTTAACTTTTCCCTATAACGTACAGAGTAAATTTAAATTACTGGTCTACATTTGACATTTTAAATTCGAAAAAAACTAAATTTCGCCAAATTTTCTAATCTTGATGAAATTCAAAACGGCTACAACAAGCCGTGACATGTTGATGTTGCCAATTTTTATTAAAACCTTCCTGCTAAGAAAATGAAGAATGTAAGCGTTTGAGCCTTGCAGTTGCTGCCCATCAATAATAAATGCCAGTCTAGTAAGGCCGAATAAATAAAATGTGTTTCCGGTGTGTCCCGACCCTAGTCTTTTTTAATTTAAATTTTCTAAATCTTATCGTATTTTAGGGATCTCAGCCAACAAAAATAGAGATGAAAATTCCTCCGACCTACTTACCCTAATTTTCTGAGGCATGTTACCGGAAACACTAAATTTCTTTTACATGGCCTAATCAGTCTGAGTGTCGATAAATATGATTATTAGTGTCGTCAGAGTTAAAAATCATCCTACAAAAACATGCTAAAAATTGCAACGGGCGGTCGAAAGGGGTCAGCATAAGGCATACAAGCGTCCCAAGTGTAGCTATGTAGCTAGGTCAGACTCAAAAGTCTTATTATAATTGACGAATCGCAAAACGGCGAAATAACAAAATGAAGGAGTACAGAAACTGAAAAATAGAGACATTCATACATTTATAGAGAAATAAAGAAACTGAAACACAAGTGATGTGACACAGTTTTTCCTCATAAAATGTAATTAAAATTATTTGACTACATCGATTTTTGTGTTTGTGCCAAATCGATTTTACTGTTGCTCCTATCAGTTTTTCGATACACTAAAATGCATTTGGTTGTAACAGACGTTGCTTTACATTGACATCATAAGTACTGCTTTTGTAGCCTCTTGTCGATCGCAAAGTTCAACCTATGCACACACAATGTTAGCCACAGCGGGACACTCGCCATACTTGTAGGGCGATTGAACCACATGATTAGATGAACCACATGGATGCAGAGTTAAGCGATGTCCAAAGTCATAGAACTTTAGTAAGACATTAGACAGAAAAACTAAGATAACTTACACGTCAAAATGATGTGCACCCGGACAGTTTGAATGTTGGCAACTGAGTAACATTATCGGCTGATAGCCCATAAAACATGAGTAGTGACCTGTATTCATTCAGCAGGCTAGAGGTCACAAGCTCGTCACGAGCGTGCGATTCTATTAACCTACGTGCTATGTAGCTAGGTCAGACTAAAAGGTCTTCTTATAATTGAAGAATCATAAAACGGCGAAATAACAAAATGAAGGAGTAAAGAAACTGAAAAATAGAGACATTCATACATTTTTAGAGAAATAAAGAAACTGAAACACAAAAAATAAATCCGATAAACCGCAAAAGAGGCGGTCGATTTGCAACATCAATAATACTTTATTTGACATTGACATTGACATTTGAACATTGGACTTTCAAAGAATACGTCTTAACCTTTATAAATAATCATCTTATGCAAAATTTTAAGTAATTCGAAGAAAAAGACATCAAATGTCATTATAATACGCTTAGCTCGAATGTGGCCATCTGATTGGCTGGGGCCAGTGTTTCTATTCTCAGCAATAAGACGTGTGTAACAGTGGCCGCATCTTGCTTTCTTACAGTTGTGCAAAAAATGGTGCCCCATCCCCAAAGACATGCATGACATTTCCTGACACAATTTCAGTACATATGGTCTGTTGGTTCGACAGTTTAAGGTTTTTAATGATTAAATTGGATCTTTTGGAAAATCCAATATTGTGGCCAAGGTCTGGTGACCGCTCGTGATTCATTGAAACATTTGAAAGAACAGAGAACATGATTGCTACTCATCAAATTTCAAAAGGACCTGATGCTAGGTCAGTAGTAGAAGCCAATTTAAGGTTGTAAGGAAAATGCAATGTGGCCGCCAGATCACTGACTTGTTAAAACATTCATGGGTCAGGTGCACCACCTGTCATTGGCCTCAATCACTGCGCCACGTTTGAGAAGTGTACATGTAGCACTTTTCCAGATCTCGGCTGGCCAAGAATTGGCAGCAGCAGAAGAAGAAAGAAGAAGCAAAAAGCCCCAACTCAACCAAAGGGGGTCCGCCAATAGGTTTGGACCCCTAATTAATACACTTTCAGTGATTTTAACAAGTATTGCCTAGCGGAAAAGAAGCTCAAGCCTGATGTAATACAGAAACTGTACTATTGAAGACATTGATATTCAATATTGTATTATCAGCATACACCGTTGCAATAGCTGTAATACCAGTGTTATGTCAGTTAGGTTCTGATTTGCCCATTTTAAATGCATTCAGATTGGTGCTTCACACACTGTGCTCTAAAATGATATCTATACAAATGTATGTTATTTTGTCTTCTGACACAATCTATGACTGGTCATTTACCGAGCAGTTCTCTCTTTTCCTATAAGTACCTTGCGAATAAAGAAATACCACCTAAATGTATATTAGATTTATATCATCGGGAAAATTCCCACATTCCTACCTTAGTGAATGAAACATAACAAAATGAGTTACACCATGTTTGCCAGTAACTGTGCATGTATTAATTGCTTTACAGTATTTAGTTTGCTGGCCAAGTATGGTTTTCATAATTTAGTAGTTGATTTTAGAACTCGAATTCGACTGACGAAACATTTGATTTAAACATTCAATCCCATCATTGTTAATTCGTAATATGTATTGGCTAGTTTTGTCGGTGACACAAAGTAATTAAGAAGAAACCATCCAAACAGGTTTTTGTGTTTCCAAATGTATAAGCCTGTTATATGGTACCCCGGCTTGAAAAACTAAATCAGCTAGGGATGTTATGAAAGGTCATCAGCTGGCAAGCATGCACTTTTAGAGAATTCTGAAAATGCACAAAAAAATTTAGTCGGTATTTCTGAGATCGATTGAGTCACCGGAACACATTTCTTTTTATTTGGCCTTATCAGAGCTGTTATATTTTTTTTAATATTGTTACTGTACTTTGAAGAAGCAAATTTCAATATTTCGATTACTCTCTGTTGACGGAATGTTTTAACTTTTTCCCTATAACGTAGAGAGTAAATTCAAATTACTGGTCTATATTGACATTTTAAATTCGAAAAAAACCCTAAATTTCGCCAGATTTTCTAATTTTGAAATTCAAAACGGCTACAACAAGCCGTGACATGATGAAGTTGCCAATTTGCTAAAAAAATGAAGAATGTAAGGGTTTGAGCCTTGCAGTTGCTGCCCATCAATAATAAATGCCAGTCTAGTAAGGCCGAATAAATAAAATGTGTTTCCGGTGTCCCTACGTACCTTAGAAAACCCCACCGCCCCTAGTCTTTTTGTTTGGCATTTTTCAAAACATTTTGATTAAATTTTCTAAATCTTATTGTATTTTATGGGTCTCAGCTACCAAATATAGAGATAAAAACTCTTCCTACCTACTTACCCTAATTTTCAGAGGCATGTTACTGGAAACACTAAATTTCTTTTATATGGCCTAATCAGTCTGAATGTCGATAAATATGAGTATTAATGTCGTCAGAGTTAAGAATCACCTTCAAAATTGCGAAAGGTCACAGGCGAAGAATTGAGGCGTCCAAGCACCTATACCTAACTATGAATGTCTAGTGATTGAATGTATCGGTAAAATTTGTGATTTGAGCATAATTTACAAAAACATAAACATTCGATCCCGCCCGTGAATGTCCAAGGTGAACGGGATTAACTTGATCCCGGGTATCAAGTCCCTGGCCCTTAAGAATCATCTTACAAAAAACATGCATTCAAAATTGCAATGAGCGGTCGTATTTTAAATTTGAAAAGGGGTCAGCATAACGTATCCAAGCGTTCATGAAAGCTTATTTCAATTTCAATCAACAATGTGACGTACAAAAGTGCAGAACTAGGCCAGGTAAGGTTCAAGAGTTCACAAAGCGGACAAAGCGTACCACTTCAAAATACTGCAGTGTCACTTACAGTGCGGCGTAGGGACTGGATTATGCAGTTGTGTTAACCTTCGTGTGATTGATGTTTGTCGGCTGCAATTACATCCATCTCTAGTATCACATCACACATACATACACAACCAAATATATTTTAGTGTATCGAAAAACTGATAAGTTACAGTAAAACCGCTGTGGTACAACACCAAAATCGAAGTGGTTAACAGTATTTAATTACATTTTACAAGGAGAGGCTGTATCTGTTGAAACTTGTCTATTAAGAGGTCGGACGAAATCAAAACAACACCACCTGATCCACCCCATCCTCAAACACAGATACACGTCTGACCTCCTGCTTGACAATGTTTCAAAAAATGCCGACGAAGGTGATTCCTCTATTACCGCTGGCTGATAATTGTGCCTGACAGTCATGTGACACAGTTTTCCCCATAAAATGTAATTAAAAAATTGTTGACATCATCGATTTTAGTGTTTATACCACTCGATTTTACTGCTGCCCCTATCAGTTTCTCGATACACTAAAATGCATTTAGAGGTAACCAACATTGCTTTACATTGACATCGTAACTACTGCCTTTGTAGCACTTTGTCGATCGCAGAGTTCAACCTATGCACACACAATGCCAGCCAAAGCGTGACACTCGCCATACTCGTAGGGCTATTGAACCACATAATTAGCGCGGTACCCGTTAACACGTATGCCTACGCAGATTGGTGTACACAGCCTCACAGGGATGCAGAGTTACGCGATGTCAGCATGTACTTAATCTCCGAAGTCGTTATAGAACTTTAGTAAGATAGTAGATAGAAAAACGAAGGTAACTTACGTGTCAAAAATATGTACACCGTGACAGTTTGAATGTTGGCAACTGAGTAAGATGATCGGCTGATAGCCCATAAAACATGAGTAGTGACCTCTATTCATTCAGCAGGCCAGAGGTCACAAGCGCGTCACGAGCGTGCGATTCTATTAACCTACGTGCTATGTAGCTAGGTCAGACTAAAAGGTCTTCTTATAATTGACGAATCGCAAAACGGCGAAATAACAAAATGAAGGAGTAAAGAAACTGAAAAATAGAGACATTCATACATTTTTAGAGAAATAAAGAAACTGAAACACAAAAAATAAATCAGACAAACCGCAAAAGAGGCGGTCGATTTGCAACATCAATAATACTTTATTTGACAGTGACATTTACATTTGAACATTGAACTTTCAAAGAATTCGACTTACCCTTTATAAATAATCACCTAATGCAAAGTTTTAAGTAATTCAAAGAAAAAGCGATCAAATCTCATCGTAATAAGCTTAGCTCGAATGTGGCCATCTGATTGGCTGGGGCCAGTGTTTCTATTCTCAGCAAAATAACAATGGCCGCATCTTGCTTTCTTACAGTTGTGCAAAAAATGGTGACCCATCCCCAAAGACATGCATGACATTTCCTGACACAATTTCAGTACATATGGAATGTTGGCTCGAGAGTTTAAGGTTTTTAATGATTTAATGGGATCTTTCGGAAAGTCCAATATTGTGGCCAAGGTCTGGTGACCGCTCGTGATTCATTGAAACATTTGAAAGAACAGAGAACATGATTGCTACATATCAAATTTCAAAAGGACCTGACCCCTAGGTCAGTAGTAGAAGCCAATTTTTTGCTCACGTGTTTACACACGTGGGCATATGTCGCAGCGATGTCTGTCTGTCTGTCTGTCTGTGTGTGTCTGTCTGTCTGTCTGTCTGTCTGTCTGTCTGTTGGTCCGATATCTCAAAAACGGCTTATCAGATCAGAATCAAATCTGGTACATATATTCAGTTAGCAAATGGCAAGAACTGATTAGTTTTTGGTGGGTGTGGCTTGCATACTTTTTGCTCAGTTGCATAATTAATGATTTTAGAAAAAACGGATATATATTAAAACGACTACACACAATTTGATGAGATTTGCTACAAATGTTGATCACACCAAGATATATCAGCTGTTGGAAGCATTAAGGGGTGACATGAAAGATAGTTGCTAATTTGCATATTTTAATGAACTTTCCTAATTAGGGATATGTCTGATTTGACTCGATCAAACTTGACCAAACTTGGTATGTATATTAAAGATACCATGATTTAACATTATTGAAAGTCATTAAGCGTTTTAACTTTAGCCAATTCCTAATTTGCATATTTAATGAACTTTCCTAATTAGGGATATACGGTATGTCTGATTTGACTCGATCAAACTTGACCAAACTTGGTATGTATATTAAAGATACTATTATTTAACATTATTGAAAGTCATTAACCGTTTTAACTTTAGCCAATTCCTAATTTGCATATTTAATGAACTTTGCTAATTAGGGATATATATTTGAATTGACTGGACCGACGTTGATGAAACTTGCTACATGTATTTGGAGCTACTATGATACAACATTTTTGAAAGTCTTTAAGCATTTTTACTTCAGCCAATTCCGAATTTGCATATTTAATGAACTTTCCCATTTAGGGATATACTGGTATATCTGAATTAACTTGATTGTAGTTGTTGAAACTTGCTATATACATCAAAGATACTGTGATATAACATTATTGAAAGTCAAAAGACATTTTTAATTCAACCAATTCCTAATTTGCATATTAAATGAATTTTCATAATTAGGGATATTTATCTGAATTGACTTGATCAAAATTGATGAAACTTGCTATGTACATTAAAGACACTATAATACAATATTATTGAAAGTCATTAAGCATTCCTCTTCAGCCAATTGACTGGCTTTGACTTACAGTGATTCATATACTGTATCACTTCATACAATATTTAGACAATTTTGGGACCAATCCTGACGGGTGTAGCATGCTAGCAGGGTACGCTTACCCATTCCGGACACCTGGTACCACCATTAACTATCAGTGGTTCAGGATGGTCCTACTTAAATTTGTAAATCTCAAATGTCCCATGGACCTAGCAATGTATTACCTTGAATGAAAATGATTATTGGACCAGTTTAATGTCATATTGTTCATTATGTTGATCATAATACTTTCAATGAAGTTGCAAACATGTGGCAAAGGTTCAAATTTACACATAACTGCAATACATAATGAAACACGTGAGCATTTACAGTTCATATCTGGTAGGTTATAGGGAAAATGCAACTGGCCGCCAGATCACTGACTTGTTAAAATATTCATGGTTCAGGTGCACCACCTGTCATTGGCTTCAATCACTGCGCCACGTTCAGGAAGTGTACATGCAGCACTTTTCCAGATCTAGGCTGGCCAAGAATTGGCAGCAGCAGAAGAAGAAAGAAGAAGCAAAAAGCCGCAGCAAAACCATACTGTGCTCTTAAATGATATCTATACAAATGTATGTTACTTTGTCTTCTGACACAATTTATGGTAGTACTTGTCTCTTATAAGTACCTTGCGAATAAAGGAATACCACCTATATCATGTATATCAGATTTATATAATTGGGAGATTCCCATATTTCTACCTTAGTGAATGAAAAGCGACAAAATTAGTTACACCATGTTTGCCAATAACTGTGCGTGTATTAATTGCTTAACAGTATTTATGTTGCTGGCAATTCAAAATATGGTTTTCATAATTTAGTAATAGATTTTAGAACCCGAATTCGAGTGACGAAACATTTGATTTAAAAATTCAATCCCATCATTGTTAATTCGTACATGTATTGGCTAGTTTTGTCGATGACACAAAGAAATTTAGACGAAACCATCAAAACAGGTTTTTGTTTCCCAACGTATAAACCTGTTATATGGTACACTGGCTTTGAAACACTAAATAAACCAGGGATGTCATGAAAGGTCATCAGCTGGCAAGCATGCCCTTTCCCTTAATAAGACGCATTGGTCTAAAAAATAGCAAAATACTTGTAAGTCATTTTGACAAATGTATTTTTCTGCATGGATTGTGACATTAATTGGGCACTGCACACTTTTATGTCTGAGAATTACTTTCCAACACATGATATAACAAAGTATACATGATTTCGTAATATTTTATTTGAAAAACTGTAGGAGAATTTTAACATACATATCTCTGATCTCGATTTATAGAAACATATTCATATTTAACATGTAATTGAACAGCCACAACAAATTTTGTTTATGCTCCGTTAGAAACCAATTTTTATGACTTTTTTCAGATTTATTGCAATTATGGCCAGAGACGTTTCCTTTTACCATATCTGAATAAATTTGGTCAAGTGTCTGAAAAAATCTCTGACTGTAGTATTTTCAGATTCTGAAACAAATAAAAACATTACCTAGGTTACCACCCGAATTTGTATCAAAATGCGTTGAAACATAGTATTTATATTTTAACACATAACATACGTACTCTTGACTCTTTGAATCTTTTCTTTAGACAACTTATTAATAACTCTAATTTGAAATATTTTAACTTTGTAGGTAATGTTTGTGACCAATTTGACTTTTCTAGTGCGGTAAATAGTGCGTTTTAGATGAAAATGTTCACATTATAGTAGGTATACAAATCAGTAAATGTACGTAATTCAGCAAAATATCATAAACATAAAATACTTTTTACATTCTCAAACGTTTTGCGGGTTGGGGAATGATTTGGAAAATGTATGCCCTCTTATTAATCATGTTTATGTTCATAATTTTACCAAAGTGCATCAACTTTTCTTCTGTCACATTTCTTGAACAGAAGTTTTTGTCGACAGTTAGCCGAACAACGATTCTTCGTATGTCCTTTATCTCTTTCTTCTCATTTCAAAGTATGTACCAATCCGGTGAAGAACTGTGCGAAAAAAGAAAAAATGCATGCTTACTATTGAAATGTATGGAAAACACAACGTTGCACAATTCGACACTTGAATAAAAAGACAGTTACAGCTTGGTTTGAATTCTACAGATAAAAGTTGTGACAGGCACAGTTTAAAATGGTATCGAGCATTGCAAAACAATTCTATATTATGTAGAGTGGTGGTTGCAAAGTGAAACAAGTCACCGTTGATGACACAGTCTCCACTTGGTAATGGATACTTTGATTACGAGTCCTTGGAGAGGATAGAGTCCTGCTCATTATAATGGCCGGTTATTAAGAATGAGTTCCATGGTGGTGTAAACGTAAAACCAATGCTGGCTGCCACCCTTACTACAGGGACATTAAGTAAGTCAATTAGTAATTAATACACAGAATCAGTGTTTGATCTAGGACTTCAAAAATAGGGGCCATCGTGGGCCCACTCCCTTGAAAAAAAGGGGCCATTGGCAAAAAAAGGGGGCCATGCTGGGCCCCTTGCAATTTTTAAAGAGGGCCCTTGTTGATCCCAACCAGCGGATAAAAAGTGGTCCCCCAGAATTATTAATCAAATTAAAATTGCAATTAATTGTTTTAAAAGGCTTATAATGGACAGATTGGGTTGCCAGGCAACATTTGCAAAGACAGATTCCACTGTGCTAAAGGAATTGACAAAAAGGTGCAGTAGCTGTAACTGTTGATATTTTTCTTTCTGTGTGTCATCCAACAACGGCAGTTTTCTATTGAGCTTGAAGTCATTTCACTAGCATTCAGTTTATCAACTACGTTTTAGTTATTCACGTTTTAGTTGTAAAGTAAACCCTTATTGTTCACAACTTAATTTAGATTCAATTGTCAACAATATCACTGCTAGAAATAGAGTGGATATACAGACTTTGTTGACAAACTTGATTTTTTAAGAATTACAAAAACCATTTTGATACTCAGAATAAAAACACTGAAAGCAGCCTATTAAAAGTGACAGCTACTGTCCCTTTAATCAAATAATATGAAGTTACTGCAGTGACTGGCAGTTCACCCGCAAGAAGGATCTCTACAAAAAGACAGACGTACAGGTGAGTCAACATTTAATAACACACTTTTATTCGTTTTTTTTTTTCAAATTTTGACCATTTTCTCAACTCAATACTGATGATTATGCATTTGTTTTATTGCAGACATGTACCATCAGCTACCATTCATGTGTCCATAGTACAGCCAGTGCCATTGTGACAGCCACTTCACCTGAGAGAAGAAATTATGATTTTTTTTATTGAGCTGTAAACACTGAAATGCCAAATCTGATTTTAATAAAATATTCACCCTAACATGTACCATTTCTGAATTAATTTTAAGTAAAGAGTAAAGGAATAAATAAAAAGAGGGGGTAAATAAATTAAAAAAATAAACTATTAAAACTGTTTAATACTAGATTTTGGTATCCGGAGAAATAATAGATTTGAGAGTGTGTCCTTTATCTTATATTTCTTCAAAATTTCAAGTTTAGAGTAAAGGACTAAAATAAAATTTGGGGGTTCACGTAAATAAGTTGAAAAAAATAAATTATCAAACCTGTAAAATGCTAGATTTACGCATACTAGAGAAAAATTAAACTGAGACAAAAACACACTCACTCTCTTCTCTATTTGTTTGATGACAGAAATATGAAATATCTAAACCGTTTTTGTACGACTGGAAACCCCACGTGGCTACCACGCTGGTATGCGAATCACTGCCAAACGAATAAATAAACAAGTGACTTGTCCTCGGAAACTCGCAGCCAGTTTACAAACATAACCATTCCCTACCACTCGGATATTTTGATCACCCCAAGAAATGTCAGAAATTAGCGTCCACGACACCATGCACTGAATACCAGTCCCGGCCACTCCATCATGTAAAATAGTTATACCGTATAAGCATTGCTTGCTATTTGATCATAACGTACTACAGTCTAAGCTTACATATGGTAGCCTTACATATCGAAGTCAACGGTAAAATTCCCAAAATTGTATTCACCTGCGGGGTGCGGTTGTGTTGCGAACCGGTAGCATCGGTCTGCGTGCCAGTTTCTGACACTTCCATCGTTGTACCTCCTTCATCGTCGGGCGTGGGTGCACGGTGAGGAGACAACCCGACGGCTTTACAGATAAGCCACGGCATAGTAACCATCGTACCGCTGGGCATAGCTAGCTAGCTACGCATGGCCTTCTGCCACGTCCCGTCAAAGACGTCATCCCAACTTACGTCATTGTCGCAAAATGTCGTGATTGAATATATACCACGTTACGGTAAATCCTCGTGTTGTCGTAGAGCATGGGCGTAAAACATAGTGGCCTGGCAGAAACAAACTACCAGGCGCCGGTCTTGGAATATTGCGCCCGAAATGGCGCCATGGCCTGTGAAAATAGCGCCATAGCTGATTTTTTTTGCGCAAAATGCGCAATGGCGCACTCTAGATCAAACACTGCAGAAATGTTGCCAAACATTTTTGTATTCTGTTATAACACTTACAGATTGTACCACATTTCATAAACAATTCCGCTGAGTGTCAATAAAATGTCTTACAGCACTGGGAGATGAACATCTGTACCAACTTTCATCAAATTTGATGAAGTATTTCTGGACATATCACTCAGATTAGGCAAGTTCGTTAAAATATGTAAATTAAAAAGTGTCTTTACTCAATGTCAAAGCAATGTGAACTCAACATCTGAACCAAGTTTCATGAAATTTGATGAACTAATTGCGAACCCTTATTGCGAAAATTCATTAAATATTCATATCAGCATTTAATTGACATTACACCACTTCATATGTTTGCACATCATAACACTACGGGATGATCAGCATCTGTACCAAGTTTCATCATATTTGATTCCGCATTCCAGACATATCACACTACTTATGAAAGTTCATCAAATATGCAAATAAGCAATTAATTGACAAGATATTGCTTAATGTCTACACACAGTATTACAGTACTGAGAGATTTACATCTCTACCATGTTTTATCAAATTTGATGTAGTTTTCTGGAGATAGCCCACTTATCAGGAAAGTTCACTAAATATGCACCATTAGCAATTAATTCGCATGACACTGCTTAGTGTCTTTGTGCACTATCATGAGACTCTGTGCTGATGATAATTCATCAAATATGCAAATAAGCAATTAATCGATGCAATCCTGACATATCTCATTGTGTGCTATTAGATCTCAGTGTGATGAACATCTTTTCCAAAGTTTCAAGTGCAGTCGCTCTAGAAACACAGCTATTTTTCTAAGTAATGTCAACGACATAGTCCCCGCTTTTTAAATAAAATGGCTGTCACACGGCCATATTGAACTGGATCACAAGTAGCCTTAGTGAGTTGAATGACAACACAGTACATCATATCAAACACGAATCCATTTCACAAAAGTGCCAGTCTGTAGCTACATCGCACACACATGTAGTAAGAAAATGATCATATAGTGCTCATGTATTATGAAAATTAAATAAAACCCTGAGTTTGTAGTGCTAATTGTTTACAAAAATTTGGAAATACAATCCTGTGTGACAAATGTATCTTGGAACATACAGCATAAGTTTACATTAAGTGATAAATCAAGCAGGATGATCTGGCTAAAACAACCTAAATATTCATCTGAAAGCACTGATCTTGTTAGAAGGCAACGTGCTCAGTGAGAAGTGTAAGTGTTCGTTGCTGCATGAACGGTTCATAAGTTACTAAGGTGGTTCATAAGGTGTTTGTCAGTAGATATAAGATCTGTATATTTAGTACCATTCTTCCCAGTGATCACAAATACCATGCCGTTTACAACATCTAATAAATGAATGATATTAACACCTTTAAGGATTCAAAATTGTGATGTGTTCATTGCGTACACGACAACATTCCTAAAGCAAGAGGAAAGAATCGGAGCTAGGAGAACCCATTTACACCCATATATATATATAATATATATATATATATACATATATATATATATATATAAATATATATATATATATACTCTATATATATTATATATATAATATATTATATATATTCTAATATATAATATGTATGTATCTGATTGGTGTGAGTCAGGCTTGATATGTCTTGTTAACACATAAACAAATCAATAACAAAAGGTCTCATTTTATCAGAACTCGTGTTCGGTTGGCGAACACTTGGTGTACAAAATCAGTAAATGCAGACTCTGACATGGTAAACATGCATAAAGAATACTCCCGCTGGTTTGGTTATTATTTTAAATGTGTTTGCAAAATTAGTCAATTCATATACATATCATTATGATGTCCTGTATTGAGTGTGGCTGTATTCAGATTATGCTTACTTTGTCGTTTGAAAAGTGTCCAACCTGTATTACTCAACCTTTTCTAATCCATTAAAGTCATTAAAAACTCAAGGGTAAGGAATGTTTGAAACAAAAGTATCGCTAACTTGATCTTGTATGTCTCTGGGAAGAGCAAAGATAAGCCTGAACCATCCTGGTTCCTTGCAGTAGAACCCTTGCCCGGGTGCGATTAAGACACCAGCATCGATGAGCTCAAAAAAACCTCTGTCTCCGCTTCAAATGTCATTGGAGATACAATCTGTATAGAAATTTAATGTCTAAGTAATGAACTTTGATTGCATTTATGTAGCATAAGGTGAAGGACAACAGGCAGTGTTGATAAATTTGAACATTCTGTAAAATCATTCAGACATTTACAACTGCTCCTTTAACGACACTGCAAGACAAGTTTAAGTGTGGTGTGTGTATGTGTATGTACTAAATACGAGAAGGGTATTATTTAAGAATTAAATAAGCCAGATTACTGTTCTTTTCTCAAGGTACAATAAGCTCCAAAGACACATATTGTAACTCTCAAATTTTCATAATTCGTGTACCACCTGTGAGAGCCCATTTTAAAGGGTTTAGAGTAAGCAAAATTTTAACCTTGTAAGTTTCTGCGAAAATCAAAAAATTAATTTTCCTCATCGATTTACACAGGGATGGTAGCCATTGTGGATTTCACATCGGTAAATGGTAGAACATTTGCTACTCTAGTACCCAAAAATGGCCCCTGATATTTATTCTTGATTTGCTAAGAGCATGGAGTTTCAGTCAGGAAAATTTTAGCGAAAGTGAAGTCTTTAACTTCGAGGCGCATACTACCGTTAAGACAGACGAACAGTTGAGATAATATGTTGTTCTGAATGTATCCACTTATCAAATGCTTAACATGGTTATCTGTCGTCCATTAATTTTGTAAGACAGACAACTCGCAATATTGTACAGTTATGATATTCAGCTGCTTATATTCAATATCGGAAATGTTAGAAATAATTTGGATTAGCAAGTAACTGTTTCTTTTACGTCACAGTCTACAGAAGGTTTTTCATAAATAGTTACGATTTCCTGATCAAGAAAGAGTATGAAATCAGTAATATGACATTGCAACAAACATAGATGTTCAAACTGAATGATAGTCGACAGAAACTCACCTTTCTAAAGTCTGCCCAGATATAGAGTCCTGCTGACCTTACAAGGTGTGGTATCCCTAGCTTCGTTAATCCTTTCGACATGACTTCATGAGCATCCCTAAGTCTCTTGCGATTTGTTGGTAAATATGTTTGCACCACCCATTCTGTAATCATTCAAGTTCATATCTTGTAACAAGTCTTATGAGTTTCCATAGCAATTGATGTTTCTTTGAATTGATATGATAAATCCAATGCCACAAAACTGATTACTTATTATTTCTGTCATTGGATGTATACTTTTTAAATACTCTGTATGTCAATTGATTGATTTTTTTTATTTCTTAGTGATCGACAGCATAGGGGAAATTGTTATCTATTATCTGATATAAAATTTAATGTGTTACCTGACAATATGATATCTTTTATACACAAGTATAAAAATGCATTTTTATAAATATCGGTATCAGCAAACATATAATAATCCGTTTGATGAAATCACGCTTCCGATTACAGTGGACGAATTCACTCTTTCTTGAGTTTTTTAAATAATTTTTACTCATATTGAAAATGGTTTGTGTTGCTTGACTTCTTGAAAAAGGCCAAAATAGGCCTACTAGTTAGCTGTGCATAACCTTAACTCTGCTTTCATCCAGACAAGGTTAAATATTCAGTGGAACATTGTACGGTTTGCACAAAAACAAATCAACTTCAGCGCACAACGCTCGCCATGCATAGCAGACCCTGTACACTGTTACGATATGTCTAGACCGCATGCAAGCTTGGTAACGAAAAACTAAAATGCCTGTGCCTATCAAACATATTAGGATAGTAGCTTTATATTGTGCCCATAACACGATTGGAACTAATTTGGGATAATTGGATTTTCATATTTTGCAAATTTCTCAAAAGTGTTAGGTGCCATATAACTGAATGTTGCAAAATCGCAAATTACTTATAAAAAAAAAGTTTGTAATATAGAAAGAAAAGCAGATGAGATTATATCCAATTATCCCAAATTAATGTCAATCGTGTTGCATGTTTATGTGGCATAGGCAAGTGAGTCAGAATAAGAAAAAATTGTCCAGACGTCACTTATGAAATCATTTCTTTGCATTCAGCAAAGGTATTATTTTTTTAAAATTCATGCGAGTACTCAATGCTTTCTTGATATCCGAAAAATGTCAAAAATTGCGGCTTTATTCCTCAAACGGGAGTTATAAGATAATCTTGATAAGAAATTATAAACATAAACAATTTTGAGACTGTTTAATGATCAAAAGTAGGAAAGTCTAAAGCAGATACTTAAGATATAAGACAATCGAAGCATGTGCAATAAAAATTAATTTATGGTAAAAGGATTCGGTGAACAAGTTGGTATACTTCTTTTTTGAGTTTGCTACAAGAATATTTACCTTCATCACAAAGCATGCTGTTGAGCGTAACTTGCACGACAGTGGGTACGCAAAACCAGTAAGCCACCTCAGCTAGAGCCGATACAATATCTTTATTCCAGGAGTAAATTACACCACAGCGTAAACCAGACATGGAGAAATCCTGGAAAAGAATACGGCAAATTCACATTCGTATCGAAACAATGTATTTATTTTATTTGTTTATCTTCACTGACATCCAACAGGCGAAACCCCCAATGACTTGATGCAGTCCATAAAAATTTACATAAAACAAGTCATTCACAATGACATAGTCCCCGCTAATAACTTGGAATTAGTCAGCGGTAGGAACTAAATTGATGGTAATGTGAATCCACATGAAAACGAAATGAGGAAAGTTCATTAATATGCAAATTAGCAATCATTGACACGGTACTTCTACTATTACAGTACTGGAGTTAAATATTTGTACCAGATGTCATTAAATTTACTGCAGTTTTTCTAGACATATCATACTAATTTGAAACGGTTATCAAATATGCAAATTAGCAATTAATTAACATGATACCGATAAATGTCTTTGTACACTGTTACAGTACTGAGAGTTCAACATCTGAACAGAATTTCATTAAATTTAATACAGTATTTACGGAAAAAGTACACTATATTAAACTAGGAAAGTTTATAAATGTGCAAATCAAATTATTTGACATGACATCTCTTAATATCGTTAACTGCAGAATATTACGTCTCAGGTATATCAACATCTGTACCAAGTTTCATCAAATTTGAGTCATATTAGCGAACTTGCTAAATGCATGACGAAACGAAACGAAAAGAAGGATACACGCCCTATGATTGGCCAGACGCTGCAATGTTCGTTCTTTTCGTATGCAATCCTTTGTTCTGATTGGCTGAACGAAAACAAAGAAAGAATTTTCGTTCCTTTCGTTCACATTCTTTTTCTTGATTGGGTTAACGAAAGTGACAAAATATTTGCATAACCCATTTTACTGATTGTCTGGAAAGAACGAGCTATTGTCGTTCCTCAAAATGTTGGCGCCTCGCTCTTATTATATATTCACCATGTAATAACTCCCGTCTTTGAAATACAAGGAATAACAGTGAACGCAGATTGAACAGAGTTCATTCACCGTGACCTCCATTCAACTCGTGTCATGAAAGTACAGTGGACCCTCGCTAAGTCGCGCCTCAATAAGTCGCGGTTTCGGCTAAGTCGCGGTTTACGTATGGCTCCCATTTTTTTCTTTGCATAATTTACGAACTTCAACGTGTTGCAGTGTGTAAAAGCATGAAAGTGGTCTCACAAATCCGCACGTCAATCATACAAATTGTCACTATCTACACCATAATATGGTGTCGCGGCCCCCTTTCAAGCATTGTGTAATTCGTGTAGCGCGTCAAACGAAGTGTCAACGTGTTTCGGTTAGTCTCAGTGGTCTCATGAACCCGTGGTCAGTTTTATTCCTTGTATTTCAAAGACGGCGGAATTACATCATGGTGAATATATAATGAGAGCGAGGCGCCAGCATTTTGATTAACAACAGCCCTAGTCTGGTTCCCGGACCCATTTCCCCGGTAGAGGGCGTGGGGGAAATATAGGGTCAGGTACCGGGTAGCCATCTTGAACAGAATTTTGTTCAAGATGGCGGAGGTTAGTCACCTGACAGAACATGCTACAACAAATATGGCTGCTACTATGAAAACGCCGGTCAAAATTCGACTGGATCAGAATTATGTTCGAACACTGGTATCCGAACCAAAAATATTGGCACACAAGACGGGAAACATAAACTGAAAGGATTAATCCAGAAGTACGGGGAAATAGAGGTGATTGAAGGCTGGCTGTGATATCACAGCAGTACTTGTTGCGTGTATCGAACGCGCTAGGGTCATTGAGGTCATCGCGGATTGTGGCGTGACCCCAATGACCCGAGCACGTTCGATACACGCCACTAGTACTGCTGCGATATCACAGCTGATTGAAAGCAAACTTTGTTGGAACTGTGAACGACGATTGATTTCGATGGATAGAATGGTGTCCGAATTTCGTGAAAAATGCCAGGCATCATGTCGACGTCCTAAAAGTATTAAGAGGTGTGCTAAGTCACAGTATATGGTGTCCAATCCATGCCAAAATTACTACTTTGATTTTGCAACACAACATGCCATTCCGAATTCTATTTTACAATTCAACATGCTATTTCACAACTCAACATGCTATTTGACAACACATCATGGACTTCCAAATCCTATTTTACAACTCAACATGCTCTTCCCAATTTCATTTGACAATTCAACATGCTATTTCACAACTCAACATGCTATTTGACAACACATCATGGACTTCCAAATCCTATTTACAACTCAACATGCTTTTCCCAATTTCATTTGACAACACATCATGGACTTCCAAATCCTATTTACAACTCAACATGCTCTTCATTTGACAATTCAACATGCTATTTCACAACTCAACATGCTATTTGACAACACATCATGGACTTCCAAATCCTATTTTACAATTCAACATCCCATTCTAAAGCTAGCTCTGCGGAGCAGGGCAGTGTTACTGGCTATCGAACAAGATTCAAAATGGCGGACGCGAAATGGTCCCCTCGCACAGAGAGAGAAATGCGAACTTTGCACAAGTCTAAAAACGCAGCTTAGTACATTGTGTATCTAAACAAAATGAGCGTGCTCGAAAACTAGGATCGATCACGATTATAAATTAAAAATTGCCTGTTTTTGGAAAAGAAACTGCGCGCTGCAATCAGCAGTTTTGTCTATTGTGCACCGTGCGTGGGAGGCTTGTCGTGAAAGACCGAGATTTACTATATGCGCATCTGATATGGTCCCATCGCATAGAGAGATGAAAATAGGCTTTGTCTAAGTTCAAAAGCACAGCTTAGCTCATCGTGCATCTAGACAAGTTGAGCGTGCTCAAAATAGGAGATCGATCACGATTTTGGGTGAAAAAAACGATTGTTTTCGGTGGAGAAACTGCGTGTTGCAACCAGTGGTTGGTTTGCCTATGGCGGTCAGCAGGGCTGTGGTGGGAGGCCTTTAGCCGGCAAGGGGTGGACCATTGGGGAGTGGAAAATTTTCGGAAAAAAAATTCCCCACAAATTTCAATAAAAATAATCAGCCAAAGAAACTTGAGAAAAACAGATGACGCACTTAGGTAAAAGGAAAAAAAATCCGTCAAAATTCTGAAACATTTTTATTTTAGTCTGCATCAGATATACTATGATTCTTTGGCCAAGAAAGGGGGGGGAAGGGGAGATCTGAAGGGTATAATCGTGGCCAGTAAATGAAGTAACTTTTTTATTTTATAACTTTTTGTTTTGTTCATCATATGTTTTTCTTTCACTGAAGTTTGGCATCGTAAAGTAATTCGAGATATAAGATAATATAAAAATCATATCTGTGATATCGATTGTTAACAACTGTATTGTGGGTCTTTACACTATGATTAATTAACAAGAATTCAACAATTCAGGCAGCTTGTATCCGTACATAAAATGGGAAATATTCACCAACCATATGACAAACAATCACTTTCTTTGTATTTCACTATTCAACGAAACTGATTTCCATTGTAATGTTTAAACTTTATTTTACAATTAAACATTACAAATCCGTATTTTCTTTTCAAATTTCATTTGTACACTTGTCTTGACGGTTGAATACCGTGCGTGTGAAATGCAATAGTGCAGAAGAATACGGATAGCGACATTACAGCGACCTCTATCGGTTGTTATCCACAAGTCTTTCTCGCGAAGTCCGTTCCAACAGAGCTTTGACCCTTGTCTGGCCCCATATTCGTATTTTACATCTCCGCTTGCTGAGGCTTAGTTGTCAGTTGTCATGGCTGCTCGCTACTTATGATAATCATTGAAATGAATCGTTCACGTAACACAGCCTTCATCAGGCAGACCATCACAGAGAAAATACAGCTATTGGAAAGAGAGTTAGAAAGTACCGATCATGAGTATGATGGGCTACACCGAAGAATGGTAACACTGCTCCGGCTTGTTGTTGTTCTGAACGGCACTGGTCATGGTATCATAAATGATGATGTAGTGACCAATCTCCAGCAAGCTGAGTATGAAATATCTCAATTGCAAGCCTGTGTATATGACGAGGGATATTATGTGGAATTAGAAAGAAAAGCGAAACCGTCAAGACAAGTGTACAAATGAAATTTTGAAAAGAAAAATACGGATTTGTAATGTTTAATTGTAAAATAAAGTTTAAACATTACAATGGAAATCAGTTTCGTTGAATAGTGAAATACAAAGAAAGTGATTGTTTGTCATATGGTTGGTGAATATTTCCCATTTTATGTACCGATGCAAGCTGCCTGAATTGTTGAATTCTTGTTAATTAATCATAGTGTAAAGACCCACAATACAGTTGTTAACAATCGATATCACAGATATGATTTTTATATTATCTTATATCTCGAATTACTTTACGATGCCAAACTTCAGTGAAAGAAAAACATATGATGAACAAAACAAAAAGTTATAAAATAAAAAAGTTACTTCATTTACTGGCCACGATTATACCCTTCAGATCTCCCCTTCCCCCCCTTTCTTGGCCAAAGAATCATAGATATGATTTTTATATTATCTTATATCTCGAATTACTTTACGATGCCAAACTTCAGTGAAAGAAAAACATATGATGAACAAACAAAAAGTTATAAAATAAAAAAGTTACTTCATTTACTGGCCACGATTATACCCTTCAGATCTCCCCTCCCCCCCTTTCTTGGCCAAAGAATCATAGTATATCTGATGCAGACTAAAATAAAAATGTTTCAGAATTTTGACGGATTTTTTTTCCTTTTACCTAAGTGCGTCATCTGTTTTTCTCAAGTTTCTTTGGCTGATTATTTTTATTGAAATTTGTGGGGAATTTTTTTTTCGAAAATTTTCCACTCCCCAATGGTCCACCCCTTGCCGGCTAAAGGCCTCCCACCACAGCCCTGCTGACCGCCATAGGCAAAACCAACCACTGGTTGCAACACGCAGTTCTCCACCGAAAACAATCGTTTTTTCACCCAAAATCGTGATCGATTTCCTATTTTGAGCACGCTCAACTTGTCTAGATGCACGATGAGCTAAGCTGTGCTTTTGAACTTAGACAAAGCCTATTTTCATCTCTCTATGCGATGGGACCATATCAGATGCGCCATATAGTAAATCTCGGTCTTTCACGATAAGCCTCCCACGCACGGTGCACAATAGACAAAACTGCTGATTGCAGTGCGCAGTTTCTTTTCCAAAAACAGGCAATTTTTAATTTATAATCGTGATCGATCCTAGTTTTCGAGCACGCTCATTTTGTTTAGATACACAATGTACTAAGCTGCGTTTTTAGACTTGTGCAAAGTTCGCATTTCTCTCTCTGTGCGAGGGGACCATTTCGCGTCCGCCATTTTGAATCTTGTTCGATAGCCAGTAACACTGCCTGCTCCGCAGAGCTAGCTTTAGAATGGGATGTTGAGTTGTAAAATAGGATTTGGAAGTCCATGATGTGTTGTCAAATAGCATGTTGAGTTGTGAAATAGCATGTTGAATTGTCAAATGAAGAGCATGTTGAGTTGTAAAATAGGATGATGATGTGTTGTCAAATGAAATTGGAAAGAGCATGTTGAGTTGTAAAATAGGATTTGGAAGTCCATGATGTGTTGTCAAATAGCATGTTGAGTTGTGAAATAGCATGTTGAATTGTCAAATGAAGAGCATGTTGAGTTGTAAAATAGGATTTGGAAGTCCATGATGTGTTGTCAAATGAAATTGGGAAAGAGCATGTTGAGTTGTAAAATAGGATTTGGAAGTCCATGATGTGTTGTCAAATAGCATGTTGAGTTGTGAAATAGCATGTTGAAGTGTCAAAAATTGAAGAGCATGTTGAGTTGTAAAATAGGATTTGGAAGTCCATGATGTGTTGTCAAATGAAATTGGGAAAAGCATGTTGAGTTGTAAAATAGGCTTTGGAAGTCCATGATGTGTTGTCAAATAGCATGTTGAGTTGTGAAATAGCATGTTGAATTGTCAAATGAAATTGGGAAGAGCATGTTGAGTTGTAAAATAGGATTTGGAAGTCCATGATGTGTTGTCAAATAGCATGTTGAGTTGTGAAATAGCATGTTGAATTGTAAAATAGAATTCGGAATGGCATGTTGTGTTGCAAAATCAAAGTAGTAATTTTGGCATGGATTGGACACCATACACTATATTCTTGTGGCCAGTGGCTAAATCATGGAGGTAGAAAGTCTTTCTTTCTACCTCAACGGCTTTGTGGTACAAACAAGAAGTTGGTGTCAAGTGAGCCTGAAAGTGCGAAACCCAAGAAAGATGAGAAAAAGTTACAGGTGTCACTTTCATCTAATCACAGCTTGTTTTATTTTAACCCAATAGCGTCCATGTTTACATTAGCCGGTACCTGACCCTATATTTCCCCACGCCCTCTACCTGGGAAATGGGTCAGGGAACCAGACTACAACAGCCCGCCCTTCCATGCAGACAAAATGAATATGCAAATCTTTCGTCACGTTCGTTCAGCCAATCAAGAAAAAGGATGTGAACGAAAGGAGCGAAAACGCTTTCGTCGTTTTCGTTCATCCAATCAGAACAAAGGATTGCATACGAAAAGAATGAACGTTGCAGCGTCTAGCCAATCACATGGCGTGTATCGTTCCTTTCATTTCGTTTCGTCCATGCATTTATCAAGTTCGCTATTTACACATTCACGTTAAAACGATTCAAATGTAATTTCTGATTCAGACAAAACAAGTCTAAATACTAGACACCATGGGTAATTTTGGATTTAAATTCAGAGAATTTAGCTTGGAATATCCAACAAAATGAATCTTTGGTGGCCAAATTTAATTGTTTTTTGAAAGTAAGTGCGTGAATCATCAGACCATAGGGTACTATAGTTAACGTCTTTGCACACTATACTGAGAGCGGCCATTTTGAATTCCAAATAGCAAAAGAAATTTGCCATATACCAGTAAGTTTCAGAGGTCACATGAGTTTCTCTGATCCAAACTTGGCAAAGGTATCTTTGGAGTTTATTCTTTATATTGGAGAGAACGGTTTGAATTTTCTAATATTCATTCTTCTGTTTCCTAGCAAGTATTACCTTAACTGCACTTCGAGAGCTATTGAAAATTCTTTTCAGGAATGCTTTATTACATCCCTCGACGTAGAGTACAAATCAATGCATTGATTTCAATAGGATCATCCGGGGAGTTAGCAGGCCAGTGAACGATGTACGGACCGTTAAATACTTCCCGGTCCGCTTAAACCCGTCGAGTCAAAGTTGACGTTTAACGCCATAGATGTAAAATATCTATGCGCCCACTGTGATTTTGACTTTCATTAAATCTGCTAAATGTTGGTCGATAATGGTAATATTGTTTGAGAATGACCAAGCAAGTAACTTGATGTCAGATAGAGTTAATTATGAAGAGGCACACAATGAAAATATTATTGCCTGAATACATGGGTTTATGTGCCCTCGCATCAGGAGATAATTTGCCTTCTCGGTGTCGGGCAAATTGTCACCTGTTATAGGGCTCATAAACTCATGTATTCAGGTAATAATATATAATATCGAACAGTTATCTGACTTACCTTCGAAAATGACCAAGTGAAATGAGTTCTGTTAGGATCTGGCAAATCTTCCAGACTTAGCACATGGTGAACTCTGCTTCTTCATCAAACACAGAAAACATGTAGATCTCATCCGCTATGACATGAAGTTCATGTCTGTAGCATGGCACAAAGAAAAGTTTATTAATGTGGTTCTGTCAAATTCATTACATATACTTGAATGTGCACTGGACATATTTGGAATAAGAAAATGACAAACACGTCGTTCAGATACAACATGAAATTACTGATACTGGAACATATTCCTTGTCATTCATTCATTCTTTCATCAGTTTTCGTCCTGTCGACACCTTCACCCTTGCATCCAATCTGGCTGACTTTCAGTTCGCTCCTGCGCGAGCATGGGACTTAAGTCTAGTCCCTATTCCTCTTATCCTTCTTGACCGATGTAATAACTTACAGCCCTAAGTAACAGCTGCAAGCCAGAACATAATCTTGCCCTTTTCCTAATTAAGTTGTCAAAGTGCCTTAGCACATTATATAGGATTTATTCTGCATATGCATCAATAAGCTCTTGCAAGTTCGTCGGCTCTTATGTGTTTTTCGTGTTTGTAAATGCTATTTAAAATATGAATTCAATAAATTTCGACTTTCGCAATCAAAGTCTACATAATAAATGACGATCATGGGCAGTTTTGTTAACATCACCATGACTTGGCCTCTGTAAATTTGAGTAGTACGGACCTGTTTACAGGGAGCTTGGTTAGAAAAAACAGAGACTCACCTCTTTGCAAATTGCAAACAATCCATCAAGAGTTCCTTGGAATAGATATCACCCAGTGGGTTGTGTGGATTTATTAAAATCAAGCCACGAACATTAATGCCCTGTGAAAAAAAAAGAAGCTACTTACTTGTAAAGACCATGACATTAGACACTTCTGAACATTTCCAGAATACATATTATATTGATTGTAATATCATCTGGTGGAGCGGCTTTTCCTGCAAAACACACCAGCTTAGAACTCTAGTGGTTTCCTATAAGAGTCTTTCTGATTCAGTAACTTTAATTAGAGAGCCTGTCTCCCGGAAAGACCGGACTAAATAATTGATTTTGAAGAAACCCATCTGTCTACAAATATTACTATTTGACAGTTTGTTATACATGAGAAACAAAATGATACACCTTGGATGGTAAATTCTAATATAAGACTAAAAAGAATAAGCTGATTAGAGACTTGTATCGAGTTTTGTTGTCATATTGCTGAAAGTCAGCTATGCATTGGCAACCATTTAAAGAGTTAAATGCTAAAAGTATTGGAAACTAAGTTTGGGATGATCTCATCAAAACATTTCAAACTTTTACAAAAGGGGCTTCTGATAACGAGGAACACTATCTCCGGGGATATCGTGCAGTATATCGGAAGCTTTTAGCCAATTGGTTCTTATCCAAACAGCCAATCAGGCAGAGAATAGTCATAGTTTCAGATGCCTTAGGTTGCTGTAAATAATGATCGTTATCACATAGATAAAACTACCCGAGCCACTGCAAATCGTCAGAATCTTTATTCTGTTTGAACAAATAGCTAATCAAAATGAAACATGTCAATACCTTTTGAGTTGCTTGTTCAAGAGCATCTTCTAACTTATCTACTGTCAGTTGGAATGGTTTTCCTTTTTCTCCAGATGTCTGTCAAATTTATTGGGTGAATTCGAAAATAACTCACGGAAATACGTGAATTCGAAAATAACTCACGGAATAACAGTGCGAACATGGACACGCGTCTCAGACAATGTGAAAGCTTGAGTCCCCTGACTAATACTACATGGCTATCATATACTTTTATTAACCGAACTAACTTGTTTCACACACTAAAACCAAACATTGATATGCTACTTATACCGATAACATGTTTTGCCCTGTCGGTATTATTTTTAACAAATAAAAGAAATGGAATACGAATTTACACTAATGGACCATGCATATGTACACGGGCCATTAATCACCCAGAATACAATGTCCAAACTATTAGTACCCGTAATAATTCCCTTATTATGAAATAATCATAGGCAATAGAGTAAAGAATCTATAAAAAGATCCATTTAAGTTGGTGACAAACAAGTGAGTACTTCTTGAGTCATGGCATAAATTTCTCTCACACTCAAACATACGGACTCTGTAGTATCGGTACCCAGAGTGTTTGGTAAAGTACATAATGTAGTAAAATATGTAACTCATTGATAGACCAGAATGTACTTAACCTGACTGCAAAGGTCAACAGAAACTATCTTCGCCAGAGGTAGTCTTTCAACATCTTTTTTCATAGAAGAGTAATATGGTGTCGTCATCAACCATGCGTCTATGATGTAAATATTATGCATCAATATGTCTATAAAACGTATTTAATTTTTTGTAGAAACAAAATTTGCATTACGAAAGACGGAAGTTGTTTTTTCATACAGATAAAGATGCCATCAAATGTCGTCCAAGATTTTACAATGCACTGAATTAGTAAGCATTACTGAAATTATTTTTCTTGACAAATCTATTATTATCATTAAGACACTTTGGAATCCTAAACAATATAAATGATCTCTTAAGTTAGCAAACTGTTTACTTACAACGTCTTCATCCCTTAAACTATAGTCATGTTCACAACCAAATCAAATGCTCGACGGTATGTAAAAGTTTCGACACTCTTGTAACTTTCAAAATGTGCATGATTATGAAACAACTCATTGTGTCAATCGAACGGATATATCTGTCTGTCTGTTGTTTGTCTGTGTGTCTCTGTTTCTCTTTCTGACTCGTGTATAGTTTCGTCATAGGTTGCATCAATCACATAATATATCAGGTATTCATAGTGTACATTCTATCTGCAGAATGGCTAGTTGTCGAACTATATCCCATGGACTGCCAGTCATTTGCATTAAAATGAGACAATAATCAACAAAGTAAGGAGAGCAGACAACACGACGTGAATAAAACAAACATGAAAGAAAATAACACGTTCCCGATAAGAGATGACAGGTGAGAGTGCATGTGGACCATAGCTGTTTTGCTACATGCTCAATTTTAACAAAACGCTAATGAGCCAAATAATACATCTCTAGAAGACTGGCGTGGCCAACCGGTGAATACCCGGTGGGCAGCATTCTTGTGAGACGAACAGGCGGAGTCGGAGCTCTAATGATGGGAAAGAAGGGCCGGCAACTCATTCTTGACATGTACGTTGAGAAAAAAAGATGTCTCGGTTACCCAGACTGCACCTGGGGGCTCTCATCAGGCCTCCCCGACACTATCTGTGGAAAACCATTCAAACATCTCCGAACAGAGATAGCGCCCCATACGGACAAAGTGGAAATATAAGGTTACGTAGTGGTTTCGGAAGTCCTGAGTGGGAACTTTGACTTTTCTGTCTTGGATCAGTTGCATTGTACTTGTTAATATAACGCCATCTTGGTTCAAAGGTTTCTGAATAGGATTCCCCAGACTGTTAGGGGTCGGTCGAAAAGAGCTCCAAAATGCAATATAGATAGCCAAGGCTATTTTTCAATGTGCAAGCCTAACATGAATAGTTGAAAAACCACTTATTGCTTTACGAGTGTAAATTTGAGGTATAGCATGGGCAATTTGAATTTGAAATTGCATTTGCAAATCACAAAATTACGAATACCAATCTATTAAACAATGCTTTCACACGCAATGCGTCACATATAATATTTAACCAATGCATAATATCTTTCATGGGAACATTGTTATGCCACCACCGTGATGTTACAACCGGCAGTGATTCCCTGCTGGGTGAACAGGTGACTCATTTTGTACTCACCTCCTGGGTCACTCAGTACGATTGTCAATGCTGTAATGCATGGTCCACAGCCATTGAGAACAACAAGCTGAAAAGAAATAAATAGTCCAGAAACAAGAACGTCTTGAAGGTAATTATAATTCACATGTTGGAAATTGCATAAAGAACTTAAATGGCGTGCATGCTACAAAACATTATTTTGCCAGGTGCCCTTCTGGTTGTTTAAATGATTGTATTGAAAGGAGGAGTTTGGATTCGGGTGTTTTTTTAGCCTTTTAAAAAGCAGGATTATTTGTTTTTATCCTTCTGCAATGTAATAAGGTTTTACTTCTCCTTTGTTTATAGTTTGTGTCCCTGTGATATGTTTGTCTTATATCTTTATTTTTATTATTTTCTCATCTTTAAGTAGATGCTGTTTCACGCTGTGGATCTGTAAATAGATATGTAAGCTTATATGGCGCAGTTCATAAACTGATAATTCATGACGTCTGTACAAATATCAATCCTGTTTGGGTATACCATGAGAATAGACAATCGTGATGTGTTACAGTTCCGGGTAAGTGTTGTACGAAGGCTGAAAATGTAAAAAGTTGATTCCCTTTAAAGGGAATACAGTCGCCGCAGAAGCGCTCGATGGTCTTATTGGACCAATACGACCAATGCAACACTGTATCCAAAGTATGATGATTATTGATGTTAACACATGACGTCTGTCATAATCTACATCGTATAATTTAAATGTTGCAGCTATGGTGATGAGGTACATGTACATATCGTGCACGAAATATACATTGTTTGTGAACAAGAAACTCGCACAGGCGCTGTTCTGACGACTGTTTACCTTTAACCATACCAACTGTGGGAAGTATTTAGAGAAGATATATTGGCCGCCGATCATTCCCAGTAACACTGAAGAAACTCACAGTTCTTGATCAACACAAACATTGGTTTTTTACGTTTCAACTCTCGGTACAGCACATTACCCCGTATGCGCTATGCATGTGCGTGGCCGTTGCAGGTGATGTGTATAAAAGCATGATAGGAAATGTAACAGTAATCAGAATTTAACTTCAGAATCCCAAGACAGTTAAACGAATAAATTCAACTATGAGGCAAACTGTTGTTCAAAACTTTGTAACAAACATGTCCATGTTAACACAGTCCGCTCAAATAAACCGTAGTACATGCACAGTGATGAGCGTACTGAAAATGTGTAGTTTCGGAGATAAGTTTGGCGGTCACCTGCACACAGATTCTCACAGCTGTGTCCAAACACTGGAAAAGTCTGAGACGAGCAAAGTTTGTACGTCATGCGCAGTATAAGTGTTTGATGATTGTGTTTATTATATTTCGCCAAATTTCCGGAACCATGATAAACAAGATTAACAACAACAAATATTCCCATATATGTCAGGAGGTTTCAAAAAGCACAAATCATCTATGGTTAGCTGAGGAAATTCCAATAAGTGTTCGCGGTGACTTTTTTTCTCACTCGCGTACGGCATACGCCATTAGTCTGCTAAAATTGCGTAATGGTGGATTTGATGCGTAATTTCACTTCCGCACTCGATTGATGAAAACACTGACTGCAAAATACAATGTGCCGTTGAATACACCTTCACTACATATTCGGATTGTACGATGTACATTATTTTAATGAAAAAAGTTTAACGAAAAACTTGAACAATGTTGAAATGTAACAGCGAAGGGTATACATGCGACCGTCAAAACACATCGGGCAACCCAAAAGTTAGAGTTATGGCAGCTTATCCAGACACTTCTGCAGTGTTCAAAATTTATCGGGATTCCGACGAGCTCTACCGATGAATGATTTTTTTCACGGACTCGTAGAGCAAAGTTGAAAGAAAACAGATTTGTCTGCTTCGACGCCATGCTGCATGTGTGCTTGATCAAAATTTGGGAACAGCGAGACGCGATGATCGTGCACGGTTGGCATTTATATAATTTGTCGCAACATTTCTGTCAATCACTCACTTTGTGTCATAAGTTTCAGAAACTATCGCTTGCCTGAAAATTAGCAACGTAATTCATAGGCACAGCTGACATGATAACGTGCCTAACGTGATAACGTGTGAACTACGATGCCGATTTTTCAGACAACGCCCAGAGAATCCGAAACTTTCCACACAAAATGAGTGATTGACAGAAATGTGTTGCAACAAATTTCGTCTGGTTATCGCCTAAGCTCAGTCGTGGGGAGTGCTTTCGGTATATCCTTTGCGTATAGAAAACGCATACCAATGAAAAAAATGCGTACAGCGTCAATTTCAATGCGTAAATACGCACGATTTTTTCGTAAAGGCGAACTCTGCAATAGATGCTCGATCGGATTCGAATTCGCAACATACGGCACCTATAGTCACCTAGCCAAGATACCACTATCAAAGCCACTCAGCTTGAGTGGTCCAACCCCTTCACACTTATATACCGGCATTAATTATAACCAATATGTTTATCTGTGTTTTGATATGAGGAAAATATTGTCATGATTGGGCGTAATGCATCCACATGAAAAGCAGAAACAAACGTACCTTATCTGGATCAAGTTGATCATGTGCTTTGGCGTACTTTGTCAGAAAAGAGCACAAGGTATTCTTTAATGGTGATAGTCCCGTGTAATCGTGATATTTCAGTACATCAATGTCTCTTTTAGAAGGTGGCTCTATAGTGGACAGCTAAACACAGAATGAAAGCAAAGATAAAAGAATCACTCCGGATCCGACTGAAATTTTAATGCAACGATCATTTTATTTGAACTGCTTGATTTGTCTTGCTGTGCGTCAAGCACCAAGAAATGCCAATGATTTGAGCCATTAAAGCTAGCCTTGACAAAGCTAAACGCAAACTACGTGAGGCTTAAATTTGGCATCAAGGTCCCTCGCAGGGGAGTGTTGAAATGTATTCAATTTGTATATAAGTTGCACATGATTTCAAACCGTCCTATCGTGAAAAAATGCAAAAAAGATGCAGCAATTCGGGATTTAAGACGATGTCTTCGTCAAAGGCCTATGTAGAATAATAGATCAAGTCATTAAATGTGTCTGAGCAAAAGTAGATTTTACGAGCATCCGATGTAGAGACGGATCGGTCTTTTACCGACCTACCCATTTCTACATTTGATTTAAGGTTCAGATTGAGCAAACACTGAAATCATACATGTCGCAGCCTCTTAATATTACCAAAATAGTTTATAGTTAAATAACTTGTATTGGACATGTTATCCTTTATTATGAGCAACCTGACCTACTATCGGCAGAATCTGATTGGAGAAAGTTTATCATCGATTGGCACAGATTAAATGTATACAGTCACCTGTAATCTAAATAACCCCCTATATTGTCAAAGGGGAATTCTTGGCATTCAAAATGCCCATGTGAGGGCACTGTTTTTAAAGAGCGGCCACCCGCTGAAAATCTGTAATTGGTGAGATTTTTTCTTTCCATGGAAACTGTGGCAAAATCGGAACTGGTGACAGTGTACCTTTAATGGGTAAGGTACTGGAAATCTGATTTATATTCCAGAAATTGGCACTCATTCTGACATATTGACATATACTTTTGAACTAAAATGCAACTTTTGATTCCCACAAAGTGACTTCTTTTTTAGCAGTTGTCACTCTCTACGACAAATCTTCGTTTGCATTGATTAAAACATCGAGTCCATTAAATACAGTGTCATTAGATAGACCACCCACCTTCTCAGCGACTAAGTCATGAGAAATTGTATTTTCGGCTGTGCCAGCATTGATAATGCCCTGCGAAAAAGGACATAGCCATCAGTAACAACTCAATTTGCCATGTCAATGTCACTGGACTAATACTTAATCTTATTATCAAAAATGCAAAGTCTGGTCGAGAAATGCAGTGTGTACGTCGTCCGTTTCTCTTGTTGTCTTGTAGGGATATAAACAACGTTGAAGGCGGTAGTTACAGATTATCGAGTTTATCGATCGCCTTGTAACACCCATTTAAAGGTAGTTACATCGGAATAAAACATGTTGACGACTGATAATTGTTAACCCAAGCAATAAACTAAAATGTTATAGTATACTTAGAACGCTATTAGGCCAAAGAAAATATATGTATGTTTCTTGTAAGCCGTCCTAACCTATTTGAAACCCGCTGACACTACACTGCTTGTCAAATTTATAAAGATTACGCACGTGTTTTAAATAATTGCCATAGATTAACCAAAACCAAACTAAAATATAATATGGCAAAGATTTAACCGACTGACCGTATTTTTTGAAGGCTTAACTTGTTGACGGAAACAAACATGATTAATCTTCTTGGAAAATATATTATTATATCAAAAAATGGCAGATGATTTTGGACAAATTATGACCAGTTATTGTGTTGGTAAACATTGCCACGTACGTTTGGATTGGACTCTGCATTATAAGGATTTTTTAAGCACTTAGCAAGCCCTATTCCAGTCACGGTACTCTGTATAGACGTGATTCTTTTAGACAACATTCTACTCTTCACAGTGTGGTAACAGCTAAAATGTTCTAATCTGCAACGAAAAAAAAATGTTTTTCAATGTTAACAACTTACATTATGCCAAATTAAAAATAAAGTGCCTTTTTCCATAGTAACGTGCTTCCCAAAATCAGGGTAGGCATAAATAGGCAGGAAGATTTTCTTTCCTTTTTGTTGGATGAGACGCATAAAATATTGTAAAATTGGAGAATTCTGAAAATGCACAACAAATTCGGTCGGTTTTTATAGGGTAGGTTGAGTTACCGGATACCTTCCTGCTAAGTACATGAAGAATATAAGGGTTTGAGCCTTGCAGTTTCTGCCCATCAATAATGAATGCCAGTCTAGTAAGGCCGAATAAATAAAATGTCCGGTGTCCCGACTTACATTAGAAAACCCAACTGACCCTAGTCATTTTTTTCGCATTTTCAACATATTTTGAGTAAATTTTCTAATCTTATCGTATTTTATGGGTCTCAGCCAGCAAAAATGATTTCCTCCGGCCTGCTTACCCAAATTTTCAGAGGCATGTTTTCGGACACACTAAATTTCTTTTATATGACCTAATCAGTCTGAATATCAGAATATGAGTAACAATGTCGTCAGAGATAACCAGATATAATCTGAACACGTGTTTCATTATTATTGCAGTTGTGTGTAAATTTGAAACTTTGGCACATGTTTGCAACTTCATTGAAAGAATTATGATCAACATAATGAACAATATTCACAGCCGATTAACTCTAAAAGATCATGAAGTATACAAATACGTAATTAGCGAGAATAAAAATACCTTCTTTGACTGCTGTCATTGTACCACCACTTTATATAGCATGTGTAATTACCTTTAGCCAAGTCTTTCAAGCCATATATGCCAAACTGTGAAAGCTCATTAGATATGCAAATTATAAATTAGCTGACATGAAAATGTTAAATGACTTTTACTATTGTTTTAACCTGGTATAATCATCAATGAACAGAGCATGTTTTGTCAACTTTCATCAAGTAAATCCCAGTATATATCCCTAATTAGAAAAGATCATTGAAAATGCAAATTAGGAATTTGCTGAAGTAAAAATGCTTAATTATTTTCAATAATGTTGTATCATAGTATCTCCAATACATGTAGCAAGTTTTGTCAACTTTGGTCAAGTCAATTCGGATATATATCCCTAATTAGGAAAGTTCATTAAATATGCAAATTAGGAATTGTCTGAAGAGAAAATGCTTCATGACTTTCAATAATATTGTATTATAGTGTCTTGAATGTACATAGCACGTTTCATCAATTTTGATCGAGTCAATTCAGATATATATCCCTAATAATGAAAATTCATTTAATATGCAAAAGTAAAAATGTCTTTTGACTTCAATAATGTTATATCATAGTATCTTTGAACTATACAGCAAGTTTCAGCCACTACAATCAATTATATATATATCCCTAATTAGGAAAGTTCATTAAATATGCAAATTCGAAATTGGCTGACGTAAAACTGCTAAATGACTTTCAATAATGTTGTGTCATAATATCTTTACTGTATATAGCAAGTTTCATCAATTTTGGTCCAGTAAATTCAGATATATCCCCCTAATTAGCAAAGTTCATTAAATATGTAAATTAGGAATTGGCTGAAGTAAAAATGCTTAATGATTTTCAATAATATTGTATCATAATATCTCCAATACATGTAGCAAGTTTTGTCAACTTTGGTCAAATCAATTCAGATATATATCCCTAATTAGGAAAGTTCATTATATATGCAAATTAGGAATTGCCTGACGAGAAAATGCTAAATGACTTTCAATAATATTGTATCATAGTATCTTCAATACATGTTGCAAGTTTGGTCAATTTTGATCGTGTCAAATCAGATATATATCCCTAATTAGGAAAGTTCATTAAATATGCAAATTTGCACTTATCTTTCATGTCACCCCTTAATGGTTCCCACTGCTGATATATCTTGGTGTGATTAACATTTGTAGCAAATCTCATCAAATTGTGTGCAGTTGTTTTTAATGTATATCCGTTTTTTCTAAAATCATTAATTATGCAAATGAGCAAAAAGTATGCAAGCCACACCCACCAAAAACTAATCAGTTCTTGCCATTTGCTAATTCAATCTATGTATCAGATTTGATTCTGATCTGATCAGTCGTTTTTGAGATATCGGACCAACAGATAGATAGACAGACAGACAGACAAACAGACAGACATCGCTGCGACATATGCTCACGTATGTGAACACGTGAGCAAAAAATCATCCTACACAAAACATGCATTAAAAATTGCAATGCGCGGTCGTATTTTAAGTTTTGAAAGGGGTCAGCAGAGGTATACATCAAACGTCCCGAAAGTCTGAAAGTTTATTTAAATGGGACGTATAAAAGTGCAGAATTAAGATAGGTTCAAGAGTTCACAAAGTTGATAAATGGCTTGCGTGTCACTTCGAAATATTTCAGTGTCACTGACAGTGGGGGCGGAGGGACTGAGTATACACAACACCATATTGTAGGGCCTACTGTTTTCGCAGCCCTTGTCGATCGCAATGTCCGACCTGTACACACAAAAATAGTATCTTAAATTATAATATTCTAATTATCGATCCATACATGACATTAGTTCTCAAATCGCAATGCCACAGCGGTGATTGTCAACGATTTTGCGCTGTCGGTAGTCAAGCTATAGCAAGAGACAGCCCTTGGCGTTTTTAAAATCGCGCTCAATCAAATGATTGTGCACACTAGGGAGCGTATCATTGGTTTGTGTAATAACTGCATTGCTGTTCCTCCATGGTGTACTATGTCACATGTCAAGTAACTGACACAACATAACCTCTCCATCACTGACGATCAACTGTTTGCTGATCTGGCGACTTATCACACACAGGACACCAATGCGAATCGGCTGGCTCACCTCGTGGTTGAAAATCAGTGTACTAATTCCGGCTTTGCGTGCAGCTAACAAATGTGTGTTGTTTACCAATAGGCCTACCAAAGGTTTAACCACATGATTACCCGGGCACTCGTAAACAATTATAACTACGCAGATTGGTATATACTATAGGCCTACACAGCCTTACAGGGATGCAGAGTTAAGCGACATGTCTCAGCATATACTTATCTCGAAAGTCATGACACATTACATAGAAAACCGACAGATAACTTACGTATCAAAACGATGCGATGTTGGCCGGAACTGTTTGAATGTTGGCAACTGCGTTAGCTGATCAGCTGATCGCGCCACAGACTACGAGTGAATGACCTCAATTCATTCGGTCAGCTGGAAGCCACACGTGCGTCACGAGATGCGATACTATAAATAGCGTGGCAAAAATATAGTTAAAATGTTGCGGTTTAAGTTAACGTCTCGCACGCATGCTGAAAGTGAAATGTTATCTTCTTGAATTTTTAAAAGCCGTATTTTCACAAAATGTTCGACGAATTCAGAATAAAAGTAGATATTTCGAAAGGCAATCAAAATGTCTAATTGTTTGACTTGAAAATAGGGGAAAAACGATCGCGAGAGTGCATTTTTCAAGTCCGAAAATGCTACTTCGATCTAGCCGGTCGGGCACCCGCTGATCGTGGCACCCACTTCGTGGTCCTGCCTAAACCTATTAGGGACCGTTCAGTTTTTACGGCCGGGGGGCCCCGGCAAAATCCAAGGGGGGGGGGGTCCTCGTAATTTTGGAATCCACGAAGGGGGGGGGTCATCGCTTTTTCACTGGTAGGAAAGGGGGGTCACCACATTTTCAAAAAACATAATACCTACAATAAAGTTCAATTTATGCCAAGGCCATGGTCGACCTTCTTTACTGGCGGGCCGACCTCGGCAGCCCACTACGATAAATTGACTTTATGGAATGGCCCATGACCCTCTTAGCGGGCAGATGCCTTTGGCGGCCCACTCTTACTTCATGCAATGGCCATGATCGATCCTCTTCCCCGGCGGGACGCCTTTGGCGGTCCACTACAATAAATTGACTTTATATAATGGCCCATAACCCTCTTAACAGGCGCATGCCTTTGGCGGCCCACTCCAATAAAGTTTACATTACGTAATGGCCCATGACACTCTTTACAAGCTAGAATAAAGTTGACTTTACGTAATGGCCCATGTCATTCTTAACCGGAGGGCTGCCTTTGGCGAACCACTCCAATAAAGTTCACTTTATACAATGTCCAGTTTAAAATTGCCTTACACTTGTCCTAACTAAGAGACGTTTGCATTGATGTGACTGGGAAGTTTGTGCTCTGGCATCTCTGCTACACGAATAAAGTGCGCCGCGAACCGGAGTTCAAATCCACTTGAAACCGTGCGGGTAAATTTGACATATGGGTTGTGGTTATTTTTCAGCCGGGGGGGGTCATCAATTTTTTTCGTGTTACAAAGGGGGGGTGTCATCTTTTTTTCACGAAAAATGCAGGGGGGGTCTATATTTTTTGAACACGGGCGACAAGATTTTGCCGGCCACCAGGCCGTAAAAAACTGAACGGTCTCTTAGGTAATTGAATTTCTGTCGCCGTTTAACGTGTTACGTATTGCAATGACCTTCGTTTTGGTCGACAGAGGCGCTACCCACATAAGTTGATTAAGCGATCAGCAGATAAATAAGGTCATTACGGCAGAAATTTAACGAAATTACCAAACGCTGCCCCCCCCCCTCGAAATTGCCATTTTTAAATTCAATAAATACATAACGTTTGGTTGGATCAATCAACCTTCTTCATTTTTATTCCTTCTTTCACGCCACTCTTGCCAAATTTACTTTCAAAATGAATGTGTAAGCAATAGAAAAAATGGCTTGGTTGATTATCATTGACGAAATCGCGAAACGGCGAAATAGCAAAATGAAGAAAGGAACTGGAAAATATAGACGTTCATACATTAATTAAGATAAAAAGAAACTGAAATACGAGAAATAAATCCGACAAACAGCAAAACAGCCGGTCGATTCGATGTATTGCTCGTGCCACTGGCTCTCCCCATTGTCCCCTAATTACAGTGCCCTCATGTAGCTTTGTTTTACATATAATTTGAACTTTGAATTTTACAAAAATACGTTTTAACCTTTACAAATACTTTCCTTCTGCAAAGTTTAAAGTAATTCATTAAAAAAGATCAAATTTCACATTATGATATACTTAGCTGAAATGTGGCCATCTGATTAATAATAATGTTTATTCCCAAAAACAAGTGAAGATCAAATGTAAATTTACAATAAATCGATTACACAGAAGGAGGGAAAAGGAGTACGGAAAATAGTTGTCCAGCAACTAATCGAGTCCGCCTCCAGCCTCATTAACATATTTTGGCAAAAGAATGTGGGCAAGCTGTTCCTCAGAAACACACGTAATTACATTACAGAAAACTACTCAGAAAAGAAAAAAAATATAAAGAAATCAGAAATATATTACAGTGATACATTTCTTTAGACAAGAGATTGGAGATGTTTTCTATATTCACGTTTAAAACTATTTCTATTTGTTATGTTCCGTATGATATCAGGTATGCTGTTCCAAGTGTTTGTTGCTGTATATTTTACTGTAAACTGACCTACTCTGTGTTTAGCTTTGGGTATTTCCAGATCATTTCGTTCCTTTTGTCTTGTACTATATGAATGTGAAATTGGAGTACAAAAGTCATGAAAAGTACATGGAAGTACATGATTGGCTGGGGCAAGGGTTTATTCTCAACAATAAGACCTGTGTAACTTTGGTTACATCTAGCCTTCTTTTTGTTGCGCGAAAAATGATGACCCTTCCTATAAGACATGCATGGCATTTCATGACATGAGTAAAATTTCAGTAGATATGGTCTGTTGGTTCTAGAGTTTACGATTTTTAGAGGATTAAATTAGATCTTTGGAAAATTCAATATGGCGCCAAGGTCAAATGACCACTGTCGATTTTATTTGCAAATTTTAAAGAAGAGATAAAATCATTGCTATACGCCAAATTTCAAATGGAACTGACCCCTGGGGCATTAGTAGAAGCTACTTTTAGGTTATAGGAAAATCCAATATGGCCACCAGGTCATGTGACTAATTGAAAATTCAAGGTCAGGCACACCAACTGTCATTGGCCTAATCACTGTGCCACATTTGAGAGTGTACATGCAGAAGTTTTCCAGATCTAGGCTGGCAAAGAATTGACAGAAGAAAGAAGAAAGAAGAAGAAGCGTAAAAACCCCATCAAAACAAGTAGAGGCCAAGCCAATAGGCTTGGACGTCTACTTTTTGCACTTTCAGTGATTTTATCAAGTATTGCTTAGCCGGAAACAAGTTCAAGTCTGGTGCAATCTTATTGATAACATTGATATTTAATATTGTATCATCAGCATAAATCGTTGCGATACTGTTGTAATACCACTCTTATGTCAGTTAGGTTTTAATTTGCCCCGTTCAAATGTATTCTGATTTATGCTATATATACTGTGCTCTAAAATGATTTCCTATGGAAAAGTATGTTATTTTGTCTGCTAACACAATTTATGACTGGTCACTTACTTGACAACTTGCTCATTTCTGATTAGTACTATGCGAACAAAGAAATATAGCTTATATGTATATTTGATTATATAATTTGGAACATTGCCATGTTGCTACCTTAGTGAATAAAATATGGCAAAATGACTCGTACCATGTTTGCTAATAACTGTGCATGTATTAATTGCTTTACTGTATTTTGGTTGTATGTTAATAGTTCTGGCAAAGCATGGTTACCATAATTTACTGAGAAGTGGATTTAAGAACTCAAAGTCGACTGACGAAACAATTGATTTAGTAATTCAATCCCAGCATTGTTAATTCTTATAATATTGTTACGTTGTTCCATTGTGTTACCTGATCAGGTACGTTCATGAATTTCCTGACCTTTTAAATGTTCGCTTGCTGCCTTATCGCTGTGTCTTCCATGTCACTTAAGTGTCTGATGTGAAGTTTGGGGACTGTGGGTACGGTCTTCCCACTGCTACTGTGGATTCTGGTGGGCATCCAAAGATGTTTCCTCAGTGGATTAAGGTGGACATCAAAAAAAAGTCTCGTTTGTGGTTCTGGAGGACATGCAAGGAAATTCCGTTCCGGGGAGTGTGTTACCACGAACTTAAAGACCCACTAGCTGTATCTGTTGGCATTATATTGTGATTATACTTTCAAACTAAAACAAGTTTGTGGGAATGTATTCACTGAGGAGTGTTTATATAAATAATAAACTGCCCTCTGGGACTGCATGCGCAATTTTGAACAAGATAAATAATAAACGCGTGCCCAAACGTAAAATGACACCCTCATGCAAATAAAGCAAAAACACTGTAGGTCGCGATATGCATTGGAATCTTCATAGAAATAACAGAGTAACAGAGTAGTCTAGTGTAATGCATAGTGCTGAATGTTTTCCACTGGGACATCATATGCTTTTGTTTTATCTCCTGCAAACGTTCATACAGCGCCACCTGTGGGGGGGGGGTTCAAGAGGTCATCATGAAGGCTTGTCCTATCATCTTTTGCCCTGAGACGGTCCTCCAGGCAAGACTGCCATTTCGGCACCTGGACCTCATCTGAACTTTAGGCCGACACAAGGTGCACGGTGTGTCTTGTGGCGTGTTTGGGCCCCACAAGATTGGCGGCAAGATTAAATGAGTTACCTATGTAGGTGAATTCTTTGTTAGACTGTTAATTGGTCACCCATTTTGTTGCCCACTTTATGTATTTCACAGTTATGAGCATGTTAATCATTGTAAGGAAATTTTTTTGTGTATCAGTTTATTGGTCACCAATTTTTTGGCCCAATTGATGTGTCTCACTTTTACGCACGTATAAGTAGGTTAGTTATTGTAAGGTCACACGTTTTGTACTATGTGTGTCATCAATTAGTGGCCTGTTTGATGTATTTTACAGTTACAGTTTTTCATTAAATGGTCACCCATTTGGTGGCCCATTTCACCCACAAAGACATGAGTTGGGTATTCCTTAATTTTGCCGGTGTTGTAGCTGGCCAGGGTACAGCATCACTACCAGTGATGTGGGGCCTTGTCCAGCATTGACAGCGTTTGCAGGGGATAAATAATATTACCAGTTTTTAAAAATGGCGAGAAATCAAATAACGGTTAAAATTTAAATATACTTGTTCAATTTTTCAGTAGGACTATATCCTTTAAATTGGTAGAATTTAAAGAAAACCAGAAAAAATAGAAAGCTTTTCAGGTCAACAAATTTAAAGAGTTACAGCTAGTGGGATAGGACGTTTCTGCCATTATTCTTTGCCAACTATTGGCTGAACCTGTATGTTGGCATATAGATTATTCGAGGACTGTCGCGTGTCAAGGATGTGTTGAAGTCAAAAGGTAAAAACAGCGCTCTTGTCGGACACTGAACACTTGAGTATGCCATTATATTAGATAGATTTTGTTACCCGGTCACGTTTAGATTAAGGTTCATTGTAAAGTTTTATTAATAGACTATTTTAGTACTGTTTTCCTTGGTTGAATACCATTAATTTATTTTGCTGCATACTTGGAGCACTGTTTTTCATTTTGACCACCTTTTAGCCAGTTAAAAAACTACGTTTACATCAAGGTTGAAACAGTATCCTTTATGTGAAGAAAATTAAAAAAAATGCAAATCACATATTTTCCGGTTCGTTTTTGCACGCTTTCAGAGATGTAACTGAGCCTTAGATAAGATTGATGTATAACCACGTAAGAGAACTTTTCAGATCAATTATCATTGTCAACGACACAAAGTGGTTCAGACGAAACCATCCTAACGGGTGTTTGTGTTTCCCAACGTATAAGCCTGTTTTATAGTTCACTGACATTGGAACACTAAATCAACTAGGGATGTTATGAAAGATCATTAGCTGGTAAAGCATGCCCTTTCCCCGATAGTCTTTGTTCTGTGCCCTTGTTTGAATAAGACGCATTGGTTTACGAAAAGGCAAATAATCATTTTGACAAATGTATTTGTCAGCATGGATTGTGACATTAATTATTGGCTATAGAATTACCTTCCAAATTATAATTTAACTAAGCATACATGGTTTGGTATTGATTTATTACTAAAACTGTAATTACAACTTTTGTAACATATATATCTTTGATGTCCATGTACAGAAAATATTCATATTAAACATGAACAGTCGCAACAAATTTTGGTTTTGCTCTATTAGCAATCAATTTTTATGACTATTGCTTTTGTTTCTGGAGATTTGTTGTAATTATGGACATAGATATTTTCTTTTGCAATATCTTAATAATCAAGCATCTGAAAAATTCTCAGACTATGATCTTTTCAGATTCTAATACAATAAAACATTCCCTAGGTTAGGACAGAATTTGTATCAAAATGCGTTGAAACATAACATCTACATTTAAGACATATAAGTACTGTTGAGTCTCTTAAATTTTTCTGAGAAACAACTAATTACAAACTCTAATTCGTAATATTTTTACATTGTTAATCAATGCTTTTTACCAGTTTGATTTTTCTTGTTTTGAATCAGATCTTTCTTCATTCTATTCTGGTTACTTTTTTGGTTGCACACTATATCTAGAGGTATAAAGTTCGTTTTGAGTGAAAATGTTCACAATTGTAGCAGGTATACAAGTCAGTATTGAAGGTAATTCAGCAAAATATCACAAATATAAAAACAGTTATTACGTTCTCCAACGTTTGGCGGGTTTGATGATTTGGAAAATGTGAGCTCTTTTATTAAATCAAGTTTATGTTCATAATTTTACCAAAATGTGTTAACTTTTCTTCAGTTACATTTCGTGAACAGAAGTTTTTGTCGGCAGTTAATCAAACACCGATTCTTCGTGCATCCGTCTTTTATCTCTTTCTTCTCATTTCAAAGTATGTACCAATCCTGTGAAGAACTGTGCGAAAAAGAAAAATTGTATGCTTACCGTTGAAATGTATGAAAAACACAACGTTGTACAAATCGACACTGGAATCAAAAGACAATTACAGCTTCGTTTGAATTCTGCAGATAAAAGCTGTGACAGGCACAGTTTAAATGGTATCGAGCTTTGCAAAACGATCATACATTATGCACAATAATGATTGCATAGTGAAATAACTATTCAGGAAACAAGTCATCGTTGATGACACAGTCCCCACTTGTTAATGGGTGCTTTGATTACAGGTCCTCAGAGAGGATAGAGTCCTCTTCATTAGGTCTGTGATAAAAATACTTTTGAATAAATTTGCTTGATACATGTCTGAGTTGTAGTTCAGGACATGAAAAAATCGTAATAAAATGGCCACATGGTGGCCATATTGGATCGAATCACAAAACAAATCAATGTGCATATGTATGACACAGGTCAATGTCCTTGTACCAACTTTGATTAAAATTGGTTGAAATATGCCTGACTTATGGCTTTGTACATGAAAAAATCATAACAAAATGGCCGCACAGCAGCCATATTGGATCGTATCACAAAACAAATTAACATGCATATGTATGACATTGGTCAATCTCCTTGTACCAACTTTGAATAAATTGCTTGATACATGTCTGAGTTTATGGTTCTCGACATAAAAAAACGTAATAAACAAGTCAATGTGCATATGTATGACATTAGTCGATGTCCTTGTACCAAGTTTGAATAAAATTGGTTGAGATATGCCTGAGTTATGGCTCTGTACATGAAAAAATCATAACAAAATGGCCGCACGGCGGCCATATTGGATCATATCACAAAACAATTGATGTGCATAGCTATGACATTTCTCATTGTCCTTGTACCAACTGTGAATAAAATCTGTAGAAACATGCCTGAGTAATGGCTCTGTACATAACAAAAATCGTAATAAAATCGCCGCCTGGCGGCCATATTGGATCGTATCACAAAACAAAGTGACGTGCATATGTATGTCATAGGTCAATGTCCTTGTACCGATGTTGAATAAAATCGTTTGAGATATACCTGAGTTATTGCTCTGTACATGAAAAAATCGTAACAAAATGGCCGCACGGCGGCCATATTGGATCGTATCACAAAAAGAATTGACGTGCATATCTATGATATTGGTCAATGTCCTTGTACCAACTTTGAATAAAATCAGTTGAAACATGCCTGAATTATGGCTCTGTACATGAAAAAATCGTAATAAAATGGCCGCCTGGCAGCCATATTGGATCGTATCACAAAACAAAGTGACGTGCATATGTACGACATATGAAGTAATCCTTGTACCAAGTTTGAATGAAATTGCTTCAGGCATCTCTGAGATATCTGCGTGAACGGACGGACGCACAGACGCACGCACGGACGCACGCACACACGCATGGACATGACCAAACCTATAAGTCCCCCCGGACGGTGTCCGTGGGGACTAATTAAGATCCAGTAATGAGTAGTGGCTGATCTATTTTCTTTATATGCTTTACTTTAACGTTCAGAGACTGGGCTGATGATTGATGAAGTTAGTTCACAGACTTGTGCGATTGTGACAATCCGGGCAATGGTGACGAGCTTTTTCAGGGTTTAGTTTTTCACGGGGATAATTAGGCTATATAAAAGGAGAATCTAGACTGCCGGGGACTGCTGGCGTAGTCAGTTCGCCGGGGACCATGTAAGGGCTCAGGCGGTGGATGACTGCTGAGTTCAAAGTTAGATGCCGGGGTATATATTTTAAGAGGGCAGTCATTATTGCCAATAATTCATGGGTGAGTGAGCTAATAACCTCATCGTGAATACTCAACTGCTCTTTACTTGCTCTATTGATGGGGAAAAGAACTCACGAAAGAAGGGAATTTCTCGACTTTATATTGGTAGCGCGTCACTTCTTTTACAAATGTGGCATAATGCAATTTCTCCTTTATCGTTATAAATGTATTTCATCCGAGATCATAGTTTATGTATCAATTAAGCCATTAAAGATGCCTGCGTCTAAAGTTCTTGGGTCATTTACCAAACCAAACAAATTGCCTTTATGATTGGGGTGACAAAACAGTACATATCATATTTAATACAAGTCAGTTTTACAAAAGTACTAGTCTGTACTTGCATGTCCACACATTTAATTAGAAAATGATCGAATTCCTTGTGTTTAATGAAAAACAACACTGAGTTTGTAAAGGTAATTGTTTATGAAAATTTAAAAATAAAATCGTTAAAAATGTATCTTGGAACCTACAAAATAAAATTCTATTAGTAGGCGATAAATCAAGCAGATGTCAAGATGATCTGGCCAAAGCAACTGAAATATTCTTTTGAAATTACTGGTCTTGTGAGATAGCAATGTGGTCCTTCAGTAGTCAGTTTGCTTGCAGCGGCGTGAACGGTTCGTGAGTAATTGACAAATTGTGGAATATGAGGCCCCTGACTCGTTCATCCCCTGTAAGATTAATCGGTTATAAGCAATGTGTTTGGTCAGCGTATTTGCTAGCAGATATAAAATCTTCATAGGGCATATATTTGGTAACTTGTCGGTTCTTCTCAGTAGCGTCTTACATCTGCTAGCGTATGACTGGCACAATGGAAGATATTTTGGTATATGTGTGATTATTGATTGCATACCTAACAACATTCAAAGAAAGAGGAAAGAGCCGGGGCTAGGAGAACCTATTTCCAGCCATATATGGGACTCTGATTAGTTATAAGTCAGGCTGGATATGTCTTGTTAACACATAAACAATTAATTACATACGTAATTAATTACGGCGTACACTAGATTACAAAATCGGTAACTGCTCTGACATGGTAAATATCGAGAGATGCTCCCTCAGGTTTGGCTATCTATTAATGTTGTTTACAAAATTCTCAATTACTCCGCTACAAAAATATATGTCCTATTGTTGTGGCTGTATTCAGGTTGTTCTTTGTTATTTGAGAAGTTTCAAACTGTAATTACTCAACCCTTTTCTTGCTCAGTAAAGCCATTGAAAATTCAAGGTTAAGGAATGTCTGAGACAAAAAGTATCGCTAACCTTGATCTTGTATGTCTCTTGGAAGAGCAAAGACAATCCTGAACCATCCTGGTTCCTTGCAGTAGAACCCTTGGCCCGGTGTGATGTAGACACCAGCATCGATGAGCTCATAAAACACTTCCATCTCCGCTTCAAATGTCAGTGGAGATACAAGCTGTATAATAAAACGCGCCTACATGTTAATGATCTTTGCTTGACATTATGGTGCTATCACATGAAGGACAACAGGCAGTGTTGATACGTTTTAACATTCGTTAAAACAAAAACGATCAGGAGTTGCCATGCTACTTTTAGTACGCTGCTAGACAAGTGTGGTGTGTATATCTACTAAATACGAGGAAGGTTATTATGAGCAGATGAAATGTCAGATAACTATCTTTTTCTGTTATGGTAGAGTGCGCCTCAAAGACAGATTTTAAACTCAAATTTTCAACATTCCTTTTTGCTCTATCATTTGTGGGGCTCATTGTAAAGGTCTTAGAGTAAGCAAAGTTATCACTGTCTTATTTTTCGCAACTTTAATTATTTCCCATGGAATTTTTACAGAGTTGGTAGTCATTTGGAATTTAAAATTTCGGTAAATGTTATGAAATATTCTTGAATCAAACTTCACATGGTGACCCCTTATTTTTATTCTTGATTTGGTAAGAGAATGGTTGAAAGTCTCAGTCAGGAATATTTGAGCGAAAGTTTGAAGTCTTTCAATTTCGAAGCACCATAAAGACTGACGAGGAGTTTAGAGAGCTCGTGGGTCAGAAAGTATCGACCAATCAAAGTGCTGTTCATGGTTTTCTGTCGTTCATTAATTCTCTGCGACATTCTACTCGCAATATATACGTCCAGTTATGATATCAAGCTATTTATAAAGCATCTCTTAACCTTTAATACCGGGAGTGTTGTAAAATTTTAGATTAGCAAGTAACTGTTTCAATCACATTCCAGTCTATAGAAAATTTTCATAAACATTTAGAATCATCTGACAAAGAAAGATTATGAAATCGGTTATATGACATTACAACAAACGTAGATGTTCAAACTGAATGATAGTCGACAGAAACTCACCTTTCTAAAGTCTGCCCAGATATAGAGTCCTGCTGACCTTACAAGGTGCGGTATCCCCAACTTTGTCAATCCTTTCGACATGACTTCATGGGCATCCCTAAGTCTCTTGCGATTTGTTTGTAAATATGTTTGCGCTACCCATTCTGTAATGGTCAAAGTTTATTTCCGGTTGCAAGTCTACAAAGTTTCTGTAGCAAATGCATGCTAGTTGCAATTGATATGACGCAGGAGACAATTCAAGGCCACTATACTGATTAATTGTCATTTCTGTCTTTATATTCTGTATGTCAACTTTTTGATTGATCATGATTGCTTAGTGATTTGGAGCATGGGGGACCAATTGTTATCTGATATCTGATATCATATTGTTATCTGGCAGTTTGATCTCTGTTCTTCATAAAATGAATTTTCTAACGATCTGTATGACTTTCATGATCAAGTTGGTCTTTTTGCGATTTAACTTTGTTGCCAGAATATTTACCTTCGTCACACAGCATGCTGTTTAGCGTGACTTGCATGGCAGTTGGTATAGCAAACCAGTACGCAACTCCTGCGAGAGCCGATGCGACATCTGTATTCCAGGTATAAATTACACCACAGCGTATGCCAGACATGGAGAAATCCTAGAAGAGAAAGTTAGCATTATGCTAATTCTGTATGATCACGATACAAACGCATTGTATATCACGTCACATTCTTCCAAGAGCAATACGCTTGTATATATTAGCATGCAACAGAGATGTATCGAGAGATTGAAAAGTATATAATAGCTATTTTATATTGCAAATATCTATAAATTGTAGAGGATGCGTTTCTCTGATCCAGAACTTGGCAAAGTTACCTTTGATTTTTTTTCTTAATTATGTGAAAGAACGATTTGGAATTTTCTGAAGGAAATATTGAGCAAACATAATTCAACCTTGTCTGGAGGCAAGTTGAGAATGCATTAATTTTAGGAATGCTACATTAAACATTACTTAGTTCTTACCTTCGAAAATGACCAAGCGAAATGAGTTCTGTCAGGATCTGGCAAATCTTCCAGACTTAGCACACTGGTGAACTCTGCATCGTCATCAAACACAGAAAACATGTAGATCTCATCCACTATGACATGCAGTTGATATCTGTAGTCATGACAATACATAAATTTTACATAATGCGGTCGTTTGAAAGGAATATTACATATACTCAAATGGATGTAAAAATCATGTATACTGGGCACATTTTGAAATGGTGTTGAAGAAAATGATAGAACTGTCTTCCAGATACATAACAAAATTACTGAAATTGGACATATTGATTATCATTCATTCATTCATTCATTCATATATCCATTCATTCATTAATTCGTTCATTCACTCACTCATTCATTCATTCATTCATCATCCATCCATTTCCGTCCTGTCAACACCTTTACCCTTTAACCTTTTGGCTGACTTTCAGTCCGGCTTAGAGCGAGCATTGGACTTAAGTCTAGCCCCAATTTCACTTAATCCTTTCCTGACCGATGGAGTTACTTCGATTTAAGGCCCTTAGTCAAAGTTGCACGCCAGGCCATAAGCTTGCCCTTTTCCCGATTGCGTTGTCAATATACCTTAGCACTTTATACAGGGTTTACTTTGCACAAGCATCAATAAAGATCACTTGATGGGATAACAGGAAATTTGGGTAGAATAGTAACATACCGTGTTCATAAACTGAGAATATCAATTTTGTCTGTGTCTTTTACAAAGACTCACCTCTTGGCAAAATGCAAACAATCCATCAAGAGTTCCTTGGAATAGATATCACCCAGTGGGTTGTGTGGATTTATCAAAATCAAGCCACGAACATTAATGCCCTGAGACAAAAAAACCATGAGAAGTTAATCTCTTGCAAGCGCTATGAAATTCTACACTTGTGAACATTTCATACCAGACTGACCCCAGTAGCTTGGCTATTCTCACCTGCACTTATTGGCTGGTCAAGGCGTTCATCCCATGACCTACTCAACAGCCTTTTCACAAATGCGACAGTCTACTAAAGTTTGTTCCTTAAGTTTATTCTGTTTTGATATTTATATGCCAACAGAATTGGAGCAAGTCTAAAATCATATATATCATATCGATTTTAAAATCGCCGGTTATAGCATAGATCCTCTCGCTGAAGGGTATATGGGTATAGCGGCTTTTCCAGTAAAACACACCGGCTTTAGACTCAAGTTGTTCCCTGAACGGCTCTTTCTAGCACAGTCGTTCACTTAGAGCTCTGATTGCCCGGAAAGACCCGACTAAACTTTCGATTTTGAAGAAACTCAACTGTCTTTAAAAGTTTGACATAGTGTTGTACAGAAGCAACAAAATGACACATCGTAACTCCGGCCCCTGACGGCTTGTAAATTTATGAAGTCTAAGGAGTAAGCAGATCACAGAGTTGTGTCGAGTGTTGTTGTCGTATTGCTGAAAGCCAGCTATGCAGGCCACTGGTAACTGTTTTACGTGTTGACTGCTTGCAGTGAACACGATTGGAACTAATTTGGGATAATTGAATGGTGAAGTAATGTCTTGAAATCTGCAAATGTAATCTCATCTGCTTGTCTTTTACGTTACACTTGTCTTTATGAGTAATCTGTAATATTGCGACATTCAGTTATAGGGCAACTAACATTTTTGAGAAATTTGAAAAATATGAAGATCCTATTATCCCAAATTAGTTTCAATCGTGTTGGTATTGGAAACTAAGTTTGGAAAGATCTTATCAGAACATTTCCAACTTCTACAAAAGGGCTTCCCATTAAGAGGAACACAATTTTTAGTCAATTGGTTGCCTGAAACTAGTTGTTCTTACCCAAAGAGCCAATCAGGCAGATAATATCCTAGTTTCTGGACTCCTTAAGTTGCAGTAAATAGTGATCACAATCCAATTAAAACCATACGAGCCACTACAAAATGTAAGAATCTTAATTCTGTTGGATCAAAAAACTAACCAAAATGAAACCTGTCGATACCTTTTGAGTTGCTTGTTCAAGCGCATCTTCTAACTTATCCACTGTCAGTTGGAATGGTTTTCCGTTCTCTCCAGATGTCTGTCAAATCACGTGATACATAAAGGTTATCGGGACAATTTAAAAATTACTCTTGGAATAACAGTGCAAACTTAATCATTGTCCTACACACTATAAAACATCACTTATTGATATGCTACAGAATCCGGATATCGCTTATTGAATGATTTGCTACTTAAAGCATACTTTTTCCCTCGCTGTAGGAATTGTTCACCAAGATAAGACATGGAATGCGAATTTTCACTGACGGACTGCTGTACAAGTCAACTGGCCATAAATCAATCAATCAATCAATCAATTATTAAACCAAACAATCAAATCACCCAGTACTTAAATTATTCGAATCAGCACTAATTCCCTTATTATGAAATAATCATACGCAATAAATTAAAGGAAACATTAAATGACCAGATTTATTTGTGCCAGAAATGTAGTGAAATGTACTTTTTGAGTGTTAATCTAAAATTCTCCCATAAGCAAACGTTCGGACTCTCAAAGTATCGTACCCTAGAGTACCTGGTAAGGTACATTATGTGATGATGTGTAACTCACAGAGAGAATAGAATGTACCTAACCTGACTGCAAAGGTCAACATGAACTATCTCCGTCAGAGGAATTTTTCCAACATCTTCTTTTATAGCAGGGTAACATGGTGTCGCCAGCAGCCACGCGTCTACGACGAAAATATCATGCATCAATTTGTCTTATGGAAATGCGGATTTTTTTTAGGAATCTAAATCTTAGAACTGCGAAAGTTGAATTTTTTTCATGCAGGTAAAGAACCCCCATATGCCTTCAAAAATTTATAATATACTGAATGAGTTTCGCTTATAAAGCTGATGACTGTCAAATCTGACAGTTTTTTCAGTATATCAGAGAATTGAGATGTAAGGTCAATTGGAGCAACTTTTACTTCATCGATTTCTCTTATTTGTGCTCAATACTAGAACCTTTTAATTAGCATTACTGAAATTGTTTTGTTACCAATCTGGGAATATGAGCGATATAAATTGATCACTAAAAACTGGTAAACTTTTTTCTAACAACGTCTTCGTCCCTTACACGATCAGGTGTTCATAATCACCAACAAACTTAACGCTCAATGGTATGAGGAAGTCTTGACACTCTTGTAACTTTATGAATCTGCATAGTGATGTCTGTTTGTCTGTCTATGTATGTCTATGCAATTTAGATAGCTAGGCCACTTTCGATGATTGTGCATGCCAAACATGAATCGTTGAGACTATTTATAAGTGTAAATTTGATGGATGTGATAGCATGTGCAATTTAAGGAAATCGAAATAATTTGCAATTTTGCACCACAAAATCAAGAGTACAGATCAATCAAACAACATTTTCATTACCCAATACTACCCATAAATATTGTATAATGTTCATGTTAACATTATGTCATTGCCGCGATATTACAATTACCGACAGTGATTCTCTGCAAGGTAAACATTAACTCAGTCAGCACTCACCTCCTGGGTCACTCAGCACAATTGACAATGCTGTAATGCATGAACCACAGCCATTGACAACAAAAAGCTGAAAAATAGTTTAAACAGGAACCTCTGGAAGGTAAGGTACATTTGAAAATTGCAGAAAGAACTTGAATAGAAGATTTTGAAATCGGATGTTTTTTAATATTATACTGAAACATGATAATTGTTCTTAGCTTTCTGCGATGTAAGGTTTCCCTACTGTTTGATTTTTAGGGGTTATTACACGAAGTTTGGGCGATACCGCGTCGTATTCGAGTGATGTGTCCGTATTTTGACGAGTTGCGCAGCAACGAGTCAAAATACGGACACATCACGAGAATACGACGCGGTATCGCCCTAACTTCGTGTAATAACCCCTTTATCATACATGCATGCTTTGGTTATGACTGTTTTCCTACAGACGCTCCTAAGTTAGCAACGAAATCAACTTGAAATCGACCTTGCTTCCTCCAGGCTGTACTTATAAAAAGTTGGTTGCTAAGGAGTGATGACAACCGTATCACTTCTTGATATTATTCCGCTATTAGGCCATTCCACTGCAAAGGAGGGTTTATGGAGCACTTTTACAGCAAACAATTTAAATATTACGATGACGACACAGGTTTTCACGATTTGAAGAAGATTTATTTTAGTTTAACCAGACACGATCATGACCTGTGAACTGACAGGTACAAATCGGAAATATCATGTGCACCTTCAACCTTGTCTGTCGCGAGTATTTTCAGTGCGGTTGGATTTTCGTGGCTCATTTACAACTGTAAACGATGTAATTCACCACCCAGATACTTTAAGCTCATCAACAGGAAACTTGTCGTAAAGCGGTTCTATCATGATGCTCTGTCAACCGATATCTGTACGTGTAATGATACTTCCATGGTGTAATCTTCAGCAGCGTAGACGACACAAAAAACACTGCACCGTGCACCGCCACCCACGGGACCGGCCGTGAATTGACAAGTGTCGGCAAATTATACAAATTTTCAATACGTTTATTCGTATGTTTTTGGTACAACTGTACTTGTGCCTAAGGGCAATGCCCATGAAGTGACTGCAAACAACAGAATTTTGACCATAATCATAATGACGTTTCGGATTGTCATTTGTCTTATTCGCTCAGCTGTTTTATATGTACATATACCAACGAAGGTCATGCATACAGCGAAGATCACGCGTCCGCGTCGCTGTAAGTAGTTCGGTTACAGTGAAAATATAATTCGTATTTTCACTAGTTAAAATATGGGCTCATATCAGTACCGTCTGAACAATAGAAGAATGGCAATACAGGCATAGCATGTATGATAATAACTCATCTCGTACGGCACCGAGTCAAACAGATCTTATCATCCCCCTGTACATTAAATAATAAGATACATAAAGGACTGGTATACCACGGGACAAGTTCACGATATCTACACACGAGTGATGATAACTTCACGTACAGAGTGAACTGGTCAAAACGGAGTAACATTGGTTGGTTATTGATATTATATTGTAACGCTATGTTGAAGTTCTAGCTGGAAATGTAATGGAATTGTCTCGACATGAGGGCTCATGCATATTCCAATAGTACTGTATTGGGAATATATAATTGTTACTTTCACAGTGGCAGTGTGACCAGTAAGATTGCTGTGTTTTAGTTTGCCGTCTATGTACAGGCATTCATAATGCCATCATGTTTATCCGTGTTCGTGTTTTGGTATGTTGAAATACAGTCATGATTGGGCGTAATGCATCGATTCCACAAAAGAGAGCAATGACAACGTACCTTATCTGGGTCAAGTTGATCATGTGCTTTGGCGTGCTTTGTCAAGAAAGAACACAAGGTATTCTTAAATGCTGATAGTCCCGTGAAATCCTGGTATTTCAATACATCAATGTCGTTTTTAGAGGGTTGTTCCACCGTGAACAGCTAAACACAAAATAAAAGAAAAGACAAATTCTATCGCTCAGGGTCAAATTGCATTTTTAATACAAACGACCATTTTATTAAAACCGCTTATATTTTTTGTTGTGAGTCAAGCACAAAATAGCAGAAATTATGTTTTACAAGTCAAAATAAAACGCCATGAAATATTGGGGTGCAGGTTATCTTTACAATGCTAGACACAAACTACCTGAATCATAGTTCTTCTTTGGGGTAGTGTTAAAATATATTCATTTGTACATAAGTTGAACATGCTAAAAATGCAGAAATATAAAGCTAACGGGGATTTAAGACGATTACTTAGACACGGATCGCTGCAGTAAATCACCATTTGTCATTATAAATCTCAATCGGATTAAAATCCGATGAAGAGATGGGTACGTCTTCAGCTGCCGACCGAACTATATCTACATCTGAGCAAAACCTTTCGGCGGATATCATACATGTATCAGCGTCTGATCACAGTCAATATAGTTGCTAGTAAATATCTGTATCAGGCATACGGTTTATGAGTTTAAAAGCCACTTGACCTAGTTTCGGCAGAACCAGGTTGGAAAAGTTAAACATCGATCAGCTCTGATTGAACAAATTATTATGTCCAAAGTATTGGAGACCTGCTTATATATTTCATACATAGGCAAGCATTCTGACAAATTGCAAGGTGTTCTTGAGCTAAAATATAATTAAGATTTCAACGAAGTGACGTTTTTAGCAGTTGTCAGTTAGCTGGAGCATGCCTTCGTTTGCATTGATCAAAGTTATCGAGACCATACGCCACCTACCTTCTCAGCGACTATATCATAAGAAATTGTATTCTCAGCTGTGCCAGCATTGATAATGCCCTGCAAAAAAGAGCATGGCCAAATACATGGTCAATTTTTGTTGATTCTTGAGCTGAGATGGTCTGACATGCAAGTTTTTTACAATATTGTAGTCATTCAGATCTTAAACAAAAAGTTCACAAGCGAGAAACTGTTTGTCTGGCGTGTTCGACATTTCTGCAATGGAGCTCATGAAATTTGACTTTCACCTGATAAGGCACCTCTTTTAGTGAACATGCTAGATGTGTACTTCGAAGTAGAGACGTACTGGGCATATGTCAGGGATAAATACAAGCCTAAGGATAATACAGGATGTTACTATAACCAATGTAAAGTTTGGCCAAGAAATGCAGTGTGCCCTTCTTCCATTCCTCCTGCTGTTTGGGGATATACAACGTTGAGGGCGGTAGTCATAGATTTTCCGTCGCGTTTATCTGTAGCTATGTGTGACCTAGTTAGTGGAAGCTACATGTACATTGGGATAAAAACTTTGAGAACTGATAATGGTTTATTTCGTAACATTTTTATCTCACGGAATAAACATATTAAATATTATGGTCTGCTTAGAGCGTTACTAGGCCAAAGAAAGAATACACATTTTCCAGCCGATAAGCCGTCTCAGCCTATTCGAAACTATTAGCCCAATTTGTAAGATTACGCACGCGTTTGCCAGAGTTTGCTGTTGACAAACCACAGCCCACTGGGATATAATATGGCAAAATAATTCCTACCAACATAACCTATTTTCTGAGACAAATGTTCAGTATTGCGTTTGTAAACATTGCTACGTACGTTTGGGTTAGACTCTGCATCATAAGGATTTGCTACGCACTTGTCAAACCCTATATTGACGACGCTGCCGGCATCTTGTACTGTCGCGCTTCTTTTAGACAACATTATATTCTTCACAGCCTGGTCACAGCTTCAGCGAAAGTAAACAATGCTAATCTGGAAAGAGAAGCAGAAAAACTGTTTTGCGATAATATATAAACATACATATATACAGAAATTGTGTGTTTACGGTAAGGTACTTCCCAAAATTGGGGTTGGAAGGTTGAAGGATTAATGTTTTTCTTTTGGTGGATTAGACCGCGGCAAATTTTGAAGAATTTACAGGAACATTTTTAGAAAATGCGAAAAACTTCATAGCCGTTGGGTTCTTCTAGGGTCGGTTGCGTTATCGGAAACACAACATATTTTTATTTGCATTATTATAATTTGGTAACATTATCTATTATCTGTTCTTTGACGAACTGCATTTCAATTTTCGCTCACATTTTGTGCATGGAAACTTCAAAATGTTTGCCTTGAACCTAAAGAGTAATGGTCTACATCATCATTTCATTCTCGCGAGCCAGAGCAATAATTTCCGCTCCGCTGACCTACTGACGGGTAGCGCTAAGCTGTTGCTGTAAAGAGGCGCGTGGTTTACGACGATGCATCATTTCCGAATCGGAAAAATTTTTAATGTCGAAATTCAAAGCAGCTACTGTAAGCCGCAATATGTTGAAGTTGTCAATTTGTAGTTAAAACCCGGTCCGCCTAGCTTTGGGACATGAAAAAAACTGCCAGGGTTTTGAGCCTTGTAGCTACTGCCATTATAATCAGTGATAAAAGAAATGTATGTCTTACAAGGTCAAATGAAAAAATGTATGTGTTTTCGGTATCGATCGCGACTTACCCTAGACAATCCCACTCACCGTGACCAAAGTCATTTTCGAAACGGTTAGAATAAATTCTTTTAATCGTATCGTATTTATAGGTCTCAACCAACAAAAATGATAAATAAAAGTTCCTCGAGTCTACCTACCTTTATTTTCAGAGGTGTATTACCGGAAACCACACAATTTCTTTTGTATGGCCTAATCAGTCGGAATATCTACTTAAAATATGAGTATCAATGTCGTCACCTCTTACACAAAACGTGTATTTAAAATTGCAATGAGCGGTCGCGTTTTAAAGTTGTAAAATGGGTAAGCATAAGGTGTACAAACGTCTCGAAAGTCTCAAAGCCTGTATTTCAATCAACGATGTGACCTACAAAAGTGGAGAACGAGGACAGGTTCAAGGTTTCACCAAATGAACAATCTACCGAAATTTCATCGACCTCAACGTGAAGTGACTTCCATGCCACTTCGAAATACTGCAGCGGGAAACAGTGGCGGATCGGAGGGACTGCAGTATATGCAGTATATCGCGTGTGTGACGTTTGACGCCTGTCTCACACCCTCATGACGTGACACTGTTCCGGGCATTGCTCCACATTGACATCATAATGATCTTGCTACGTGTACTGCCATGGGCTTTCGCCGCCCCTTTCTGTCGCAAAGTCAACAATATGCGACCAAAATGTTATCTTAAATATGCTACCATGACTTGCTTTCCAAAATGGCAATGACAGCAGTCTTGTAAGAGACAAACGTTGGCTATTTGAAAATCTCTTCATCAAATGATTGTACACACTGCGGGAGAGCTGCTATCAGTGGTCTGTTTACCCTATTACATTCCTGTTCCTCCATGGCGTACACATACTCTTTCACATGTCTGGTAACTACACAGTCACCTGTGGTCGGTCTATTCCGTTCGGCGTCTATGCCCCCATAGACGTGTGTACATATGCCTGAGAAAAAGAGCATATGTACACACGTCTATGGGGCATAGACGCCGAGCGGAATAGACCGAACACAGGTGACTGTGGTAACTAGCACAAATCATGACAACACGATCCCTCCATCACTGACAATCAAATGTAAGTTGCTGATCTGGCGACTTAATATCATAGCAAACTAATGCAAATCGGCTGGCAACCGAATCAACTCGTAGTTGAAAGCTGTATTCTATTTTCAGTTATGCGTGCAGGTAATAATGGTGTATTGTTTACCGTTAGGCTACAAATGTTTGAACCACATGGTCAGCATGGGACACAGTACACAAATATATCTACGCTGGTTGTATACGGCAACTGAGCCTCTCAGGGATGCAGAATTGTACTGTATTCTGAGCGAAATGTCTCAGCATGTACTCAATCTCCAAAGCCATGATAGACAGTACGACATGCAACAGAAAACGGACAGAAAGCTTACCTATCAAGATGATGTTGACCGGAAGTGTTTGAATGGAGGCAAACCGCGTAATCAGATCAGCTGATAGCGCCACAGACTGCGATTGACCACGATTAATTAATGCAGCAAGATTCCACGTGCACGCGCGTTTGGAGTGATTGTTCAGTGTGCTGGAGGTCATAGTGCGCCCCTAGACGCCAATGTGGGAAAGGGCGATCACCTACACGAGTACTCGTAGAAAAAGTTCAGTACCTATCAATTTTTCCTATCAATGTATCCACCTGAAAAGGAGGGGATGCCGGACTAACAGTGGAGTTTGATGTCAAAATCCCCATTCTTAGGCTATAAAATTATGTCAAATACCCAAGGGGTGGGAGGGGCAATAGAGGCTCATAGGATTATGCCTATTTGTGACGTGTGATACAGTATGAGAAAATATTGTAAAGTGACAACTGACATGCAACCAGCGCTTGGGTCAATAGTTCACCTGCCATACCCATGTCAGTCTGTGTGGAAGTATCACAAGCATAGTCCAGTCGACACGGCTTCTTTGGTCAGCGTAGTTTGGAGCAAGGTCGGAGTGTCTCTGCCAAAATAAATACCATTGGCTAGCTGTGTCACGGGACGGGACTAAACATTTTGTATATTGCAATATTGAGAAATCCTCAAAGATGATTGGCGTAATTTCTTTTCAATTCTACAGTACACGGATAAATCACAGAACGTTTAAGGATCTCACTTGACATGGTCATCGTGTTTGTATAGCATATGTGTATGCAAAGGGAAGGTGGCCAGTTCCTACAGCCAGTCCTTTCTGCATGTCTAAGAATTTACCGTTCGTTACTCTCAGATCTTAAACTGCGAGGCTAATGATTGATTATTTGTTCTTCAAGTTTCTTCTTGCCCTGGACAGCGCAACCTGGCTCGTCGAGAAATGCTGTGTCGATCAAAAATCAGACCATTTCTGACCACTCATCAAAGAATACAGTGATATCCGATTTATAGATTAAATTTGTTCAATTTTAGAACGTCTAATCACGTGTGTGCATAACCTGCTCTGTCAATATTATCAGCATAACCACTGTATGTTAACCCTTTGTCCAAAAGTCTATTTTCGTCCCTTTATTTAATAAACCCCAACCAATTTTTCCCAGATTTTTGCCAACATTTTGAGCAAAAACTGTAGCCAATGAAATATGATGTCCATTTGGTCCAATATCATCAAAATATTACAGAAAAACTCATAAAAAGTGGTAAAATCTTGCACTAAAATTTTGGCGGCAAAAGTTACAGTGCTTAAATGGTTAATGATCACTCCGCTCCTCCGCTACACCGTTATGAGAGAACATGACAAAGCCGTACAAGTCGGCATATAACAACGTCTACAACAATCAGCGTCTACAACAACACAGAGACAAAGAAAATTGATAGCGAACTCTGCATGAATCAAAGAATGAACACACTGGTTAACTGATATACCTTCATCATATAAAATGATCAGGCGGACAATGTCATGAACGATCCCATAATGTACGAGTAGGATTTTTAACAGAAGGGCAAAGTATTAAGGTAAACAAATACGTGACGCAATCAACAATATTAAATGTTGGATCACCCACAGGTGTAAATCAATGGGAAAATTAATCATTCGTCATTTACTACTTGACAGGAATACAGGACAAATCCAAATGTAAATTTATTACATGGTCAAATTCTATCTATCTAGCTCGGAGCAGCTCTTACGTAATAAGATTGATTTTGTGAGGCATTACTTTAATTTCCGATGAAGCGGTTGATATGACAATGCACTCAAGGAAACCTCTTTTCTTTGACAATATGGTGCCCCGGAAAGGGATGAACAAGGACTTATTCGATGTTGAAATGAGGAGGTTCAACCTTGCTGAAGTATGTTAACAGCTGGACGTCAGTGCATGTTCTGAGCACGGCTGATGAGGCATGTATTCCATCATGGAGGGAATTTAATAGTTGGTATAAACCCTTTTAGCGCCAAAGTCAATTTTTGTCGCTTTTATAAAATATACCCCAGTCAATTTTTTTAAAAATATTTTGCCAAAATTTTGACAAAAAACTGTAGCCACTAAAAGGTGATATCTATTTTGTCCAAAATTATCAACAAAACTTACAAAAAAATTAATAAAAATTGATAAAATGTCACACTAAAATGTTGGTAGTCTGCCATCGGGATATTAACATGGGAGAGGTCGTCAGGATACATGAACAGAGAAAAGATTAATAGTCTTCAAATTTAACCGTTTTATTCTTACATGCATTAGTTACATATCGTCAACGATGTTTACAGAAGAGCTTGCTAATGATAACAAGCTCCTATACCAAAACTATCACCACAGTTTATACTCCCTCAGCTTAATTATTGCTGTATATTCGATTTAACCCATTAGATTAATACAATGTGCACATTGAATCATACAAATGACACTAAAATTAATAAGCAGGCAAAACTTTACATATCTTAATAAGTGATACTGAGTTTCCAAGCACTCTCGTAAATTAGTTAATCAATATAGAAAACACAAGATATTGTTAAAAATGTCTACCCTTCTTGCGTGTTTATGAAAGCGTCTACTCGATGACTCTATGAATGTTCGGATAATTATCCGTATGTCCGGATGACAGTAGTTTAGCTTACATTTGGTGTCAATTAACCATCATGCAAGTTTGTGTTGCTTGTCACTCTATCCAATGAACGTATAACTGTGCGAATTCAAACAATCAGCTCAAGTAAAATGCGTCGACAGCTTACATTATGTCAATCTTCTTCGTGTCGGATTAAGCAATGAAAGTTGAGGAGGTGTAGGCTTTCTCTATAACATTGCATTCAGATTTATTTTGATTTTGACTCATTTATTATTTTCAATTTCTGAACTTTGACCCTTGACCCACTTTCAAGAGAATAACATACGATTAGTTTTTAAGTCCGACTGCTGATTCGCACTTTGACGAGATCTTGCTGGAGAGATTTTACACTCCCATACTGATGTAGAATTGTGTCACACTTTCCAGAAAAGAGTCAGTCCTTGTTGCGTTGCAAATTACTTTTTCATATGTAGTAAATAGAATATAAAAGTATATTAAAATACAATTTTCACATATCACAATACATATAGAAAGGTATTTTCGAACCGACTTCTTAAGAAAAGTTTCCGTCAAGAAGTAAATCTTCAGGCCGAAAGGATGATAAGTTCTTTGATCAATATTGGCTTCGTGAGCCTTGTCAAAAATAATTTTTATAAATGAAATAGTTCACTGAGCTTTGTCGGACAAGATGCGGCAACCGACGAGGTTCAGCAAAGCAAATGCCATAGCTAGCTTTCAATCGAGCTATGGGCAGCCTAGAAGGCTCACAATAGACACATTACAATGAGCATGCTCAGTTTTGACCGGGATCACAGAGGACAAATCATTTGATATTGTGGGATCGAAGATTAATTTTAGGAAGATTTTTTTTATAGTAGCCGCTTTGAATTTTTTTTTCTTGTGCGTTCATATGAAATTTATTTATTTATTATTTTCCAATACTTCATACTTTTTTTCGTTGTGCATATTTTATACGCCGATGACATACCTGGCATTCTCGACATCACATTTGACCTACATCATCATTCAAATCACGGTAAGTAGTCACTTCTATGTATTTCAATGAACATACGAGATGCAAAATGTCATACATGAAATTACACCCCGATTTTTGCGAGTTGGGACTTGAATAAAAAAATTTGTCAAACACAGACACAAAATACGACAAAAAGTCATAGCACAAATTCAATGCGGGGAGTGCGCTACCATGTGTGTCAATAAGACCAAGCAAAATGTCTTTATCATGCAAATTTAACGCTAAAAGTGGACAGAAATACAGGCATTATTGCCAGGACAGTTCTCTGAGAAGGCCACTTCCTCTCTTTGAAACCTTTATTTTATTTATTATCATCATCATAGCAATAGACATCAAATCAGGTCCAATAATCGTTATCATTCAAGGTAAACTATGAAATTTACCAGGTCCAAGGAACATATAGATGATGACAAATTTAAGGCAATGGGGCCATCTTGAACCACGAAATAGTGGTGGTACCAGGTGTCCGGAATGGGTAAGCGTACCCTGCCAGCTAGCCGCACCCGTCAAGATTGACCATAAGCGACAAATTCATTGTTATTTGGTGAATTCACCAATTACTTTTGTGAGCAAGGATATAATTGCAGATTTGGTTTTCTTCTCTTTTCGATCACCATACCGATTCTGTGCAGAACTGAAAAAGAGAAAGATGCAAATATTACCGTATGAATTCTAAACGAGAAGACTATTCTAACACTACATTTTACAACATTCTGGTTGCACTGTCACGTGATCTGTAATTGATACCGAGTCGCGTCATATTTAACAATGTGTAATATCAGACGAAAAAGTAACAGCCAACCAGCTACTGCTATGTTTGATTTACGACTATTTCTTATTATTTTGCGATAAACTTGGTCATACTTTGACAGACTTATTGTGATTCGAGTAAAGAAATAAATGACGGGGAACATAGACAGCAGCGGGGACGTACCAACGTAAGTTGAACCGTTAACATGATGAACGTCTGTTTAGTTATCACGTTGATGACGCAAATACTGTGACCAGTGGTTGAGGCTTGAAATTACCATACCACATTCGCAGTATTCACAGATATCCTGGTCAGGATTATGAATATATGGAGGTTTGCAGTCAGAAAAAAATGGAACAACATAGCTCGCTTATTGAACCACTCTTTATTAAAAGGTCGGAATTGAGCCCAGCGGTTTTGCCTGCGATGTCTCGGTGACCCGATGTCATACGTTGTGAGTTCAAAGCCAATCGAGAATTCACTGAATACGTACGATCAATATTTTGGTATCGGAGAAATCAAACTTAGAAGATACTGTTAGTGAAAAGTAGAGTAGGAAAATATTTGGGAAAAAGCATAGCTCATAGGAACTGTCGACAATCAGAACAAGACAGCGGAGAGGAGTTTTGAAGGAGATGTTCCAATGACAGGTGTTTGGTTACGCAAGTCAGTCATGTATATGGAACGAGATAACTGAACAAACCGTTGTAAAACGTTTGTGTGCCCGTCATGAGTAAATATCCAGCAATCATAAAAATTCTCTCTGTGACTGAATGAATGCACGGCAAGCGGTGGTGTTTGATTGTTCAGGACAGAATCGTGTGTTCTCTTTTTCCTTTCTGCGCTTGAAGGAAAATGTGTCATGTTTAATTAGTTAGAATATAATGTATAACTGTAAGACGGAGATCGCCGCTGATGCTAGGCCACAGGAAGCTTTTTTTTAATGTGGATTGAGAGATCCACAACCTAATAGGACACGTTGTTTTTCGGTTATTGTCACGTAATGTTTCACAGCGTCCTCGAGCGGTGATAAAAGTGCCGTAATATTCGTTTGCGAAATCAACAAATTGATAAGAGTCAGCATGTTTTCATCTCGAGATGGGGTGTCAGTAAAGTGGAAAGCATATGAATTTACTGAAAGTTTGGATTACGTAACGTAGCACGAATTATAATAACTGAGAAAGGAAACCCGTTCTAGAGGAATGATGATATAAGAGAGCAGAATTCTTGTTTTGAAAATAAAACGTCAATCTAAATTCTATAAACGTGTATAAGGTCAATTTACTTAAGTGTTACGTTGCCGAGATAGCTCCAATGACTGATAAAGACTAAGTTTAACTACTCAAACGGCGTACCTCAGCATTCGGGACAATTAGCAACTCAACTCAGGGCGTGGAATAAGATACACTTTTAGAGCAAAAAACGAAGATATCGATGTTGTCCAAATAAGAGCTATTAACCCTTTTGCGGATTTCACGATATGTATGGAGAATTATCAAAATCTTACAGGCATGCGGAAGAAAATTCATTTTTTGAGAGAGAGCAATAACAAAGATAAGCTTATTGTCAAATTATATATATATATATATATATATATATATATATATATATATATATATATATATATATATATATATATATATATATGTGTGTGTGTGTGCGTGTGTGTGTGTGTGTGTGTGTGTGTGTGTGTGTGTGTGTGTGTGTGTGTGTGTATTGCACGGAGGTACGCTCACCTAGCCGTTGTGTTTCTTTTGAAAGAGCAAAGATAATCCGAAACCATCCTGGTTCCTGACAGTAGAAGCACTGCCCAGCGGGAATGTAGACACCAGCATCAATGAGCTCATAGAACATTTCCAACTCTGCTTCAAATGTCAGTGGAGAAACAAACTGTAGAGGAAAATTATCGTGAAAACGGCACTTTAATCAGACACATGCAAAGTTCGTATTACACGGTCCGTTGCAAATTGTTTAGTAGAAGGGGTACAGATTTCGCAAACTATTCCACAGCTTCCTCTAAAACTACATAGAATATACACCACGTTTTATAAGGTAAGTGCTGAGACAGAAAACAGATATGTCGCCCTCTAACATTGCGTTCTTGACTTGCGCATTTCTTACTTCTTACTTCGACTTTGTACCATCTACTAACATGACATGCATTTCAAACATCAAAGTTACCGTATCTCTAAGAAATGGCGATCTATTCATACAAAACACAAATAGATGTAACTTTTGATATTATTTCTACTGTTTTAACCAAGTCTACAATACAGAGACTGTCTGAGTACTCAACTTGTCAAATACAGCCTTCAGCATGGAATTTTATTACCGACATTTGATCTTTGGTGCGGATTAGAATTTATTGTCAAAATGACTCACTGCTAAAAATGTACTTTGTTTGTGGCTTACACTTAATATACCAACGTACTTTAGTGAGAAGAATAAGAAATAAATTTTGATAAATGTATGTATGTAGCATATGTATGTATTGTATGTATGTATGTATGTATGTATGTATGTATGTATGTATGTATGTATGTATGTATGTATGTATCTATGTATGTATGTATGTATGTATGTATGTATGTATGTATGTATGTATGTATGTATGTATGTATGTATGTATGTATGTATGTATGTATGTATGTATGTATGTATGTATGTATGTATGTATGTATGTATGTATGTATGTATGTATGTATGTATGTATGTATGTATGTATGTATGTATGTATGTATGTATGTATGTATGTATGTATGTATGTATGTATGCATGCATGCGTGCATGCATGTATGTATGTATGTTTAGAGGTATAATGTATGTTCTTGTCGGTGAGAACTATATGTATTGTTCATGAAAGAAAAGTGATTCAGGCGAGACAAACTGGTAGGTATACAAACGTATAAAGGGGTTGTCTCAGAAAAGTACTTGCTCTTTTTCTAAATGTACAAGGCGGAAGGGTTGTTCTAAAGCAGGGAAACCTATGCAGCGTGGACGCTAAGGAAGTCGGTTGCAGTTGCCTGTAAGATTTATGTCTGTGATATAGAGTTTGATGAAGACAAAGCAGCAATTGTCTTGGGTTTACATACATACATCACAAAAAGAATTGTTCCTGGCTACGTTATCTACTAAAAAAAAGACACCAAGAAAGGCGCAGAAGCGATGAATAGTTGGAGACACTAATCTGATAGGTACTATGCAGGAAAGACGAATGTCAGCGACATTATGTAATAACGGCCTGATTTACTGAGCAGAGATATTACATCGCCCTTACTCATATTGCTAGGGACTCACCTTCCTGAAGTCTGCCCAGATATAGAGACCTGCTGACCTTACACGGTGTGGAATCCCTAACTGTGTCAACCCTTTTGACATGACTTCATGGGCATCCTTAAGTCTCTTGCGATTTGTTGGTAAATACGTATCAGCTACCCATTCTGATAAAATGGTAAGCAAAGATCATTTCTTGTTAGTAGAACAAACAAGTAAATATTTTATTTAGAGCTTCTCTTTCAAGTAAGAGGATAGAATCTATAACGGCATGATGACCAAATGATTTGAGATTTGCCAAAATTTCTCTCAAAGTAATAGCAGTCGTATTTTTAAGACAATCTGAATTTATGGCAGATTGGTCTATCGACCTTTAAAAACATTACCACATGATTTTAATGTTTAACTGCTTATTATGGTCTACAGCGTATCAAATTTACTTTCGACTGTTTCCTCCTTATCTTTTCTGTGACCATTTTTTAATGCAGGCAAGAAAATACAGGCAATCGAAAGTTTCTATGCAAAACTTCAACCAATCTTTAAAAAGATACGTAAGGCATTTTCTGTGTTATAGATAAATTTATGTCATACCACATCTCTATGAAATAAATTTTTTCATATATTTCTCAAATTGCTTTTAAATATTAAGGTTCCAAGACAAGAAATGTGACCTTTTAAATCTAACAATTCTCTAACGGTTAATAAACTCAGAACCCCCGTAAAGTATACATTTTCTGAAAGCCTACATATATGGGAACATTTTGGTAACCACAGTGTCACCATTGTTTACATAACTATCACGTGACAAGATAATTTGCATAACCTTTCAAAAGTCGGTTTTCCCTATGTTTTGTCTCAATACTTCAAAATATCTGACTCAAACTTGCTGGAATGCAAGCTGTCACAATGCTCTTTCAAAGTGTGTCTCAGATTTTCTATATCTTGCTTAGTTTTTTTGGAGCACAATTTTAAAGAAATCAACTATGGTAAAATTCACTGCTCTGGAAGTTTTTATGTCATAAAACTGTTTAAGAAGGTTTAAAAATTCTGAGACACACTTTTGAAGACCTGTAGGATAGCTTGCACTCACATGAATTTCAGCCACATATCTCAAAGCATTGAAACAAAACATAGGAAAACCGATTTTTGAAAGGTTATGCAAATTACCTGTCACATGATAGTTATGTAAACATGGTGACACTATGGTAACCAAAATGTTCTCTATATCTAGGCTTTCCGAAAATATACAATTTACGGGGGTTCTGAGCTTATTAAACACTAGAGAATTGTTAGTTTTAAAATGGTCAATTTCTTGTCTTGGAACCTTAATTCGCTATGTATTTGTTCATCATTACACTGCTATGTATATAAAGTCTATTAGGGAAACGATTCAAGTCGTTTTTTGAATGGATGTACACAATGTATGGCTGTTGCTTGGACTATTGTCATCTGGTAGGAATAATCATTTTCAGGAAAACATTCATAACCGTGACTTTATCAAAAATATGGGAATAACAAAATGACGTACTTGACATTTACAGTAGATGAAGTTAAAGACCGTTGTGAATGCTACGACAACAACAAGTTAGAACACTGCAAGTTAAGGGATTGCTTGAAACAAAGTATTGTGAAGATAAAAGACCTTACGTGAATGTGGATACACAACGAATACGAATAGGGTGTGTGTACAACCGACACAACTTCGAAGCTACCTTCGTCAGCCAACAAACGATCGACTGTGAACTGGATGGCAGTAGGAACAGAGAACCAATAAGCCACTCCACCAAGAGCCGATACCACCTGTTTATTCCAGGTGTAAATGGCACCACAGCGTAGACTAGACATGCAGAAATCCTGAAAGAGTTAAAACTTTATCAAAAACTAAATGACAAACATGCACATTGTGTCTATTACGGCGATGAGTAATGTTTAGTGACTGCATCGATATAATGCAAGTGATATCGAATCGTATTGTATTGTCATTGTATTGTATCATAACAAGTCGGTTCGCTTTGTATCATATCATTCCAAGTCTTAATTTATCTTATTCAAAATCCTTTAAGTCTTCTTTATATTGCGAGCAGTTTCTCTTCTCATCACTTACGAATTGAAAGAGATGCAACATAAAAATGATTTACATGAACGCATATGTTTGTTATTTGAGAGGAACGAAGTTGAAAACGAATACGACTTTGTTTTGTTTTCTGTGCAACTTTTTTCGACTTTTAAGTATATCCCCAAAAATTACTTTAAAGCTCTGACAGAGAGAAAATTTATTTCTCTGATGAAATCAACCGATCCAAAATAATTCAGCATCTGGTAGCATACACATTCCATGCTATGATTTAATGAAAGAGACAAGTGAACGTAACAGTACTGAAAACGTGGAGTAGGTGTTTGTACGATGTACCTGTCAATTTATGTAATTTCCTTCACTATAATATTAAAATATGTATTAGTCTGATAGCCTTGAAGTAGAATACGCCTCGGGGACAGATATTTGGATTCTCTAACTTTTACAATTCTTTTCTGATCTAGCACATGTTTAGGTTCAATTTAAAGCTCTTGTTGTAAGAAAACATTTCACCGTCTTAGTTTTTCCAAAATCGAAAATTTCAGTTTTGCCATAGAGTTAATATAATGAGGGCGGCCATTTGGAATTTCAAATATCGGTTATTGGGTCATTTGTTTCTCTAGTATTAAAAGTAGCACTGTGACCTTGATTTTGAAAGGGAATGATGGAAATATTCCTTGAGAAAAGTCTTTCACTTTCGAGACACATAATACCTTAAGGTGGTATGTGGCTCGAAAGTGGAAATTTAAGCTTTTGCTTAAACGTTCGATTATTCTCTAAACAAACGAACAATAAAAATCAGGGGTACCATGCACAATTTGGTACTAGAGAGACAAATTACCTAATATTTCCCGACATTTGAAATTCAAAACGGCGCTATCAATGTGTAGACTGCCATTTTCGAAAAACTAAGACGATGAAACTTTTCTTACACCAGGAACTTTAAAATGAGCCCCTACACGTGGTAGATCAGAATATAATTGCTAAAATTTGAAAGCCCAAATATCTTTCCCCAGGGCGCGAAATGAATTAATAAAGACCTTATTGCAAGCAATATCAGTCTTCTTCATTTTAGTCACTTTTGTCTTTTTCGTAAGTCACTTCCTGTCTAGAGGTCAGCCAAGAAATGTTAAATTGATTAATTCTTACCTTAGAGAACCCCCAAATAAAATGGGTCCTGTCAGGGTCCGGTAAATCGTCCAAACTAAGAACACTTGTGAACTGCGTTTTTTCATCAAAAACGGTAAACATATAGATCTCATCCAGTATGACGTGCAATTTGTGTCTGGTAATGTGCCAAAAACATAACATTTTGAGACCTAAGAACTATAAGATTCGATTTTGTTGGAAAAAAGGGAGACAGTCATAGCATACAGATACCTTTCGTGAAAAGATAGTCGAATAAAAAAATGAACTGTAGATGGGGCCAATTACAATTAACATTGTATGAGGGTTGTCGTTCTAAATATGATCAATAAGAGTATGAGTTTGCTATGCAAGGATACTCACTTTTTGGCAAAATCCAAACACTCTTTCAGAAGTTGTTTAGAATATATATCACCAAGTGGGTTATTGGGATTCATAAGAAACAAGCCACGGACATTAGTACCCTAGAAATGATATATTAAGCCTGAGGTTAAAATAGAAACTACTCAGAAGTTCTAATGTGCAGGGATATGCACAGAAAATAGTATGCGAGTCCAACATATTTTATTGGTATCGTAAACGAACAGTCGTTTCCAATGACAACTTAAAAAGCAATAATTAAAGCCAACTATGCTTTACTTGAAAGTAATACTGCTTTGACACGTGTTTTCTCAGAATTTTATGACACAAGACAGTAAACTTACTTATTATCAGCTCTCTGAATCGGCGAGTTGTTGTTCTGAATGGCTAGTATGTCATCTGAAGCAACAAAGTTTGGAAGGTCCCGATTGTTAAAGGATGTTACTTACCAATTATCGACAGTTAAAAGTCAGACATTATATCGATACCTTTTGCGTTTCTTCTTCAAAAGCGTCTTTTAATTTATCCACAGTAAGTTGGAATGGTTCCCCAGTCTCTCCCGATGCCTGTCAAATCAAATAATAGAAGAGATGGCTTCGATAATAGGGCGCAAGCGGCAAAAGATATTTGCAAAACAAGTCTAACAATGCTGACATAAAATGAAAAAAAACATAAACGTTTCTTTGACTGATTCAGCATATCAACAAAGGGCAGAATGCTCAGATGATCGGCATACCAGTGAACGAAACGGATATCCATGTGTTTCAGACACACGATTTTACAAATATGCCTGAAAAGAAATACATAAATGAGGAGACGCATGAAATACGTTTCATGTACATGCTGTTTAAGATTGTACAAGGCAACAGTTGGTAAGTTAAAGTTTGGTTATATATATATGACAAGGATGAAAGCTAAGTTCAAGTTTACTTCACCCTTGATAATCATTTTAAATATTAATTTCACGGATAGATAGCCGAGCAATTTTGAAGGTGGCGTCTTCTCTACGTTACTAGGTGCCGTACGTTTTGAGTTCGAATCACATTGAGACTTACTGAACACAGACGGAAAACCAAACCGTTCAATATCAAAGTTAAACATAGACGAGGTAAGTGTTTTTTCAGGTATATGAAGTACAAAGGGTGTCGATATATTTATTCTCACTCCAAAGGGATCCTTGGTAAAGACTTGTACCAAAGTGGATTTTCAGTGACGATAGTGCCACAGCAATGGCACAAGTGCAACAGTGACGCTAGCCGTGAATTTAAAGGCTAGCACCCCGTTCCAGTCTATAGATCACTTAAAGTGTACCTTTCGTGACAATGCATGCAACGTTCGTACGTTTGATACGTCGTCTGTTAACCCATGCTTGACGATAGAAACAAAATTCAATTATGAAAAAGAATACTTCAAATAGATTATGGGATTGAAGTAACATGCCTTTTGTGTTTCATGTAAGTTAAACGTGGTTCGATGTGATTTCACTTTGCAATTCTCTGAATATGCACTTTACCTGACAGCCTATGTCTACATGTACTAGGTTTACCAAGGGAATTCTACCAGTCATTGTATTGATAGCGTTGTAAAATGGTGATGGAATCAGCAAGACATCTGCAATGAGAATATCAATAAAACAATAGATTTACTAAAACAAAGTTAACGCTGAACATATTTGGCAACAAAATTGATATAGGTCACACACTTCATACTTTAAATATGCAAAAAATTGATTGCACCTTTAATTGAATTTCGTCACATCTGGAAGACTAAGACCTGAATTTTGCGGTTTTAGCATCAATACATGCTGTAGAATTTTGACAGTAGTTTAGGGACTTAAATGTTCCATTTGAAATGTTTCATTGTTACAAGCACATGTATACAGTTTGGGCTGGACCTGCTGCCAAGAAATAGATGTTCTCTACCTTGAAAAATCATATTTGGTTATCTCTTACTATGCACATCTGGTTCGTTTGACGTTCAAACAGGACTTTAAAGAGACAAGATATTCATTCTCTTGCGCGTAAAATGCAAAGAAGTCGAACAAGTCCCTGGATAAGAAGAAACGATATCTTGTTCATAAACAGTTGCATTGAATAGATGAAGTATAATATTCACTATCACGCAAACGTGGCTTTTGCTAATTATCAGAAAAGGACTGTCACGAACTTTCACATTTAAACACAATAAACCCGATCATGATTGTTTCGTTTGTATGTCTCAATGTCCTCTTGCAGATAAAAATATTACATAAAGTGCCATATTTGTCACAGCAAAAGCGGTTCAATGAATTTGTTTGCTTTCAAGTCTGGGTTAATACCCTATAGTGCTATTTACATTTTCCGTTTTAGAATGCAACATGTATGTACATGTAATTTGGTCTGCTATCATTTTCCTTTTTCGCTGTATTATAAGTTTTAAACAAATGGATATATATGAGACCACATCATTATTATGACCATGCGTACACAGACGTACTCATTAATAGCTATTGGAGAAGAACACCTACATTAACGTCGCGTTTTGGTTGTATGAAGATAAGTCCACGTGTCTTTCTTTCGCGGATTTCTCAATTATTTCGTGTTGTATATTTTTTTATTGTTATTTGTATGTAAATTTTTCGTACACGTCAGCGATAACAGTATTATTCGGGTTAACGAGCGTTTGTTGGCCCACGGCGTATAAGAAACACTGTTTGCCTTGTTAATACTTTTAATGACTCGCTTTATGAGGAGAAGGGCTGCTTCTCAAAAATGAGTGTAAGAAGTTATCCGGATTGGAGAAACATTAAGTGATCTATTTGCACGAGAAATGGTCTGCATCGAGGTCAGAACAAATCATTCTATTGTGAAATAGGAGAGCTCACAACTAATATATTCACTTCCTTATTTGAATTTCAAATTGTTGTTTACAATTCAGCTATTACATTCAGAATAAGGTAAAGCACACATTATTTTCTTTCAACTCCTCGGTGTTATCAGCACCGATTTGTGTGGATATTTTTATTAAGAAGTTTGTCTTATTTTATCAATTTACTCAGATTTAATACACTCCGCCCTCTGAAGTTCATATAGTCTACCTATAATCATTAAACGAGTAACAGCCCGTACATCAAATTAGGTAAGAAACCACCAACAGGTGGGATGATTTGCTGAGAAAGATGGACGTTCTCACGGTTGATGTAGGAATGGATCAGTTACATCATGTACTCACCTCCTGGGTCACAGAGTACAATTGAAAGTGCCGCAACGCATGAACCACAACCGTTAAGAATTACCATCTTAAAGAAAATTGAAATGTTCAAAAAGATCAGAGACTGAGCAAGATCTTGTAAGTGACACTTGCATTGATGTAATTATCAGTCAAATAGTATGTTGTTGTCGAGGATTGATATTTGTTGTTATATATTGTTTTGCTTACTTCAAAGTGTTACACATAATTGACCAAAATGTGATGTTAATCGATCGGTTTTCGGTCAAGCTTACTCTATGGTACGCCGACAATGCAGTTAAATGTATGCAATAACTCATTACCATATTATGGAATAATTACCACAAATAATTGAGTAAGGATCTTTTGATAAATTCGCAAAACTTTGTGTGAAATATTGTAGCAGAGGTTTCATGCTATGTAGCGTTAAATACCCGCTAGATTTCGTCGTACACTTTCACACTTCTAGCACACATACATAACAACGCACACTAAAATATAATAAGAAATAATCCCCTCAGCAGGTGGACATACAGTATGCGAGATTGGCCTTGGGTAAAATGCACGACATTAAGCACAAGGCTCTAGGTGAACGATCTTTGGAGCAAATTGTACCAAATCGAGCATATACCTACATTTATAGGTGATTATTACTATCATGCAGTACTGATATTTGTTTTTCTGTCATTTAAACGTTCACGTCACCGTAATTGCAACACCATAAAAGCAAACAGCATTGTAAAATCTTCAGTGACCATTGTCGAATGGAAATTCAGCATCAAGGCTGAACAATGTTCATGGGTGGATGGATACGCAGCACGCAAGTGGCAAGTGGCCTATCTGAACCTTTGTTAACCAAACGCCTATATTAACTTCTTAACAACTAGACTTTGGTATGTTCCAAATGTTAAAACAAGGGTAGGTGGACCTACATACAAGCAATAGGGGCGGATGAAGCTTTAACACACTCACGTTATCGGGGTTGAGTTGCTCATGCGCGTTTGCATACTTCGTCAGGAAAGAACACAATGTATTCTTGAAAGTTCTCATTCCCGTGAAATCTTTGTATTTCAGGATATCTGGGTCGTCAAGGTAAGGCGATTCAACTTGCGACAACTGCGTGAAAAGATGAAAAGATGGGTATGTTATTTTAGCCCACAACACTTGCAGTTGAATGTTGATGATTTTACGACAGTTCTAACAGAAAAGCAATCTTCTCTCTTTTTCGATGCTCTGTGCACAGGGCTTCTGAACCGTACGCGAGAACAAGATCCCTAAGATATTGAGAAAGTTCTCTCTTCTGCCATTGCATACAGATAAACCACTCACCTTCTCAGCGACTATGTCATGTGAGAGTGTATTCTCCGATGTTCCAGCGTTGATAATTCCCTGTGGTAAATGACACCCAACAGGTTATATTATAAAATCTCCATTTCATCAAGTTCAGATCATGTGTCCTGTTCATTATTTCAATTTAACGGATTCTTTCACACAGCCAGTAGTCACGGCAACCAATAATCATTGAATTTGTCTGAGACAACTTCTTTTTCACATTCAGGCTCTTCATGGAAAAATTTAACATATGCCACGTCTCTCAGGCATGGAGATAGCTGTTATTGAATCATCAAATTATCTTTGTATAATGATTTACACATCAAACATTTAACAATTTCTTTAAAAATTAATTCAGCGTATTTATATATATGTGGAATTGGCGAAATTATACCCGGTAAACGACATTGTAGCTTTCTGCTGAAACGCTATGCCCGATCACTAGCACATAAAATAGACATATTTGACTCAATATTTAGAGATTGATTATATATCATCATCACTTACCTTTGGATTCGAATCACTGTATCCGTTGTCCAGACACTTTTGAAGTCCTATTTCAAGTATTGTACTATCATTCTTGATCCTCATTCCTCGCTTAGATAGCACATTGCTCTTTCCGACATTATTTAAACTTTCCATGGTAAAAAAGGATCCGTGACTGAGAAAAAGTAAGTAACAAGATTGGAACGAATTTGAGATAATAGGATCTTCATATTTGTCAAATTCATCAAAAGTGTTAGGCGCTCTATAGCTGAATGTTTCAATATTACAAATTACTCACAAAAACGAGTGTATAACTTAAAAGAAAAGAACATTAGCTCAAATTTGCAGATTAAACCGAAATTACTTCACCATCTAACTATCCCAATTTATATAAATAATTGATAAATAATATATCCTATTTTACAAAAATGTCACAAACTTTAGTATTCTATGACGTCGCCAATTTTTGTGTTTTTTATGCCACATAATTTTGTAAAAGTCTTACTCAATAGAAAACAAATGAAATAAAATAAGTAAATTAAACAGAAGCACAGAGAAACCTGAAAGGACTAATCCAACCAAAATATTCCAATCAATTCACTTTAGTATCTTTACATGCCAAATACCACTACATTTTGACGAACCGATGAAATAGTCGCTTTTAGTCTACTCTACGATACCAAAAAAGTAAAAAGTAAGAAGAAAGAGTCAAGACTTTGTAGCAGACAATAATTTTCGGACTGCCTTTGTAATGCACATACTTCACAGATTGCTAGTTTAGTTATGGGACCATCTGTTGTCACCAATTTTAATAATCTGCCGGGGAGAATTGTTACGTCACTGCAATTTCATCTTTGTGCAAAGAAACTAGTATCATGACGACCATGTAAACTAGGACGACTCTACCCACACGTAAAATACAGGTAAAAACTTCGTAAACAGCGAAATCATACACATCCTCATTTTTGCCACTGACTACCAATTGCAAGATCCACACTTTGCAGGATTATATTTTGCCCTCAGTACTTAAAGAATATTTGAAGCCCTTTTTGTCCGATATGTAGTTAATGCTTACCGTAGGTGAAATTTCGGCGCGCTTTGATGGGAGACTGAAAAGGTCTAAGCAACTCGTATGTATATGCGGTCGAGCGATAAAACTAAAATACAATGCTGACAAACGTGGACCGAATGACTCGCCTAGCCATAGACATAGACATAGATAATAGACCACTTTATGGCCCCCTGACATGCTTCATGGTCCACCTGTGTCCTTTACCGTTCATACAGTTCGTTTTTTTAAAGTTCAGGGACGGCTCTACCATTGTTTCCCCTAGGTTAAAGGTATCATATGTTTCTGTAGTACAAGAATACTTCTGCTTCTTATCCGGTGTAGCAGTGACGTTGCACAGCCAGTAACTGAAGCTAGTAGATGCAGAACGGACAAATAGCTAAGGAAAATTCTCTTGGGCAGGCGTTCAGTGCCGGGACAAGTCCACAGTGCGCCGTTTGATCCATGAACAGAAACAACCTCGAGTAATAGTTGTCACATATTAAACATTAAGGTATGTAAATGGCTGTTTTTCTTTTCAAAATATAGAAACGGCACATTTGGTAAAAGCATTCTTCAAAAATCTAAACAGTCAACTTAACATACATTGAACTTGAACTTTCAAGCACTGCAAAAAGAGAAAAGGTCGTTCTCTCTATCGAGATCTAAAGCAGTGCTGTGAACATTTTAACACGCCACTTGTTGTCAATAAATAACTTGGCACGTAGGAAGTCGAACTTTGACTTAATTAACTCAGTATGTACATAAAATGATACTGATCATCACCTAGTTCTAGTTCTGACATACAATACTTCTCTCTAACTTACCAACCAAGTTAAGAAGGTATGCCAACGCTATCGCGGAAACTCCCACCTAGCTCTGACTTTTCTTGCCACCGAAGATTTTAGACAATTTCATACAGCCTTCACCCGGTTGGTCCCAACTTCAACACTCAATACAAAACACATACACCACAATTTACGACTATGTAAAATTCATGCTCTAATTCCGAACTTGCCCGGGGCAGAACTTGATACAGGTGTCGACATATTTCTCACACAAAAGATGGAAAAAACTTTTACTTAGATGGCGTATCACGACCACACATGGTTGGGGATCCTCATTAGTTAATACGTTACATGATAATGATTCCTCGAGGCATTATTAGGACTTCACCTGGCAAAATGGTAATCTACCTCAACCTCCTATGATGCATATCACTGACATGTAATTGTCGGTTTAATGACTCCCTATACTAAACTTGACAGTGGTTCTCTCAAAGTCAAGACAATGACTGACCGGGCCTCAAAACTTTACATGCCTAGACGAAAACTGATGATAAGGTAACAAAAGTAACAAACTCAATGACATCAGTATACATATGACAAACCACTACAATGGTATAATAACTGAAGACGAATGCAGAGCACAGTTATGAAGGCCACTTTCGACTGTTTTAAAGATTCAAATTTCAGCTTGTGGCACAACATACCGTAAGTTCATCTCCCCTGGGCCATGCATGGACGATTCTCACAGAATGAGTCAGTAGGTCAAAGTCACGGGACGTCTACACGTCTCTGAATGTGAAGTGCGGCGTGTGAAGGTGAAGTGCGAAGTGCGCCTCTGTAAACTATGCAAACTTTAAAGGTGAAATCGTTTCAAAATTTGCATGTTCTAATGAATTAGTAGTCTTATCATAGGGGCTGCACAAAATGTCCATCTCCAGGGCAGAGCTAAGCACAGGGTTCTTCTTGCTATGGTTTATTTAATTATTTTAATTCATTTGACTATACTACCCTTTTCAGAATTAGAGCGCGAAGCCACTGCAGTGAACTGCAATAAAACTGCTCACACTAATTAGTTTCAGCTGTAGCCAGCTGGCAAAGTCGACAACATTGTATGTCCCATGCAGACAGTTTGTCTGGGGAAGTTGAAATAAAAAAAGATTTGTACATGGACCAGTGCATGGTAATGTTACATTGTATCTTAATCTTGAACACAAGGTGCCAATCGTAAACTCTCATTTACAACTCGAGCCTTAGACAGAGCTAGTTTTGCCTTTGTACAAGTAGACTTTTTGGTATTTATCAAGTAGCCTTGTTTAACACCAAAGTGGCCACGGCTACAGCTGAAACTAATCAGCGTAAGCAGTTTTATTGCAGTTCACTGCAGTGGCTTCGCGCTCTATTACTGCAAATGGTTGTAATATGTATTGCCAATAAAGAATACTGCCAAACTTTGGCGTCTTGGTCTTATGTTAGCACTAGTTTTGTAACAATTTCATCTTTTTCCTTCGCTGTGACACGTATTTTTCCTTAAACAATCTTACGCGTAGTTTTGTCACTGTGTTGCGTCCATTATCTTATGTGTCTGATTGCCTTTTTTGCGCCAAAGCAAGCAAGAGTAAATACTCATCTGTGGAAGCTGTCACCAGATTATCAACGGATTACTTTGACAAAGTCAACAACGAACGCACCAGCAAGATATAACGAAAGAAAGGGGAGAAACCCTCTTCTGTTCTGTTGCTTGCCATGTTCATGATTGATGTAGAATTGGTGTTCGCAGAAGCGTGTCTATCGTAGAGGGCGCTATCTTAAAAGCTTGTATTTCAATTGCATAATACAGCTAAATTTAAAAACCAGATATGAACTGAATATGCTCACGTGTTTTACAACAGCGCAGGTTCATTAATAGTAGTGCGCTTCACAGAACAATAAGATATATATGTTATCACTGTATGAAGCAGGTTTTTTTCAACATTGCACAGTACTCTCAGATTTTAATCACTAATTACAAAACTTTATCTAATATGCAAATGAGCTGTTAATTAACTTGACACTGCTCAATGCTTCATGGGACAATTAGATATCCATCAGATCAACATTTGTAGCACGTTTCATTTAATTTAATGCTGTAATTTTAGAGTAATGTCACTAATTACAAAGTTCATTAAATATGCGAATAATCCCTAAATTAACTTGACACTATTCAATGATTCATAGCACAATCTAATATTTATCAAATCAATATCTGTAGCACATTTCACAAAATTTGGTGCCGTAATTTCAGAGTTATATACCTAATTACAAAGTTTATTAAATATGCAAATGAACCATTAATTAACTTTACACTACTAAATGCTTTACAACACAGTTAGATATCTGTCAGATCAGTATATGCAGCAGTTTTCATCACATTTGATGCAGTTATTTCGGAGTTATATGACTAATTATAAAACTTCATGAAATATGCAAATGAGCTAATTATTACCTTTACACTGTTCAATGCTTCTCAGTACAATTGGATATTTATCAGATCAACATCTGTAGCAAGTTTCATCAAATTTAACGCTGTAATTTTGGAGTAATATCACTAATTACAAAGTTCATTAAATATGCAAATAAATCCTTAATTAACTCCACACAAGTAAATGCTCTACACCACAATTAGATATCTGTCGGATCAGTATCTGCAGCAGATTTCATCACATTTGGTGCAGTTATTTTGGAGTTATATCACTAATTAGAAAACTTCATAAAATATGCAAATGACCTATTTGTTAACTTGACACTGCCAAATGCTTCTCAGTAAAATTAGATATTTATCAAAACAATATCTGTACCAAATTTCAAAGACTTGGGTGCCGTGATTTGAGAGTTATTTACCTAATTACAAATTTCATTAAATATGCAAATGAACCCTTAATTAATTTCACACTACTTAATGCTTTACACTACAGTTAGATAACAGTCGGATCAGTATCTGTAGCAGATTTCATCACATTTGGTGAAGTTATATCGGCGTTATATGACTAATTACAAAACTTCATAAAATATGCAAATGACCTATTTATTAACTTGACACTGCCCAATGCTTCAAAGTATAATTAGATATATATCAGATCAATATTTGTTGCAAGTATCATCAAGTTTGGTACAGGAATTTCAGAGTTATCTCACTAATAACAAAAGTTCATTAAATATGCAAATGAGAAGGTAATTGACATGACACTCACAGTACCATCATAATGTTCTGAGATTGTCATGTGTGAAAAGTTTCATGAAATTTTGTGCAGTATTTCTTGATATATGTCTACACTGTCATTACCGTCTCCACAGGGAAACCATTGTACGGAAAAAAACGATATTGCATAACTTCATTAATATGCAAGCCACACTAACTAAAATCTAATCAGTTCTTGCAAGTAGCATATGGTACCTGTGTACCAAATCTGACTTGAATCCGTTCAGGCGTTTTTGAGTTATCGTGTAAACAGACAGACAGACAGACACACACACACACACACACACACACACACACACACACACACACACACACACACACACACTAACACACACACGGACAGACAGACAGACATCGCTATGACAATAGCCCACGTGTTTACACACGTGAGCTAAAACGAGGGTCTATGGTCTGACTTAAAGTCTAAAATAGTTGAAGTTCGTGTTGTTCTTTATTGATTGAATTTTCACGAACGATATATTGAACAGTTTACAAAAATTAGCGCGATCTGAAAAATGTTCTGAAACTTCTGCTCAGTCGAGGCGCGTACTACCTTAATCGTTACCATGGAAATTGTTATAAAAATCGGTGGGTCAGAATGGTACGTATACTTTTCTCGCCAGGCAGTGATGAGAACGTAGTAGTGAACATCTCATGTTCTCGTCGTAGCCTCAAACTTTTTATACAACCGTGAGCTTAAAAACACAAAAAGCGATCATTGGAATCTGTGAACGCTTTTAAAAAACATGTCAGCTCGGAACGAATATCACTAATAGGTCTAACCTATGGGAGTGACTATTGGAAACACATCAGAAAGGTATGTTCTTCAAACCAATAAAAGTATAAATTGAATGAAGGCAGCCTCACACACCGGCTCTATCTTTGTTAGTGACGATTGAATGCGCGTTTGGAAACCCTCTTACTTTTGCTGTTTAAGCTTTCGTTTGACTCATTTCGGTACCTAGTCTGCCATATGAGAGAGAGAGAGAGAGAGAGAGAGAGAGAGAGAGAGAGAGAGAGAGAGAAGAGAGAGAGAGAGAGAGAGAGAGAGAGAGAGAGAGAGAGAGAGACTCGACTGCGGCAAAAAATAGAAATCTGGCGAGAACATTTTACATAAGAGAATGTTTTTTTTATTAATACACATATGAAAAAGAAGTCATCCCTACGAACACAATATTAATGTTAAAAGCCAATAACTAAGGTAAAGAAATCATTTTGTGATAAAAATGAGAACATTAGCCTTTAAGTTTTCCAATGTAAATTCAATCATCATTTGTATAAATCTGCTTATGGCACCGTGAAAGTGAACATGAAAAATATCGGATGAGTGGTTTCAGAGTAGATGTTATCATAAAAACTTATGGAAATTCCAAACATGCGAATTTCACAAGACAATTTTAATACGGGAATCGTTAGTAAGTTTCAAATGACAACTTTTCATTTAAATCAAGACAAAGGTTTTAAGAAATGTGCAAAATCCGTACATATCCAATTTAACAATAATTAATCAGGCTTTGTCGAATGTGTTTACCTTCCCAGTAGCTGCTTTCATACAAAATTTCAGTTGAACCAGATCAGTAGTTTTCCAGAACTCACATCCATAGATAGACACATACACACACTGTTGAACGATTTCAAACCCCTCTATCCCCGTGTAGAAAGCTAATAAAATGCACTTTTTCCCTGAGGTATAATGTCCCTATAGTGTCAAATGATGTACGCTAAAACATCAATGTGAGAGGCAAGACCTAGCCGTGTTCTTGATCATTACGAAGCTTTGACAACTATTATCAAATCTACGAAAGTACATTATCACTTCTGAATAGGTCACTCTATTACATTTCAATTTTTAAGAAACATAATAGAGATAAGCAATATAGTCGCGCGAACTTCGGAAAGAACTTGTAGTTGATTGTTGTTGAGGAACGAGGCAACCCAAGAGCTATTTAAAGTGAACTTTTTCATCTTTTTTTGTATAATCTCAATGACTTCGAAAATATTATGGTCATTCTATTACTCCCTTTATAACTTCTGACAGATTCATAAGCATGCAGGAGTATGGTACTATAGTTAATATCACATACAGGGGTATTCACCAATGTCATAAACAGTCGTTGGTACGATTTTCCCTCTGGCAGACTCACAACAGGGTTTGCGCGACTTTCTATCCGGGAAAGACAATTTGTTTTATTGGCAAGCTATTTCTCGGTCAAACGCATTTCCTCTTGGCAATCATTGTATCTTCCATACTCAGCAGTCATTTATTTTCGCCATCACCGACAGGACATCGAAGATTGAATTTCCTTCTCTTTGAGATAACCTTATCGATCCTTTGGAGAACTGAAAAGAATGAAAGATTGAATAGTTACCAGGTACAGCTCTCTCAAATTACCTTCTGAAAGAAAGACCGTGAGCCTCCTGCGTGTTTATGTAGACCTCGAGGGATTCAGTTACTCGACATAACCGACAATAGATGAAAAAAATACGGCTGAAGATTGTTATCACAACAGTCGTGTGCAACGCCACGTTTATGCCAATACATTCAATGATTTACTTTGCACATTGCTATACTCACCCAGTTGTTGTATATGATTTGGAAGAGCAAAGATAATCCGAAACCATCCTGGTTCCTGACAGTAGAAGCACTGTCCGGCGGGAATGTAGACACCAGCGTCGATGAGCTCATAAAACATTTCCAACTCCGCTTCAAATGTCAGTGGAGATACAAACTGTGGAGGGAATTGGTTCATAAAGGTGACCTTGATTACCAGACATCTATGACAAAACTCACTCTGGAAGTGGTCGAAGCTTGTTGTACTTGCGACTTAATTCAGCTATGTTTTAATTATCTTATGTTGATGCTAAACTATTGTTTGGCAATGATGGATTGTTGCCTTGAGGTAGAACGCGCGTTAGATTTGTGAAAATCGGGAATTATTTTTCCCCTCACTATAGATGACATAGGAACGGAAGCCATTTTAAATTTCAAATATTGGCTAATCTCTCTAGTACTACAATTGGGACGGTGATCCTCGATTTTTGTCTTGATGTTGAAAGAGAAGAGTTAAAACTTTTTCGGAGAAATTTTGAGCGAAAGTTTAAATCTTTCATTTTTGAGGCAACATAATCATTCTGCTTTAGTTTTCTTTTAGATTCGTGTAAAAGTCGTTAATTGACATGATTGATTAGGCACACCCTTTATGATACCTAAAATGTAAGCGTTCAAGAAATCACCGATTTAGGGAGCTCTGTTCGTTTTTTACTTTTGTGACAGTGTTGACTTGAATGGCAGACAGATTATTCGCACTTTATCAAAGTTTTTTTGCACATGGAGGATCACACATTCGTCACTGTTATTCTGTTCATATGTGGGTATCGGTTACCTCAGTCCATACTACGTACATCTTGTTTGACAAATGTTGGGCATACAGGTGATTTATTTTCACTATGGGGCAGCTGATAGCTTCACTGTCACTACTGCCAAAGACGTACCTATGAAACAATTATACTTTATCTTACAAGGGACACTTAAAAATAGTATTTTGACTGAATTTATTATAACGTAATACTTATGCGTTCTCTTGCAAGGGCACTTTGACCCTCTAATCATTGTAAAGTTGTTCATGATTGTCAGTCCGAACACAGCTAATTGTGGAAAAGGCATTGCAACATTGAATATAGAGTGGGCTAACGCAAGAAATATAAGGATAGAAAATGCCGCGATAAAATAGTAATAAAAGCCAAATATTAAATGTGTCTACATGAGGCCCAAAATACATCTTATTATATCGAATGTACCTACCTCTCTGAAATCCGCCCAGATGTACAGACCTGCTGACCTCACAAGGTGTGGTATCCCTAGCTTTGTCAATCCTTTCGACATGACGTCATAGGAATCCCTGAGTCTCTTGCGATTTGTCGGTAAATATGTTTGCCCTACCCATTCTGCAAATGATTACATTTAATTTACCGTTAAAAAACTAACTTAAAAGATGGATTTATGAACAAGTTATGTTAATATCAGATATAAATTGACGTTGCGATAAAAAGGTCGCCAACCGAACTTGACGAATGCATTACTCATTTTAATTGTACATTCTGAATTTCAATCAATTTTTCTGTCAATATTTAAACTCTTCCTGGGTGCTTTTTATGAATAAAAGTAGAGTAGTATTGAGTTTCATGCATGGTTTTTCCACAGCTTCCTGCTGGCGAATTTGTAGAATTCACTCAGACAGAGAGCTGCTTTAACAATGTCTATTTTCATATATTTATCCCTACCAGTTTGTCAGCAACTATAAAAATCATCAGAGGGATACGTATAATTTACTAACTTCTTTTCTGATGAATATGTTATCATTCAGACCAATGCAGTTCAATCATTATAGGAGCATACGATACGATGAAGTGGATTGGTGATACACCATGTGTATACTTGTGAACGAAATATTCCTTACAAGGGAATGATCCTCCACCTTGGGGTCATCAAAATAAGTGCTAAATAATAACATTGACCCCTGATCGAAAATCTATACGAGAATGAGAGTTCTAACGAAGCCTATTTCAAATATGACCATTCTATACTTTGGATAAATTATTGTTGGCCCACTTCTTTTAAAATCAACGTAAATTGCGTAAATGCAAAGATAAGACGCACTACTCTATAGTGATAAAAAATGTGCAGAAAATAACGACTAGGAGTTTACCTTCATCAGACAACATACGATCAAGGGTGAACTGCATGGCAGTCGGTACAGCGAACCAGTAAGCCACTCCACCAAGAGCCGCTACTACCTGTTTATTCCAGCTGTAAATGGCACCACAGCGTAGACCAGACATGGAGAAATCCTGGAAGACATAGGTTTAATCAATAATTGTCAGGCATTCCATACTAAAATAATTCTTATAATAAGTGAAGGCATTAATTGCACTTAAGCAGGGCAAGTCGATATCTACAATTATTTTATGACATTTTTTATCCAGACACGCACACGCTTCATCGTTAATCCAATGTAACTACATTTTGGTTGTCTACATGCTATCTTTGTGATCTAAATGTGTCGTTGCTGGAGTGCAGTATACCAATAGACGAGCTACAGCGATAGGTGCTTTGTTCTTACCTTAGAGAATCCCCATATAAAGTGGGTCATGTCTGGATCTGGCAAATCGTCCAAACTAAGAACACTGGTGAATTTAGTTTCTTCATCGAACATGGAAAGCATGTAGATCTCGTCCATTATGACATGCAACTTATGTCTGTAGTCGTGGAAATAAGGATTGATGTGTTTATCGCGTGTGTGTCATAAAAGCTAGGGACTCGACACATGAACTTTTCTGGAACCAAATATTCAACTGTGATGAAAAGTCAACAAAGAACACTGCAGGGATATAAACATAACACGGATACTCTTGACAGCATTGAGATCAGTTCATAAATCAACATTTAGAAGTAATTGTCTTTAATTTTAATCATCAAGTCTCAAGATTCCTCATTCATGACAGGATGAATTAAAGTATTTGATTTTGCACGCAAAGTTACTCACCGTTTGGCAAATTGTAAACACTCTTTCATAAGTTGCTTGGAATATATATCCCCAAGTGGGTTATGTGGATTCATAATAAACAAGCCACGGATGTTGATACCCTGGAAACAAAATGTAGAGTTCAAGGACAAAACTTTGAGATGCTCTGTTATAGTAATGTCGGTAATATGTATGCCTGCAGAAAACTGGTCCTATTCAGGCTGAGAAATTACTAATCCTTCACTATATGGCTACTTTTACGTGTAGCATCGACCAATAATCGAACTCCTGACAATTTGATAGGAAGTGCAAAATGTATTGCTTCAGCAAGAACAGGGTATTGTCTTGAATGAATCAACATTTGTGAAATTCATTAATAGGAGTGATATCGATACTCATAGCGGAAAATATCACATGAAGTATCTAAATATGTAAGGTAAGCTCCCGCTTTCAAAAATATGTGATACAAAACATTCCAAAAATATTTTGACAGATGATGGATACCTTTACTGTCGCTTGATCAAGAGCATCTTCTAATTTATCCACGGTCAGTTGGAATGGTTGCCCAGTTTCTTGCGATTCCTGTCACAGCACATGAAACGAAACAACATCCATAATACAGCGTATTTCAAAAGAAATATTTTCCCAAGTGAGTGTACGAATGTCTTTGCCATGTATAAATCAGTTAAAAGGGGCTGTTTGTGGCTGTATGCCACTGTTCTTTCGAAAGCGGTTTTGAGTTGACTGTTAGTATGCATTCGAATTAGCTTATCCTACAAATTTCAAAGAGACTAAGAAACAAAGAACAGACCGTGATTCTATCATTTACCAACAAAAATAATGTTGTATAAAGCATTACAAACAGACTTTAGGCGAATCTTGAAGGTGTGAGAGAGTCGGCCCCATGCTATAAATGACTTGGTTGCACTTTACCTGACTGGTGAGGTCAACATGGACTAGATTTACCAGAGGTAGTCTATTAGAGTCAGTGTTGATGGCGTTGTAATATGGTGTTGGGATCAGCCAGGCATCTGCAAGAACATTATGAATTGTTATTTAGATAAACAAGCAGTAGCGTACGGCGAATCGACACCGAAAGAGCTAACCGTGAATCGTAGACACGTGTCATTTAAAATAGACAAAAATGCGTTGCGTTGTTCTCCACCATATGATCAAGCAACTCAATGTATGTGCTCCCCGTTGGGGTCAGAGTTGACTATAGGTAACAACCTATAGTCAACTCTGACCCCAACTGGGAATTGACCACAAGATATTAGAGGATGTGACATTAGATATTTGGGGGGAATGATAAGATATGGAAAGAATATACGATGCGAAAACTGTTGAAATATCTAAACCTTTGGGGGTTTTTTTTGAAAATTGTATACCTTGAAAATCTAAGAGTGTGAAATGAGCAACGGTTGGAATGATTCAACCCTTTCTCAGAGTGTTAGGTGAAGCAATTACCATCCGTACTCACCACCTGGGTCACAGAGTACAATTGTCAGTGCCGCAATGCATGAACCGCAACCATTAAGAATTACAAGCTGAAAGAATACATATTTATTAAAACATCCAATTAACCATGTTCACTATGACTATGCTGGTTTTGATGATTTAGGATAGTATGCGCCTCGAATATGAAAGACATAAACTTTTGCCTAAACTTCGGGAATCTTTCAACTATCCTCTTTAAGAATCACGAATAAAAATTGGGGGGGGGAGGGGGGTGTCAGCGTGCAAATTTTGGTACTTGCGAAACAAATTACCCAAGATCTACCTATATCTGAAATTCAAAATGGCCGCCACTCCCGCGTTAACTGTATAGAGAAAAATAAAATTTTCGATTTTAGAAAAACTTAGACGGTTAAAAAGTTTTCTTACTCACAGAGCTTTTAAATGAACCCTCATAAGTGATAGATCAGAAAAGGTTGTAAAAATTTGAGAGTCCGAATATGCCCCCGAGGCGAATTCTACCTTAGATGTGCATGCTATACTCTGAACACTGGAGAGCCGATGCGCTTTAACGTTTTCGTGCATGCAGCTTGCCCCATAGTTTGTTCACAATACCGAAATTCAATCACAAACACCTATACTGAGATCTGGTGATCATAGGGGTTGTATGTTTATTTGGTCGTGGCTCCGTAACAGGAAAGACGGGCTTTCCTCTTTCGGCATGCCTGACCTATCAGGTCAAACAGACAGCGGAGGTCTGTATTCCACAGTTTATAGTCGCACGTTGGCGATGAAAGCGTGGTGCTCATGCCCGTATGAAGAAAACTACATATCGTGTTTGCATCTTCTGTAATCATTGACAGCATCTGCAGTTGAGGTTATATTTAGAATCATAGACATTCATAATCAAATGTTTTCAGCCTATCGCCCTGAGAATAGATTTTGAATCATTTACATGAGAAACTTATTCCAGCCTATCACCTTGTGATAAGATTGAAAATCATTTAATGACCAACTTATTTCAGCTTATCATCCTCAGATAAGATTCGGAGAATCATTTTTATGCATAATCAACCTGCCTATCGCCCAAAGGTTACACAGAGAATCATTTACACGACAAACTCATTCAGCCGATCGTCCATAGGTTAGACTGAGAATCGATATATCCATATTCGGCTTATTCCAGTCTTTTCATCTCGCATGCAATCGTTACTCTGGCGCGCGAACGCATTTTGTAGAAAAGCGGTTCCCCTTAACCCTTTATGATCCCTTGGATTTATGGCATTCCATATGTCTTTGATGGAGAAAATGGACCAACCGACAGTTAAACAAGACAAAAATACTTGCATTGTCAGGGTTGAGTTGCTCATGCGCGTTTGCATACTTCGTCAGGAAAGAACACAGTGTATTCTTGAAAGTCGTTATTCCCGTGAAGTCTTTGTATTTCAGGATATCTGGGTCGTCGAGGTAAGGCGATTTCACTTGCGACAACTGTACAAAAAGATGAAAAATTCCACGTTTCAGTTTTTTGATAACGCTTCTTGTTGATTGGTGTTGACTATTCAAAATATAATGCCTCGTGAATAGAATTGCGTCTAACTTCCCTTTTATTGATGACTTCTGAAACATTACCCCTCACTGGTACCATTTGGTTGGTTTCATAATCTCAAAGGTATTCAAAAAACGTGCCTTTCTTTGCACATTACATGTAGATAAACCACTCACCTTCTCAGCGATGATGTCATTAGAGATTGTATTCTCCGCTGTCCCAGCATTGATCACGCCCTAAAATAAATAATGCATGGCAGATAGACTTAATAGCAGATCGTCCTTCGGTAAATGCAGATCATCAAGTCCGATTGATTTCAGCTCACTTTGATTCATTGAGGTGAATAAGCGCCTCGAGGACATAAATTCGGATCCTAAAGCTTTCACAGTTCTCAGGGGAGGGGTGTCAATTAATAGCTCGACGAGTAAGAATACTTATTTTACGGAAATCCAAAATATTATTTCCCGGGTATTTAATAGATTGATGCCGGCCATTTTGAGTTTCAAAATATCTAGTAATTTTGTTTCAGTAGTACTAAAATCTGCTGGGTGATACCTTATCTTTATTCTTGATCTGGTGAGAGACTAGCTAAAAGTTTTTATTGCGAAAAGTTTGGGCAAAAGTGTAAGTCTTACATTCTTGAGGCGCATGCGTAGTACATTAAAGAGTAACTGGTAAATAAATCGGTTACAGTAGTTTTGAAAAATTTTGTTCGCAACATGTAAAAGTGCAACAGCACGATTGCTTACTTTGAAGACGTCATTTTAAGTAGCTGATTAAATGTTCATGTATCTTGTTTCAGTATTACTTACGCTTGGGTTGGCATCACTGTAGCCGTTTGTCTGACACTTTAGCATGCCAATTTCGAGTATTGAGCTGTCGTTCATGATCCTTAGCCCTCGTTTGGACAGTACATTGCTCTTTCCAACAGAATTTGATATATCCATGGTAGCAAAGGGGCTGTATATTGTAAGAATTGATGAAAAACAGATTTGATTATTATCCATGCCATGAGAACAAACAAACAAACAATAGAAATTTAAAACATAAGTACAAAATAAGTGCAATAGAATTCCCCTATATTTGGAATTACTTTTGTTATTCTGCAGTTTGAATAAAAGTAATAGAAGGATTTCTCTGACTCAAATATTCCAACACATTAATTGCACGCTTCTTTGTTTATATCAGAATTTACCTTAAGGTAGAACGCACCTCGGGGACAGACATTCGGACTCTCAAACTTTTACAATTCTCTTCTGATATACCACATGTGGGGGTTCATTTTAAAGCTCTTGGTGAAAGAAAACTTTTCACCGGCTTAGTTTTTCGAAATTGAATTTTTTTTATTTTTCTCCATAGAGATAACACAGGGATGGTGGCCATTTTGAATTTCTAATATCTGTAAATCTGGGGTAATTTGTTTCTCTAGTACCAAAATTTGCACGGTGACCCCCTATTTTTATTCTTGATTTGGAAAGAGAATGATTGAAAGATTCCTTGAGGAAAGTTAGAGCAAAAGTTTAAGTCTTTCACTTTCGAGGTGCATACTACCTTAAAGGCCGACCTTAGTGTGACCTTCGCTAATGGACGAAGGGCCACTTGTAGCCTGACGTCTTTACAACAACAGAGGAGAAGAGACATTTAAATTGGACCGAGTTAAAACAAAGCATCAATGCCACCGTCTTAGGGACGGATGATTTGATCATAGGAGATCTCAACAATTAAGAAATAATCTCTTCTGAGGTGGGGGGGGATGTTGTGATAGTATGTTGTTTTAGTATACCTGCACATGCTGTCACACTGGAAATATTAACAATTTCCCTAACAATAAACTTGACCACCCCAACGTCTATCGTTGGCGTATATGTGTACATCGTCAAATGTAAAATTCAGCATTCATAAGCCCATGCATGCTTGGCTCCCTCAGAGCATTATATCGCTAGCTACCCCTGCCCTTATCTTGACCTAGTGTAGCAAGCTTAACGGTAGACCATTTGATATCTCTGGGGAGCTTGGAAGATTTCGGGAAACAAAAGATTCTGATGGTTGCCTCTGAGAAGATGGCAGAAAAAAATAAAAAGATTGCAAGAAGACATGAACTATAAAGGAGAAGATTAATTGCTGACAGTTACTTCAAGTCTTTATTTAAGATTGTCGGCGAGGCCCTTTTTAAAGCATTTTAATTTTCTATGAGCCCTTCTGGCATACCATCCTGACAATATCTGTCAATGTCAGCGTGCACTTCGGGCGCCTCAGTTTCAAAATATTTTTCAATTTCGGCGCACCCTTTGCTCGTCACATTTTTATAACGTCTGAATTCATTACCGTTTATTTCATTCATGACCCGATTTGATTAACATTTTAACTCACACTTTTGCTGTTGTTTACATCGACCCAGTATGTCAATATTAAACATTAAGTAGCATTATTCACTGCCTCTCATCCTGACACCTGAACGTCTTCAATACTCCATACATCTTGTCAACGTAGCCTGCACTGTATATTCTGAGCCCATTGTTGTTCTTTATACAATGATATACCAGGCTTATCATAACTTGTCAACAAAGTCAACTGCTTGTTGTACATAAAGTGGTTTCCGCCCCGCACTCATCCAAATATGAATATTTCTAGAACTACTCTTTTTCCATTTCTAACAAATTTAAGCACAATATTTGCAAGGCAATATCCTACCGCCAGCGGCGCACTTTGCACTGGCGAAGCGACGAGGCCTGGAAGCGAGAATATGGTAGAGGATGCGCCTTGAACTCATTCAGACGGTTAAACTGCACTATTGAAAAAAAGTTATTGTCAATTTGTTATTCAAACGTTATTTGTGCATTTTTCGTTTACATCGATCAAAGTCACTGTTTGTGAATACATTTTACTGTCGTTTCAAAATAATAAATGACAGTGCACTGAAATTAAGAGATTGTAGGCAACTGAGTAGAACACTGTAGCAGACCAATTGCTTTAGTAAGTCTGCCTCTTTCATAATTCCCCTTCCCAACAGGTCTCAGCTGTCTGAAGTAAACTTATGTCACAGCTGCCTCCAACTTCGCTCTTGGTATTACTGGAGAATAACTTCAACCTGTCTGTTGCAAACAGTAGTCGTACGCTGTCCAGTCCTCACTCGACATCGGAGGTACCATGGGACAGTAATACTTGAGTAATCGAGGACGACAACGCCGAGATTAACACGCCTGTACAACTGGGATTAATGGCTTTGTTCCTTTATTTAATCATCCGCCGGGGAGTTACCACTTAAGTTCTCTCATGTCGACCTCTCCGAGACCTGTTTACTACGATTCAAGTTAACTTGAAGCTTACTCTATTCTAAAGGTAGTACACATTTGACAATCCTGTGTTACACGTGGATAGAGGGGCTGTGATCTTCACAAGAATGCATTTCACTGTTATACTCAGTTGTTACTGCATAACCACGACCATTTATAAATTTGTAAAGCTTGAACTTGCGAGTAAACCTATTATAATACTGGTTATACCACTCTCCGCCTCGTGCCCATTGTTCAAACCATGCTTTCTAATTTCCATAACCGAATATTTTATAATTACCACCTGGCTTTCTTTTGTTTAAAAGTGTCCGATTTACTAGTAAATCGGACAGTTTTGAACAAAAGAACTGTCCGATTTACTAGTAAATCGGACACTTTTAAACAAAAGAATTTGTAAATCGGACACTTTTTAAACAAAAGAAAGCCAGGTGGTAATTATAAAATATTCGGTTATGGAAATTAGAAAGCATGGTTTGAACAATGGGCACGAGGCGGAGAGTGATGACGGGTCAACAAACACTAAAAGCGACATATTGACCAAATGAAATGTATTTCACCATCAAGTATACAGAGCAAAGAAACTTTCAACGAAGAAGCATCAGATTGAATAAATTTCTCATGGTTTGAACAATGGGCACGAGGCGGAGAGTGATGACGGGTCAACAAACACTAAAAGCGACATATTGACCAAATGAAATATATTTCACCATCAAGTATACAGAGCAAAGAAACTTTCAACGAAGAAGCATCAGATTGAATAAATTTCTCAAGTACATCTCAAAATCAATTGTAAGTCACCGTGAATGAAATAACAGTATCGATTGCAAATATCACTATGTGGTAAAGTTACTGTTATCCCGATCATTGGAAGGTGAAAATTACGATTTTAAAGTCACTTGTCAAAACTGAATGTGAAGTTTTCTGAACCCTTTAGTAAAAGTTACATTGTCAGGCAAACACGCAGTACCGCACTCATTGTGGTCTGGACATATTGTTTTGCTTGTACTTGCAATTTCAGTTGCAGGAGTGACTTTCTCTGACGTGGCGGTGCAGCTTGGATTTCCGATTGTGGCGGTCGGCACGGGAATGACAGGATTTGTCTTTTCCATCTTCGGCTTGGGTGGTTGAAGAGCATCGGATACAGCTTTCACTTGTTCTTCATTGGTGCGTTTGTAACTTTTAACCGCTGAACTTCTGTGTCCAGTTCGTTCAGTATCAACTGCTCGTCAAACTCTTGACGATAAAGACTCGTCGCCTGTGTGACCTGTCAGCATACACATTTTAAATATTAGAAATTGTAAAATATTTTGTCAGCAAATACTACTCAGTTAGTGACTAGCGAGTTTACGTTTGTTTTCTGTTAAACATTTCAATAGAACGCATACATTACTTACCTTTCCAGAATGTCCAGTGAAGTAGCCATCAATTCCTGCTTTGGTCGTCATTTCTTGGCAGTATTTACGCAGTGTATGAACTCCAATCTTCTGTTGAGAGAATTTCACTTTCCCGTCCGTTGCTTTAGCAAGAGGTCGTCTATAGAATGGCCCTTTCTTTGGAATATACGACAAATAGGTCTGAAACAATTTCACAACACAACGAGGATTTTCTGGTTGAGCGTAATGTTTGATGGTCTTGAACTGCTGACCAGGCTTGCGATATAAACCACCTTGATCAGTTTTTGTAGGTTTACCGTGAAAGACCACATATTCACCGATATGGTCGTCCTGGAAAGATAATTGATCCACAGTTAAACCTGAATGTTCATCAGCCGCGCGTAACCCAAATATCTTGCACATGTAGAAGTACACCGCATAACTTAAACCAAGTGCAGTCGAAGTATCAAAGGAATGCTGCCACAGTTTTTCTTCGTGTTCAATAGTGTACGGCTGGGCTTGTTTTTTCACTGTACCAATACCTTCGCGCGAAAGTTCTTTCATGACGCCGTCTAAAGTGTTTCTCAAACCAAGAAATGTGCCATTGGTTTTGTCCATAAAGTTCAAGTCAGGACGGTTGCAGCTATCTCGAAGATGACGTGCTATCGAACAACACAGCTGTTTCAGGGAATCTGGAGGGTAGCGGTTACCATTCTGCCGTCTTGCTTCAATTACAAATTTAGAAAGCCAGTAATTGAGTTCCTGTGCTTGTATTCCTTCAGTCAAGGGTGGTACATATTCTGCAGGCTTACCTGTGCGACTAGCTTCATTTTCAGAGAAAACATTTCTCTGAGCCATCCATTCATTCCATGTTGTTACACCCCAACGGTTCATTTTGGCAGTGTTGTCCGGAATACGTGATTTCTGGTAATGCTCCACAGTTTCTTGATCGACTGGAGGATGAAAGCGAAACTCTTTCTGCACTTCAGTGAGTTGAAAATCTTCCTTATCATCGATATCAATCTGTGATAGGATGAACTCTGTTTCCCAGTCAATCATGTCGGCGAGTGGTTCGGCCATATCGAAATATGTAGAGCGACTCCGCAATTGTATGTATGCTGCTCAAACGTTTTGACGCAAATGAGCAAAGCGTGCCTGCAACGTGGATTTGCAAACACCTGTTCACTTCATTCAACCAACCAACCAACCAACCAACCAACCAATCAAACTTAATTCATAAAATTCAAATCAAACAAGGTGCTCAACCACGTCATCGCACTACAATAGCAACACATGTCAACTTTGTTTTATCCAATCATGGGTTATTTTTTTATACTTTCGTTCAACAAGGTGTCAAAACGCGTCAATGTTTTCCTGCCAAAGTTTCAACTTGCACTGCACTAAAATTACAAATAAAAACTTTCGGCGTGCAAACAAGTCTCCTAAACTCGGCAAATTCGTGGTATAACACGGTCAGCGAACTCGTAGTCGGCGGTTTACGGAATTTAACGGTACAGTTTGCCATAAAACTCCTCGGCCCTGCGGGCCTCGGAGTTTTACTGGCAAACTGTACCGTTAAATTCCGTAAACCGCCTCCTACTCGTCCGCTTACCTATAGTTATATAATACTGACATAGTATACGAGCATAACATTATGCGCTTTACTCAATACCCGCCCGGCACTAACAACAATGGAAGCCCGATTGAGATCGTCTCTGGACATGCGTGTGCACAATTGCACTTGCACCAATATCAATAAGATTGAAACAAAAACAACAGCAATGGAAAATTAGTGTTCTTCCGTCTTCTTAGCAAGCATTGACGTAAACAAGAGCAACAACTGCACTTTTAGGTTCCCCGTGTGAAGATATATGATTTTAAACAATGCAAATCGTTTTAACGAACTGTCTCTACCGTCTACGTAGGTGCACCCACAGAAATTATCGTTTTCCATCTTGGTTCATTTTACCTGGCAGGCAATACCTGAGTGCCGTTTCTTTGTTAGTACATCACATATCCTCATTGGATATAATTTTGACGATTTTTAACCTTGACCGTGGAGGTGTAAGCTTCAACAGAAATCCAGAACTGAATACCTTCAAGTTAAACACTATCAAGATACGGCCTACCACACTCTCTCAACCAGTACAATACTTGTACGCAGTCATGGCAGTGAATGGATTTTGGGCTAACAAATGTACGCTACTGAGCACTTGACCTGGAAAACTTTGACCAGTCGATACCCATGGCCATGCTTGATCTGGAAAACTTTGACCAGTCGATACCCATGGCCATGCTATACGTACACGTGTGATTAGTAATGTTTTGAACACCTGATCGACTCTGGGTGAGAGAGAAGTCAATGTACTCTCATACTCGTGGACCGAAGGGATCCTCATTGCTACACATTGAAAACACAGATAGGTGATGACGTAACAGACCTGAAGAGATCAATGCTCATTTGACAAACCGGATAATTGTTTGTGTGCAGGTTGTCGATTGACACCCGAACTCAGGCCTTTCAATGCATTAAGGGACTGGTCAGTTTCTTCGGCCTAGTACGGGGGGGGGGGGGAGCTGGTGGATTTTTTTTGCCAACATCACCTATTGTTTTACCTCGCAGGGGGGGGGGGTCGCCCTATTTTTAAATTTGAATAGGGGGTCACCATGACCCCCATGAATCCACTGTCCCCCAGGCGGAAGAAACTGACAAGTACCTAACGACTTTTTCAAACTGATGTGTTGCCTTTCATTCAGTATTGCACCTATAGGCGCTCTAAACGTCCCTCCGCGAAGCCCTGTGATACAACTAGGATAAAGGACCATATATACGTAGCGAGGTGTTGAGCACACGACTGTGGCTCCGCCTACATCAATGCTGAGATAGAGGTCAATTCCACATGTACTCGTTTCGACCTTTATACCTTGCCTGGGACCTCTCCTTACAGTATAGGCCACGCTTCCTCAGAAACCGCGGAGAACGGGAGGTAACTGTACGAGAGAAGTAATAAACTAGAACTTACGTTACAACTGCCAACTACGCCAGTAACACTAAAGTGTTTTTTTTTTTCTCTCGATTGGACTTGCGGCGTTGACCCCTGTGGAAATAGACTGTGTCACTTGCGGCACGACGGCTGTGCCGGAACTTAAACTTTACACAACATTGACATTGGTGGCGCTCTTTGGGCAGAATTGCAGCTATGGCGCACGAGCCAAGTATCTCTTTGAGGGGGATTTGATGTCAAGGAAGGCGGGGAGTATTATTGACTTGTGTCTCGTGCCCTCTTACGGGTAATAAGTCGACATAGTAAATTCGCAGGCAATTGAATGGAGGCGGGACGGCCCAGAGGACATATTGTTTAGCGTGACTCATACTTACACAATATTATAGTCTGTCTTTATACAAAAATGCAATTTGACCCCGTCTTTATACAGACTTGCATTTACAATCGAAAGACAAATAAATAAATAAATAAATACACCAGTCTGAGAAGACTAAGTGGTCTGTTACCCTGAGTAGCCCCTGCAAATTCCTCAAAATCTGAAAATGTATTTTGTTGTTCTGCACGATCTGTTGATAAGGACAAGATACTAATATAAGTTTGGATAGCTTGAGATGTTGCATACGACTCTCTGGAGCAAAATTGACCCGAGAGTGTTGTCAAGGTAAATCTTAAAAAAACCATTTGGTAGATTAATATATTCTCTCCTTAACCAGCATGAAATACAAGAATTTTTGCAAAGTCGAGATGAATCAGCTTTCAAAAAGGATAATGATGTCATAATTGTTTTGAAATTCGTTTTCTGTGCTTTTCAAATATGTTTACCATTCTTGCGAAACATTGTACCGTTACAGCGCAAACTGACTGCGAAGAGTATTCTATTTGCACAAGTCTAGATGCGTAGGCCTACTATTTTCAATTGTGTAGTACGGGTTTTCAGACAGATTTCCCATTGAAGTAAAATTTAATCACATGAAGTTTTTGGTGAAGAAATTGACAATTTTTGTCACAGGAGGTGAGCAATACACCGCAAGAATGGTTATTATGGTTTGCTTATAAACATTTAGTCTTCTCAACCAGTCCGTATTGAAAAAAAATATTAGTTAGATTTTTATTCAGTTTTTGTTATGGTTTTATTCATCAAAGCTCATCATATGGCACTTTAAAACTTACTTATAAAACTGGCCACACTGCGGTCCCATATGACGGACATTCTCTTTGATGAAATGTTACACAACTCGAAGAAAAGATGGTAGTAACACAAATTACATGTAAGTTAGGTTTTTCTTGATTCGTTTTTGCATTAAACGTCATTGCAACTAGATTCTCTACTGCAGAGCGGATGAACTCTTACAATTAAAAATTTACAAAGTACATATTTAATGGACCTGCTTAATGTCAGAAGAAGACATTGAATTGTTTTATAAGTACTCACAGATGAGAAGAAAGGCAAACAGTGTTTACTAGAATTTATTTTCTGTCCGCATTTAGCCTTCCGAAGATGATCTAAGTTTCGCAACCGCGAGTGAGGACAGAGTCGCCAACAAAATCCTGTCAACGACAAACTCAAATCAACTTTCAAATGACGTTAAGTTGTCATTTAACAAGAAAAACAAGGGTCACATCTTTCATTCCTAAATTAAGAAATTGTTTCGTAAAAAATCGATTTGTTTAAATTGTGTTCAATTATGCATCAATGCATGAACTAATATGCATCTGGCACGTTGAATTTTATATGCAGCCATCCGTTTATTCATTAAGAAATAATTCAAGTAGATGTCAGTTGTATATTTGTTTAAGATTCCTTCGTTTCTCCCCCATTAGCCAAACCTGCTTGGCCAGGCTGTGAGCCAACTTTATTAAAAAATCATTTTTATTGTTCCACATGAAGAGGTGTCTATAGATTGTAGTAAGGTGTATGGGGTTAATTGGCGGTAATTGGTCCATAACAAGCAGCAGCACTGGCAGGTCATCGCCAATAGTAGAACACCTTTGTATATTCCTCTACAAGGTGAAGATTTTGCTCTATCATTTTAAATCTTACTACGCAACTGCCTTCTGTTAACTATTTTAGTCATGAAAAAAGCACATTTTTACAGTAAACCTGTGACACAAAGGAAAATAGTTACATCAATGAGAATGAAAAATATCTTGTCACTTTTCTCTTTCCAAAGTATTCTCTGTATCATATATATTGTGAAATATTAGTGCATGTTGCTTTCGATAGCTGAATTCTCACAGAGAAAACAGAAAAGTAGCAGAATTTGTCATGCTTGTCATATGAACTGCAGATTTCATAATGGTACATTTTGCAAACAAACTTTCAATTTGCAAACATCAAGATATCTCTGACATATTTCTCTGATATATTAAAGTACCGCACCCGAAGGGCGCGCCGAAAAATATTAAACATCCAGATATCTCTAATATATGTCTGATATATGAAAGTCATGCAGCCGAAGAGCATGCTGGAAAATGTCTGACACTTTAAAGTAACGGCGCGCCTACAAATAGTAAACATACAGATATCTCTGATATATATGTCTGAGATATTAAAGTCACACGCCCAAAGGGCGCGCTGAAAAATATGTCTGGCGCGCCGTAAAACGCATCCGGAATGATGAAATTCGTGGTATGATGTATTTTAGGCAAGTGTGAGCTCATGTCGAAATTCAAGAACAAACTGACTCCCCCATCGGGTATTTTAAAAACATTGTGACCCCCATCACCAAAGTCAAAAACAGGTGACCCACAACGAATCCACCGCCCCCAAGCCGGAGAAACGGACCTATCCCTGACGACTTTTTCAAACTCTGATGAATTGCCTTTCATTCAGTATTGCACCTATAGGCGCTCTAAACGTCCCTCCGCGAAGCCCTGTGATACAACCGGGATAAAGGATCATATATACGTAACGAGGTGTCGAGCACGATGCTGCGATAGAGGTCAATTCCACATGTACTCGTTTCGACCTTTATACCTTGCCTGGGACCTCTCCTTACAGTATAGGCCACGCTTCCTCAGAAACCGCGGAGAACGGGAGGTAACTGTACGAGAGAAGTAATAAACTAGAACTTACGTTACAACTGCCAACTACGCCAGTAACACTAAAGTGTTTTTTTTTTTCTCTCGATTGGACTGTAAAGCATTAATATTAGCTCGTGCGGTGTTGACCCCTGTGGAAGTAGACAGTGTAATGACGCCACGAGGGCTATGAACTTAAACTTTTACACAACATCGACACTGATGGCGCTCTTTGGGCCAAATTCCAGCTGCGCAGGAGTCAGTAGTCTGTTTGACGGAGATTTGGTGTCAAGGAAGGTGGGGAGTATTATTGGCTTGTCTCTTGTTGGCGAGACAACGACAAACTCAAATCAACTGTCAAATGACGTTTAAGTAGTCATTTGTCAAGAAAAACAAGGGTCACTTCTTTCATTCCTCAATTAAGAATTATTTCGTAAATAATATATTTGTTTATATCGTGTTATGCATCAATGCATGAAAGAATATGCATTTGGCATCCGTTCATTTCATTAAGAAATAATTCAAGTAAATGTCAATAGTATGTTTGTTGAATATTCTTCATTTCTCCCATTAGCCATACCTACTTGGCCAGGCTGTGAGCCAACTTGATTAAAAAAACTCATTTTTATTGTTCTTCATAAACAGTTGTCTACAGATTGTTGTGAGGTGTATGGGGTTAATTGATGGTAATGTGGCCCAGAACAAGTAGCAGCACGGCAGGCCATCGTCCTACGCAACGTTTATCGTGTGTTCATGAGAACAGTATTTCTCAGTGACAGCATCTATCATGCGATAATGAATATTGGCGTGACGACAGGAGTATTTTATTGGCCACCTATAATATTATATATTATTGCCTGAATACATGGGTTTATGTACCGGAGAGCAGGTGACAATTTGCCCAACGCCAGGAGGGCAAATTGTCTCCTGCTGCGAGGGCACATAAACCTATGTATTCAGGCAATAATATTTTTATTACATACCTGTTTACAGTCAACGCTATATGACATTTAGTAACATGCAGGGCATTCTTAAACACTTTTGCCATTATCGACCAACATCAAACAGATTTTAACGAAAATCAAAATAACAGTGGGCACATGGCTATTCTACATCTAGCGTTAAGCGTCTACTTTGACATCGAAAACGTCGAAGGGCTTCAATGGACGGGGCAACTGTGGAAACCGGTCCGCACATCGTTCACTCGGCCCGCTAACTCCTCGGTTGTTCCTATTCAAATCAATGCACCGATTTGCACTCACAGAGGAGGTATGAAATAACTGTCTGTGGAATTTGCGAGAGGGGCCTGTTTCGTGGTAAAATATTAAAAAGAGGTGTTTACAATTACAGCTTTGAATTCAAAACAACGGTGTGAGTTAATCACCACACAATTCACATTTCACACATTATCTGCAACATCCACGAATACGTATATCTCTCCCGAAACCTTTTGCGTGTCAAAGCTACGAGACACTCACGGGAATACCCTAATGAATAACTCCCTACGTACTTTCACATAAGAAGTGTCAGAAGGCAGTCATCTCAGATGTAGACTCAACCATCCTTTATGTAGTAGAAATTCAGTAACCTATCTACAATGCCATAAGAAGAGATCTAGGCATGAAAAATAAAATCTGGTGATAAAGAGAATCCAGCTTGCTTTGTGATGCAGAAATTAATTTTCCATTACCTTGAGAAATGATAGCAAAGGAACTTGACTATGCATTTTTTTATCATAATTTCTTTTTTCTAGCTAATGTAGCTTAACACATCGGAAATTGTCCCATTTCTTTTTGTTTTTTCCTTAAAAATATCCAAAAGGCTGAGGCGCTGTCCAATTTATATGGAGTTTGGCACCAAATACCTTTTTCAATTTGTTTCCTTCAACCATAGAGAAACATAAATAGAGTGGCAACGGGTATTGTTTAAGGCGTGAAGCGGTTACGTAACCCATCCATGTTCGCCTCGCCTCAGGTTTCTCTCGCCTCTCTTTTTCCGAAGAGTGCCGACCATGAATCCTTCGGTAATTTTCGGATTTTCGCCAATTGTTAAGCGAAAGTATGTTCGGCAAAGTTTGTGTTGTTGTTGTCGTGTGGTGCTGAGCAGAATTGACGTGCTGGCGAAAACGGGAGTGTTTTGAGCTTCAGGAAAATGAGTTTTACCGTTTTAAAAATTCCTCTCATATTTTTGAATATATAATGAGTGTGTTTGAACCAAATTTGAAAGTCTTTTATCGATACTGTCTGGTTTTACTCAATGGTTTACGGTCAGTCATACCCTCTTTTACACGTGCGTCAAGGAAGGACATGTTTATGAAACTGCTGGCGTGTTATGTTTTGATTGGCGTGAAGCAGTTTTTCTGGCCTGAGAGCTCAAAAAGCAACTATGGTTGCTACGCGACTGGCAGTACGATGCCATCTCGTCGTATTTTTCGCATAATCTCGTGTAATTATCAACCACAAACAAAGCCTCAAAAAAGTTTAACACCTTTGGAGCTCATTTTAATATGAAAAGCCAATAGTCTACCGAAACGACCATGGAACAAAAGGCATGCAAGCGTTGCGACTCTGTTTATCTTACTCTGTGCTTCAACCGACCAAAAGTAAACAATCGCCTATCACTTTGCTTAATTACTTACAGGGCATATCGATTGATCGTTCATACAACCTAGCATCTGAAAAAAGAGGGATTATGTCCTATTGCTATTGCTTAGCAACCGTAAATGGTATTCTGATGAAATTAAAAACACGAATAAATTGTTTGTTCTGCACTTTACTCTGATACAACAGAAGCATTGCTTTGTCAAAGGCCAGACGGTGTCGTCAGATACAAAGAATGGCGACTTGATGGCACAATTTGCTCGATGCTATCAGTGACTTTATAGAAGAATAAGTTTCCCCTGTCGAAATTATTGACAACTAACCTAGACAAGCCATGAAAGAGCTCATAACAGTACTTAAAGTTTTTACAATTTTTTCTGACTGTGACCCCTCCTCACTTTGTTGAGTTAAGCACTCACGCTCGTACACTCACTATCACACATCGCACACAAACTTTATTGAAGCAATAAATACACCACTTTGTTTAATTACCGGGCGAAAGACAGCCTGAGACAGCCTCAGGGACAATTCTGTCCACGTACAATTCAGGTAGGTAGGTAGGTACGTATGTTCATTCACATTAAAACTTAAAAACCGCATCACCTACCATCCTAATATTTGTGTACAGGTGCCCCCACAGGTGGAGATGTGAATTTATTCAAAGTGAATATGTTAGTGTCAGAAATAAGCTAATAAGGTGAAAAAGGGCAAAATCCTGAGAATCGCTAAAGCTCTGTAACCACAAGCCAGATATACGATTATATTGAAACTTGGTATGCAGGTTCCTCAAAGTTGCTTGTGTTAGATTTGTACAAATTGTGGTAAAATTTTGATATTCGTATTTTGGGCCAATTTTTCCAGTTTTTGGTAGAAAAATCATCTTCTCTGTAACAGCTTCTCCAATTGTTTTTGAAAATTACCATGAATAATTCTAAGATTGAAGTATTGTTCAAATTGTAGTGAAATTTTCTTATTTTTAATTTGGACAATCCCCCCCCCCTCAACTTTTGGTCAAATATATCATTTCTCCGAAAAATGCTTTGTGGATTGTTTTGAAACTTGGTATGCATGATACTAGGGTTGACCTCTGTCATATTTGTTCAAATTGTGGTTAAAATATGTATATTTAATATTTGTTTGGTAATTTCCCCATTTTTGGTCGAAACTCAACTTGTCAATGACTGCATGCCTTACTGTTTTAAACTAACTATGAATGTTTCTAGGGGCAAACTTACTTATTTAAGGGTATTCAAATCTAGGTGACGTTTTAATGTTTGTATTTAGGTGGCAGTTTTTTTCTCATTTTGGTGGGAAAATAATCTTTTAAACAACACGTCTGATTGCTTTTAAATTTAGTGTGCATGTTCTTAGGGGAAACCCTAGTTGAGTGTCTTCAACTTTTGGTGAATATATCCATATTTGTTTATTTGGGACAATTTTCCGATTTAAAAAAAAAATGTATTCTTTTCTGAAATCGTTTGTATGCATATTCCCAGGTGTAAACTAAAAAAAGTTAAAATTGTTTATACTGTGGTAAAATTTGCATATCTGTACTTTTCGATCATTTTCCTTTGTCAAAAAAATAATCTAAGAAATAAATGGCTGATCCTATCGCTTCGAAATTTTAGATAATGTTCTCTGGAATAATATATATAAGTTTTGTTCCAATTTTGACAAAACCTGCAAAATTTTTTTTTGAGCACTTTTTGCAGTTTGGGACCAAAAATGACCCCAGCAAAATATGTCACTTGTTAATTCCGTGTTCCAGTCGCGAAAACTTTAGAGCCGCCGTACATTTCACCTTCTTATTTGGTCTGCAGATATGTGCTCAGCTTTAAATACGAATTTCTTCCAAATAAGTTATTATTTACCAAAAGTATGCTAATGAGTAGCAAAAGTATAAACTTGGTGAAAATCTCAATAACTGCAAGTAAGAATTTTACATGTTGTGGATGATTTGTACACAAGCATAACCAAAGAATTATAAGCCAAGATAAGTTTCCTTAAACATAACTGCTTGATGAATTACCGATTATTGTTGACATGAATTTCATGCCACAAAATATCACAGGAGGACATCTCTACCTAGGTATGGTAGATTGCATCACTAATTTTGATGTACCCGGCTGCATGGTAGTATATGTGTGTGTTCCCCCAGCAGAAGTTGCAAACAATTACATAATTTTTCTTGGTATATTTGATGGTCGGTGCATTAAAATGTGTTCTAATATAATGCACTTGACATTATGAATCAAACTAAGGCAGATGGAAGTTATTAAATAGTCGTCCACGCACTCACTCAGGCCCGGCACATCTAACCAAATGTGAGCAAATTTTCATTGACTCTATTTTTGCACTATATTACGATTGCTTCGAATAAAAAGGACGTACTTGGTCTAGATGGTAGAATGGACACAAAAGCCATGTATATTATACCAAACTTCGCCGTGCCTGTATTGTTGTAAGTAATTCAAAATGACTTCAAGCCTTACAAATATGTAAAGCGGGCGGGAGAATTTTCCCGGGACTTTCATGAGCATTATTGAACCTGAATGCAATGCTGTAATTCTTTATTATACTTATTACTCAAGTTTTTTTTTGCAAAAATATTCAATGTAGCAGCCTTGCGACTTGTTTTATGAGTTTTGAATTGGTAAATTATAACATTGGCCTTCTCGTAACTACTACTACTAACGCTAGAAAAAAGCCAAGCGACTATCTCCTAATTGAAAAATCGTTGCTAGTCAAACAAAATCAATAAAACACACAATTGCATATCTGCATCAACAAATAATTTCGCTAAGTGTGTTGTTACAGAAGTCATTCATTTTGACATCTATCAATTCTGCATGAAGATCAATAATCAGGTTCAGAATTGTGAACTCTGTGCGATGGCGATACGGTCTTTGAGAATCAAACATGTAAATAATTGTTCTGGTGTTTATGGTCTTGGGCATTGGAATGAACTTGGTCCGTACGTCTAAACTAGGAGGAGACACTAATAATGAGATGATAATTATATGTAAATAATCTCTGTGCAGATTTCATTCAGAAGGTGTCTTTACAAACACAAGCACAGAATGCAGCTATAGAGGGGAGTAAAGACACTAGACAGGAGAAGGCACAACGCCTGGCAGTATGTAACATATTTGTAAAGGAAATAAACGGCGTTATCTTTGAAGACTATGAGCCTCTATACTGTTTCTATATCCCGACGTCCTCTCGCTGACTATTCCGCAGCGGAGGCGAGACGATACGCCGTAATAGTGTGCGTCCATAGTTACCGATGCATTATTCCTTTAATTTATGTATTTGGGTAGAAACAAAATTTGGCATTGATAATGACAAACTAATTTAAGCAAAATCCTAGATATAATTTAATATTCCAAATTAATATTAGATTTCATTTAGAAACTGACTATTCTCATTCCTACATGAATCGAATAGAGATACAGACATTATATGCAAAGAGAGACTAAAATTATAATTAGCAAACTTTAAATTGGCTCTTATTCCAAGTTTAAGAACTTTAATGCCAAACAAAATTGTTCTTTTGATGTTCAGCAGTTTAAGAATGAATTGTGACAATGTTATGCACATTGACCGAGCCAGATTGGAGTTATATAACTCTTTTGATATGTAAGAAGCAGGCGAAAAAGAAAAGCGGAAAAACTGATCCTTAACATAAATCCGTATATATTTACTCTTCTTTCTCACTAACCTTATAACTGCTTGTCATGATAATAGTTGAACCCCGGTATACAAATATCGTAATCTTATATTAGGTTAAACGTAGTAAAAGTTGAATAAACCTGTTACAAAAAATGATTTCTGTAAAAATACGCTATGATTCGTGCAACGCCCCAGCAAAAACTTGCCGAAAATGTTAGTGAGAACGACACATGTTTCAAAGATCATTCAAAAGTAAGAACTATCTCCCTACGGCAAGGTTTCCGGATGATATAACACTTGACTTCAATTCTAGAGCTAAAAGTCTTAATACTATAATTACCACATGTTTACTTAGTTTAGCAAAAACAGTAATATAGAACTCAGATATATAGAACTCAGTCATTAGTTTTTATTTCATGGTTTTATTTTACAAACGATACCAATACGGCGTTGTGACACACGATTAAAGTATAAAAGGTATAATAATAGAAGTCCCTGACCGACTATATTTATGTCCTGAAGGCATGTTGCCTGTTCAAAACGTATATATTTATTACGCCCTTATTCAGAAAAATTACTTTTTGTCTTCTGCGACAACAGTTACTGAACCGCCAACTATCAATTGCCCTGCTTACATTTCGACGACCACATACATTGACAAACCTACAGTTGCGGTTACATGGAGGCTTCTCAATACCACCGACAATGGATGCGTAGATGTACGTGCTAGCCATGAGCCCGGAAGCAACTTTACCATCGGCACTACAGTTGTGTCCTACAACGCATCGGACCCTTCTGGCAACGTCGCTTCGTGTTCGTTCCCTGTGACAGTGAATGGTAAAGTACATTTGATTGACGTCGTGAAATAATTTTCGTATCGAAAATTTCCACCAGTCTCCTTCGATTGTAAGCAAATCGCATCTGCAAAGCAACATTTCACCGTGATGTATTATCGAGGAATCGATATTAATTATTGCCTATATGCATATTTAATAATGACCTTTATAACATGTTCAGCAGAACAACGCGTATTCTTTCTATTGTTGTATCTAATCCTGCAGTACAGACAAAAATGCTCCAGGCATTCCAAGTCTATTCATGTCTGGTCTATGATTAGGAAGGCCTAACCGCCTGTACAAAATATTTTAAATCGTCGGTTTTTAAGAAGAGTGTATCTTATTAATTGGTCGGTTATCCAAGATTTTGTACTTTTACAAGACGAATATAGAGAGAAAATACTATATTGTTAACACATACAGGATCGCATTGTCATTATCTTTCAAAGGGAGGATCATAGTTTAATTTTTGATTAGCGTCATTGCTTTAAAACTACAACCTAGAGATATAAGCTGCTTCTGGATTCACGACTTATACACAGCTCTCCAATGTTGATCTTTTCTGTTGCAATAACCTAAAAGCATCCATTAGATGATTAAGATTTTGTGATACTTTTTCTCCTTTTGTCCTCTATTTAACTTCACGTCTCTGAACGTTTCCAAAGGTCTCGTCCCACCAATGTTCTCTAACGAATCGCTGGCGCATCTCACTGCATCAGAAGTAAGTGATGATAACATATCTTTGGCAAGTGTTCCAACGATATAACTAAGTGTCTCAAGCTATTTTCACCACTGTACAGTCGGTATGTTTAAGGTAGCTTTCTGCCCTTTGTTTGGGATATTGAGATAAAAACACGATTTTTCTTTTATCCCTGAAAAGTATTCCTATAATATTGATCTTCCTTGTGTGTAGAATATCTTGGTCGTGAAGTTCCTGTTTTTGGGTGAAATTTTGGAATAAAAATGTACGAGAGGCACAGGTGTACATTTGGCATTTGAGACTACCGTTAAGTCTTGATTGACAAGGGATTACGCTAAGCAAGCAGCGTCACAGTATTCACATGCACTTAGACAACATCCGCTGTGAAAATCCCATTAACACCTACCGTTCACTGCGTGGGTCAAGACCATAGAGTGTACCTGGCGAAAGGTGGGTCTTACCGTTTTTCTCATAGGGGTGGCCGCTCCCAAAAGATCATAATTTATCGACACAATCGGACAAGGTCAGACTTATGACATTGTTGACGGTACAATTTCAGATTACAAAAATGGCCCACACACTAAATGTTTTATCTGGGACATTTTTGTGCTTTTGTAAAAGCACCAGGAGTGGTGGATAAGTTTCGTAATGTTAAACATCTTTGAAGAGGCTGTCCCGTATACATAAATGGTACGTTCCACTGGCGGCCTCAGTGACAGCGGGAACACTTGAATACCGCAACAGACACCCTTCACATCTTCAACATTCAAGCAACATTCGGCCTCTTTCGGCCGAAGTTTCGGCTTCTTTTGGCCCCAAGACATTTCGACACCCCCGTTACGATTTGTTTTTTTTCCCTTCAAACTTATAAGTAACTGACAGACCAGTCATATTCATAAGAGTGACCTTTGCGTTCTGACCAGTATGACTTTTACAGTGCCGTTTAGGCGCCGCTTTTCAAACTTTGACAGTGTCGGCGGCTATTGCTATTGAAAATGATATGAAACTCTTTCCTCACGGTTTTTCACCATGTTCTCACAAACTTTAAAGCATGTGAATGCTGACACTATACTTCTCAGTGTTTTGATTTGTAACATTTGGCACGAGTTCCCCCAACCAGGTAGTGCCGAAACGTCTTTGGTCGCGTTGCCTAAACGTCTTGGCGTCGGAAATTGTGCGGCCGAAACGACTTTGCGCCAAAAGGTCTAGAAACCCGACATTGTCCGTTCGATGAGAATACTGAGTGAGTTGAACAATTTATGAATAAAAATGAAATATCAGAAACCGCGGCTCTTGAACTACTTGGGATTAGAAAATACAAGGTGGAAACAAATTGAATGGGCTTCAAGACATCGACAGGAAATTTTCCCGAGGCAAAATACATAGCAATGCAGAAATCACGCGCCACAAAACAATAGCTGCTTTGGTTTGCAGACGTTTTGGCACAACGGCAGTGAACTGAAATGTCGAAGTCGTTTCAATCCGGGGTCCCGTTTTTCCTTGTCCCATTTCGTTACCGACCTTGACAAGGTAATACGTCGACTAACAAATGTTCATCGTACACCGGACGAATGTGAATCAAATGATTTTATGGGAATGGACACGACAACATTGTTATCAGTTATCATGGCAGTAGCCAAAATGCTGCAGGACCGAAGACAAATTTCAATATGAATTTGACCGTCACAACGTAATAACGTAATCGCCCTGAGTTTTCATCAACATGTCATCATTGGTCGGTAAACCATTGAATGAGACGCTTACGGGCTAACTACTTGAATACAGTGCAAAACACCATCCTAATCCTGAAATTTACATGTAATGAAGACGGGTCTGATATCATATTCGCCTGGAATCGATGGTACTCATGTTGGATACGAACGACAGCAGAGAGTTATCTATCTGTGACGTATGACGCTTGACGAGCGGTCTATGGCATGCAACTTGCGCTTGATGAAATTACGTACTTTTCTCTATGTTCATGTTTTCTCAACTTCTCTCCTTTGACTTATGCCGCCGACAGGCGATTGGCTCATCTTAGCATAAATGACTCCAGAAACGGTCTTCACCCACAGAAATGCTGTACAGAGTGAGGACGAACTATTGTCTCAGAAATTCTCGTAGTTTGATTAGTGTTAATCGGTTTTCAAGGCGCGTGAAGATCTAAAAAATGGCTGCTTACTAGAATCCTCGGTTACTCTAACCGTAATGGATCACAGCATGGAGCTGTTCTTTTTATCTCCATGATCACAGACACCGCAAATGTACATCCACATACAAACGCAGATATTTTTGTTGTCAGCCAATATTGTTTTCTCTATATCACTCATCGGGCTCGCTTTCATTCCGCAGCCGTGAGTCGTTTCCGAGGTCGAATCGAATGCTGCCATAAACTTACACTGTAGTGTACGCTTGTCATGGAGGTAATAAGTCCAAGCGCTCGTGTAGACGGCATCGAGGTGCCGTAGCAGTTCCGACAGTTAGGTCGAACAGTTAATACTCTATTTAAACCTTACAACTAATCAGTCAACAGATTATGCATAATCCCTTCCCTGGCACTCCCCAAGTTTATTTACTCATCAGCTACTGTGTAGATTGCGCTCTAAAAAGAGTACAACGCTCCCAAAATTCATCCATTTTAGCCTCATTTCGACCGTTGACACTGATTTCAATGAGTGAATATACTGTTGAAGTTGAACACTTTGATTTCACTATCTGGTTTTAGTGTTTTGTCGATTGAGTACATTGTTTATTGCCATTCAAAAGGAAAAACCCGAACCAATTTACTAAATCGCCTTTTTCTCAGTTCGGCATTTTGTCACATTGCAGCACGTTCAAAAGAGTTTAACTCGAGAACGCGTGAACGGAAGTTCACCAGATTTTCACAGACGTTTGTCGAGTAGGTTGTCTCCAAAACCGTGTCTCAGTTTTTTTATGAAGATTTTAAAGTCGAGTTATTGCTGCTTAATTAGGCGGCATTGTAAGACTAATCGATGGATAAACTTTGACTCAACGATGTGAAAAAACTAAAGCCTTTTTCAAAAATCTGAGACACGGTTTTGTAGCCAGTATTCTGAAGACCAATTGCCCGTTAACACCTAAACAATAGCCCCTATCCGCTCAGACTTAAACTTTTTTACGTGAGACCACCCATTTTCTTTACACTTTCACTAAGATCTTCAAAAATATTCATCGCACACTAATTTTCTCGATAAAACAAAACAATTCATAGAAATAGCTTTCAGGTGATATATAATACTTGGGTAAAAGTACACATCTTGATGGCAAAATTCACGTTTGAAAATAGGTCGTCGCAAGGTGGAAAGCTACCTTAATACACTCAACCCGAATATCATTACGCTTATTATACTACATTAAGGTAATATGCACCTCGAAAGTGAAAGACTTAAACTTTTGCTTTAACTTTCCTCAAAGAATCTTTCAATCATTCTCTTTCAAAATCAAGAAAAAAAATAGGGGGTCACCGTGCAAATTTTGGTACTAGAGAAACAAATTACCCAAGATTTACCGATATTCGAAATTCAAAATGGCCGCCATCCCTGTGTTAACTCTATGGAAAAAAATAAAAATTTTCGAATTTCGAAAAACTAAGCCGGTGAAAAGTTTTCTTTCACCAAGAGCTTTAAAATGAACCCCCACATGTGGTATATCAGAAGAGAATTGTAAAAGTTTGAGAGTCCGAATATCTGTCCCCGAGGTGCGTTCTACCTTAAGCAATCTGAAAAAACATTATAATTGAATGTATTTCATCTAAGGGAACAAAGCTACTACTCACTAGATATCAGAGTTACTACTCTTCCGAGATGAATCCGACAAAGCCATCGCTTCAATACTAACTCCTCGTCAATTACTGATGAGGTTCCCATACATTTTGCTGTCATATTATTTGTGGTTATTTTTGTTCCATGTGAGCAACTATTCATTTTGTTCAGCTTAGTGAAGCATGCTAAATTATTAGATCGATACTCCCTGCTTGTAGATATGAGAGCAACGAACACTATGGTAAATACCAGAAATTGCGCCATCAGCATCTATTCCTTAATATGTCTTTACACGAGGTGTGAGTAGAACTCCGATGATTGATAAGTAGTAATTTTTCAGGCGAAGGACAACATAAATATTTTGCACATAAAATTGGAAATAGTTTGAAAAATAACAACGTGTTCTTCAATTGAAACTAATAAATAATTTTAAAGTCCTCAGTGTCAACGCAGAATGGGAGTGAATAATTTTTTTTTCAATCTCTTGCCCAACAAATAAAGTTACTTGTTTGCAAAAACTGTATTTTTTGTCAATCTGTCGGCTGTGGTCGCTCGGTTGTTCGAGTAAAGTAGACGTGTAGTGGCAAAATTGCCATAGTTATTATGCTTCTATGCACTACAATGCGCAATGTGACACGAAATAGTCAGAAACATGGAAAATACTGTATTTTACATATTGATACAAAATAGAAACCTTATATAACAACATTCTTACATATGACAGATTCTTGAAGTTTTCGGGAAAATATCTTATATAATTTCTGGTCTTTATAACGCGAGTATTACACAAGAAGAAAGCTTGGTTTTGACTGGCAGTAAGTAAACACAACATCAGTCAACTAATTTTGAAACTTTATATATTTTTATGTATCATGTATTCCTCGTTCCAAAATGCTTCTTTTGAACCGATGAGGTCAAATGTGCATATAATTAACGGAGACATCGTAACGCAGTCCATTATGAGTACAACTGATGACCTCGCTAACTTTGTTCTGTACTTCACTAAGCCTGGAAGCAGTACAATTGCTTCGGAGACCATGTACATTGGTCTTCACTTGGAAAAAGACCATGTCGAAAGACTATCAAACTCATCTTTGGTGATCATGGGAGATGGGAATGAGATCACATACCATAAGCACAGATATTATTTCCTAATCTGACGTCAGGAACTATTGTTAATAGAATCATGAGTGAATTTATGCTAACTACATAATGATGAATCGCAACAGCATCGGAGTTCACATATGCGTGTCATATAAAATACAGTAGTCTATATAATTTATATTTACAAAATAAAGGTTGCCCAGTTTTTTATATATAAAACTTCTGATATATTAACCAACGATTCACATATCAGGAGAATGTGGTAAAATTTGCTCTGACGAGGGATTAAGAAAGAAAAGAGAACTTAAGCGTATTTTACTTGTTCATAGAATGTTCTTTTTTAAAGCAGATTCAGTGTTTACTCTGTATACATTACAAAAGAAAAACTTAGATACTTCATGTTGATCCTAGTTTTCCTGTGTTGAGAATACGTGCTCAAACGTTGTTAAGGTTAGATGATTTAATCAACGGAACTAGATTTGCATGTACAACTAATAACTCAAGTAACCTTCATCAACTTTCTCCAACGTGCATCATGTACAGGTGAACTGGTTTAACAGAAGTGCATTTCAGAATGTCCAGACTTCTAAACTTGACATGAAAGATGTTATGAGTTTGACCTTTACAAATGAAGAGGGCAATGAACTTCAAGGTAAATGGTCTACCAACATCACGTGGAGGAACGCACTACTATTTGCAGTACTTTTTAAAAATTTATTTTCCCTTGCATCATATAACATGACATATTTTTGCAACCATACTTTCCCGTAATATTTACAAACTATCTGCACCTACCCCCCCCCCCACTCAAAACACGCATAATCACACATATAAATGTACTCAGATTTATTTGTGAAAAACGAAATACTTAACGTAAAATTGAAATAGCATTATGACATTTATTTGAAAACTTTGTTGCGCAAAGGTATTAAGATAGATAGATACATACACATGACTGCATGCAACCATAGATTGCGATGCAATTACAGTTCATGGAATTATAGAAATAAATGAATTAATAAATTAACTGAACTAACCTGTAAAAGCAAAAGTCATTATATTGTCATCAGGAATTGCAAGCATTGTGCTGTGATAAAACTTAATCCAGTTATGTAGTATAACGATACATATATTCTTTATCATTTTTATAGTGACAGACGCCGAGGAAGACATCGCTATACTGTTCGCCAGTCATCCTCCGGCACCAAACACCAGTGTGTTGATCGAGACTCTAAATCTTGAAGCTGATAATGTCACCTAAATTGGCTCATATATAACGGTAAGCAACTTTAGAGAAAGATTTTGTATAAGAAGAAGCAATGTAGACCTATAAACGTTTTAGAATTCGCCAATATATTTTGACGGTTTGTTCAATTTCATCAAAACATCTTAGACAGATTCATCATCACATTTTCAAATAAACAATTTAATTCTGCATAATTATATGAATTACAAAGTTTTAATATGTTTATCAATACCTGTGACCTAACCATGTATCGTTTTCCCCGTACACATGTATAGATATTGAAGTCTTTCTATGTCACCATCATCTGGTTGGAGAACTCTGAAAGAGTTTATGGGAATGCAACAGCGTACATTTTCAATAATGTGGTTGTGTATTCAAAGACCTACCGTGGCTATGTATTTTCCGCTGGTGTCCAATTTGTGGGAGATCGTTCCACCATCTATATTCCGGAGAACTACTTCTGATGTCAGGGGAATATTATTTGACATTTACATTCCCAATCAGTAAGTGTTATTCTTATAATGTGCAATAATGACATGACATGCAAATCTGAAACATCTCACCATTAAACCAAATTTATATGCTGTCGTATTTGAGATGCAATTTCATCTTGATTGGTTTGTCCGCAGATATCCTGATTTATATCCAATGAAACTTTGTGGTGGGTTCACTGAATGCTGTCTCTTGAATGTTCACTTACAATGTCACGTGGATTTTGAAATTTCACTCTGACGACATATTCGTCGTGAACAGAGAGAATACAGTTGTTTCCACTTCATTCTGTAATGTTGTCTTGACTTTGAATATACATGCAAGTCAGAAGAATATATTTTCTTATGTAAGTTACAAAGAACATGAAGAACTCTTTTCATTATACATAAGAACCTATCAATTTGTATGTACTGTCATATTAAGCTGTACATCTAATTTAATCTTCTTTATCCATTTAGAGCTCAACATGACGTTCTCTGTCAATGTCAAGCAAACGCAGTGCACTTATCTGAACGAAGTGTCAGCAACTTGGGAAGATGACGGCTGCCGGGTACGTCGGGGAGAATAACATCGTTCTTATTTCTCTTTAAATGGTTGCTTTAAGAATCTGAATCATTGCTGATATAACAAAGAAGTTAGTAAACACAGATCACATTTGAACTGTGTCATATAGAGCACAGCCCTTGGTGTACCACAGGTTAATTTTGGACAATTTATTTCCGTCTGAAGATAATAAGTAATATTAAAGAAAGAGTGAAACAGATTTAATTCTTACTTGTTATATACATTAGTAAGACCACTGCGCAGTGCATAAACAATAAATTCAAACACCAACTTTACTTGGCCTCCCACTGATGCACACAGTTCTCAACGCTTCGTCAGACCCGGGCAGGTATAGAATGTTCTGTTAAATAAGTCTAAAGTTGGACATAAATGGCAATTTTGGTAAATAAAATTTTGCATTTAACATGATAAAAAGCTATGATGTTTAATAAGGGACGTATTTTGCCGAAAACCTACCAGTCTAAGAACTGGCAATTTGCATCCAGTTATTGACAGTGATGGCACTCTTTTTAAGGTGAACGCTGTCGTCTTTAAGTTCGATTCAAGCCTATTAGGCGTGTGTCCTTAAAGCTTGTCCATATGCATGACGGTTTTCTGGGTTTTTTTACGGTATAATGGTAACGATATATGGCATCAAAGGCGAAGTGAAGAATAACACTTTCTGGCTATTGGCACCATTATATTTTATAAATGGGTAGTTAAAAAAAAATTACATTTTTCGTATTTATTTCCTTACAAGCCCTGTAAAAACATGGTGGTGTCCATGAATTTAGTCGGGGACATATCCAGTTACTCGAATAGTTCATTAAACTTGCGTATGCGTAGCCATTTAGTCATCAAAGTCAGTGGCGCAACTTTAATGTTTGATATTCTTCAATTTAGAGCTTAACCTATTAAATTATACTTTACGGTTATTTCTGCCGGGTTCTAGCATCATGCGTAACATTTAATACCTATATTATCACATTGCATCGATGCTGAACATAATCTGCAACTTACGCAAAAGGTTACATATTAATTCTCGATACGATATGAATGAATAACTTCGGTTTGTGTTCTTCCATACCTACATTTAGCATTGTTTCATCATATCTTAAGTAGAATTTTTTTTGTCTTTAACAGGTGTCACGAAAGTCAAACTTGACCTCTACAGTGTGCCTGTGTAATCACCTAAACACATCAAGACCATAGAACGTCAGTAAACCCCATACAACGTGATAAAATATACCAATCTGTACGAACGTCTTATAATCATTGAAGATGTACAATAACTTTACTTTTTGTTGCATCTTTATGCATGTCCTAGACAGTTACTTCCTACGTGTGTTATGGCATGTAATCATTTAGAACAAATACTTTACTATTGTGTGAGATAAGCATTTCTTGTCTTCCAGACCCTTCTCCTCTTTTACGACATCTAATCCTATACTCAAAAGGTTGTCCATACACATCACATTTGTATGGGACTTCTATAAATATGTGCAAAAACACAAAATTGATATCAGCAGTCTGTTAGTTAACGTTAACAACGTCAACCAATTACATATACATCGTGATTGTTCATACATGTTGATAAATATATGGTGTTTTTTTCAAAAGCAGTGCATGGTCAAAACATAACTTTTACATATCATGAAAAAGTGAACTGCGAAACAAAAATAAGAGAGACTTTAAGGTAGCTCGATTTGATCAAGGAAATAAAAAGATGATTTCGATAATAACGAGGAATATTTTAGTACACTTCTTGATTTAACCAGGAGGAGAGCATTAAACCCTCAAAAAGACACAAACTTTACACTGCAATGTTCATATCTGACAAAACGTCTGGGGCGTAATCTTGAAGTGTGATACTACGATTAACTTTGTCCCTAATTGGATTGTTGTGTAAGGTGATCCATGATTGGTGTACAAAGTCAAAAGAGGGTGCGTTATCTAACTTGCGGACGTTTGCAACGAAAATTATTTGTGTTATTTTGCCATTAACAAACACACTACCGTTACAGTAAACTTTATGTATGTATGTATGTATGTATGTATGTATGTATGTATGTATGTATGTATGTATGTATGTATGTATGTATGTATGTATGTATGTGTGTGTGTGTGTGTGTGTTGTGTGTGTGTGTGTATGTATGTATGTATGTATGTATGTATGTATGTATGTATGTATGTATGTATGTATGTATACAACCTGTGTCAATTGTAGAGTGCTCATATTGTTCCCACAATTGCCATATCATTTTGATAGGTACGGTTAGGACAGATATATGCATGAGGCTTGAACAAACTGTGAGATCATCAATACATTAATGTTAGTAATTAAACACAAAGAAATCGTTTAACTTCGAGATTTCTGACGAGACTGCAACAACATGACTTTGGACGAATACAAATAGAAGCTGCTAAAATACAATAATTTGACTCAATATCGTCCGCTTGTAATTGGGAATTAGTCGGTGAAAATTACTAAATTGAAGTTAATATGATCAACATGAAAAACAAATTGAGGGTACCAAAGACGTATCTGCGACTGAAGCCCATATTGGATTTTACTGTAAACAAGTAGACATTAGTATGGATGGCATTTGGTTATGCCCTTTTATCAAGTTGGACAAAAGTAGGTATGTCATGCACTGGCTCTTGAAATGTCAAAATTCAATTAATCTGCAAGAAACTGGTAAAGGCATGCCTAAGTAATGGCTCTTAACATTTAAAAATACTATCAACAGATCTGAACAAAAACGCTCCAAAATGCCCCTATGTTCACTACAGAGGATATATTATTTTCTATTGGTACTGCTATGCCTTTTTTGACTGTTACATCTTTTGTACCTGTATAATCAACAACTGCAGTATATTTCATCAGATTTAGTGCAGTCATTCAGGATATAGATGTCTAATTACAAACATTCTTTCCCTATTTAGGAACCAAGCTTACTACAAAAAAACAATAGGTTAGATCCATACTATGGCGGTGAAAAAATAAAGCCAATCTGGAATGCCACCCTAATTATGAAAGGTCATTCACCAGAAATGCTAACTTTCGATTATTTTCTCATTATTTTTATTTTATATATCAATTGCAATTTCTTATTCCACTTTCCAAAGAATGTTGAAACACCCACTATTCAGCTTGTCAATTCCGCGTTTATATGTATAAAATGCATTGTTATTGTTTGAATTCTAGTCCGGACAAGAAGTAACTTTTCGACAATACAGTTTAGACGAGCATACGCTAAGTTGACAAGCTGAATACAGTGTATTTTAACATGCTTTGGGGAGTAGAACAATGAATTATGGTTCACATTGAAAACAAAATTCGTGCAAAATATTATCAATAGTTAGCATTACTGGCCCTTTTTTATAAGTCAATTAGTAATTAATCGACGGTATGTTGCTAAACGTCACTGTGAGATCAACATATTTACTAAGTTTCATCTTATTTGCTGCAGTGTTTCTGGACAATTACGAAAGCTTACTAAATAGGCAATTAAGCAACTAACTGACATGATAGTGCTACTTGTCTTTGCACGCGATTACAGCACTGAGAGTTCACCGTCTGTACCATGTTTCATCAAATTTGGTGCAGTATTTCTTGACATATCACACTAATTTGAAAAGGTTATTAAATATTTGAATTAGCAATAAATTGACGTGATACTGCTAAATGTCTTTGTACACTGTTACAGTACACATCCAAATATCTTTGCACAATATTATAGCTCTGGTATATCAACATCTGTACCAAGTTTCATCAGACTTGAGTCAGTATTCCTTGAAATATCAAGAATGATTTGAGTGTCTTTACACATTCACATTAGGAAGATGCAAAAGTAATTTCGGGTTCAGATTGAGACAATACAATAAACCAAAGGTAAATTTGGAATAACATTCAGAGGATCCGATGTAGCTTTGAATATCGAAAAATGTGAATCCTTTGGGGCTAAATGTTATTGTTTTGTGAAAAAAGAAGGGCGCATCAAGATACCATAGGGTACTATACTTATGCCGAGTTTTTTGCAAAATTGCTTCACTAGTGTGTGAGAAAAGGCAGGTGACAGATGCATGGATGGACGGACGGGGCCTATCTATAAGTCCTTGCTGGACTTTGCCAGTGGCTGGGACTAAAAACTCTTGAAATGTACATCCTAGGGCACACATTTTTCATTCCCCTAATCATGTAAAGAACCATTGGGTATTGTTTAACTTTTGATATTAGTCGCTATGTAAAATATTACCTACTAACCTACTTACCTACCTACCTACCTACCTACCTTCTTACTTACTTACTTACTTACTTTCTTATTTACTTTTTTACTTACTCACTCACTCACTCACTCACTCACTCACTCACTCACTCACTCACTCACTCACTCACTCACTCACTCACTCACTCACTCACTCACTCACTTACTTACTTACTTACTTACTTACTTACTTACTTACTTACTTACTTACTTACTTACTTACTTCTTACTTACTTACTTACTTACTTACTTACTTACTTACTTACTTTCTTACTTACTTACTTACTTACTTACTTACTTACTTACTTACTTACTTACTTACTTACTTACTTACTTACTTACTTACTTACTTACTTACTTACTTACTTTAATCTTTACGGCCCTGATACTGCTTTTGCGGCCCGAGGTCGTACGGCGAAAGGGCCCGAGCGTGCGAGGGCCCGTACGCCGTACGACCAAGGGCCGCAAAAGCCGTATCAGGGCCGTAAAGGTTTTTATCATATACCTTATGGAACGTTCATATATGCTTGAAATCAATATTATACGAATCATCAAGGTATTTTTGAACGTACAAAATATTAAACATGCGTTATTAAACAGCTGGGACAGAATCGGTGATACCTTGACAGGTTGGCGATCGCAAAACCGCATCACTCATGTCCTTGCGGACTAATATATGACGTCACCTTTTTGTTTACACTTTGCTGCTCACAAGCTGCGTTGCAATGCAAGCGCTGCTCCGCCTAAGAAAGGTTAGTTCGACGTCCTCCGTTCAAGGACGATCGATCGAGACGGGACTCACGTTGACGTGTTATAAAAGCATTCGAAAGATGAATATGGTTACTGAAATACCATCTGAACTCGGCGGTCACCAAATAAACTTTGGGAATTCTCGGCCCTTCAGCTTCTGCATTCTGCATCACCGACTTGCGAGAGTACAAAGGGATGAGCTTACTATACACATTAACACGTCAGACACATATATATCGATACGGACCAAGAACAAAGTTTAACCGTTTAAAAACAAATCAGTTATTTAATGATCATCACATTTGTAACAATGTTTAACAACAACATCATCAACAACAACGAGCAATTCAATAAATGCAACACTGAGTGTCAAAACTGTTCAGTTCACAGTTCACTGCTAGAAAAAGCTGCTGCCTGCTGAGCGAACGATCAAATACAGAGTGCAGTGAACGATCAAATATAAAGCGAACGATCAAATACATGTTAATTTACAAGAGAGGCCCGTTTCGTGGTAAAATATTGTAACGGGGTTTTACAATGTTGCGGTTTAAGTGCACATTACGGGAAAGCTCCATTAACTTTGGAATACCCCACTTCCCTACTTTGTTATCAGAGGATTAATTTCACAGGCCTGCCTTTCCTACAATGGCAGCAGCTGGATAAGATAAACGAAACAATACAACATTAACACCTTGGGGGATTAACAGTCTTCTGTTTGTCACCCGAGTTGGTCAGGCAAGGACCCGGGTTTCAGGTACCATGTAAGTTAATGCAGTCTTTCCCTAATGATTACTACGTGGCACTTATATTTAAGTACCATGAGACAGTTATCTCAGGTCTTGACTCCAACATCAATCATGAAGCAATGATTTAGTGAACTATTCGAGTGTGGTAATGCTGGGAGAAGATCCTGGCATTGAAGATGATGATAAATAGAAATGCTTAAAATTTTGCTTGTGCATATTTTCATCACAATTTTGCTAGCCAGCTTAAGGTGAAGTACTACGAATAACGTCAAAATTAGGTTGTGGTGTCATTTTCTTGAAATTTGCACAAATATTCTTGGAAGTTGTGCAAGTGCAAAAGTGAAATAAAAAATGGGGGTCACCACGCTCGTTTCCATGGAAACGGACGTTAAAATGGCGTCGTTAGAAATAGATAAAATGATATAATTCACTTAAACTAAAGAAAGCAATTATAAAAAGCTTAGCAAATGAGTTAATTTTAATAAATACCAAGACTTAAGATTCATATCTATCGTATTTATAGCTTTTATGATGTTTGTAAAGAAATTTTAACATAAGTATCGATTACAAAATGACGATATCGAAATTATATCACTACATAGTTTTCGAACTTTCTTCATGTCGCTTTGAATGGTGTCATTTTGACCAAACTTGGCGAATAAAATCCTGACATAATACCATTTAGTTTACACTTTTAATAAAAGGGTGTCACCCCGCTACTTTTTACAATATATCCAGGTGAATGGGTAATGTGCACCATGTAAATGGGAGAGAAATGTTAATTTTTCGCTCGTATTGAATAAAAACCAGCTTCCTAGGGGGTCAAAATATGACAAGGTTATAGGTCACATGCATTTCTAAGAGACTGGGTCAAAAAATTAGGTAAAAGCGCAATTTCAACAATGACAGGGAATGTTAATTACATGCTCTACAAAGTAACCCGTCTGCGGCAGGCTGGAGTTAAATCTGCGCAGAAACGTTCTAAAGCGTGTGAGCGTCCGAATTCGTCGCCCTTTACCTTAACTTTGTAAAATGTAAAAAAATTATTCATATCCTGAATTTTTATTGTGACCCCCAAAAACAATTAATGAGCCCGGGGCGATGTCAATACGACTTTTCAATTTTTTCCTTCATCCGTGCGACCAAATTTAATTATTCAGCTACCACTTTACTTAATTACTTACAGGGCATATGAAATGGTTGTTACCAAATCTAGCTTCATCTCAGAATGCAATGCGAGATAATTTCCGGTTGCTATCGCTTAGCAACCGCAGCTTATATTCTGAGGAAATTAAAAACGAAAATAAATAGTTTATTCCGCTCGTTAAAGTGATACGACAGACGACATTGCTTGGCCAAAGACAAGATGGCACAACTTGATCGATGCTATCAATGACTGAATACAAGAACAAGTTTTCGCTGTTGAAAATATTGGAAAAACACTTAAAGGAGCGATGAAAGATCAAGAGCTCATGGCAGTACTTATAGTATCAACGCTTCTTTGTTTTGGAACCATGGTTCATTGTGGAACAAGTCTCGATAATACAGGTATGTGAACAAATACCTCGTCACGTCCACACTTTACACTGCTTTCAAATGGCTTTCAAGGATAACAAAACGTGGAATTCAGTCTCTCGCCTTGCTGACTGAGAAATGTCTGAAACCAGTGAAATATAAAAAATTAGTATTTCAAACTTAAATGAAGAAATCAATAATGATTGTGTTTGGTCCTGATATTTTAATATCTGTTTGTAGCAGAATTAATTTTGATAGATTCTCATATCTCTAGTTGTAAAGCATTTTGGCCCGTTTCATCATACGGAAGATGTTTCATAATACCACCATTCGTTTTTCAAACTATCTTCTTTTCAGCCTTGGCCGCCATCAAATGAGTTATTGACCTATTCGCCTTAAACTTCCTTTGCAATGAAAACTTAACCTTAGGACTCCCAAGTGACTTGCGAGATAATTAAAAATAAAACTACCATTGCGTATTTTTTAATTTATAAAATCATTCCTTGTTTTCAAACTGTCTGTTTCAGCTGACTTCACATGTTTTTAATTGGTGAAGATGATGTTTAATACTTACATATCAAGCGTGCGTTTGTTAGATTTGTGTCATTTGGAAATCATCGTGTACATATTAAATTTGAACATAGGAACTCGTTTTGAACCATACTTTGCCTTAGTTTTACCACGTAGACAAATGTATACTGAAATGTTTTGGCTAGTTGTCGTCTGTCGTGACCTTAACATTTCTAAAATGGCAGAGAATCTATTATGATTCATACTGATGCAAAGTGAAGTTTATCACTTGCTCTGGCAATATGTAATTTTTTCGAGAATGGGAATCAGAGTCTCTTCATTATTTGCAGCTACTCGTGCCTAAACAATAGTAATGCGACTTCATGCGTAATGCGCACTTACAAATTTTCTTACGTCTTGAATTTGAAGTTAATATTGACAGTTCAGCCGCTTACATGAAAAAAGAAACGCGCACCTTCGTGGCATCATCTCTGAAAGGGATGTGAAATGAATTGCTGTGAATTCAATTCTTCAATAATGGGGGTGTACTCTAACGTAGATGTACTCTAACGTATTCATAAATGCGTGTTTACTTTCTTGGTTTCCGAATTCGCAAATTTTGAATTCCAGAAATCAGAAACAAATTTTCTTATTTTGTCACTGCAAGGGTCTGGATGGCCAAAAGAAAAACAAACTACAGTTTGGAGGTAATTTAGTTTTAACATGTTAAAACTTCGGTAATATATCGATCAAAGACATTACACGTAAATTCAAGACTATGCATGCAACAACTGCTGCATATGGTATATGGGAAAGTCAAATGAAAGGTACATTCCTTACTGAAATAATGGTAGCTCTTTAAATGAACATGATTAACTGACGTGTTCACTCGATTAAGCTACTGTCGCAGCGATATATGTTTGTGTGTGTCTGTATCTGTCTGTGGACGCTATATCTCAAGAACGGCTTATTGGATCAAAATAAATTTTATTACTTAGATTCAGTTTGCTAATTGCAAGACATTATGAGCTTTTGGAGGTTGTGGCTTTTACGCTTATATGCTTTAGTAATGTTTGTAGAAGAAAGGATATACATTGACAACTGCTGGAAAACAATGTTATGGGTGGGGAACATTTGTCAATTATTGGAATAATTATGACAGGACCTCCGCACGAATTTAACAGCAAACAAATGTGGCAAATGCGCCAGAGAGATTCTCTTCTTTTTAAGGAAGTAAGTATCGACGACGAAATAATTAAATAACAAATTGTAATTAATTCATGTTAATTTTATTTCCTTCACTTTAATATCATACCTAGCATAGTGTACGGGCAGTTCACTAATAAACATCAAGGTGTGCCACTTTACTTAATTAAAAGTTGTCCTTTACCCGAGAGACCTAGGGTAATCATTCGTCTACCACATTACTTAATTAAGTTCAGAGCATATCGAATGATCATTTACAAAACTAATCTTGGTCTCTACAACTTGCATATAACTTTCGGTGGCTGTAGCGTAGCAACCGCTGCTGGTATAGGTATATTTGTTCTGAGCATTACCTTGATACTACAGAAAGTATAGTTTTGTTAAAAGCAAGATGGTTTCGTCAGATACTGAGAATATCGACTAAACGGCAAGTTTGATCAATGCTATAAATGACGTAGCGAAAGTGACTTCTAGCAATCACAGCAAATTGAAACTGCATTACAGTTAACCGTCTCCAATCGAGGAATATCCAGCGACAGGCCTTCAGTTTGCAGAAAAAAATAGTAGCCGTCCAAATTTCCGATGATAAACCGTTTACTTTTTATAAAGTGGTGTTACATACAGCCAAGTGTTATAGCTTTTTATATGGATTGGCAAAGACATCTCCTGTGTACAGTGGCGAGTTGCATACTTAGCATAAAATTACATTGTAAACTAATGGTATTATCACCTATAGATGTGGACATCAAAATGTTTTTAAACCTGTCATATTGTTACGTCAGTACTATTATCAGTTCCGGACTATTTGATCTCTGAGCGAAAGGCAAACAAGTGTGCGTCATTTTCACAATTACACAAGAATAGTAAGATTGGCGCAAAAGTGAACGACCTCTTTAATAGCAAAATTTAGAAAACCGATGAGTAAGTGCTCTTGTAGTACTTGCATATAGTGATAATGTGACTCGACGAGTTATCCATTATCGTGCGTGACATCGCATATTCACAAATAGCTATAGTATAGTATGGTAGTGACGATGACATTCGAACGAGAAAGACAAAAGCTATTATATTTAATGGCTAATTGAGAAATCGTTGTGAGTATAACAAAATAAACAGAGCAGAGCAATGCACACCTTTGTCAATAAATCGTTTCGCTAAGTGTGTACTATGTTTGGTTACTGATGCATTAATTATTCAATATGACACATATTTTGGGTTGAAAAACAAAAGTTTAGCATCAATACAATAAAATAAATTGAAATCAAGTCTTTGATATAATTTAATATATGACAAAATAATTTAATATATGACAAAAGAGACGATTTCAATTTTGAAATCATAAACTTTCCCTTTTGTCGAGCAATATACCATCATCTCCGGCTTATGGTGTGTATATTTCACAACTCCTTAGATACAGTAGAGCATGCAATTCATATGAAGACTTCCGAGTTAGACACAGCCTATTAGCTCAAAAGTTAGTGAGGCAAGGATTCTCAGAAAGTAGATTAGTGAAATCATTTAAGAAGTTCTACGGTAGATACGGAGATGTTGTATCAAAATATGACCTGTCTGTTACTCAAATGATGAGTGACAGCATACCAAATTTTGACTCACAAAAGTAATTTGGTGAATTCACCAAATAACAATGGATTTGTCACTTTGCCATTTTTGGGTCAATCTTGACGGGTGCGGCTAGCTGGCAGGGTACGCTTACCCATTCCGGACACCTGGTACCACCACTATTTTGTGGTTCAAGATGACCCCATTGCCTTTGTCATTTTTAATATGTTCCTTGAACCTGGTAAATTTCATAGTTACCTTGAATGATAACGATTATTGGACCTGATTTGATGTCTATTAATACTCTCATTTGAAGGTAGATTTAATGTAATGAACCGACAATATTCTTGTGCAAAATCTATTCTCATTCCTAAATGAGCCCAATAGAAATACTGACATTCTAAGAATCATTTCGGATTACAGTAATTAAAGAAAAAGTTTTTACAATGCCATAAAATTTGACCAAGCCAGAGTGGAGTTATATTCTTTTGATATGTTAGAAGCATGGTGAAAAAAAATAAGAAAATCTAATGATTTAAAAATATAATTTACACTTCTTTCACACTAAACTTATAACCGGTTGTAATAATAAAAGACGAATCTTACCAATATTGTAATCTTAGATTATTATCCTGAAAGTTGAATGAACCTTTTAGAAAAAAGTGATTTCGATAAAATACGCCATTTTTCATGTAATACTCCTTCACAAGAAAAACCTATTGAGAAGTTTAACATGAGAAGCTTAACGTGTTTCCAACGTCACTCGAACTATCTGCAAAATTTTAGAGATAACATAATAAAATACGCTTGACTTCTATTCTAGAGCTTGTGATTGAAAATATCAAATATTTAGACAGTTTCAGCAATAACAGTAAAATAGAACTCACATCGAAATTTCATTTAGAAGTATTTATGAGCTATGTTCCCTAACTTTTTCTGATAAATACCTACGAATGGTCTAGAAAACTTAGGGTGTTGGACAGACGAGCCATCAAGGGCGATTCCGACTTTGGAAGGAGAGGACAGCAGACTAGATGATGATTATGAGACCCGTCAGAATCCTCGCAGAAAGTGCAAAGAAGCTGCCATGTCACGATGTTACACTGTGTTTGCTGTCCAAAATGGGGGACAATGTATGTCAAGTAAAGATGCTGAACTTACCTATCAAAGATACGGTCAATCTGAAGAGTGTAAGGAAGACGGTGAAGGTGGATCATATGCAAATGAGGTGTACAGAATCAGTAAGTAAACTGAATAAGAACGTAGTTTTCTGTATAATTTAAAATTCTCATTGTTTTTCATTTTTGCCATGAAATATTGATATTTATATTTGCAAAAACTTCAGCCCCGAAGCATGAATTAGTTAATCAAGACGTATTGGTACACCAAATAATATCTCTCTTCAAAAGTATTTGAGCCTTGCTCGTCATCTTTCATTACATTTTTTCGGCAGTACGTTTTTTACCATTTAATCTATTTATACCAATCGCTCGAGACGGACTATTGCTTTCACATAGTTATAGTAACCCATTTCTATATGTTTAGTCAAACGTTGCGAGGGCCACAGTGATTGATCAGGAGTGAAAGGGGTACCGGTATTGCTGGTTTTGCACAAAACTGGATGAAATGTTTTACCAAAAGTTAAAACTCTAACAGGAGTACAAACATACTCCACGGTGAAAATGTAGCGAACATTTAAAGTTTTGGAGGACATAGACACAGTTTCCATTACTGAATAATTCTGATAATCGACATTCGGATAATTGACGTTTTATTTTCAAGATGGTATTATTCAGTGTGGTTGCCATGGCGCTTAATGATAAAGCCTTGAACAATTACTCATACATATATTTTTATCAAATATGATATCAAAGTATACGTACCGGGCCCAGTAATGATAATGAGGAAAACATGATCATCTTTATCACAAGTCATAAATATAAATATAAATATAATATGCAGTTTATAGAACGACATGGGTCCTGTGTACTGTACAGGGTAGGAATCGTAGATAAATTCATCGATGAATAGGCACTTCGAGGCTCTTGGAGTAGGTGCAGTGTCGTTCATTCAATAAAAACTACAGTAGAAGTCAGAGAAAAAGGTAGAGCTTTTTAAAACGGAGGTGGCGACAACTGCCAAGAATTAAAAAGTTTATAATTGCTACAAAAATGCACTGGCATTCTTGTGTTATAAATTAGAATGCTAATTTTGTGCATTGAAATCATGTGATGAAATTGTGATTGAAACACCTCCACCTCATGATTAATTGTGAAAGAGAATTATGAAAATGATACCATTTAACACCGTGCTCTGAATACCTAGGGCATGCTGTAGATACCTTTATTGGAGATACTTGTGGAATTTAATTTCGGTCGATAGAGGGGGCTATTTAGTTTTCTGTCAAGTAACAATTTAATGATGACGATGTATCGCGATATGCATTCTTTTCCGATGTTTGTTATTTTTCCTTGACAAGGATATTAAATTTAACGTTTACAATTGCCATATCTATTATTTTTCATTTATGATACTATTTTCTCGCGAACGTTTTCCTGACACCTCCATTCAAGGACTAATACTACCCTTGTCTGTCCAGAAATGACAGAAAATGGGCAATGTATCACATTAATGAAGGGAAATGAATTTTTAATTCAAGACTTAAAAACGTCTAGTAAGTACGGCTTTTTAAAACTCCTTTATTCCAAAATGACAACAATATGCTTCTGTAGTACCCAATTCATTCGAAACGAAAGAAAGTTAGCGATAGCGTTTTGATTCATGGTTTGATTTTAAACAGTTTGCACATAATACGGTTTCGAAATTGTTGTTTTATTTTTAAAATCGAGATCAATTCACCACCGCAACATACAGTAAAATATAATAGACAGCCCCTAACCGATCTAATTTATGTCCTTAAGGCATGTTATCTCTTCAAATTTTATGTATTTATTACGCCCTTATTCAGAAAAAATACTTTCAATTTTCTCCTAATAAAATAGTTACTGAACCACCAACTATCAGTTGCCCAGCTGACATTTCGACGAGCATATATATTGACAAACCAACAATCGCTGTTTCATGGCCATTTCCTAATGCCAGCAACAATGAATGCATACATGTACGTGGTAGCCATGAGCCTGGAAGCACCTTTACAGTGGGCACTACAGTTGTGTCCTACAACGCATCGGACCCTTCTGGCAATGTCGCTTCGTGCTCGTTTCATATAACGGTGAAAGGTAAAGTAAATACGATTGATGTCTTAAAATAATTTTAGTCTCACAAGTTCATTCCAGTCTGTTTCGATTGTCAGCATAAGATCAGCAAAGCAACATTTCACCATGTTATCTTATCAAGAGATCGATGCAAATTAAACCCTATGTGCACATTGAACATGCCTTTTACAATACATCCATGAAAAACCGATCCGTCATATTTTAAGCTCACATCTGGTATATGTATATATACCAAAGATAGCTGATATCGTAGGTTGTTGGCGTCTGTCTGTCTGTCTGTCTGCATGCATGCATGCATGCATACACGCACGCACGTACGTACGTATGTATGTATGTATGTATGTATGTATGTATGTATGTATGTATGTATGTATGTATGTATGTATGTATGTATGTATGTATGTATGTATGTATGTATACATACAACAACAAAAAACAGCAGCACCATCTTAGTTTTTGGTGTACAGAGTGCAGCAAGAGGTATAGATGTTAATTTGTTCAAGTGAGCATGCCAGCGTCAAATATGCAAATGGGGTAAGAAAAAGGAAAAATTCTGCAAATTGCTTAAACTGTTACTGTAGTTAGATTTGTTCAAATTGTGGCAAAATTAAGATAGTTATATTTTGGGGCAACTTTTCCCGTTTGGGTCAAAAATTAATTTTCTCCGAAAATTCTTGTTCGATTGCTTTGAAACTTCATTAGCATGGTTCTAGGGTTGATCTTTGTTAGATTTGTTCAATTTGTTATTAAAGGTTTTTGGTCAAAAATCATTTTCTCCTAAAGTTCTTGTTATATTGCTTACAAACCTTAATCGCATTATCCTATGGTTGATCTCTGTTCCCTTTATTCGCATTGTGTGCTACTCTGGGTTGGTAGCTCTGCTGGTGGACAGAATTGTCCCCGAGGTTATCGTTCGCCCGGTTAAAGCGATGTATTCATTGCTTCGCCTCGATAAAGTTTGTATGTGCGATGTGTGATAGTGAGCATGCGTGCGTGAGTGCTTCACGAACTCTACAACGTGTGGAGCGGTCTCAGTCAGAAAAATGTAACAACTTAACCGGCTATTGAACCACTCTTTTTTGGGAGTGGAGATTTAGCCGAGCGGTTCTCTCTGTGGCCTCTCCGCTAGGCGACAGATGCCGTATGTTGTGGGTTCGAACCCGATTGAAAACTAGCCGTATTTTATAAGTTTTTTTGACAATTTTACCAGTTTTTGGTCAAATATAGTGTTGTACATGTGTGTCTATTGCAACAGTTGCCAACATCACATACTTCCCTTTGGTATTTGATGGGCTATGCATAAAGATGTTTTGAAATGCACTTGACATTATGACTATTACAAGCTAAGGTCCATAGTAGTTATTAGATGTCGTATGTACACACACTGTGGCCTCGTACATGGAACCAAATGTGAGCCAAATGTCATTGATGCTGTGGTCATGTTATTCTCCTATCCTGCAAAGTTGGACATAAATGTTCCAAGTATTCAAAAGTTTCTTGTCTGGTCTGTGATCTGGGAGGCCTTACCGCACGCGCAGTATTTAAACTCACGGGTTAAGGGAAAATTGATTCAATTAGTTGGCAGGTCATCCAAGATAACTCCACATTTACAAGGCCCATATCAGATAAATAAATCACTGTACTGTAAATGCAAATAGGATAGCAATGTCACTTTCTGTTAGTGTCTGCATAGAATCTGCACGAAAACCTCCAGTTAGTTTAACTTGTGATTGATATACTGGCTTTAAAACCACAACCTAGAGATATGACCTACGTCTGGACATACGATTGCTCATATTTAGCTCTCTTAAAAGGTTTTTGTTTTCTGTTACAATTACGTTAGATTTGTTTTTTTTTGTGATATTATTTTCATTTTCCCTCTAATTAACTTCATGTCTTTGAACTGTGCCTAAGGTCTCATCCCACCTATGTTCCCAAACGAATCGCTGGCGCATCTCACTACATCAGAAGTAAGTAATGATAAAATATCTTGGGCAAGTGTTCCTATGATTTAATCTACCTTCCCAATCTACCCCCATCTTCACCAGTGTGCAGTGGTTTTGTCTACTACACTTAACTTGAAAATCATAGCGCTTATGACATTTGTATTCAGCAAACTAAAAACCTTTCTACAATGAATGTATTTGGTCACCACCTTGAGGAAAACTACTACTCTTTAGAGATAAATCTGACAAGCCCATCATTTAAAAACTAATTCGACGTCAAAACCGATGAGGCTCCTGCGCATTTAATTGCCATATTATTTGTTGTTATTCTTGTTTCATGTGAGCAACTATTCACGTTGCTTTTATAAGAGCTCCTCTAATCAATACTCCCTGCAAAGTTAAAAAATGCTAAATCGTTAGTCGTCAGATCGATACACCCTGAAGTATATGCTTCAAAGACATAACGTACAGTAAATACCAAACACTGTGCCGTCGGCATCCTTTCTATTTCATGATGTTTTGTGAACAGAGCTTTTTGTATTGATAATAGTCATGAGTAAGGAGGGCAATATAAATACTTTCTCATATAAAACTTGTAATGATTTGAAAAGATAAAAAAAATTGTCTTCAAAGTGAAACTAATAAATAAGATATCATGTTGAGTATTATTTCATAAATCTTTTAAATATCTTACCTAACAAATAAACTGAATTGTTTTCCAAAACTGTACTGTCTGTCAGTCTGTCGTTTGCTGTCGCTCGGTTATTCGATCAAAGTGGACATAGGGCAAAATCGTCATCGTTCAGGTGTGCCTATGCGCAATAAAATGTAGCGTCATACAAAATCGTCAGAAAACGAAAAGTGCTGTATTTAACACAAGGATAGAAAATAGAAAAACACATTAAATATAACACTCTTATATATGACAGATTCTTGAAGTGTTCGGGAAAATATCAGTTATGATTTCTGGTCTTTACAACACGAGTATTACACAAGAAGAAAGCTTAGCTTTGACTGCCGGTAAGTATACCCATGATTTTCAACTATTTTTACATTTTCAGGGCACGTGTATTTGTTGTTTAAACAATGTTGATAATATTTTTTTATTGTAACGGCATGCCGAGTACATAAAGTGAAATAGTGTATCTTTTTAATTCGGGCCTCAAAATTAAAAGACCAGAACATTAAAACTGACGTTCAACGATTCTATTTCAAAATTATTCATAAACATCCGAAATCACAGTGCGAATTCGGCATTAGAAAGACATTTTTTCCCAATATTTACCAATACTTGAAATTCAGTGGCCGCCATCCCTGTGTTATCCCCTTGGGAAAACTAAAATTTTCGATTTTCACAAAACTAATCCGGTAAACATTCCATTTCCTCCATACATTTCAAAAGGGACAAATATTTTGTGAGTCGGAATATCTCTCCCGTGCATTCTACCTTAATGGTAGCTCCCTTGTTCACCTTCTCTATCAAATGTTCGACCTATACAGAACTGGTCGAAAGTGTGAGCACGGGCGTTGAGATCTTGCAGGCTTTATCCTCGATTACTAAGCCCAGCACCGCCGACAGAGACGTGATTACTGAATCCATTATGAGTACAACTGATGACCTCGCGAACTTTGTTCTTCACTTCACTGAGCCTGGAAACGGTACCATAATGTTGGAGACAACGTACATCGGTCTTAACGTGGAAAAAGACCACTTCGAAAAACTATCCAACTCATCTTCGGTGATCATGGGAGATGGGAATGGAATCAACATACCGTCAGCACTGACATTATTTCCTAATCTGATGTCAGGAACTATCATTAATAGAATCGTGAGTCAGTTTATGACAATACTTTATAAAGATGAATCTTAACAACAACGGATTTCACATAATGTCCCACATAAGTATTGTGGTGATCTTAAAATAGGTTTTCAAGAGTTAGGCTACTCTAAACCTTTTGGTATATATTTCAAAAGATTAATCGAGGGGGCTATGTATACGCATTTGCAATAGAACTTACGCAACCTTTACAACTGTCTCCTACGTGCCATCGTGTATAGGTAAACTGGTTTAACAGAAGCGCATTTCAGGATGTCGAGACTTCAAACTATGACATGAAAGATGTGATGAGCTTGACCTTTACAAATGAAGAGGGAAATGAAATTGAAGGTAAATTGTTTACCAACATCGCATCATACTTTAACACTTACATTTAAAAACTACCCTATACTTGCCCACTCCCATTACCCTTACAAACATACATGCACACAGATACGTACATATACTCAGGAGTATTTTCGAAGAATGATGCACTTAATGTGAAATCGGCGTGGGGGGGGGGGGGGCAGCAATAAGATTTTCACTCTAAACTTTCTTGCGCATTACGTAGGTATATATTTACGTACGCATTGTAGATGTATGCATGCATGATTAATGGGCACAAATGGAAAAGTATAGCTAGGAATCTAGTAGCCAAATGTCCTTTTACGGGAAGTTTATATATGAACATTAATAAGTCTAGGGTGAACATTTAAAGTTCAAAATAGGATTTTCCATTCATGATGTTTTGTATTCGCAGATTATTTTTACATTAGTCACCGGTATACCAGATCTTTAACCAGTTCCCACTCAGATGTACCAAAATAACACTGCATTTAGGCCGTTTCCATTTACTTACCATGGAGCCTAAGTTTGAAATAGTTTATAAGCTGCTATCAAAAATATGAAAAATATATTCTTGCATCTTATCTACCGTCCTCGTATAATTTCGATATTTTGCTTATTCGATTCTCAGTTACCACCTTTTAGGAGCAAGGCACTCATTAAGCTCGCATCATCTTTTTTCTAGTTCCTATTAACATTCATTCCCGTTTCGAAAAGAGAATTAATTCCTCATAAGAGTGATGTTTTGTTGTAACATTGATAGTCATTGATTCATCGTTCTAATCATTTATTCAGTGATGTATTCTTCCTATGTACTTTTGTGAGTTAACTACGCAAGGGTTGTTTATATTGTGAGGTTTCATATCCAATAGGCTATAGGTGCTTTCAAGTTGTAAGTTGCAAACCTATTGGCGATGCTACTTACACCTTTCTTATTATTATTAAAATGAAACTAATCTGTAAAAGTCATTATCTGTAAAAGTCATTATATGAGCAAAATGAATGTAACTATCATGCTATGATAAAACTATTGCAGTTACTTAATAATGTTTTTTTTATATAATTTTGAAGTCACAGAAGCCGAGGAAGACATCGTTATAATGTTCGCCAATGATAACCCGGCAGAAAACACCAGTGTTTTGATCGAGACTCTTAATCTTGAATCTGATAATGTCACGTATTTTGGCTCATATATAATGGTAAGCAATTTAGAGAAACGTTTTGTATAAGTAAAGGTAATGTGGACCTATATACGTTTTAAAATTTGGCAAATGTATTCAACAATACTTGTTACGCTTCTGCCCAATTTCATCCCAACATCTTAGGCAGCTTTATCATCCCATTTTACAATAAACAATATAATTTGGCATATATGAATCACTAGGTTTTGAGATATTTCTCGATACCTGTAAGCTAACCAATTATCGTTTTCCCCGTATGCATGTATAGATATTGAAGCCATTGTATTTCACCATCATCTGGTTGGAGAACTCTGAAAACGTGTATGGAAATGCAACAGCATACATTTTCAATGATGAGGTTGTGTATTCAAAGAGCTACAGTGGCTATGTATTTTCCGCTGATGTCCAATTTGTTGGAGATCATTTCACCATCTTTATTCCGGAGAACTACTTTCTGATGTCAGGGGAATATTATTTGACATTTACATTTCCAATCAGTAAGTGTGGGTTTTCACAATCAGCCATATTTCTACAACATGCAAATCTCAAACATCCTACCAGGTAAACCAAAATTCTGTCTTTCAGATACAACTTGAATTTCATCGTTATTGTTTTGTACGTAGACTTTTTGATTTATTTTCAATGAAACTTTGTAGCTTAGATAGAAATTCACTGAATGTTATCGTTTATGAAAGTCACGTAAGAACTTTGCAATTTTACTCTGACAGTCTATTCGCTGTGGCAAGTGATGTTGAATTTATTTTCACGTGGTAAATCTTCATTTGTTAATGTTGTTTCCAGTGATTAAATGCATATGTAATAAGAAGAATCAATTGACTTCTTATGTTACCTTCAAAGAACATATAAAGAGCTCGTCTTTTCATCATACATAAGAACCTATTAATGGGGACATTTGTTTGTACAGTTAGATTTAGCTGTTCATCTAATTTAATCTTCTTTATCCATTTAGAGCTCAACATGACGTTCTCTGTCAATGTCAAGCAAACGCAGTGCACTTATTTGAACGAAGTGTCAGCAACATGGGAAAGTGACGGCTGCCGGGTATGTAGGGGAGAATGACATCATTCTTATTTATCTTTTAAAGGTTCCTTTAAGAATCTGAATCATGGAGATTGTTGATAAAATGGCTTACTCTCAAAGTAACAAACAAGTAGCAAACACAGATAACATACACTGCATTAATGTTTTGGTTTGTCCTGCGACATTTTGAAACTACAAAAAGACGATATGCCCTACATTTTCTATTAAGGTATCCTTTTATGGATAATATCATATAGGGCTCAGCCCTAGTGTTGCACCAGATATACCTATGCCCATATCGCTTTATCGTAGTGACTTTACCTCAAAATATCAGCCGTGATATTTCACGGTAAACGTGCAGAAATGCACGATAAACATAATCGATTTGAAGTACTGGTGTTCCCGAACTATATCAATTTGATCGTAAACACCGTAAACGTGCAAAATAGATGCCCCTTACCTGCAAAGCGATGTCGCCGACGTTAAAACAATGAAGGGCTTTGGGGAACACGGATATTTCGGGTTGCAAAATACCGAAATAAGAAATGTTAAGTCCTGTGATGTTTTTCGATGGTTTTTCTGTTAAAGTTCTTGTATTTTTTAGACAAGCTCTGGCAAATATTTTGCGATGCGCAAAAGGTAGTGAACCCGTGGTGGCGTGACAGCGATGTCGCACGCGACACCTGTTGACATGGCAACTCTCAGTGTAAACAAACAAAATGGCGGCCCTCTCCGTGGCTTACGACGGTCGAGCGCAATCGAAAAAAGGGGAGATTATTTTCGTCTGAAGAAACAGCGTTGACACATACAGGTCAATAAGTATTAATTTATGATAAGGAATAACAAAGAATAAAATAGATATCACTGTTACTTGCTATATGCATTAGAAGGACCACTGATCATTGCATAAACAATAAATTCAAACACCCGCTTTTCTTCTTCACCAACTGATGCGCACAGTTCACAACGCTTTTTTAAAATCGGGTAGGTATAAATTTTCTGTTCAAAAAGACAAAAGTTGGATATAACTTGCAAGTTTTATACTGTAACATAACATTTTGCATTTACCATGATAACAAGTCATTATGTTTAATAAGGGGCGTATTGTATCACATTGTTGCCATAGCAACTGTACTGCCCAACTGCCAATTTCAAGCTAAAAATCTCTCAGTTTAAAAACCGGCAATTTGGACCTCGTTATTGACAAGGCGGGGGGGGGGAGGCTGTTTCAAACGTGAACGCTGTCGTTTTTAAGTTCGATTCAAGCATTCTTGGCGTGTGTCCTTGTTCATATGCATGACAGTTTTCTCATTTAATATTACGGCGTGATATTATGGTAGCGATATCTTGTATCAATGACGAAGTCCAGAATAAATGGCTAATGGCATCATTATATTTTATAAATGGAGTGTTAAAAAACTTTGCATTTTTCGTATTTTGTTTTTTTACAAGCACTCAAATAACATGGCAACGTCCATGAATTTAGCCGGGGCCATATCCAGTTACTCAAATAGTATATTGAACCTGCGCATGCGTGGTCATTTAGGTATCAAAGTCACTGGCGCGACTTTAATGGTTGATATTATTCAACTTAGAGCTTTATCTATTAAATTATACTTTCCAGCAATTACCATTCGGTTCTAGCGTCATAACATCTTGTGTTATTGCATTGTACTAATGGTGAATAAAAAGATGTTACGTTTCGATACGATATGATTTCGTACTTACTTCGTTCTGTTTTCTTCAATATCTACACGTATTATTGTATCACTTTTTTGTATTTTTGTATTTTGCTTTTACAGGTGTCACCAAAGTCGAACCTGACCTCCACAGTGTGCCTGTGTAATCACGTAACCAAGTCAAGACCATAGAAGTTCAGTAAAACCCATGCAACATGATAAAATGTATCAATATGTACGAATGTCACACATAATGAAAATGTACGATAAATGTGCTTTTTGTCACATCTCCATGCAAGTCCAAGACAAATAGCTTCCTATGTCATGGCATGGAATCACTTGGAACAACGTACAAGCATTATTTCATGAGATCCGCGTTCGGATGACTTAAACATGATTTCACGACAATTTGTCTATTTAGCAGCATTTATTACTACCATGTTCCTCGTCTACATACGTCTTTTTGTTAAAAAAAACCTATGAAAAATTGTAAAAACGTAAAAAAGTTGAAATAACTATATATACACGATTGGAACTAATTTGGGATAATTGGATCTTCATATTATTCAAATTTTTCAAAGCTGTTAGATACCCTATAGTTGAATGTTGGAATGTTACAAATTACTCATAAAAAAGTTATAATTTAAAACGAAAAGCAGATGAGTTTACATTCGGAGATTAAAAAGACATTGCTTCATCATCAAAGTATCCCAAATAAGTTCCGATTGTGTTTTTAAAAATATAATATCAACAAAGAAATCACTTACCATTTCACGATCAATCAATAGGCTTTCTATCAATAAGAACCCATTGACTTTATACTTATACCTTTGTAATGTTTACGGTACCTTTCATAATCTTTCCACGAAAACATAATATGTTTCTTTCAATCAGACATTAAGGTAAAGGGCGACGAATTCGGACGCGCACACGCTTTAGAACGTTTCTGCGCAGATTTAACTCCAGCCTGTCGCAAATGGGTTACTTTGTAGCGCATGTATTTAACATCACCTGTCATTGTTGAAATTGCGCTTTTACCTAATTTTTTTGACCCAGTCTCTTAGAAATACATGTGACCTATAATTTTGTCATATTTTGACCCCCTAAGAAGCTGATTTTTATTCAATACGAGCGAAAAATTAACATTTCTCTCCCATTTACATAGCGCATATTACCCATTCACCTGGAGATGAAAAAGTAGCGTGGTGACACCCTTTTATTAAAAGTTTAAACTAAATGGTATTATGTCAGGATTTTATTCGCCAAGTTTGCTCAAAATGACACCATTCAAAGCGACAGGAAGAAAGTTCGAAAATTATGTAGTGATATAATTTCGATATCGTCATTTTTAATCGATACTTATGTAAAAATTTCTTTAAACATCATGAAAACTATACATTCGATAGATATGGATCTTAAGTCTTGGTATTTATTAAAATTAACTCATTTGCTAAGCTTTTTATAATTGCTTTCTTTAGTTTAAGTGAATTATATCATTTTTATTTATTTCTAACGACGCCATTTTAACGTCCGTTTCCATGGAAACGAGCGTGGTGACCCCCATTTTTTATTTTATTTTTGCACTTGCACAACTTCAAAGAATATTTGTGCAAAGTTCAAAAAAATGACACCACAACTTAATTTTGACGTAATTCGTAGTACTTCACCTTAATGTTTCCAAAATTTCAAAATTCCAGCATTCCAGTAAACCCATTCATTAAATACTTCAATATCATGTTATTGAAATGTTAAAACTCATGTTTTGAGAATGTTATTGACATTCAGAATAAACAACAATCATACTAGTCCGTAATCAAAATTCCATGGGTCAAAAGTAATTCTAAATATTGTATAATATATTATTATACATGAAATCAGCACAGACAATGAACAAAGTGTCGGTATTTGGACAGGTTTATCGTATGTATTGCATGTTCTGTATGTAGTATTTTTCCCATTATATGTCGTTGACCATTGACCTGGGTATAGTTTCATAAGTAATTTTGAAATGGGGAGAACATGTACACTTGTCGATAGTTTTTGCGTGATTGACTCTTTCATCACATGTACATAAAACAACTAAATTTCTCGCTTTCTATTGGTATGTAAAGTAACTAAATAAAGGTAACAGTCTGTTAAGGTTTTGTAAATATGGGTTTAGCATGTTGTTATATTACAATTATTTTCAGGTTTTTTTGCACTTATCATGCATACTGCAGTAAGATTCTAATGTTTTAAAAGTAAAGTTTATTTAAGTACTTTACATTTTTTCCTCGCTTTTCTCCGATCGTTGATGAGTAGTAAAGGGGGATGTATAGCATTTTTGGGTAAGTTAGGGGGTGTTTTGGGGAAAGATATAGAACACTTGGGTAAGTTAGGGGGTCTTTTTGGGGGGTGGGGAGATATAGAACACTTGGGTAAGTTAGGGGGTCTTTATGAGAAGATATAGAACACTTGGGTAAGTTAGGGGGTCTTTATGAGAAGATATAGAACACTTGGGTAAGTTAGGGGGTCTTTATGAGAAGATATAGAACACTTGGGTAAGTTAGGGGGTCTTTTTTCATTTTTTGAAAGATATAGACCACTGTCATGGCCGACTGGTACAAACGTACGTCTCCTTGGTGATGGAAAGACCCCTTAGCCTAGTGAATAGACATAGACCCCTTTGGAAAGATATAGACCACTTTTTGCCTGGGCTTATAGATCACTTTTAAAAAGATATAGATCACTTATAAAAAGATATAGACCACTTTTAAAAAGCTATAGATCACTTTTTGCCTGGGCTTAAATATCACTTTTAAAACGATATAGATCACTTTTAAAAAAGATATAGAACACTGTCATGGCCGCCTGGTAGAAACGTACGTCTCCTAGGTGATGAAAAGACCCCTAACCTAGTGAAAATAGATGGGCTCGATCACTCTGTGCAGGAGCCTGCTGTATATACAAGTGTTTTTTTTGTTTTGTTTTGTTTTTTCGCGGAGCAGCACAACTTCGAGCCGAACAAGCAATGTAGGATTGTGGCACATAGGTTATTTGCTTCAGAAGTTGAAAAACTTGGGAAAGTAGCGCACTACCTGGCCCTGATTTGATGAAGATAAATCCTATGGCTGCTTTCGGAGCTTATTCACAGCAGGGTACCGTACCTACGGCAGTCACATTGGATACGAGCGAGTCTTCCCGACTTTGCTGCAAATAACAGGGAACAATTGACATTCTTTGCAGTCAGCATGGACGATAAGATATCAAGAGATAATGTGGTAAGTTCATTTGCTATATATTTCATTACTTTTCATTTTCTTCGATCTAATACATCATGTATTTTTTGTTCTATGTTGAATGATATGCAGTATCGACCCGACCTGGCTTCGTCTATCAAACAAGCGGGCAGGGGGGCGCCGGGGCATGTACATTTACGATTTCAACAGTTGTATTGATATATTATCATTCTGCAACATTCGAGAAAGGGGGTAGGGAGTATGAGAAATGTGAAATTTTGCCTTTAAAATGTAAACTTAAGGAGCGATGCCGTACTGTACACGCCATCCAACATACGCGGCGCTAGCTCAGGCCACTGGAGGCATACAGTGCATGTTCTCCGTCAACACGTTTAGCGACGAATACGAGTGTGAAGAGAGAGGCTGGAAAACAGTGTTCAATTTATAATGTTTCAAGTTCAATGAATCAAATCTGTCAATTTTTAAAGAGAACTGACATATCCATTACGGTAGTCGATAGAATAACATCGTTTTGCAAGCGCTAGGAGTAACGCGAGTGATACTCAGGTGCAGCCAACGAACAATGCACTTTTAAAGGGGTCTTTACTACGACAAGATATATTTTTCATGACAAGTAATGTGAATTGACTAATTTTAAGTCATGAGGGTAATTAATTAGCTGTTCATAATTTGCCCTCCCACTGAACATTTTTCGACTTACCCTCCCGCACTCAAACTTCATTTTTACCCACTCCCCACTTATTTTTGCCTGTTCCCCTCCCCACTGTCAATTTTGAAGCTCCCCGGCCCTGCCAAGTGGCGAGAAAAACTTGCCGATTTCCCCTTCCCTCGAAAAAATCCCCCACAATATTTCTCATTCCATTTCCCCTGCAGACATGAAGCTACCCTACCCTGAGATGAAAAAACCTAGCTGTCGATTTTCACTGCCCTGTGAAAAAATTTTCCCTGAAAATTAACATTCCCATGCAGACACATACTGCAGTGGCCTTCTACCGGAAACACCATGGCTCAACTTCCCCTGTAGCTTCCCCTCTCTCCTTGTTTTTCGCCAAGCCCTGTCCCCGGGACAATCAACCGATATCTGCCCTGCCCGACAAAAAACCTAAAATTTGCTCCCCTGCCACCTAAAAATATGTCCCCTACCCAAGCAAAATTAAAATTTCCCCTGCCCTCAAAAATTGCTCCCAGAATAGCTTTTTCAATGAATAGCTCCGTTGGCTGCACCTGGATAGTGTCCGTGTGTACTTGAGACCCGCGAGATACTGTTTGCGTTCGATCGTCCGGTACTCACGTAAATCATGGAGTGAAAAAAGTGATGATTTCACAAGTCCGGTACTAATTTTTATCCTCTCCTTGCCTTCTCAAAAGAATAGCAGTGAACCCTTTCACCGGCGATGATTAGAGTGTGAAAATTTTGTAAGCAAGAGTTGTAACCGCAGATTTTCATGGAAAGTAAATGGTGCATTTTGTCGATCTGCAGTGCATGCAGTGCAGTCGACCGCCGCGCTGCCAAAATAATCCAGCACAGAACAAAAGGTAACATGTTCTGTGTTAAAAGTTCATTGACTTTAGCACCAAATATAAGGTGACACTGAAACACAAAGGAAATTATACCGTGTTTTGTATGAGAGCTTGCATAGTCAAAAAACAATTACTACTATATCACCTTGTTTATACTTGTTCAGACATGTGTTCCTAACAAACACGATTGGAACTAATTCGGGAAAATTGGATGAGAGTAATTGTTAGGAAAATATAACGAAATCGAAATTTTTACAGCTGAAATTTTACAAAATGATAGAATAGTGTAAAATTTGAAATATTGTTCTCATCGGACAAAACAACGAAAACACAACGATTATTGCATACCTCTTTCATCGGATTCATTTTTATGAAAATAAGTTCATTTTTGTGTAAATGTACTGAAGAAACGAGACAAAATGCTTAAAACTTCTCTAATTGACGAATTTTGAGTCAGGGCACTTTTGAAATGCCCCTGACTTTTTCATGAATTTAAGGCTTCATAAACATAAAATTGAGTCAGGGCACATTTTAAAAGACCCTGACTGACTTAACTGTAAATCAATCGAAAAGCTTCATTTTGGTCGAGGAAAAATGACAATCTGACATTATTACTAGTGTTTCAGTAATGAAGAAACTACAGACAAACTCTCATATTTTCATTCAAATGTGAGTATTGTTCATATGTTTTGAACAATATTGCATTAGATACTATCATGCACTGATTCTTACTCATAAGATTTCAACAGCATCGTAAATTGTGTATAAAATTTTAAAGATGGTAAGCAAATATGGTGTAAAATTAGAGAAATTTCTAAAATTCTTGAGAAATTCTGCCAATCCAATTATCCCAATTTAGTTCCAATCGTGTTAAGGTAAAAAAAATAACGATGAAAATGATGATAACTGTGAAAGTTAGTGACTAATCAAATTAAAATCTAAGAGTTGACCATTTCATAATATTTCGTTCCCGTCAATGAACACGAACTTGAAACAAATAACACCTACTGATGTAAATTGTACGCACATTTATATAAAACATTCACACCAACACTATATATACAATACTTTACATTTATATTGTGCTAAATTATTTGTATTCAGTATTGTTTGCTTGCTTTAAGTGTTCTTGTCACCTTTACTAAATTTGAGAATAATTTTGTTATGCAGTGCCATATTTTTATTTTGAATGTCGATTGATTTTTAAAGAGAAAATCACCTCACCGTATTATTATTATTATTATTATTATTATTATTATTATATTTATCTATACCTCCTCCGCTTTTCTTATACTTAATCATATGAGGGGTTGATCACAAAATCTGGTGCAGTTTGATATTTTTTTTCTTCCATTCAGCTGTTAAATCTCCATGAATTTCATAGCAATTCTCTAACCACTCTAATTCTGATCATTTGTCTTCTTTTCAAGTGACTGTTGATTCTAATCTGCTGATTGCCAGGAAAGAAAGTGGACGACTTGGTTGTACACGTGAGACTTTCATCATTAGAAACTCATCCCTAAGTTGATGTCAGTGAAATGATCGTGTCTCAAGGAACGTACAGGTGACCATCCACTCCACCCTACCCCATCCTCCTTCCAGAATACTGTATCTGTGAAACATTCAACATCAAAGATTTTCGTCATGGACTATCATCTCTGCAAAATTACTTGACTCATATTTTGACATATTTGAAGGACATTTTCAAAGCTTGGGAGAATAACCGTTTTGTTCATGAGAATATACAATCAGTGACTGTGACACAACATTTTCTTCCTTCACAACTAAAATATGATACATCAGGAAAGTAATGTGGGCCACTAGTAATATTTGTATGATCCAACGCAGTCATCTAAGTATTCATCATGGAAATTTAGGTGAAATACCTGAAAGATACAGTAATTTATTGTCACTGAGGAACAATCCTTGGGTCACAGTGTAGATCATTTGAAAATCATTTGAAAGGAAAACTAGGATTCAATACTTAGAAGGTAACTTTCAGGTTATGTTTTGTTTCTGGCATCATGAAGAAATAAAGCCAACTGTATGAGGAAATCGTGTCAACTTGTGAAGTATGTGGTATCTCACCATGCACTTGGACAACCTTATTTCAATTACTGTTTTTTCCTTTACATTGAAGCACCCCCTCCCCACAAAAGATCTTTTAAATATAGAAAAAATAAATACACTGCTTATCCTAAAGCTTTCTTCTTTCAATGATATGAATTGGTTTGATGTCGACATGTTGAGAAAAGGTCTGCAAGTACAACTTCTGCAACTTAATAGCTTAATCAGGAAAAAAAGAGCACAATATCATAATACAGGCTAAAGTAAATGAAAAAATAAGAGGACCATTCTTTCGCTTGTTCCGTTCTCAATGAATAATACTTTTTACTGACAAGAAATTTGTGGTATATGTACAAACCTAGTATGCCTTCATAAAGTCCTGCATGGCCTATATCAAAACAAGTGTAATCCAATTCAATGGCCAGGACAACTCTTTTAATCAGGCCCTCGGGGCAGGGGGGCCTACTTTTTGGCCTTTAGGGCACAAGGACCATGCACATTCACACACACACACACAAACAAATCAACACCAAGTCACTAAAGGTTCATTTCGACTTTAACTGACAAGGAGCTATTACTTTTAATGACTTTTTCCCTTCAGTATTTGTTTTTGGTTAATACCAACTATGATTTCTGTTTTAATCCTTAACGTAATGGTGTTGAGATACAGAGTGATGAGCTTATTTGTTTGGCTCGTACATGTGTAAACTGCATTGATATTTTTATCAAGTTAACCCTTTGAGCGCCAATGTCAATTTTTACTCCTTTACAAAATATACCTAGTAAACTTTTCTCAGATTTTTGCCAAAGCTTTAATAAAAAACCCAAACAAACTGTAGCCGATAAAATATGTCCAACTGGTCGAAAATTATGAAAAAAAAAATTAGAAAATTCATAAAAATTTGCAAAATGTGATAATACTTAGAATGTCTTACCAGAAAAAATGTTTGACACACTTTACAGACTGGCTTTAAAAAAGGTAAAAAACCAACAAAACAAACAAAACAATCCCCCCCCCAAAAAAACAAAAACAAAAACAAAACGAAAAATTATCCAAGACTTATATTGACTTCAAATTTCTTTAATCTTAGACATTTTCATTTTTCAGTGTGTAAAATGTACCAAATATTTTTTAGTTTGCGAACATTGAAATCTCGATTATTGATGATCAGCTTCAAGAGTGTTTGCAGAATGAGACCCATCATGTCAAATGACCCTTACTCTGAAATGGTACTAGCTTACACTAGAGAGGATGTTCTCATTTCTTGACAGAGGGAGGGCAAAATAAGGCCCGAGGGGCTGAGAGGCCTTCAAAGGGTCAAGAGAAGTGGAGGGAGTCCATAAACAGGGAAAGAGTGATCTCATTCATCGACAAAGACCATTATTCATGCAGTGGGCCCACTTTTGGCCTTCGGGGCAATGGGACACGCACACACACAAACAAACAAATATTTTTACTCATTCACCAAATATTTACACACAACCACCAATAAATTCAAATTAGCCTCTGAATCATTTCAAATGAATTAAATTGACCTTGGTTTATTACTTTTCAAAAGATAAACCAGAAACTGCATTTTTTTACCATGTAAAAAAGACTTTTCACCATGTACACAAAAACAAACAAACAAACAAACTGTTAGTCTATCATGTTCAATTCCAAATTCAATATTTGAAGTTCATGGGGAAATATACCCTCTTCTTTCTTTCATTTGCAAATATGAATCACATACATTTAAAGACTATAATAAGTGTGTGAAATATACAACTACAATTCTTACAAAAGGATGATTATATTACATTTGCAAAAACAAAATATCGATTTTTCAGATTTTTTCAAATTGTGAAACTGCTTATAAGTAAAATCAATTTTGAATCTAGTGAATTTGATGTTTTGAAAAAAGCATTTTTTAAAAACATTATAGAGTGAATTGCTGGAATATTCATGCAAATTGTGAAAACATTTCACTATACTTCATTACTTCAACCTCAGCTAACTTGAAAGAATAACACTTTACATAGATGTCATGGCTAAGTAACATTGACAATACATCTTGTGTTTGAGTGAAATCTACAAAGCCTCATGAATGATAATTATTAGACAATGCCTATTCCTGACAAAGCACTTGAAACTACTTGAGTAAAGCAAGGTTGTGAAATATACGAAACATTTGGCAAATTTCTTTATGAGGATTTCAAGGACAATGTCCAGTTTCAATAACCATAGGGAACAGTTTTGTAATTTCCAATCAGAGCTCTTGTTATGTAGGTCATTTCCCCCACACTCATCATGACCTGAGTTCAATTAGTCTAGAACATTCTCAAGGTCACTGCCCTTGATGACCTCACAACCTTGAATTCAATTAGTCATGTTTGGAATGTTCTGGAAAGTTGATTAGTTGTGTAAGGGAGATAATTTTAGAACAGTAATTAGCATGTCAATAAAAGTTCTAGATTGTTCTTATATGCCTTTATAAAAGGGACGTGCACAGCTTCCAGTCAGACTTTGGGATCGTGTCTCTTGTGTGTTACTAAACTCCAGCAGTAGTCATTCTCAAGACTTTTCAAGACCTTCACTGTCAACGCTGGATTTATACTGTGGTCTTTGTGCAGCTTCAAGCCTGCAAGCCAAAGGACTGTTCATTCATCCAACTGACTGTTACAACTCTGAGACTGGAGCTTTGCCGTCCCAGCTGAGATAAGTAGTCTGTACACTTTTAAAGCTTGTACTCTGTCCCTAACTTAGCAATTAGTTTGTTTTCGTAATAAATTTTGTTTAAAAACGGACTGCTGAGTTCACCCTTTTGTTCGTTTTCTCTGCACGTAACACTCTTTATCATAACTAGGGCATACTTTTTACTTTCATTTTTGGATACTACATTACATCCACACGTCGGATTTTGACGGGGTCATTCACGGTGATGGTTGATGTTGGACAAGACGAGTGATGGCATCAAAGTTGACGTCTAAGCTGTTGCGGTAATTTAAGGTGATTCCCCTGACCTTACAAAGAGTGGTGTACCTTTCTTGTCGGGCTGTGCTAGACAGAAGGCGTAGTTTTTAGCTCCCCTGACACGAACTTGGTGATGAAATTGCTGGGAGGATCCAGTTCGTTGGTGAGATCACCCAAGTAATCACCAAGAGGTGGTTCGTACTGGTCTGGTTTGCTGACAAAGATGACTGAATCAGTGTCGAAGTACAAGACCCGTTCACCAATGGCCTCAAGGAGATCGTACAACTTCAGACGAGCATAGGCAGTGGTAAATGCAGCAATGACAACATTGGTGTTGACAGCCCCTCGACAAATTCATTCTGAAGTGTATGTTGAACAGCAACCATGTCGTCATTGACGAAAGACAAGTTGTTGACAATGTGTTGTTCACTTGTAAGCAGGCGGAAGAGTTCTGCAGGTTCTCTGATGTACTGCAGCTGTGGAAAGTTGTTGCGTTGTGCAAACTTGCCCCACATAGAATTCAGCATTAGTTTTGCCAATGCTCGTTGGCCTGGATTTCGGTGAATCTTCATCTTGTCAAGAAGGATTCCCTCTCTGTCATAGTACTCACGGATGTACCGATCTTGGTCATCTTCTGTCTGACACCATGAAGGCCGACCACTACTCTCTTGTTTCAACTTTAGGAAAGTGTTGATGTAATCAGTAAAGAGCCCGCCTGTGTGCGATTCTCTGTTGTACACTTCTCTTTCTCTGTAGTGCCATACCTCAAACACTTTGACGATCTTGTACCCCTTCTCGACAGCTTTGGCTAATTCAGGTGTTGTCCAAGTTCCCACGAAGGACCGTTGTTCGTCGTTATGCTCACATGGTGACTGTTGTTTGGTGTCTGCACAACTTCTGCAAAGGGGAAATATCAACTTCTTTTCCACTCGGAGGGGGAGAATAGGAAAGTAGAGTTTTCGAGGAGGCAGAACTCGACATTTCGCCAGACCAAAGTATAATTGAACAGGGAGTACAATGTTCTTGGTGCGGACTTCTGGATGTTTGATAGGGTACTTACAGTACTTGTTGACGTAGGGGTAGAGGCTTGTGAAATCCACGTAGTGAATTTCTTCATCATCAACACATTCGTGGTATAGTGTAGTGGCATTGGTTCTACCGCCAAAGAATGCATCTCGTGGATGAAGGGGCTCCTGTAGGTCAAGTGACTTGACGAATTCTTGCAGTTCTTGGTTTTCATGAATTTCTTTCTTGAAGTCACACTCCCACTTTTCGATCACTCTAAAGCCATGGCAACGTAGAAATCGCATCTTATCTTGGGTACTTTGGTAAAGGTCTGCCATCGTCTTCTCAACTTTAGTGTTGACAGTGTCATGGTCTTCATAGCATCGAGGACAGCCATGGTAGTAGCAACCGTGCATCTCATATACTGTGTTGCTTTCTTCATCATAACCATCTACCCAATAGCGGTCAATTTTCTTCTCACCTCCATTGTGGACGTGTTGGATGTTGACATCATGCTTGAATGTTATCATTCTAACCACTGCATTGCAATGACAGATTGATTTCTTTGATGGATGTAACCATGATCTGGAATGACCCCGATGGTATCTTTCTTGAGAAAATTCTTGCGTAAAACAACGTTGCAGGCTGATGCGATGGTCACACAATCTCTGAACGGATCCACACCGTTTTGTTGTTTGAACATGTCTCGAAATTTCAAACAACTTCTCCTCAGGATGTCTACATCACTTCGGCAGTAGTCTTCAAGTTCTTGTCTCAGGTTGAAAGGGCGGTTTTTCAATCTTTCGTCTTCATACCACTTTAGGAATTTCTCTCTCGCGTGCTGTTTCATGCCATCGGGGCCGTAATATCTGGAATCTGGGAGAGGACCGACGTAATCTTGATTCTCTGCTGTATTGAAGAAATGGGGAAGTAGCCTTTGTGCAGTTCATTCAGCTCAAACATGTCAGGAAGTTGAGCCAAAGCCACAGGTAGGAAATTATAAGAGTCAATGAACTTGATGTTTAAGCCTGGGATGAAGATGCGCATGATTTTGGTTCCATTGATGATGACTTCAGGTTGAACGTTGTTTTCATGGCAGTATTGCAGTATGAATTGTCCGTCATAACCTTGCAGATTGTGTGCGATGAAAGTACTGGCAGCATTTTCTTCTGTGAGGGCCCAATCGCAAAACTCTTGCTTGGTGTTGGGACCATAGAACACCTGCTCTGAACATGACTCGGACTGGACAATGCACAAGTTGGGTACATGGACGCCCTCATCTTGGGTACATTCAAAGTCAAAGAAATAGTACTTCATCTCTTCTTCACTGCCTTCTTCTTCTCCTTCTTCAGCTTCAAAGTCGAATAAGTCAACATCATCGTCATGAATACTATCTCTAGTGGACTTCTTCTTTCTTTTAACACGGATGGGCTGGATGTAGCATAAATGGTCACTGTCTTGGTACTGTTTACATACTCTACAGTATTTTTCACCACAGTGATGGTCATCATCTTTCTTTCGCTTTTCCCAATTGATGGTAACACCACACAACTTGCAGCGACAAATGATTTGACATGTTGCATATTGAGCGAGGGGACCAGGTGTTTTATGGTTGTTGAAGCATTGTTGACCTCGAAAGTAGCGATGACAATCTTTGCAGTAGACCTGATTATCTGTCGATGGACATACAGATGGAACACAGCAACACTTGCAGAAAGCTTCACAGATGTGGTCATGTTGTTTTGGTACCCCGTGTGACAGTGGTGACAGTAATAGTGTCTCTGGAGAAATGCAGGCATTGACGTGATCACATCATAATGGTTGTTATGATGATAAAGGTAAATATTGTGTTCAGCAGTGTCCCTTCCCTGATAAGCAAGCGAACCCGACGTTTCATCTGAAATAACATGGATTCGATACGATGGAAGGACAGCCTGTAATTTGTCAAGTTCTTCATGTCCACACGGCCCTGGTGAAATACCTGCCTTAGTGATGAGTTCGGATGCACGTCGCTTCTGCTCTTGCCGTCCCATTCGCACATAGTCCCATCCTGGATCATTGTTGCGGTTGATGTGGGCTGTTGCAGTCACTATAGCCCGTGCGCAACAGAGTTCATCGGTGTTAGTGATACGAATGACACTTCTCATCAGTCGGAGGCGGCGGGCTATGTTGACGGGTCTCCTGCCCCACTTCTTTCCTGTTCCGACAGGCATGTGTACATGAATGAAATTGATATGAACACTGTCATCGAGGGTGAATTCTTCATAGGACTGCAGGACACGTTCAATTTCGCCCAACACTCTGTACACAGTCAGTTCTTGAACAGGGGAAAAAGGTAACCAGATTTGATAGGGAAGGGACGGACTTTCAAGTGTAATGCGTACTCTGTCCCTGGGAGAGATGCCATGGGTGAGTCGGCCAATAATACTCTCAAACACGTCTTGTAGCACCACCATCACTTGCACAAAACCACGCACCGGTTGGATGTCATTGAATTGTATCTCATAGTCATGAGCTGTAGCATTGAATTTCTTCACTTGTCTTTCATGGACGCGTACGATGCTGTAATACTTTGCGCCGCTGTCTTCATCTGATGGCGAATCTTTTGACGACAGGTCATCAATTGACCCACTGCCAATCTGACGTGTTGGATGTGATGAAGGGGAAGAACTTTGTGTGGAAGGCTGATGATTATTTGAGAGGGCCTGCCATTTGGTATTAAATTCCTGGGTATTCATGGGGACAGAAGAATTGGATGAATGCTGAGTATCTTGAATATTTGAGGGGGAATGAGAAATATGGGAGTGTAGAAGGTCTTTTAATTTTACATTGAAATCCTGTGTGACAATATTATCTCCGTTTTCTGTGAATTGGCTATGATCACTATTACAACTATAAATATCTTCGCTTTGAGAACTAGAGCTATCACTATAATGACAATCAGTATTATCACTATCACTATCATGGGAACTATGACTGTCACTACTATGAGAACTATAATTATTGCTACAACAGTTACTGTTACTGCTACTACTTGATGACCTCACGGTACTGTTTTCTTCACTGATGTTCATTTCTTCTCCCCAAGGAAAATCAAACGCTGTCTTGACCATAACAAGATTTTTCCTCAGTCTGATGTACTTCTTGTTTGGCTTAGCTGTTGTTTGTCTATAAAAAATAAAATAAGAAAAATTATTTATAATATTACTTTTGCAGAAAAGGTGCAGCAATCATGAATACTGATTTTCTAACATTACTGTTTTTGTTCAGTAAATATAATACAAGTTTGTCAAGAAATAAAAATAGCTGTTTCCCCCCCCCCACCATTTCTTTTTGTATTATTACTTTTTGATCATTAAATATATAATATAGAGTTGTCAAGGAATACAATTGCTGTTTTTCCTTATTTCTTTTAATGAATGAAAATAAAAATTTTAACTTACGGATATTGATTGAGACCACCACCATCCTCCTCCTCCTCCTCATCATCATCACATATCATGCATTTACTGAGGTCCTAGAATAGAATAAATGTAATCACACTCAGTATGATATGCGGAGCTTAAAAAAAATTATGATTTTTTTTCCCTCCGCTATACTTTTCCTCTTATGGAAACACATACACACAAATAATACAAAGAGCAATCAGAACAAAGCGTATTTTGTTTACTCAAAACAGTTGGATTGAACCCACACTTCAGTTATATACATGTACGGTCTGCAGAGGTCAACGCATGATGAAACCATAAACAAACGTGCACTGTGTACATATATCCGTGCAGGCGAGAGCCCTGTTCAGTGCATAACGACGATTCCAATGAAACACGTCTGAAGAGATTTCAAAGACCGATCGATAAAATGTATTGATCTGTTCAAATGTCTATGCATAGTTTACGAACACACTACCATTACAGAACTCCCTGTGATCATGTCCGGATATACACTGAGTAACTATCGATCAGAAATTTACACCAAAGTTGACCTCTCCCACAATAACAAATCATGACCTGATCGAGGTCGCCTGTGCGCGCGTATTACAGAAATTCTCGAGCACCGTACACTACGGTGTACTTCAACAGTTCAAATTGCAAGTTGTTTATAAACATATTCCTCACGGTCCGGTGGAAGAGGTGATTTTTTAGCCAAATTACTGTTTGCAGAGTGTACTCCAGACTTCGTTTCTTTTTTTATTTATTTATCGCTCAAAACAGAGCCAGATACAGGCCAGAAGGTTTGTCTGTTGCAGAACAAAAGACGGAATTTTACACTTCCCCCCAGGGCCCGGCCCCATACCCAAACAGCACAGCAAAGTTTGACTGTCGATCAAAAAAATTGCTACAAAGTTGCTGCATGGTACGATCACGACCTGGTCGCATAACCTAATTTTGAGAAGGTCATATTTACGTGTGACTGGCTAATACAGTATTGCAAAAGATCGTTGACCTCAACCCAGTCGACTGATCACGCATCGAGTGATGGGTCGATGGCAATGTGGCTGATGACAAGATCGACAGAGCAGAGTGCGATGCACGCACCGTATACACCGTCACGCAGTATTTACATGCACTGATTTTGATCACGCACGGTACGGCGACATCTAATTTGAAATAAAAATTCTATCCAACTCCAGCTATTTTGCTTTTGATTCTTTTTTTTTTACAGCGAGGAAAACATTTCCGTGTAGGGGTAGGGGTAATCAGACAACACACGACAGAGTGCAATGCACGCACGGTATACACCGTTAGTGTTTACATGCACTGATTTTGATCACGCACATCACGGCGGCATCGAATTTGAAATGAAAATTCTATCAACCCCAACTATTTTGCTTTTGATTCTTTTTTTACAGCGAGGAAAACATTTCCGTGTAGGGGTAATCAGACAGTTAACACACGACAGAGTGCAATGCACGCTCCGTATACACCGTTACGCAGTGTTTACATGCACTGATTTTGATCATGCACATCACGGCGACATCGAATTTGAAATGAAAATTCTATCCTATCCAACTTCAACTATTTTGCCTTTGGTTCTTTTTACAGCGAGGAAAACGTTTCCGTGTAGGGGTAGGGGTAATTTGACAGACACAATATAAATGTATTTGTAAATGTTACTTACATCATGATCATGCTTGTTCGGCGATCCCAATACTGCCATTACTGGTTGTTGAACGGATTGGTGGGACTCCGACAGAGGTGACTCGTTCTGTAGAAATGAAAAATGAAAAATTACATGAAATATTTTCCTTCAAAGGAATCCCTTCTCACTTTAAAAAAAGTTTACATCGAATATGTAGGGGGGGGGGGGGAACGGACGTGAAATTATGTCAATTTGATTACATGCACATGCAACAGTACGGAAACTCGATCCCTGAAAAGACCGTCACACATTGTTTACATGCACTGATTTTGATCACGCACGACACGGCGGCATCGAATTTGGAATGAAAATTCTACCCAACTTCAACTATTTTTCGAGGAAAACGTTTCAGTGTGGTAGGGGTAATCAGACAACACAATAAATGTATTTGTAAATTTACTTACATCATGATCATGCTTGTTCGGTGATCCCAATACTGCCATTACTGGTTGTTGAACGGGTTGGTGGGACTCCGACAGAGGCGACTCGTTCTGTAGAAATGAAAAATGAAAAATTACATGAAATATTTTCCTTCAAAGGAATCCTTTCTCAATTTAAAAAAAAGTTTACATCAAATATATAGGGAAAAAAAACGGACGTGAAATTAAATTATGTCAATTTGATTACATGCACATGCAGCACGGATTTGTCACTTCTAACACAACAGTACGGAACCCCAATCCCTGAAAAGAAATCACCGCAAAATTAAAAAAAAAAATGAAAAGAAAATCGATTAAATAAACAGAAAAATAAATAAATAAATACTTACAGCATTTTCATAGTGTTGGTCTGCCAACGCAAATACTGCGTCCAATTGGGAATTTGTCAGCGATAGGTCATCCCACTCGGCGTCCATGGTTAGATTCTGTACAAATAAAATTAAAAATACACATAAGACAGACTTTCCTTGAAAGAAAGGGGTTTACGGTGATTACTGCGATCAGCAAATTAATGTGTACACGAAGCACGTCTTTTCGATGAACATTTGGATTTTATATATTCTATTACTAATGAAGCTTAGCTAACAAAGACACAAGCTACTATTTACCTTAAAAAGGGGCTGGGTTAACCTCCGTGACCTTCCGAGTCAAAGGTCTTGAGTGCACCAAGAGTTCATAATTTTACCTGTATTTATAAACTTTGGGCGGATCATGTCCATGTTTGCCAAGAAGAGTCAACCCTAAACGGAAACACTCATTGTCAAAGTCAACCCTAAAAGGAAACACTCTTTGATACAAAGTATCTAGATTTTGGAACTCTGCCAGTGAACGATAAAATCTGTCAAATCTGGCCGCGCGCGATGACGTAATGTTGTAAGCCTCACGCACGCTCAAACTGATCTACTTTCAATCCGACTGAAATGGTTATACAATTGCGATGGTTACAGAATTGCAGAAGTGGAAAGATAGCCCGACGAAGGTCTTCTAATTAGTTGTCAAGTAAACTCGGCATCAGCCTCATTTCAGAACGATCGCAATGTCAGCTGGGTCGATGTCGAATGGAACAACTGAAACATTGTAACAATTTCACAGGGGCCCCTGGATGATTGACAGGTTACCTTTTGTTCTGTGCTGGATTATTTTGGCAGCGCGGCGGTCGACTGCACTGCATGCACTGCAGATCGACAAAATCCACCATTTACTTTCCATGAAAAACGGCGGTTACAACTCTTGCTTACAAAATTTTACACTCTAAATCATCGCCGGTGAAAGGGATTCACTGCTATTCTTTTGAGAAGGCAAGGAGAGGATAAAAATTAGTACCGGACTTGTGAAATCATCACTTTTTTCACTCCATGATTTACGTGAGTACCGGACGATCGAACGCAAACAGTATCTCGCGGGTCTCAAGTACACACGGACAGTATCACTCGCGTTACTCCTAGCGCTTGCAAAACGATGTTATTCTATCGACTACCGTAATGGATATGTCAGTTCTCTTTAAAAATTGACAGATTTGATTCATTGAACTTGAAACATTATAAAATTGAACACTGTTTTCCAGCCTCTCTCTTCACACTCGTATTCGTCGCTAAACGTGTTGACGGAGAACATGCACTGTATGCCTCCAGTGGCCTGAGCTAGCGCCGCGTATGTTGGACGGCGTGGTACAGTACGGCATCGCTCCTTAAGTTTACATTTTAAAGGCAAAATTTCACATTTCTCATACTCCCTACCCCCTTTCTCGAATGTTGCAGAATGATAATATATCAATACAACTGTTGAAATCGTAAATGTACATGCCCCGGCGCCCCCCTGCCCGCTTGTTTGATAGACGAAGCCAGGTCGGGTCGATACTGCATATCATTCAACATAGAACAAACAATACATGATGTATTAGACAGTGTTTCCGCTGCCGTTCGCCAATTAGGCAATTGGCGAATGGAATGTCCATTTGGCGAATTTTTTTGAAGGCCAGTTCGCCAGCCTGGCGAATCCAAATTCCTAATGCGGAAGTGTTGAGTCACTGCCACTGTTTTCCCACTTGGCCTAAGGGTTTAAAATGGGTGGTATTGCGCACGCTCTGTTGACTTTTAAACAATAGTCTAGGGGGTAAGCTGAACGTTGCTAAAACGTTTTTAATGACCCGCCATCGCCATGACTGATTTGAATGGCATGCATGGTGCATTGACGGGTCGCTTGCATATGGCCTCTTACGGACAGAAAAGCCTATTTGACTGCGGAGTGTATTCAAAGGCCACCACGGGACAAAAAGCAGCTGACACTGATCAAGTTCAACAGGGCGATGCAACCCGATAGCCAGAGACCTGAATCGCCACCGGTAAACTCAGTCACAGGCGAGCTCCTCTGCCGGTACAACTTCAAGCGAAATCAGCAAGAAACGCCAGAAAAACGTGACCAAGGGCAGTGCTGTTGAGAAGAAACAGAAATTATAGGAGGAATAGTTTGTCGAATTGTGTAAATTAGCTCAGATAGCTCTTTTGATTCCAGTTGCAATTGTAGACTGTGAGCGAGGTGTGAGTCAATTCAATTTGATCAAAACAGCTGTTCGCAATAGATTGAACACTGAAAATGTTGAAAGATTAATGAGAATTGCAATTGGAGGCCCTGATATAGAGCAATTAGACTTTCAAAACAGAGCTTTCACTGTTTGGACAAATATGAAAGACAGGAATATTTGGTTCTGGTGTACTTTGTAAACTAAATGAACATGAATCATCAAGTAATGAGATACCTTTCAGAGAAGAACTTGTGGAAAAGCTGAATGCTGTTGTACAGGGTTTAGAGAGAGAGATGATGGATAATTGTGAAAGTGAATCACTGGCTCTAGATCTGTCCAAGAAAGTATCTTGATCTGTCAGTATGGGGACAGTTTTCAACAATGTGTTGATACAGTATCTTGATGAAAGAAATAAAAAGTTGTTCACATGACTGTGTTAAAAATATGTGTGTGTATATCTGCATGGTTTACCACCAGGTCACAGAGTTCTCCCCAGAGCATTAAAAAGTGGAAGCTTCCTCAATTAATTTTTTGGTTAACAATATAAACTCATGACCATAACAATTGGATGTATTGTTATGCAAATTAGCAGCTATATGATTTTCTCCCTTGGAAAAAACTCTGTGGGTCATGCTCATACTGAAACATTTTGGTTACAAAATGGTGGCTAATCAGTTTTGAGCCTAATTAGCCAGTATGGCTAACAGAAAAAATTAGCCAGAGGAAACACTGTTAGATCGAAGAAAATGAAAAGTAATGAAATATATAGCAAATGAACTTACCACATTATCTCTTGATATCTTATCGTCCATGCTGACTGCAAAGAATGTCAATTGTTCCCTGTTATTTGCAGCAAAGTCGGGAAGACTCGCTCGTATCCAATGTGACTGCCGTAGGTACGGTACCCTGCTGTGAATAAGCTCCGAAAGCAGCCATAGGATTTATCTTCATCAAATCAGGGCCAGGTAGTGCGCTACTTTCCCAAGTTTTTCAACTTCTGAAGCAAATAACCTATGTGCCACAATCCTACATTACTTGTTCGGCTCGAAGTTGTGCTGCTCCGCGAAAAAACAAAACAAAACAAAAAAAACACTTGTATACATACAGCAGGCTCCTGCACGGAGTGATCGAGCCCATCTATTTTCACTAGGCTAGGGGTCTTTTCATCACCTAGGAGACGTACGTTTCTACCAGGCGGCCATGACAGTGTTCTATATCTTTTTTAAAAGTGATCTATATCGTTTTAAAAGTGATATTTAAGCCCAGGCAAAAAGTGATCTATAGCTTTTTAAAAGTGGTCTATATCTTTTTATAAGTGATCTATATCTTTTTAAAAGTGATCTATAAGCCCAGGCAAAAAGTGGTCTATATCTTTCCAAAGGGGTCTATGTCTATTTTCACTAGGCTAAGGGGTCTTTCCATCACCAAGGAGACGTACGTTTGTACCAGTCGGCCATGACAGTGGTCTATATCTTTCAAAAAAATGAAAAAAGACCCCCTAACTTACCCAAGTGTTCTATATCTTCTCATAAAGACCCCCTAACTTACCCAAGTGTTCTATATCTTCTCATAAAGACCCCCTAACTTACCCAAGTGTTCTATATCTCCCCACCCCCCCCAAAAGACCCCTAACTTACCCAAGTGTTCTATATCTTTCCCCAAAAAGACCCCCTAACTTACCCAAAAGTGCTTTACAGCCCCCTTTACTACTTTGATGTTAACATAAAATGATAAAAGGTTAAATGAATATTACATAAAAAGCAATTGCCTCTTTCCGCAGTGTATGTATCTTTCTGTTTGTTTGTTTGTTTGTTTGTTTGTTTGTTTGTTTGCTTCTTTGTTTGTTTGTCTGTGTTTGGATTGACACATCTATCTACCTATAATATATATATATATATATATATATATATATATATATGTATAAACAAAATCATTATAAAATGTGTGCCAATTGTAGGACGCTGTCTTAGTCATCTAGAAAGGTAAGGTAGGGATAGATAGAGATCATCAATATATTGATGCTTGATAATAAAACGAAGAAATTGTTTGACATCAAGATTTCTGACGAGACTGCAAGAACGTTACTGTTGAGGGATACAAAAACAAGTCTGCTAAAATGTTATGTTTTGACTCAATTTGAGAAAGGTTCGTTTATTTGAAAGAAAATATCATGTTACAGTAACCTATGTTAAAATTCTTGCTCATCACTTAATTTTAAAGGAACTTAGTTACACCACGATCTTCATCACGTAATCCTCATTCATCAGATAAATAAATATTCTGCACACACCTGGATGGAATCATTTACTCCGGAGCCCCATCCATAGGAACACTCTTCTAGGGACATAAAAAACCTTTCCAGTGTCAAACATTAAAAAAAACCAAAACGCTAGAAACATACATTCTATGGCACACACTTTTCATTCTCATAATTACTCAAAGAACTACTAGCCATTCTTGAACTTTTGATCATAGTCACTACCTACCTACCTACCTACCTACCTTCCTTCCTTCCGTCATTCCTTCCTTCCTTCCTTCGCGTGGAAGGTGGTGACAAAAAGAGACTCCAGCTATCTTAGCAAGGCTGCAATTAATCTTTGACTACCTAAAGAAATGCTTCAAATTTGCCTGTGCATATTTTCATCAGTTTTTTCTAGGTAGCTTGGACTGAATGTTAAAAAAAAAAATTAATGAGCCGAGGCGATGTCAAATGTAAATGACGTTTAGCACCAAATACGACTTTTCAATTTCTTCCTTCATCCGTGCGACCAAAGTTAATCATTCGGCTACCATGTACCACTTTACTTAATTACTTACAGGGCATATGAAATGGTTGTTACAAAATCTAGCTTGATCTCAGAATTCAATGAGAGATAATTTCCGGTGGCTATCGCTTAGCAACCGCACCTTGTATTCCGAGGAAATTAAAAACGAAAATAAATAGTTAATTCCGTTCGCTAAAGTGATGCGACAGACGACATTGCTTGGTCAAAGACAAGATGGCACAACTTGATCAATACTATCAATTACTGAATAGAAGAATAAGTTTTCGCTGTCGAAATTAATGGGAAACACTCAGAGGAGCGATGAACTATCTGGAGCTCATGGCAGTACTTATAGTATCCATCCTTCTTTGTTTTGGAACCATAGTTAATTGTGGAAGCAGTCTTGATAATACAGGTATGTGAAAAAACACATCGTCACGTCCACACTTTACAGTGCTATCAAATGGCCTTCAAGGTCAACAAAACATGCAATTCAGGCTCTCGACTTGTTGACTTAGCAATGTCTGAAACCAGTGAACTATTAACAATTGGTACTCAAATGTAGAAATCAATAACGATTGTGTTTGGTCCTGATATTTTCTATCTGTTAGTAGCAAAAACTGTAAATCCACAAGAATTACCACGCCTTTGAAATGTCTTCTAGTCACGGTGACTCTGAACTTGGAAACTAATGACATTTCGATAGATTCTCATATCGCTAGTTGTAAAGCATTTTGACTCGTTTCCTCATATGGAAGATTTTTTATAAAACAACCATTCATTTTTCAAACTATCTTCTTTTCAGCCTTGGCCGCCATCAAATGAGACAATAATTGGCAATTCGCCTTAACCTTCCTTTGCAATGAAAACTTAGCCTTAGGACTCCCAAGTGACTTGCGAGATGATTAAAAATAAAACTACCATTGCGTATTTTTTAATTTATAAAATCATTCCTTGTTTTCAAACTGTCTGTTTCAGCTGACTTCACATGTTTTTAATTGGTGAAGATGATGTTTAACACTGACACATCAAGCATGCGATTTTTTAGATTTGTGTCATTTGGAAATCATCGTGTATATAATTTGAACATAGCAACTCGTTTTGTACGGTGGCCCAAAACTACCTGTTCTCCGCATTCAAAGTCTGCGTCGCATTCAAATGTTTTTCTTATATTATGTCTCCGCATTCAAAGTCTGCGTCGCATTCAATTTTTTTTCTCTCACATATGTCTCCGCATTCAAAGTCTGCGTCGCATTCAATTTTTTTTCTCTTACATAAGCTTATGTCTCCGCATTCAAAGTCTGCGTCGCATTCAATGTTTTTTCTCTCACATATGTCTCCGCATTCAAAGTCTGCATCGCATTCAATTGTTTTTCTCTCACATATGTCTCCGCATTCAAAGTCTGCGTCGCATTCATATTCTTTTCTCTCACATATGTCTCCGCATTCAAAGTCTGCGTCGCATTCAATTGTTTTTCTCTCACATATGTCTCCGCATTCAAAGTCTGCGTCGCATTCAATGTTTTTTCTCTCACATATGTCTCCGCATTCAAAGTCTGCGTCGCATTCAATGTTTTTTCTCTCACATATGTCTCCGCATTCAAAGTCAGCGTCGCATTCATATTTTTTTCTCTCACATATGTCTCCGCATTCAAAGTCAGCGTCGCATTCATATTTTTTTCTCTCACATATGTCTCCGCATTCAAAGTCAGCGTCGCATTCATATTTTTTTCTCTCACATATGTCTCCGCATTCAAGGTCTGCGTCGCATTCAATTGTTTTTCTCTCACATATGTCTCCGCTTTCAAAGTCTGCGTCGCATTCAATTTTTTTTCTCTCACATATGTCTCCGCATTCAAAGTCTGCGTCGCATTCATATTTTTTTCTCTCACATATGTCTCCGCATTCAAAGTCTGCGTCGCATTCAATGTTTTTTCTCAACAATGCTGACTATAGGTGGCGTTTTCCGCGCATGCGTTCTACCCACTTTGTCGGCAACACGGAAGTGCGAGAGTTATCATCGAGTGTGTCCTTAGGCAGTGATATCGTAAATGTCTGTACTTTATGGTCACTACCCTTGCTCAAGTCTAACTGTACAAGGTGGCTAAAAGGTTAGTAAAGTTGTAAATGTGGATTAGCTGTAACTTTAAATGATTTTACATAGTATTTTGTTCTATCATGGAGGTATGTCGCCAGTTGTATCTCCTTCTCTCTCAATACATCCATCGTTCCGGTCCTACTAATTACTGCCCGTCACTGCCCGTCACTGCCCGTCAGGAAATTAGCCTTCAAATTACTGTAATCTGTCGATATATCAATACCAAAGACCACTTATATAATAGAAAGCTACAAAATAAGAGTCTGTTTTACTCCAAATGCCCGAGTCTTGTCTCAGAACTGACGTGAATATTGGAGCGCTAATTTTAAGTTCTCTACTCGACGGGCAGTGATGATAGGCAGTGTTCGGACATCGATTACGATCAGCGTTGCCACTCGTTCGCAAATCAACGTTGTTGGGGTCTGGGACGACAATTTTGTTTGGTTGTACAGTAAGTAATGTTTTTGATATGAGATATCAACTGATTACAGTCGTTGAAAGGTAAATTTCCGACGGCAGTGACGGGCAGTGGTCGGACGTCGACGGGCAGTATGTATGGCCATGGTGATGCATGTTCGATCACACGATTAGCGTTGCTACTCGTTCGAAAATCAACATTTTTCGGATCTTGGAATATTATTTCGTTCGTGATTACAGTAATTGGAAGGCTAATTTCCTGACGGGCAGTGACGGGCAGTGACGGGCAGTAATTAGTAGGACCCTCCATGGTTCTATCAACTGCCGTTTCTCGTATTTTAACTCCCACATGTATTAATGGCCAAAAAGAATAAGAAATTGTACTTTTAGTACCAGTAGTTAAAAAATTCGTGAAACGTATTCGTGAAACGTTTAGAAAGTTTATGTATTAAGGTTAATGAATTTTGAAGCCCATAATTTCAATGTTAATTAACCTTAAAATGAAGTTTGCCTACATGTACGCGATATAGAGCAATCATACACTGTGACGTGGAAGAGACCTGTAACGGGATTCTGTATTAAAAAATTGTTGATCTAAAATACGACAGATTCACCTCTAATAGAAGATTAGTGAGTGCTTTTCTTATTCACAAAGAATGTTATGTTGAAAGTCTGACACTGTTTGCTATTGAGAATGGCAATTAGAATTTGACAATACTACAGCTGTTAATTCAGCCATAGATAGTAGGGGGGGTCTTCCCCCTCTAGCTACTGTCTATGATTGAGCTCAGTTTGCTTCATCAACAGAAGACTTTATAAACCAGATTAAGAGGTTATGGGGAAAGAATTCAGAGATATTTTGATATATTTTTAAATAATTGTCAAAGCTACAGGGATTGTTCCTTTTATCGGTTATTATGTAAAAATTTATACACATGTGTCAAAACTGATTATGCCTTTAATATAGCACAAGTTGTAAACCAATGGAGTCCCCTGCAATTGATAATGTTTCAGTGCAATGAAATAAGTACATACTTAAAGATTTTTTAACATATTCTCATGGACCTTGCAGTTGTGCAAGTTGGTGTGAGAATCAGTGATGTCAGACCCAGTATTTCTTAAGGAATTTGAAAATGGTGAGTACCCTTTACCCCAAACCTGGGTTCCGATTAAAATCGAATGTAGTGATGCGCTTGGTATTTTCACTGTCAGCGATGTGGTCTTTTACTTCTGCGTTTCCTCACCTGACACTCCATCTGTACTTGTGGCTTTAATTTTTCCTCATTTTTAAAAGTAAACTACTCAGCCAATCACATTGCCGCCTATTCACCGTTCTTAGCAAAATGCCGTAAATGCCATGTTTGCGGATCGTAATACTCTTACCTAAATAAACAAGCATCACACTACATCTGATTTTAATCAGATTGGGACCTTGCATGCCTACAGTATTCAGAATGTTGATTGAGTTGAGCTTCCTTTCATAACTCGGGTTCCTATGTTTATGCATCAACTGCATTCCAGGATGAAATGAAAGTAAAATCAGATCACCCTTAGAGTGTCAGAACTGTGCGCTGGACCAATGTTTTTCTGTGTTTTTCTCAATTTATTGCTAAAACTAGTTTTCAAGTGTATGTTGGTGTATCATTTCAAATGTGACAGAAAAAAAGTTATATTTGAGTAGATTTAGTTGATGATGAAATTGTTACGGAGGAACTTAAACTCATTTTCTTTTTTGTACCTAGATGCTGAGGCAATAAAGGCTTTATGGCAGGGTGGCTACTCAACTGCAACAATTTTACAGCTGCTAGAGCTACACTATGGTGTTATATTAAGGTAATTGTGATGAACTTTAGAGCTTGTCAACATAATTCGACTGCCATGTCCTGATCATAAAAGTACAGGCTGTTTTATGATGTAGGTTCATATGTCAAATTGTTTTCTTGCAATACCATTTCAGTATAAAGGAGTGTGTATCATGTACAAAGACAGGAGAGTTGCCCAAAACCAAAGGGCAGGTAAAGAACATTGCGTACAGTATACAACGAAATGTAGTTGTGAAATTACTGCACTATATTTGATTGACCTTGTTAGAGATATTAAACAGATAACTTACATGAAATTTAACGAATTCAGCATTGAAAATCAGAGTTACCACACTGAATTCTGTGAAACTTGCCTTATAGCAGTTGTTTTCATACAAAGTAAACTGTATGAAGACACCCAGCCTTATAATAAACTGCTAATTTGCATATTTAATAAATTGTTGCAATTAGCGATGTGGTTTTGAAATTATTGCACCATATTTGATGAAACATGGTACAGATATTGATCTTACAGTCTGACATCTGACTGTATCGTGAGAAATGTGGCAGTATGATTCTAATAAACAGTTCATTGCATAGGTAACACTATCGTGCAGTTTACATTAAAAATACAGTTACTACTGCCTTCTGTTTTTAGCACCAATGAATAGTGAACTGTTCAAACATATGCAGCATTTATCATTTTAAGTTCTTATGTTTATGAGTTCCACGTTCAAATCCCAGTTAAACCTCCGATTTATCTGGTATAATGCATTTAAAGAGACAATAGCTGTAACTTTTTAGGATTTTTGCACAGATTTGGTTTTGTATGTCACCTACAGTTTCTTGTTTTACTCCCTAATGTTGAAACACATAGTATTCAGCTTTTCAAGACAGCGTGTATATGTGTAAAGTACAATATTATTGTTCACAAATTAATTTAAGTCTGGACTAAAATTCACTTGTCAAAGCAGTCAACCGGTATACATGTACAGGCCGTGTTGTAAAGCTTAATTCTGGGTGTTTCAGCATACTTTGGGGAGTAGAACAAGAAACTGCTATTTATATACAAAACAAAAAATAGGGGAAAAATCCTCAAAAGTTACAGCTACTGTCCCTTTAATTACTGTCCTTCATGTTATCGCAGGCACACAGGCGTACATATGTATGGGTAAGAGGAAGGCAGAAAAAAAATGGTAGACACTAAGACAATTATTTTTGCTCATATTAGCATTTATTGTCCCTGAATAAGTCCTTGTGCTGTAACAAACATAAGCTCTGTATTGAGGTTTGGTGATAAATGTAACAGTTACCAGCGAAATCATATTTCAATTAAATTGCCAGACTAAAGAAACAACAATTGTGGAATTGTAAATATGGAAATATTGGAAGTAAGTAACATCAAATAAATGTACTTTCATTTTTTGTTCACCAAATATACAGCCGCCGCCAGCTATGCTATATAGGCTGAAAAAGTTGAAGTTGAACAGAACATCAAGGGCTAGTTACCATGAGGTTCATAACGCTATACAGGTAAGTAGAATTTTTACAGCTCCCTCAGCTGTAACTGTGAAGTTTACTTTTAGTTTTGTTCATATGCTACAGTTTTTTGTCAACTTCGCAAAGTATAAATGATTACAGGAAAATACAGAAATGAATACAGTGTGAAAATTCATGACTGTATCCAGTGCTGTGAACACATCACTGAAACATGGATGTATTTACATGACTGTGTCCAGTGCCTGATGATTTGCAATATTTCAGGGGCTGCATATTTTCAGGAATATGAGTCAATTTTGATGTGAGATGAATACAGGCATAATGGGCTACTTTAATGACCCCTGAGTGACCTTACTTCCTAGCATTTTTGTTGGTATGGCATATACATAATTCAAATTTTCTCGTTTTTGTCAAAGAGAAAATTCAATTTTTGTTGTAGGATGAATTAGAGTGCCCAAATTGAATGGTATGGCTGACTGTTGCAGAGTTTGAACTAAATATGGCTTACTCATACCACCAATAATACCAGGATGTAAGGATCACACAGGGGTCATAGAAGTGGGCTATTGTGTGTGTACATTGAAAAAAAAAATAGGACCATGTCACAGGTCTGTATTCACAGATTTGTAGACAGTCCTGTATGTACAGTGATGGGACAGGCAGAAATTTAAGACCCTGTCACAAATGTAAAGATACACACAGTGCCCATAGCACTGTGTACAGCGATACCTTAACAGCACCGGCCACAGACCTGTACACCAGCCCATGTCACAGGAATGGGACATCTTTGCTGACACAGACAGTACCACAGGGCCTTTCTGGGCCTGTCATATAGGTGTGATTGTTTGTGTGCTAACAATATATTTGTCATTGCACAATTCACAATACCTTTCATTACATGAACTTATTAAATTGACATTATGGGTAAGATATACTATTTTCAGCAGTCTGACAAAACAATTTTGGCCAACCTGTTCAGGTTTTTTATGTGAAAGGTAAGTAATTTGTTCGACTGTCTGTCTTATAAGAGCATAAAACTACTAGTCTGTTAGTTCAAGATAGTGGATTTGCTCACACCTTGATTTCTATTCTATATGAATTATCATTATATGTGCGATTCCTGTTCTCTTGACCTTTCTTTATTTTTCTACCTGTTCAGATTGAACTTAATAGCTCTGGTGCCAAGTTAGGCTATCGGAGTATGTGGCGTCGTTTGAAGAGAAAATACTGCCTGAATGTCTCAAGGTAACTGTCTAGGCCCAAGGCCAAGAAGTTTACTGACACTTCCTTTTTCATAATGTTATGAAGGACCTTGCTTGTAATTATACTAACTTATAACAAAATTTCTGTTTTTAGCTGGATTTCATTAGAAGTGGAAAAATGTGAAATTCACCCCACTTTTTGGTGTTTGGTTAGCAATCGGCTATTTGCCTAATATGTCGACAACATCAATATATATTTTTCGCTATTTTCATTTTTGGTCAATAATTCAATGCTAGATACACCGTCTGTGTCATTGACGGTATTTTAATGTTCAACTTATTAGACAAACAGTTGCTGAAACATTGAAAACTTTGGACCCTGATGGTGTGGAGGCAAGATCAAAGAAACGTTTCAAGCGGGGCGTGTATAGAAGTGCAGTAAGTGTCACACACATGAGAAAGTGTGTTTTATAATTGTCAATACTGTATCTTGTAGCTGCCATACAAATTCTTTGAAAAGTGTGATCTGTGATGCTATGTATTCATCATCCTGTCACCTTTGTCACTTAAAAAAATCATTTCAATTTTAACACTGACAGTTTTGCTCAAACTTGCTGTTGTTAACTAGGCCTACCTACTTTTAACCCAAAGCTACAGGTCATCGCTTAGTGCGCAAGAACAACATCCCAAAGTTTTAGGTTATCATGTACTGATAATTTTGTTAGTCCCCACGGACACCGTCCGGGGGACTTATAGGTTTGGTCATGTCCGTCCGTGCGTGCGTGCGTCCGTCTGTGCGTCCGTCCGTCCGTCCGTTCACGCAGATATCTCAGATACGCCTGGAGCGATTTCATTCAAACTTGGTACATAGATTACTTCATATGTCATACATATGCACGTCGATTTTTTTTTTTATACGATCCAATATGGCCGCCAGGCGGCCATTTTATTACGATTTTTTCATGTACAGAGCCATAACTCAGGCATATCTGAACCGATTTTATTCAAATTTGGTACAAGGACATTGACCTATGTCATACATATGCACGTTGATTTGTTTTGTGATACGATCCAATATGGCTGCCAGGCGGCCATTTTATTACGATTTTTTCATGTACAGAGCCATAACTCAGGCATATCTAAACCGATTTTATTCAAAGTTGGTACAAGGACATTGACCTATGTAATACATAAGCACGTTGATCTGTTTTGTGATACGATCCAATATGGCCGCCAGGCGGCCATTTTGTTATGATTTTTTTATGTACAGAGCCATAACTCAGACATGTTTCAACCGATTTTATTCAAAGTTGGTACAAGGACATTGACCAATGTCATAGACATGCACAGTTTGTGATACGATCCAATATGGCCGCCAGGCGGCCATTTTGTTACAATTTTTTTATGTACAGAGCTATAACTCCGGCATATCTCAACCGATTTTATTCAAAGTTGGTAAAAGGTCATCAAACTATGTAATATATATGCACATTGATTTGTTTTGTGAAACGATCCAATATGGTCGCTGTGTGGCCATTTTGTTACGTTTTTTTCATGTACAGAACCATAACTCAGACATGTTTCAAGCAAATTTATTCAATGTTGGTACAAGGAGATTGACTTATGTCTACATATGCATGTCAATTTGTTTTGTGATACATTCCAAAATGGCTGCCGTGTGGCCATTTTGTTATGATTTTTTCATGTACAGAGCCATAACTCAGGCATATCTCAACCGATTTTATTCAAAGTTGGTACAAGGACATTAACCTATGTCATACATATGTAAGTCAATTTGTTTCATGATATGATCCAATATGGCTGCATGGCAGCCATTTTGTTACAATTTTTCATGTCCTTTGCCAAAACTAGGGCACGTCTCAACAGATTTTATTCACCGATTTTATTCAAACTTAGTAAAAGGACATCACAGACCAAATTCATTAAGAGGACTCTATCCTCTCTGAGGACTTGTAATCAAAGTACCCATTAACAAGTGGGGACTGTGTCATCTACGATGACTTGTTCTCTACAGGGACCAAACCAGACATGGCATTTAGATGGGTAAGGTTAATGCAATTGTTCTGAGATCTGTTAGAGGGTAACTTCAGCACCATTGTTACCCTGACCCCTTTCAAAAAGTTAAAGTCAAGGTTTCATTGTTTTAAGATCAGCATTTGTTTGTGATAATGCCTCACATTTCACATACAACACACTGACCTACTTTTTAGAGCTCACATTTGGTATTACAATGTGAGTTTATAGTATTAGCTGAAGTTGGTGACATCTATATGTACGGTATTTGATATATGTAATATGTATGTATGTATGGCCGTCAACTTCAAAAACTTGAGAACCGCTGCACATTCCACATCAATATTTGTTACTGTAGATGTGATTTTTTGTTTTAATGAATCTTTAACCACCACAAATATGCAAATTTGGGGAAACATGTAAAGAAACCGATAACAATTTAAAAATTCAGAAACTACTGGTGTGATTGCTTTTAAACTTGGTATGCAAGTTCCTGAGATGGCCGTTATATAGTTTAATTAATTTTGGTAAGTTTCCTATTTTTTGGTCAAAAGTCTTCTTCTCTTATACCACTTGTCCGATTCCTTTGAAATTTGATAGAGGTTTCTTGAGGTGACCACTGTAGGTTTATTGTTCCTTGAGGTGACCATTATTAGGTTTGTTGTTCCTTGAGGTGACCATTGTCAGGTTTGTTGTTCCTTGAGGTGACCACTGTCAGGTTTATTGTTCCTTGAGGTGACCATTGTCAGGTTTATTGTTCCTTGAGGTGACCACTGTCAGGTTTGTTGTTCCTTGAGGTGACCACTGTCAGGTTTGTTGTTCCTTGAGGTGACCACTGTCAGGTTTGTTGTTCCTTGAGGTGACCACTGTCAGGTTTGTTGTTCCTTGAGGTGACCACTGTCAGGTTTGTTGTTCCTTGAGGTGACCACTGTCAGGTTTATTGTTCCTTGAGGTGACCATTGTCAGGTTTATTGTTCCTTGAGGTGACCACTGTCAGGTTTATTGTTCCTTGAGGTGACCACTGTCAGGTTTGTTGTTCCTTGAGGTGACCACTGTCAGGTTTATTGTTCCTTGAGGTGACCACTGTCAGGTTTGTTGTTCCTTGAGGTGACCACTGTCAGGTTTGTTGTTCCTTGAGGTGACCACTGTCAGGTTTGTTGTTCCTTGAGGTGACCACTGTCAGGTTTGTTGTTCCTTGAGGTGACCACTGTCAGGTTTATTGTTCCTTGAGGTGACCACTGTCAGGTTTGTTGTTCCTTGAGGTGACCACTGTCAGGTTTGTTGTTCCTTGAGGTGACCACTGTCAGGTTTGTTGTTCCTTGAGGTGACCACTGTCAGGTTTGTTGTTCCTTGAGGTGACCACTGTCAGGTTTGTTGTTCCTTGAGGTGACCATTGTCAGGTTTGTTGTTCCTTGAGGTGACCACTGTCAGGTTGTTGTTCCTTGAGGTGACCACTGTCAGGTTTTGTTGTTCCTTGAGGTGACCATTGTCAGGTTTGTTGTTCCTTGAGGTGACCACTGTCAGGTTTGTTGTTCCTTGAGGTGACCACTGTCAGGTTTGTTGTTCCTTGAGGTGACCACTGTCAGGTTTATTGTTCCTTGAGGTGACCATTGTCAGGTTTATTGTTCCTTGAGGTGACCACTGTCAGGTTTGTTGTTCCTTGAGGTGACCACTGTCAGGTTTGTTGTTCCTTGAGGTGACCATTGTCAGGTTTATTGTTCCTTGAGGTGACCACTGTCAGGTTTGTTGTTCCTTGAGGTGACCATTGTCAGGTTTGTTGTTCCTTGAGGTGACCACTGTCAGGTTTGTTGTTCCTTGAGGTGACCACTGTCAGGTTTGTTGTTCCTTGAGGTGACCACTGTCAGGTTTGTTGTTCCTTGAGGTGACCATTGTCAGGTTTATTGTTCCTTGAGGTGACCACTTGTCAGGTTTGTTGTTCCTTGAGGTGACCACTGTCAGGTTTGTTGTTCCTTGAGGTGACCATTGTCAGGTTTGTTGTTCCTTGAGGTGACCATTGTCAGGTTTTTTGTTCTTTGAGGTGACCACTGTCAGGTTTGTTGTTCCTTGAGGTGACCATTGTCAGGTTTATTGTTCCTTGAGGTGACCACTGTCAGGTTTGTTGTTCCTTGAGGTGACCATTGTCAGGTTTGTTGTTCCTTGAGGTGACCATTGTCAGGTTTGTTGTTCCTTGAGGTGACCACTTGTCAGGTTTGTTGTTCCTTGAGGTGACCATTGTCAGGTTTTTGTTCCTTGAGGTGACCACTGTCAGGTTTGTTGTTCCTTGAGGTGACCACTGTCAGGTTTATTGTTCCTTGAGGTGACCATTGTCAGGTTTTGTTGTTCCTTGAGGTGACCATTGTCAGGTTTGTTGTTCCTTGAGGTGACCACTGTCAGGTTGTTGTTCCTTGAGGTGACCACTGTCAGGTTTGTTGTTCCTTGAGGTGACCATTGTCAGGGTTGTTGTTCCTTGAGGTGACCACTGTCAGGTTTGTTGTTCCTTGAGGTGACCACTGTCAGGTTTGTTGTTCCTTGAGGTGACCATTGTCAGGTTTATTGTTCCTTGAGGTGACCATTGTCAGGTTTATTGTTCCTTGAGGTGACCACTTGTCAGGTTTGTTGTTCCTTGAGGTGACCCTTGTCAGGTTTGTTGTTCCTTGAGGTGACCACTGTCAGGTTTGTTGTTCCTTGAGGTGACCACTGTCAGGTTTGTTGTTCCTTGAGGTGACCACTGTCAGGTTTGTTGTTCCTTGAGGTGACCACTGTCAGGTTTGTTGTTCCTTGAGGTGACCATTGTCAGGTTTGTTGTTCCTTGAGGTGACCACTGTCAGGTTTGTTGTTCCTTGAGGTGACCACTGTCAGGTTTGTTGTTCCTTGAGGTGACCATTGTCAGGTTTGTTGTTCCTTGAGGTGACCATTGTCAGGTTTGTTGTTCCTTGAGGTGACCATTGTCAGGTTTATTGTTCCTTGAGGTGACCATTGTCAGGTTTGTTGTTCCTTGAGGTGACCATTGTCAGGTTTGTTGTTCCTTGAGGTGACCACTGTCAGGTTTGTTGTTCCTTGAGGTGACCACTGTCAGGTTTATTGTTCCTTGAGGTGACCATTGTCAGGTTTATTGTTCCTTGAGGTGACCACTGTCAGGTTTGTTGTTCCTTGAGGTGACCACTGTCAGGTTTGTTGTTCCTTGAGGTGACCATTGTCAGGTTATTGTTCCTTGAGGTGACCATTGTCAGGTTTGTTGTTCCTTGAGGTGACCACTGTCAGGTTTGTTGTTCCTTGAGGTGACCACTGTCAGGTTGTTGTTCCTTGAGGTGACCACTGTCAGGTTTGTTGTTCCTTGAGGTGACCACTGTCAGGTTTATTGTTCCTTGAGGTGACCACTGTCAGGTTTGTTGTTCCTTGAGGTGACCACTGTCAGGTTTGTTGTTCCTTGACCACTGTCAGGTTTGTGTTCCTTGAGGTGACCACTGTCAGGTTTGTTGTTCCTTGAGGTGACCATTGTCAGGTTTGTTGTTCCTTGAGGTGACCACTGTCAGGTTTGTTGTTCCTTGAGGTGACCACTGTCAGGTTTGTTGTTCCTTGAGGTGACCACTGTCAGGTTTGTTGTTCCTTGAGGTGACCACTGTCAGGTTTGTTGTTCCTTGAGGTGACCACTGTCAGGTTTGTTCAAATTTGACAGAGCAGGGGCTTGTTTTCTCCCTACATAAGCACATAAGCAAGTAAGGTGCTACACTCACAAAACTTCTTTTTAGAATTACATCATGATTATTTTGCAAACTCGAGGCTTTACACAGGGATTGTAAAACAATGTGACCCATCAGTAGTTAAGTTACATCTGAAATATGATCTTTTTCTACTTCATACATTTAGATATGCTTTAATCGCTTGTCACCACAGCTTAGAACCAACAATGTTACTGTTAACAACTGAATTTTAGTCTTGACTGAAATTCAGGTATTAATAATAACTTTCACTTTATAGCCATATATGCTCTGTTGCCAAGCTGAATGCTTGGCACTTAAGCAGGTCTTACTTACTAGAACATAACCGGTAGTTATTGAACAGAACAAAAATAATAGTGAATAATTATAAGTCACAACTATTGTCCCTTCAATGTAACATGTAACTGATTATACTGATATCCGTTTGCAGGTTATTAATGAAAGAAGTTGCTGGCAATATGGGAGTCCTGGAAGGGCGTGAGAGTAGCAGGGTATTTTCGCACAGTATTCACCTGATACAAAATAATATGTACTACAAGGCAGGACAATTAGTAGGACTTTCTATCCTAAACAATGGGCCCGGGATATCATGCTTGGCAAAGCCTGTCTTCAAGTTTATGTGTGGCTACACATATAAACTTGAAGAAAAGCTCACCATTGATGATATCCCAGATGTGGATACTCAAAGTAAACTCAAAGAGGTAAGATTTATAAAAAATGTAATGAAGAACAGATCAATAAAAGACTTTTTACCTGTTTGTATGTCGATCTGTGTATCACGATTTATTGTTTTCTTATGATTTGGCTACATTATGACTCATAGCTGCACAACTTGTCTAAATATGGTCACATCTCTGGAATACTACGTATCTCAACATGCTTGGGGGCAGGAGAACTACAACTTGCAATTGACACATAAAATAAAACTGGTGAAAAAATCAATACTGACAGTTACTGGGGTGTAAATATATTAAAGATCAAGGATGCAATTACATAAAAGCTAATGTGATGGTTCAAGAAATTTGCTAACCAATCATATGAATGAATAAATAGTTAAACCCTTATAACTCTAAAAAATGATAAATGCAGACATTTGAAATATTGAAAAATATATCCACACTTGGTAGCTAGTTTGCTCACACCAGATTCATTTAAAGTTTTTTTTTATGATTTTAAAACTTTTTAGCTACTCAACTGCACCACAGATGAAAAAATGGGAAGATTTGTCACCAGACATGGAGACTGGGTAGCAGATATTGGCTACATTGAAATATATTCATCAGATTACAATGACAGACATACATTATCAACAGTCTGCTGAAACAGCTGATTTTGTACAGGTAAGATAAGTATCATAATATGCTTATAAGTCTGAATCTAACAATCTGTTTCATGCAGTAATATTTTACTTTGACTACAACTTGGGCCTTGAATGATGAATAAACGAATACAAGAACAACATGTTGAAGAGAACATTCTTGGAATGTCAAATTTTTGAAAAGTCAATGCATTCTATTCCTTTGGTAAAACTTGTGCTAAGCCAGACTAACCGGTAGGTCACTTTCATGACCCTTGTGTGACCCCTAAATGTACATCCTGGCATTTTTGTTAGTACAGTATAAGTTTTTACTATTTTGAGTTAAAACTGTACACAGTCAACCATACCATTGAATTGGTGCACTGTAACTAATCCTTCAACAAAACATTTGAATTTTGTGTGTTACAAAAGGGGAAAAAGTTAAGTATATATGATGCCATACCTCACAAAAAACCATGATGTAGATTCACTCTGGATCATGAAAATTGCCAATTCTGTAAGGTGTTTGCACCCTTTCAGCCAATGATGTCATGAAAACATCAGGTTACAGAAATGGAAGCATGATCGATTGATATACCATGGTAAGGGATGCATTAGTTTTTCACAGTTTGTGCAAATGAAGTTCTGAAGGGTTGTGAGTGACGTCGCGAAGTCATCGTTGACTAATGTACATTTCAATTGTTATTATCGTTGTCTTTGTCTGAACTTAGGGACCGTCTCAGATTGTCGCAGAAGTTCAAAAAGCGAAATTTATTCGTTTAGGGGGGGGGGGAGGGGGTTTGACCTCCATTCAATTAGTGAACTTCACTTTCGCACTTTTATTTTGTGATCACAAGTTTTCGTGTGTTTATTTTAAATTAAAGAAAAACTGCACACTCGTGCCAACAAATTTGTAACTGTTTCCATCTCGTTTGTGCCCCAAACACAATTTACCAATAGGAACATTGTATCCTAAACATTTCATTCATCAAATTATACAAAGACAAAAAGTATCATTTTTTTAAAAATGTGCTATTTATAAGCGTCTGCTCTAACCACTAGATGTCTTTATTCTCACTTGTTATGCACCTGGTCATAGTCGTTTTAATATGATTGAACATGCCTGGGCCCCCTTGTCAAAGTTTTTCGCTTATTTACCGCCCTTACCAAGTACAAATTGCGTGTTCACAAAGACAAAGAACAGCACAAGAGATGCAAAAAGGGAAAGTAAGATAAAATGAAACTTTTATGCGGTAAAATGCCCTGTTAGCACTCAAATCTGATTGTTTACTTTAATTGTAATGTGGCAAAGGGAATACGTCTTTAGTAGCTATAGCAAAATGCAACATGTACTCTCAGGCAGACATGAACATTTCGCACTTTTGAAGTTTCGTTTAGAGGGAGGGGGAGGGGGTTTTGATCTAAACGAAGAAATTTCGTTTCTTGAACTTCTGCGACAATCTGAGACGGCCCCTTAGTGACACAGCGCAGCGGAGACGTTGAGGTGAAAACGACGCAGCGCACTGCCACTGGAGATGTTAATGGAAGCTAGATTACTTTGTGGATATACATCGCGTGCAACTCCTGCGATATGAATAAAACCCTATTAAGCTTCACGTTTATCTCGGGAGTGTTCGGTTGAACACACGGTGCGTCAACGCTTCCAAGAAAATGCGATTGCTTGTGTGAAAAACAATTTGTTCTCTCAATGGCAGGCGATTATGGTCAAATTTAGCAATACTTCGGAGTAGGTACAATGCTGTAAATGTACTGAATGCCTTCCATGCAAGATGATATTCAATACTCGTATAATCCTACTAGCTTTTACTATTGAGAATATAGGTAGCCTTTATATAATATGAAATTATTATGATAGATTTTTGCGATGTCCAGCACAAGTTTGTTTGCGATTGTGTATGTATGTATGTATGTATGTATGTATGTATGTATGTATGTATGTATGTATGTATGTATGTATGTATGTATGTATGTATGTATGTATGTATGTATGTATGTATGTATGTATGTATGTATGTATGCATGCATGTCTGTCTGTCCGTCTGTCCGTCTGTATGTATGTATGTACGTTTGTATGTACATATGTCAGCATGCATGTTTTTACGTAAGTATGCATATATATGTATGTATGTGTGTGTCTATGCATGTATGTGCATGTGTGTATAGAAATGCAAGGGTCGATGTGTTTATTAAATCATTTTGCAAATTTAAAAAAATTTCAACATGGTTACTCAAAGATGTAATCGACTTTCTGTTTTTATTTTTATTTTCTGTTTATAGGGTCCTGCCTACTCAGTTATGTTTGCACGGGATTACAGAACAAATGAAAAAGGTGGGTTTTTACTTGATTCACAATAATTTTGTGAAAAATAATTATTCAAAACATCTTATTATTATTGCATTCTCATTTTCCTTGATGCATCCTTACTTGACAGTTGATGATTCACAGGATTACACTGTGAACGCATAAGGAGCTCCCACAATAAGTAACTTACTGCACTTTTCTTTTAAAAACATAATAAATCAAAAAATCTAATTATTATTTTCTGTTTTTATTTCTTTATTTCTGGACCCTGACTGGATAGAAGTTGCCAAAGAAGAATAAAGACAATGCAGTTTCCTTAAATAAACCAAATTGTTTACTCAACTCATTCTTTATTTCTCAACAATAATGAATTATTCAAACATCTCATTAATATTCTAACTTTATTTATTTGAGACTGCTGACTGAAGAGAAAGGGCCACACAAGATGAACAGACATGGAATTGCCCTGAAAAATGTAAGTTGTTTACTCAATTCATGTTTATTTGTCAACAATAATGAATTATTCAAACATGTCATTAATATTCTAATTTTATTTATTTGAGGCTGCTGACTGAAGAGAAAGGGCCACACAAGATGAACAGATATGGAATTGCCCTGAAAAATGTAAGTTGTTTACTCAATTCATGTTTATTTGTCAACAATAATTTATTATTCAAACATGTCATTAATATTCTAATTTTATTTATTTGAAGCTGCTGACTGAAGAGAAAGGGCCACACAAGATGAACAGACATGGAATTGCCCTGAAAAATGTAAGTTGTTTACTCAATCATGTTTATTTGTCAACAATAATGAATTATTCAAACATGTCATTAATATTCTAATTTTATTTATTTGAGGCTGCTGACTGAGGTGAGAAGGGCCACACAAGATAAACAGATATGGAATTGCCATGAAAAATGTAAGTTGTTTATTCAAATATGTTTATTTGTCAACAATAATGATTATTCAAACATGTCATTAATATTCTAATTTTATTTATTTGAGGCTGCCGAGAGCAGAGAAAGGGCCACACAAGATGAACAGATATGGAATTGCCCTGAAAAATGTAAGTTGTTTACTCAATCCATGTTTATTTGTCAACAATAATGAATTATTCAAACATGTCATTAATATTCTAATTTTATTTATTTGAGGCTGCTGACTGAAGAGAAAGGGCCACACAAGATAAACAGATATGGAATTGCCATGAAAAATGTAAGTTGTTTACTCAATTCATGTTTATTTATCAACATTAATGAATTATTCAAACATCTCATTAATATTCTAATTTTATTTATTTGAAGCTGCTGACTGAAGAGAAAGGGCCACACAAGATGAACAGACATGGAATTGCCCTGAAAAATGTAAGTTGTTTACTCAATTCATGTTTATTTGTCATCAATAATTTATTATTCAAACATGTCATTAATATTCTAATTTTATTTATTTGAGGCTGCTGACTGAAGAGAAGGGCCACACAAGATGAACAGACATGGAATTGCCCTGGAAAATGTAAGTTGTTTACTCAATTCATGTTTATTTGTCATCAATAATTTATTATTCAAACATGTCATTAATATTCTAATTTTATTTATTTGAGGCTGCTGACTGCAGAGAAAGGGCCACACAAGATGAACAGACATGGAATTGCCCTGAAAAATGTAAGTTGTTTACTCAATTCATGTTTATTTGTCAACAATAATTTATTATTCAAACATGTCATTAATATTCTAATTTTATTTATTTGAGGCTGCCGAGAGCAGAGAAAGGGCCACACAAGATGAACAGATATGGAATTGCCCTGAAAAATATAAGTTGTTTACTCAATTCATGTTTATTTGTCAACAATAATGAATTATTCAAACATGTCATTAATATTCTAATTTTATTTATTTGAGGCTGCTGACTGAGGTGAGAAGGGCCACACAAGATGAACAGATATGGAATTGCCATGAAAAATGTAAGTTGTTTACTCAATTCATGTTTATTTATCAACATTAATGAATTATTCAAACATCTCATTAATATTCTAATTTTATTTATTTGAAGCTGCTGACTGAAGAGAAAGGGCCACACAAGATGAACAGACATGGAATTGCCCTGAAAAATGTAAGTTGTTTACTCAATTCATGTTTATTTGTCATCAATAATTTATTATTCAAACATGTCATTAATATTCTAATTTTATTTATTTGAGGCTGCTGACTGAAGAGAAAGGGCCACACAAGATGAACAGACATGGAATTGCCCTGAAAAATGTAAGTTGTTTACTCAATCCATGTTTATTTGTCAACAATAATGAATTATTCAAACATGTCATTAATATTCTAATTTTATTTATTTGAGGCTGCTGACTGAAGAGAAAGGGCCACACAAGATGAACAGACATGGAATTGCCCCGGAAAATGTAAGTTGTTTACTCAATTCATGTTTATTTGTCAACAATAATGAATTATTTAAACATGTCATTAATATTCTAATTTATTTATTTGAGGCTGCTGACTGAAGAGAAAGGGCCACACAAGATGAACAGACATGGAATTGCCCTGGAAAATGTAAGTTGTTTACTCAATTCATGTTTATTTGTCAACAATAATTTATTATTCAAACATGTCATTAATATTCTAATTTTATTTATTTGAGGCTGCTGACTGAGGTGAGAAGGGCCACACAAGATGAACAGATATGGAATTGCCATGAAAAATGTAAGTTGTTTACTCAATTCATGTTTATTTGTCAACATTAATGAATTATTCAAACATCTCATTAATATTCTAATTTTATTTATTTGAAGCTGCTGACTGAAGAGAAAGGGCCACACAAGATGAACAGACATGGAATTGCCCTGAAAAATGTAAGTTGTTTACTCAATTCATGTTTATTTGTCATCAATAATTATTATTCAAACATGTCATTAATATTCTAATTTTATTTATTTGAGGCTGCTGACTGAAGAGAAAGAGGGCCACACAAGATGAACAGACATGGAATTGCCCTGGAAAATGTAAGTTGTTTACTCAATTCATGTTTATTTGTCATCAATAATTTATTATCAAACATGTCATTAATATTCTAATTTTATTTATTTGAGGCTGCTGACTGAAGAGAAAGGGCCACACAAGATGAACAGACATGGAATTGCCCTGAAAATGTAAGTTGTTTACTCAATTCATGTTTATTTGTCATCAATAATTTATTATTCAAACATGTCATTAATATTCTAATTTTATTTATTTGAGGCTGCCGAGAGCAGAGAAAGGGCCACACAAGATGAACAGATATGGAATTGCCCTGAAAAATGTAAGTTGTTTACTCAATCATGTTTATTTGTCAACAATAATGAATTATTCAAACATGTCATTAATATTCTAATTTTATTTATTTGAGGCTGCTGACTGAGGTGAAAGGGCCACACAAGATGAACAGATATGGAATTGCCATGAAAAATGTAAGTTGTTTACTCAATTCATGTTATTTGTCAACATAATGAATTATTCAAACATCTCATTAATATTCTAATTTTATTTATTTGAAGCTGCTGACTGAAGAGAAGGGCCACACAAGATGAACAGACATGGAATTGCCCTGAAAAATGTAAGTTGTTTACTCAATTCATGTTTATTTGTCATCAATAATTTATTATTCAAACATGTCATTAATATTCTAATTTTATTTATTTGAGGCTGCTGACTGAAGAGAAAGGGCCACACAAGATGAACAGACATGGAATTGCCCTGGAAAATGTAAGTTGTTTACTCAATTCATGTTTATTTGTCATCAATAATTTATTATTCAAACATGTCATTAATATTCTAATTTTATTTTTTTGAGGCTGCTGACTGAAGAGAAAGGGCCACACAAGATGACAGACATGGAATTGCCCTGAAAAATGTAAGTTGTTTACTCAATTCATGTTTATTTGTCATCAATAATTTATTATTCAAACATGTCATAATATTCTAATTTTATTTATTTGAGGCTGCTGAGAGCAGAGAAAGGGCCACACAAGATGAACAGATATGGAATTGCCCTGAAAAATGTAAGTTGTTTACTCAATCCATGTTTATTTGTCAACAATAATGAATTATTCAAACATGTCATTAATATTCTAATTTTATTTATTTGAGGCTGCTGACTGAAGAGAAAGGGCCACACAAGATAAACAGATATGGAATTGCCATGAAAAATGTAAGTTGTTTACTCAATTCATGTTTATTTATCAACATTAATGAATTATTCAAACATCTCATTAATATTCTAATTTTATTTATTTGAAGCTGCTGACTGAAGAGAAAGGGCCACACAAGATGAACAGACATGGAATTGCCCTGAAAAATGTAAGTTGTTTACTCAATTCATGTTTATTTGTCATCAATAATTATTATTCAAACATGTCATTAATATTCTAATTTTATTATTTGAGGCTGCTGACTGAAGAGAAAGGGCCACACAAGATGAACAGACATGGAATTGCCCTGGAAAATGTAAGTTGTTTACTCAATTCATGTTTATTTGTCATCAATAATTTATTATTCAAACATGTCATTAATATTCTAATTTTATTTATTTGAGGCTGCTGACTGAAGAGAAAGGGCCACACAAGATGAACAGACATGGAATTGCCCTGAAAAATGTAAGTTGTTTACTCAATTCATGTTTTTTTGTCAACAATAATGAATTATTCAAACATGTCATTAATATTCTAATTTTATTTATTTGAGGCTGCTGACTGAAGAGAAAGGGCCACACAAGATGAACAGACATGGAATTGCCCTGGAAAATGTAAGTTGTTTACTCAATTCATGTTTATTTGTCAACAATAATGAATTATTTAAACATGTCATTAATATTCTAACTTTATTTATTTGAGGCTGCTGACTGAAGAGAAAGGGCCCACAAGATGAACAGACATGGAATTGCCCTGGAAAATGTAAGCTGTTTACTCAATTCATGTTTATTTGTCAACAATAATTTATTATTCAAACATGTCATTAATATTCTAATTTTATTTATTTGAGGCTGCTGACTGAAGAGAAAGGGCAACACAAGATGAACAGACATGGAATTGCCCTGAAAAATGTAAGTTGTTTACTCAATTCATGTTTATTTGTCAACAATAATGAATTATTCAAACATGTCATTAATATTCTAATTTTATTTATTTGAGGCTGCTGACTGAAGAGAAAGGGCCACACAAGATGAACAGACATGGAATTGCCCTGAAAATGTAAGTTGTTAACTCAATTCATGTTTATTTGTCAACAATGATGAATTATTCAAACATGTCATTAATATTCTAATTTTATTTATTTGAGGCTGCCGAGAGCAGAGAAAGGGCCACACAAGACGAACAGACATGGAATTGCCCTGAAAAATGTAAGTTGTTTATTCAAATCATGTTTATTTGTCAACAATAATGAATTATTCAAACATGTCATTAATATTCTAATTTTATTTATTTGAGGCTGCTGACTGAAGAGAAAGGGCCACACAAGATGAACAGACATGGAATTGCCCTGAAAAATGTAAGTTGTTTACTCAATTCATGTTTATTTGTCAACAATAATTTATTATTCAAACATGTCATTAATATTCTAATTTTATTTATTTGAGGCTGCCGAGAGCAGAGAAAGGGCCACACAAGATGAACAGATATGGAATTGCCCTGAAAAATATAAGTTGTTTACTCAATTCATGTTTATTTGTCAACAATAATTTATTATTCAAACATGTCATTAATATTCTAATTTTATTTATTTGAGGCTGTTGACTGAAGAGAAAGGGCCACACAAGATGAACAGACATGGAATTGCCCTGAAAAATGTAAGTTGTTTACTCAATTCATGTTTATTTGTCAACAATAATGAATTATTCAAACATGTCATTAATATTCTAATTTTATTTATTTGAGGCTGCTGACTGCAGAGAAAGGGCCACACAAGATGAACAGACATGGAATTGCCCTGAAAAATGTAAGTTGTTAACTCAATTCATGTTTATTTGTCAACAATGATGAATTATTCAAACATGTCATTAATATTCTAATTTTATTTATTTGAGGCTGCCGAGAGCAGAGAAAGGGCCACACAAGATGAACAGACATGGAATTGCCCTGAAAAATGTAAGTTGTTTACTCAATTCATGTTTATTTGTCAACAATAATGAATTATTCAAACATGTCATTAATATTCTAATTTTATTTATTTGAGGCTGCTGACTGAAGAGAAAGGGCCACACAAGATGAACAGACATGGAATTGCCCTGAAAAATGTAAGTTGTTTACTCAATTCATGTTTATTTGTCATCAATAATTTATTATTCAAACATGTCATTAATATTCTAATTTTATTTATTTGAGGCTGCTGACTGAAGAGAAAGGGCCACACAAGATGAACAGACATGGAATTGCCCTGAAAAATGTAAGTTGTTTACTCAATTCATGTTTATTTGTCAACAATAATGAATTATTCAAACATCTCATTAATATTCTAATTTTATTTATTTGAGGCTGCTGACTGAAGAGGAAGGGCCACACAAGATGAACAGACATGGAATTGCCCTGAAAAATGTAAGTTGTTTACTCAATTCATGTTTATTTGTCAACAATAATTTATTATTCAAACATGTCATTAATATTCTAATTTTATTTATTTGAGGCTGCTGACTGAAGAGAAAGGGCCACACAAGATGAACAGACATGGAATTGCCCTGAAAAATGTAAGTTGTTTACTCAATTCATGTTTATTGTCAACAATAATTTATTATTCAAACATGTCATTAATATTCTAATTTTATTTATTTGAGGCTGCTGACTGAGGAGAAGGGCCACACAAGATGAACAGACATGGAATTGCCCTGAAAAATGTAAGTTGTTTACTCAATTCATGTTTATTTGTCATCAATAATTTATTATTCAAACATGTCATTAATATTCTAATTTTATTTATTTGAGGCTGCTGACTGAAGAGAAAGGGCCACACAAGATGAACAGACATGGAATTGCCCTGAAAAATGTAAGTTGTTTACTTAATTCATGTTTATTTGTCAACAATAATGAATTATTCAAACATCTCATTAATATTCTAATTCTATTTATTTGAGGCTGCTGACTGAAGAGGAAGGGCCACACAAGATGAACAGACATGGAATTGCCCTGAAAAATGTAAGTTGTTTACTCAATTCATGTTTATTTGTCAACAATAATTTATTATTCAAACATGTCATTAATATTCTAATTTTATTTATTTGAGGCTGCTGACTGAAGAGAAAGGGCCACACAAGATGAACAGACATGGAATTGCCCTGAAAAATGTAAGTTGTTTACTCAATTCATGTTTATTTGTCAACAATAATGAATTATTCAAACATGTCATTAATATTCTAATTTTATTTATTTGAGGCTGCTGACTGAAGAGAAAGGGCCACACAAGATGAACAGACATGGAATTGCCCTGAAAAATGTAAGTTGTTTACTCAATTCATGTTTATTTGTCATCAATAATTTATTATTCAAACATGTCATTAATATTCTAATTTTATTTATTTGAGGCTGCTGACTGAAGAGAAAGGGCCACACAAGATGAACAACATGGAATTGCCCTGGAAAATGTAAGTTGTTTACTCAATTCATGTTTATTTGTCAACAATAATGGATTATTCAAACATCTCATTTATATTCTAACTTTATTTATTTGAGGCTGCTGACTGAAGAGAAAGGGCCACACAAGATGAACAGACATGGAATTGCCCTGGAAAATGTAAGTTGTTTATTCAAATCATGTTTATTTGTCAACAATAATGAATTATTCAAACATGTCATTAATATTCTAATTTTATTTATTTTAGGCTGCTGACTGAAGAGAAAGGGCCATACAAGATGAACAGACATGGAATTGCCCTGGAAAATGTAAGTTATTTACTCAATTCATGTTTATTTGTCAACAATAATGAATTATTCAAACATGTCATTAATATTCTAATTTTATTTATTTTAGGCTGCTGACTGAAGAGAAAGGGCCACACAAGATGAACAGACATGGAATTGCCCTGGAAAATGTAAGTTGTTTACTCAATTCATGTTTTATTTGTCAACATTAATGAATTATTCAAACATGTCATTAATATTCTAATTTTATTTATTTGAGACTGCTGACTGAGGAGAAAGGGCCACACAAGATGAACAGACCTGGAATTGCCCTGGAAAATGTAAATTGTTTACTCAATTCATGTTTATTTGTCAACAATAATGAATTATTCAAACATGTCATTAATATTCTAATTTTATTTATTTGAGGCTGCTGACTGGAGCGCAAGGGCCACACAAGATGAACAGACTTGGAATTGCCCTGAAAAATGTAAGTTGTTTACTCAATTCATGTTTATTTGTCAACAATAATGAATTATTCAAACATGTCATTAATATTCTAATTTTATTTATTTGAGGCTGCTGACTGGAGCGCAAGGGCCACACAAGATGAACAGAGTTGGAAGTTCCATGCAATGTATAAGTTCTTTACTCCGATGCCTTTTTGTTAACAATAGTTAATTATTTATGAATTATTATATCTCATTTATGTTGTGAATTTGTTTCTTAATTTATGGATCCTTAATTTGATGTGTCTGTGTCTACAATTTGCTATCTCCTTTAACACATCTCTGCTGTTCATATCTTGCACAAAAAAATTCATAGTCATTATGGTCATGTTGACAAAATGTTGCATCTATGCAAACTCTGGCACTGCGGTGATTTTGACAAAATCCAACTTCACTTTCTTTTTTTACACATTACTTCTGTAAGAATTCTTATTTTAATTTCATTAAACTCAGTTTTTATAGAGAGATACAAGTTCCGCATGTTTTCCTGAAGATGATTGAATGTCTGCACACTGAAATACCAAGATGGTATGAACTGATATTTCTTAGGGAGACATTGGTCAAAGATGTAAAGTCATGGAAACCCATTCTAAGATTTTTTCAGCAATACATGTCATGTGCTTATGTAGCAATGAGCATTCAACTCCATCACCGTCCAGTGCAATGATTGTATTACTTTAAAATGTATTTTTAAGATTTGAAAATATATTACCATGGCTTTTATATTTTGTTTTGAAAATGATATGGCATTTTTATTTGAGATGATGAATTACAAGCAGTTTTAACAATTTACCCAATAAAGGATGATTTTACTGGTACAGTTAATTACAAACTCTCACAGACACTGCTGTTTGCTGTTGGAATGTTCAAAGGTACCCATACTATTGTGTAAATGGATGTATTTGTCATGTTGTCATGGTGATATGAAAACAATGGAGCTGGTAAAGTAGTCTCCTTGCAACACCATCTGTACATCTGTTGCACTGCTGAGATTTTTCAGAAATATTCAAAAAACATGTCAGAGTTGGTGTTCATCTAAGCCCCCTGGATTTGGAACAGATGCACCCTGAAGAATTCAAACTTTTCAACAGTAAGTACAAACACTACTATTATTCATTCAGTATGACTCAAAAGTCTACATTTTGGGAAAATCCGTGGGTCATAACCATAATTTTAAAGTTTGTCTATAAGTGTTCAAAATGATGGGTCAAATTGTGGTCAAGTTTTTTAAGTCATAAGAAGGGGTCCAATATCTACATTTTATCAAAAATGTTCTGATCGTTAACACTCTCAGCAAGACTGGCAATTTATATACCTGTACTTCACCACATCGTATACTACAGTCGGAAATTTCAAAATTGCAAATTTAACAAATGTGCTTGCCACATCTTTATCATTCAGAATCCTATACAATGACCATTTGTTGAACTGCAGTCTGTAAAAAATAATAAATCGACTTTTTCAAACTGTGTGTGTGTGTGTCTCTCTCTCTCTCTCTCTCTCTCTCTCTCTCTCTCTCTCTCTCTCTCTCTCTCTCTCTCTCTCTCTCTCTCTCTCTCTCTCTCAGTGAGGCTGGTTACTGTTATTCTCACCAATATAATAATAATACAGAACAATAATACAAAAATCAAAAACAGCTGCCTGAATGATTTGAATTCCACTTCTATTTCCCGGTTAGGGCTTACGTTGGCACTTGGATGTTGGCCCCTATTGGTATTGTTTGAATTCTTCTCATTTCATTTCTTTTTCAACCTAAAACCACAGCGTTAACCTTTCAAACTGTTTATCTGACCTTGAAATTCCATCTAGTCATGTGACCTGAAGTTCGTGTTGAATTATATGAAAAATCAACAAATGGCTATTCAAAAACCACAGATCAAGTCTTCTTCAAATTTCCCATGTATAATGCTTGTATCTAATCCACGTATGTATGCCAATAAGCAGTATCATGGATTTTGAAACACCCAATTTTATAATGAAAATGTTTTCTAGAACAGACACACTATTTTGACAAGTTTTTACTATTAAATATTATCATTTGTGTTAATACTTTCAGTTTGAGAAAGGTCATGTGGTTAGGCAAACATATGCCATTTATTAAAAAACCTCCAATAGCCACAAAAAATCTTTCCAAAAACCAACATACTGTTAAAACTAAAGTTTTATTAAATCATCATTAGTGTGTGTACTTTCTAGTTTACAAAATGCATGAAATGCGTAAATACGATAAACATTACGTATAAAAAATCATTTTCACCAGAGGTATATTCAGCTCTAATGAACAAGTAGTGAATTTTTTTGCATAATTTTGAGATGGCCTTTGACCAACTTTCACATATCTCGGAAACTACAAGAGCTAGATACTTTAATTTGGTCGCATATTTACCAGTAGAGCACAAAATAATTTCTCAAAAGTGTGTTATGACCTTTGACCTACTTTCTTGTACCTCGGCACCTGCAAGAGCAAGGTATTAGGTGTCTATTGAATATTGACCAGTATGGAACAAATATTTTTTTCAAAACGGCCACCATCCTTAGAATTATTCAATAATAAAAGGTCTGCCTTTCGAAAAACTGAGACAATGAAAAGTTTTCATACTCCAAAATGAGCTGTCACAACGTGGTGCAGAAAGGTATGTATGTCCCTGAGGCTAATTTTACCCCTGAACTTGCTAACCTTACAATCGCTTACTTCACAATATCACCTGTATGTCAAAGTAGTACAACTTCATAAATGTTCCCTGTGTATGTCAACCCGCTCTGCGGTAATGCACTAATATGCAACTACTTTATAAACACCCGATTTGAATTGATTATACTCGCTTTATGTAGGCACTTGGAAAACTCTACTGATGAATTTTCGGATTATAAGCAAGTCTTTGTAAACACAAGTTTTTGTCAAAGTGAAATGTGTAATTAATATTTTGTTATCTTCCACAACTAAAGAAAGAATAAAATTACTTAATACAGATCCCTAATCAGTATCATTCAAGGTAAATAATTTACAAGTTCCTGGAAAACAAATGAAAAACTTGTAATACATCACCTCGATTCTCTGTCAAATAGAGGCAACAACAAAAACATTAGCAATCGAAGTAGCTGTCAATAGAGGGCGCCATGTATATTCGACCGTATGTGGCCAACCAAGGCAAGGTCAGCCAAGGTAACGCTATCCTGGGACGCGTGTCTCTCCGGGGCTGCAAATGGACACTGAAAAAAATCACGAGAGTTCTAACTGGACGTTGTCACTAGCGGTTGGTGAACTCTAAACATATTCCCTATTTGGTCAACGTCTTTTAAAACACAGCAACGACTGACAATTTAACCGATTGCTGTGTGCAGGATCGATCGTCAGCTTGTTGTGGGCGATATGATTGAAGGTGAGTCAGAGATTACCTGATGTAGCAGGGAAAAGAATTCTGATGAAATTTTTTTTAGGATAAAAATGGAAATTGGAATGGTTGCGGGCTTTGCGGCACATGTCCATAATCGCTTGTGGTTCGATACATAGCGATGGCCGCTGAGTGTGGTATTGCATGAGAAAAGGATGTCGGATGACTCAACTGTTGGTGTCAGTCGTGGAAAATCATTGTGTATGTACACTTTGCAAGACATGGCACATTACCCTACTGCTAGTTTCTTGGGCCTGTGACGTTGCAAATGCACGTGGCAAGCTAGTCTCGCATGCCAGACCTCGAACCTGCATGCGACGCGAGCGGCGAAGCCGCGAGCAGCGAGTAACCGCAGGTTACGAGGTCTGGCAAGAACCAACTGCTCAGGAATGTGATGACGTCAAAAGTGGGCTGTCTTTCCTATGCTAATAAGTATAACTTTGGACCACCGCGTACAGACGGCCCATAACGCATTTTCACTGTACTTGTCCACCACGTTTCACATATCTGTGCCGAAAAAACGCTCAAGCAAAAATCTACGGCGAGAATTTATTTGTTAGGCCATTTACCACCAGCTCATCGGCAGTTGAATGGGGCCAAAATCTGAGCTTCGTTTGAACGGAGCAAAATGAAAAAGCAAACTCCATAGAGGATGTCGACGATCAACAAAATGCAATCGCAAGCATTGAAGCAAGGCCGGAGCAATCTTAAAATTAGAGATTGGCCATATTTTGTCGGCAAATTCACGGAAACGTCTCCTTCAAGATAATCTAGCATGGCTACCTCCTGCTTCGGTTTCAGACTGTCCATCACCACTTTCTTCAACGGCACAGATCATTTTTGCAGATTTTTTTCATCATGGTCACTGGGATAGCGTAACCGTGATTTCATGAAGCCGTACTGTCTGAGGTCAACGTACAGAAGTTTACTTCGAATGAAACATTTCTGGATGAATGACACGATCATTCAGTCAAATTCAAAAGGCTATTTTTAGACGCTCCACCTACATTCATGAATAAACAACAGATATACTCTTTCATCCAGCCGATTTTCGAAGCATTCTATTGGACAGTATATATAGCACGTCGGTTCTAGCCAGACCTAGTAACCTGCGGATACTCGCTGCTCGCGGCTTCGCCGCTCGCGCCGCACGCAGGTTTCGAGGTCTGGCATGCGAGACTAGTGGCAAGCAAACAAAACTGTAATAGGTACCTTGTTTCTCAGACTCATGAATTTAGATATATTTTATTCTTTTATCCATGTAAACTGACAGTATGCATTGTGAAAACATTTTGCAATGTGAATAAGAAGTACATGTAAAAATGGTCAAAAATCAAGAACTGAGGAACTCAAATACTCATCTGATCATTGTCATACTTGGTTTTTAGGTACCTTAGGCCACTCACTTTTGGCTGTATTGATTTGATGCCAATATATTTTGTTTTCTATTTTTGATGCATTTTTTATTTATTTTTACAATTTTTGACAAAAAATCTTATTCTCTGAAATCAATGATCAAATTGCTTTAAAATTTGGTCTACAGGCTGAACCAAAATAGGATTCGTTGAAATTATGATGACATTTGCATATTTGTATTTTTGGGACAGTTTATGCCATATTGTGTCATAAAATCTACTTCTTTGAAACTGTGACTTTCCAGTGACTTTCAAATTCGGTGTGCAGGTGATTATGAGGTGAAGCATTTCATATCTGCTGAGGTATAACATTGTGATGGAATTTTCATTGTGAACATTCTGTTGGAATGCAATGTCATGTGTGTACTGAGTTTTTCTGGAGAATTGGAGCACAGTGTTATTTACACAAATTTTTTATCAGATTGCTCTTGACCCTACAACGAATGAGAGTTTTGGTGTGTGATTGCCTATTTATATTTAGCTAGTGAATCTCTCTCTCTCTAGCGCCCACTACAATAAATTGACTTAATGTAATACCCCTTGGCAATCTTAATGGCCGCACGCCTTCAGCAGCCCTGTCCAGTAAAGTTTACTTTATGCAATAGCCACGATCGACCCTCTTTACCGGCGGGCCACCTTTGGTGGCCCACTAGAATAAAGTTGACTTTACGTAATGGCCCATGACCCTCTTAACTGGAGGGCTGCCTTTGGCGAACCACTCCAATAAAGTTTACTTTATACAATGTCCATGGACATAAGTTGTCTATGGAAATGAAGTTAAAAATTGCCTTACAGTCGTCCTAATCACAGTCCCTCCATTTGATGACCCCCCCCCCCCCGCTGAAAAATAACCAAAACCCATATGTCAAATTTACCCGCATGGTTTGGATTTGAACTACGGTACGCGGCGCACTTTATTCGTGTAGCAGAGATGCCAGTGCACAAACTTCTCAGCCACATCCATTGAAACGTCTGTTAATTAGGACAAAGGGGGGGGGGGTCATTTTTTTTCACGAAAAATGCAGGGGGTCTATATTTTTTTGAACACCGGCGACAAGATTTTGCCGCCCCCCCCCCAGGCCGTAAAAACTGAACGCTCCCTAATTTGATGAGATCGCTGCATGTTTATCTGTTGACGTCTGTGATTAATTGAATTCGGCGATTAGTACAGGTGTCATCTATCATCACTAGGCTTACTCACAGTCACAGTGGAGGGACTGTGGCTTACTGTAATCTTCACTGAGGGTACCGACATCCTCCTCATGATATGTTGAGCGACCGGTGTGGCCCTTGCCACTATATAGATATTGGATTTCTCTAACTCACTAAATTATCCTTCATTTTATCTAGGATCCCGATTCCGTCTTTTCGGGACGAAGGCTGACAGACGAAGTGAAGATCCTATTCCTTCGTGACAATATTTGATCATGCACGGTACGTTTCTAATTTCTTTGACACGATTTTCAACGAATATCAGTTTACTGTCTTTTCTTGTTATCCAGTGTGCATAGCACTGATTGAGCGACTACAGAATATAATCTGTGTTATTGACTTCGTCTTTCAAGACGTCGTGAATGAAGTGTAATAGCGTACAAAGCCGATTAAAGCTGCCGGAGTACGAGATGTGTTATGGATGATGATACTATCGAGTCTGTGTCTTCGTAAGTTTGTTCCACTCTTGCCAGTATCAGTTTTAGTAAGAACAGTTATTCGGGTCATTCTTATTAAATGTAGACATTGTGGCTTCGGCTTACTTGAGTTGGGTCGTTACTCTCAGCGGTAAACTTGTTATGATCTCGTTAGGTTGGTAGTAGCTCTCTCCACTGAGATTGCCTTTTCCTCTGCCTTCGCTGACTTTAGTTTTGTTTTCTTCTTTACCATTATGGTCTCAGCCACAAAATCAATCAGATTCTTTTGAGTTCAAGAAATGGGAGACGGAGATAGCTCTATCTCTGCATAACATTTCTTAACGAATGTCCATGGTAAGACTTGGATGTACTTTTACATAACTGGAACGTAATGGTAAAATAAAACTCTCTTTTATCATAACTATCATGTAATCTACTCACAGTACGCACGGTATTAAATCTATTGTACAGGTATTTAAAATGACCCTTGTGAAATTGTGTGAATACATCATTTTTAAAGTTAGTAAATTATCTACCATTTGAGAGTATTGTCAACCGCTGAATAGCACTAGCTAATCAAGGAACGCACGTATGTGATAAGAAGCTGATAGTGACGATTAAAGTGATTTGTGAGTACGCTCTTTCTGTGCGTTTATGGGTATACAGGAATGTGAATGGGTGCATGTGTGCATAGGTTCATTCTGCATTCATTCATTGGGATAATGATAGAATATTGAACACCTCAGTCTGCTTGACACATGATAAAATATGCCAGTGAGTTAGTTGAAGATAAAAACAACAGACTATATATACTTTGTACAACAAGACACAGAGACTTCATCAGGTCTACAGGTATAAAACAAACACGGGTAGAGCGATGCAGAAAGAAGTGCTTTTTCGAAAAATATGCCTTGATAAGTGATCAAGGACCACTTGCGCTCGACTTATAGAGATAAATTTCACGATTGTTCCTGTGCTATCTTTCCAGCAATGACTAAACTAATGCAAAAGAGTTAAGACTGAACAAAGTACGTTTATATAATAGTGCTTTTATTTGGAAAGGGAGGTCACGTTACCCCATCTACATCTTTTATTTCAATCAAAGCATATTATCAGGATGTTCGTTGCCACAGCATAGATATAAATCTGCAATAATGAATTGTTCATCATTCTGAAATATCTGATTGGTTACAGTAGTAAAAGCTGGTTGACATTTCAACTCTTCCATTCTCCACGTGTGTAATTGTCAAAATATGGATCATTGGCTTAGTACACGAAAGTGTAAGAGAGAATTGGAAGGGGCTTTGTATAAACGTAGAGCCTAGAGGCATCAGCATCTTTTAAATATATAAATCATACCCTGAATAAACACTGCATTTATTAATACCAGTAAGGTATAGCTTGGAACACGAGTTTTGTGCAACAATTTATGCAGTGACTAACACACAAATCAAACACATCAATGAAACTGCGCGCCTACTGACAGGCACGTGTAGGGAGACAAATGCCAAGAACCGAATTTTGGGACAATATTGATATCACTACTGTCATTGACGATGGTCTCGTATCAAGTTTTCCGTTTACACCCGCGTGGAGTATGCATCCCCCCTCCCCCCAAATGATCTACATTGACTATAAAGGGCGCCACCAGCGGCCATAATATCTATACCAATTTTGAATAAAATGCTCGTATTTTGTCGCGGTTTGCGGAATGTTTGCCAAGACTTAATGTCATTTTATTCTTTCAAGAAAAAAAGTTCAACATGAAATTATTCGCTCATGAATTTGACTGTTGATGAGATGTCAATACGGTGAAATAAGTGAAAATTAGGTGTAGTAAAAAAAACGGCCTCAACAGTCAAAATGGGGAGCATTCACTTTGTTGAGGAATTATTCTCACATGTTACCTGTACGTGAAGGACATTTCAAAACTGAAAGTCCCATACCTTTGTGTATCAAGCACACAAACCATCATTTTGATTGCATAATTACACCCTCAGCTGTCGCATATCAATCGCTGGACTTATTACAAAATATTTAGATTTAGATTATATCCCGTATGACTATGTGTTTTCTAACATTGATACATAACCATGATTTGTGTACATTTTGGTCGCCGGAATAAATGGCACAACCAGTTAAGAAACGTGATCTCTTGTTGGTGTTCGTTGCGATTGAGTTATTGAGTAAGTGAATGAGAGAGCGAGAGAGATGTGAAAAGAGGGAGTAATCGGAGTAAGTGTCTAGATGTTGATGTCCAGCCAAGAATACGATAACAGACAAAAAAACAAGTGTTATCATCAGTTGTCTCCAGATAACGATTCATTTAAGTCCCCGCCCTGATGAAGTTTTTCCGGTTCTATGTTTCTATGTTATAAGTTTTTCCGGTGCCATTTTTCTATGTTTTATTACTTTATAACTTACCAAGACACCGAAACTGAAAACTCTCCATTAATTCATTCTCGTATCGAACAGCTGAAAACGGTGTGTACTTTTAAAAACTGTCTGTCTGTCTGTCTGTCTGTCTGTCTGTCTCTCTCTCTCTCTCTCTCTCTGTCTCTCTCTCTCTCTCTCTCTCTCTCTCTCTCTCTCTCTCTCTCTCTCTCTCTCTCTCTCTCTCTCTCCTCTCTCTCTCTCTCTCTCTCTCTCTCTCTCTCCTCTCTCTCTCTCTCTCTCTCTCTCTCTCTCTCTCTCTCTCTCTCTCTGGCATGGAAGGTTAAAAAACCCCGATTTTTCGCTTCCATGAAAGCTTGCGCGTGTGCCAGCCGTGGTATACAACAGTTCTTAAAATTCAAGTCTCAACCAATCAGATCACTGTATTTACACCATCAGCATACTGGTACATGGTATGATATAATTAAGCAATAAAGCTCACCCAGTGATGGTATACCACGAGATTTTGACCAGTTCACGACATATATGCACGAGCGATAGCGAGTGCATATATGAAGTGAAATGGTCAAAATCGAGTGGTATACCGTCGCTGGGTGTGATTTATTGCTATTATATCATAACAGTATATTGAAATTCTGGCATGGAACGTCAAAAAAGGATTTTTGCTCAAGCCGAGAGCTAGTGCGCATGCCAGCCGTGGTATATCGCCAATATGCCACGGTTCTTTTCGCGTCTCGACCAATCAGATCGCTGTATTTGCACCATCAATATACTGGTACATGGTATGATATAATACCTTATTAGCCACTCAATCCAGAGATACTTCGATACGAATTTCTTTTGGCTTCTTTACAACTAAATATTCCATGTTGTGTCACAATATATCAACAGGTGGTTGCTTAAAGCCCCAGTATTTGTAACTTTTAACAATTTTTTCATATTTTTGATTAAAATGACATCCTCAGTATGTGAAAGTAGACCATAACTGATACTGAATCGCATGGCTTGCATGCCCAGCCCACCTCACGATTAACAGTAAAAGGAGTGAAAAATGACTTCTTGTCCGGACCAGAAGTCAGCTTTGTTGACACACGAAACGAAACGTAATCACACCACCGCGCATGCTCAACCACATCTACGCAAGTTTTACTGTGGCGTCCGTAGAAACCATACGCTCTTCGAAAAGGTCTGGTCCATCGAAACTGGAGACTCAGCTAAAAACGCGCGAAAGTTGGGTGAAATACTGGAAAGATATAAATATGTAAGTGTTTACAGATTGTTCCGACTATAATGAGCTGTGCAAACAAACGTCTTGAACAGCTAAACTAACGACGGAGGCAGTCGATTGTACGCTTCAAGCAAGGACACTGCACGTTGTGACCGATGGTACGGAGATCAAGTTTGCTGAATGAATTGAGAGAGGAAAACATGTATGAATAAAAATTCAACACTTCACCATTGTAATCATTGAACTAGTCGTTTCTTCCATTATGGAGTATAATGAAAATTTCTTTGAAAATAAATGACGGGACTGATTCTGCTCCGTCTACTCAAACGAAGTTTTGTGTACGGCCAGGCTACGCTGCAGGCAACACAGCCTATCAACTTCGCATATCGTTGCCGTACGGCGTAATTGAAAACGCTCAGAAAGGAAAAATTATATCTTGAATGCAGTACAAAAGTCTTACTTATTAATTTAAAAGTATTTCAAAATAATATCGAACGTAACGGGTATCTAATCCTCACAAGGAGTACAGTAGTACAACAAGTATCGGCTAGCTGCGATGCGATGGAGCTCCAGGCATTGTAAGCTTTAGCCTGCGTACGATGCTGTGTGTTCCGCTACAGCTAATAGCCCCGCTCACCACAGCGGGGCTATTAGCTGTAGCGGAACACACAGCATCGTACGCAGGGCTATGTAAGCTTAGAAGTTCGAACACAAGAGAGATCCCGGCCTCACTGCAAAGTCGTCCCCTGCGCACCCGGCCCGACAGCAAACTAACCTCCTGGTTTGATTCTGTTGTTTGTATATTTTTTGTATAAAATTCATGATACATATCTGACTTTCACAACTGTACAATTTGCTCAGGACTGTGAGTTTGGCTGTAGTCTACAGACGATCGGAGGGAGCTAAGGCAGGCCCCAAATTTGCATGGACAATGCCCGGGACAATTATAGACGCAGCTCGATGAGAAAGTCATTCACATAAGCCTAAATGAAGTGATCAATACAAAACTTTTAAACATCACTGGTTCTGAAAATTTATGATCAACGGTTCTGACCTACGGATTTTACACTGCGACGTTGTTTTTTGTGTGTTTGGCCGGCTACTAGTCCTGTAAGGCTCGGGCCGAGATTGGTGTGGGGCCTGCAGCAAGGTAAAATTGACAGCGTCCATTGCAGAATGCCCGCGTGTTATCCTTTCTCGTTTGGGAGGAAATTTACTGCTGTATTCAGAATGCCTTTTTACCAGTATAAAAGCTCAGTAACTGATGCATCAAGAGCCAAGAGTCTGTAAATTTCTTAGCAGTAGCTCCATTGTTTTTTTCTAACTTTTCGCTGAGATACAGCAGTGCGTATACTGGTCCCGATCGTTCTGACTCAGGCGTTCACAGCTGTTTAGGGAGCTGTCATTATTTACGATCTGGGGGTCGGAGGAATTACATTAGAAACTCCGAAATTTTGAGTCGCACCCCAGCCAACCATTATGACTTTGAGTAACCCCCTCTCTAACAGAAAGTTTGGCTTACCTGAGCCCATGTAACAATATGTAGATATAAAAGCTCACCTAATAAGCAGTCTCCGACCATATAGTATTGTTAAATTTGGATGGGTAGCATGTCATTATGGTATGGTTAAATGTCCAAATGGTTGTTGAACTCAAGTCAAATAAAATATAAGTTTCTATGATAATATAAACGATGAATTCACAACAGTTCAGTTTTGTCCTAGATCCTGTGCACTTATAGTGATATCTGTCGAGAACATTTCTCCATGACCCAGCCTCTCCTTCCAACCCTGGTAACGACTGCAGAAAACTACTGTGTGACATCATCATCACCACTGTTGATCCTCATCTTTAATGTCGCTGGTGCCATTGCGTACATGAACAACGATATCATTCTCATCGTCACTATCTTCTCTTTCATAATAAGTATTGCTAGTAGTAGCAGCTACTTGTAGTTTTTTGCCTTGCTTCATCTAGTTGATATTTATTTGTACTGTTAGAGTATTTATTTTCTTTTTATTTAATATGTATCAGAGTAAATTATATATAATCAACTAATCATTATGTAATTGAAGACAGAGTAAGACAAAGAAAAAACATTTTGAGCACCCCCTTAAAACTTTCAATTTTTGAATGACCCCCAGGTCATAAATACTGACGGTTCCCTTACGTGCTGCCAGAGACCATCGCGTTCACTGCATTCGACAGCCTACCATACATTGCCAAACTATGTTGCTTGGATTTCGCTATCACCTTGCCGCTAAAGCGACAATCAGCTGAAATTTATTACTTCAAGTTACTCAATTTTGATAGCTATTTGCCTACAGAAGTGAGCCAAGTGTATATAGTGTCGTCTTGATTTTACATCGGTACCCGGAGTTCTGAGTGACCAACAGCAGGGTGCGCATCGGTGCACTGCCGACTGCAGTTTTAATAATCCGTATATAACGCACACGGTACCAGAATAGAATGTCAGCCTCCTCTGCCAAAGTTCTGTATCCTCTGAAACACAGTAGCAGTACGTATTTTAACGGAGAAGAACAACATAAAACCATTCGCAGGTCATTCAGCCGGCGACCATGGGCGATTACCCAGGCAGTGTGGCATGGCATGGCCCCAGGAATGTTGCAGGCTCGATGATGTCATCAGTATCGGCGTTCTCGATCACGTGCACAGCCTACAAGTTGTCAACAAACCCGCGCGGCAATCCAACTCGATCGGGCAATATTTAGCGTTTGTATGTCACTACAGGAGCACAAATTTGGCTTATTTCTTTACTGAACAACATTTCACGATGGATGTAAGAGAATAATATGTAATTTCGAACATAAAAAAAGGTTAAAAGTTACAAATACTGGGGCTTTAACTTCCCCTTCTACCAATCCGCGCTGAAAAATAGTCATAAATGGTAATTCACGTATTTCTTTTCGTCGGTTTTGTATTTGGTTGTTGTTGAAAGAGAGGGTGTTGGCTGGATATCTCATCTCTTTCTGGTGATTGGTCTGTGAAGAGTGATTGCTATTATTTTACAGATTTTTGTGGACAATCATGTGCTTTGTTGCAAAAGAGGTTGTTAACTCAGCAGAGGGTGTAAACAACGCAGTCTTTTGTTCGTGGCCGACTGTAAAAGTGACGTGACCTGTCCACATGTTGACAACTTCGGCAGAACTTGGTATGCAGAAATGAGAAAGATGACAATAACTGAGAAGTTGTTTTTATGCCGCGCTCTTTGCTGAAATTATTGGAAAAAAGACATGATGTTATTAAAACACGGATTAGGATACTTTGGGACCCCTTACCAAAACCTAGGACGCAACCCCCTGTGCTGGTTATTTTTGTTAATATAATCGATCATAGAACAACATATTAAGTAGAAACTGACAATACTTTTGACCTTGAGTAGACCCCCAAAAATAATCATTTGGCAAACAACGCGGACCGACGCCAAATGATCAGAATACATGTACATCAAAGTGCTTAAATGGAAGATTTTTAAAAATATGAGCAGACTGAAACCTTGAAATGAATTAAATTCATGTCAGTAAACACTGATATCTCTGTAGTACTGAGTGTTCACATAATGTAAGGAAAGTACCGAGAAAGAATTCAACGAATCTTGCATCAATATACTTTTCAATGGACATTATTTTCCAATTTAAAAGTGAGCGTGAAGTCGGTCATTTTTTCTTTGCTTAAATATCCTAACGTTGTCAGCTCCATCGGTCACAATAAATAGATATGAGAAATGGGCCTTTTCTGTCATTTTGCTGGTTCCATTGAAGTACGAGCCCAAAACCTGCAAGTGAATATAGTCATTTTCTCATATTTTGTGCCTAGATCAATTGCATTACAAAACCCAGAAATGGGGGGGGGGGGGGGGGTCCCATCCTACTTTTTGAGTTCGGGGTCTCAAAGTGTCCCTGTCCAAAGCCTTTGAAACTACTGACTGATCTTTTTGTCATTTTCGATGGTGTCAGCAAAGATATTGTAGAATATTGTTGGTTTAATCGGCAAATTGAAGGTAATTTAGGGTTTTTTTGCAATTCACTTGTTTCATAAGTAATTTTTAATATTGCAACTTTCTGCAATAGAGCACCGAACACTTTTGATAATAAAATTTGAATAGTGGTTCAACCCCGGAATAAAACGCACGTGTGGTCTTAATCTGCTCCCTGCAAAAGTCAATTAATATCAAAAGAAATAACAGAGATATACCAATGCGCGAGGGGATTAAATATTAATGAATGACACATGATTTTGATTATTAGAGACGCGTACGGTACGAGCGATAGTTTCGGTGTATAGCCTTTTAACTTTAATTCATGATTCATAACATTTGAAGGGTGCTGAACACATGTCAATCTAATAGACCTACAAAGAAAAGAATAGTGTTCAAAGTCTGTTATTTTTTCCTCGAATTGTAAAATCTATATTTTCTGTAAACCTCAGATTAAGCTCCTGCCATTACAACCATTGACCATGTTATTTTTACCGTGTCAACGGCGCGGATTTCGTCTTGTTATCGGAAAGAGACTGGTTTTGCAATACAGTGACGTGAATCTTCAAGTTTCGCAGCCGATCAGGAAGAAGAAAGAACACTGTGATGTTTAACTTGACATTGTCAACGAACAAAAGTTCACTTTTTGATAGAATGTAGAATGGATTTTTCTGCATTTACGAATGCCATGGTTATTGTCGAAATCAAGGTTGACAACACGGTGTTTGAAATGTTCGGTCTCGCGTAATTGGTCACGATTGCGTGCATGACAGTCAGTACAGCAGTGTGCACGCAGATATGTGTTTTCGCGTCGTTGCTGTTGTTGAAAGATACTTAACTATGTAATGCGAGCCCTCCTCGCATTCTGTGTGTACACGTAATGCGCAAATTACCGACGATGTGATTTCTTGATTTCATTGCAAATCATATCACAAGTATTTATTGTATTTTAATAATCGTTAACTTATGAAACAGAAAGAGTGTGACTATCTGACGAATGGTAAGTCAGCATGGTTCGCTTAGCAGCGTAACAACCGTTACGCAAAATATGTTATTAATCAGAAACAACAACAGCTGTCAAATTATTATGACGCTGATCCCTTAATTGTGATTTTGATCATTTAATTATTATTATTTATTTATTTATTTTACACTTTTACTGAGCGGCCGAGTTACTGAAATAGTAATTTTCATCGGGGCTCATACAATTTTCGAAAAAAGGAAAAAAATACATCTGTCAATACAAGAAAGCAAAAGTATACTAAAGGGGAACATTTCTTTTAACATATTCTTTCAGTTTACATTTGAATGTGTACAGACTAGTCAAATTTTTCACTTCACTCGGTAATGAATTCCAAACTTTCGTGGCACGGAAATGAAAACTACGTTGTCCAGTGCCTAAAACACATCTTGGTACATGACAATTCTCACGTGCAGTAGAGCGTGTAAAATAATCATGAACATTACTTTGTGGAGTAAATAAATTAGATAAATATTGTGGAGCATAACCATTCATACATTTGAAACTTAAAAGTGCCATGAAATAAAAATTCTCTGTCTAATCGACATAACATTGAATGTAGAAAATAAAGCATCTGAGGGAAAATCAATTGACAACTCAAAAAGTGTGCGTAACGCCCGTTTTTGAAGAGTATAAACTTTGTCAAGATTAGTTGCCGTTGCATTACCCCAAACAACACAACAATAATCTAAAGTACTCTGTATGAGACCATGATATAAGATAATACGACTATCAAAAGGGATATATCGACGTAATCTGCGCAGTAAACCAATTCGTTGACTAAGTTTTTTGGCATAAATTACCAATATGGACGTTCCATGATAACGTTTCATCAAGTTACCCCTAAAATTCCACCACATTGTACTTGAGGAATAAAAGTGTCAGCAACCTGTACAGATAATGAACTGTGAGTTTCATTCAGACGACTGCGCTTAGAATGGGTTGTAATCAGAAGGCATTTCGATTTCCTGGCATTAATTCGCATATGATTCGTAGTAATCCAATTTGAAATAGGAGTGATATCTTTTCGTATTGCATCGTTAACATCACTAATGCATTTACCCTTTGCTAACTTTGTTTGGTCATCTGCATACATATGTAAGTAGAAGAATCAACGAATAAAGACATGTCGTTCATAAAATCATGAATAAAAGAGGGCCTAAAATTGAGCCTTGTGGAACGCCTACTGTAACATCATGTCTAACAGAAATACTACCCATGTAGTCAACAACTTGCTGGCGATTTGCCAGATAAGAGTTAAACCAGTTAACAGTACATTCAGACAATCCGTACAAAGATAGCTTTTTCAATAAAAGGTCATGATCAATAAGGTCAAAGGCCTTGGACAAGTCAAGTAGAATCACGCCATTAAGAAACCCATGATCAATATTTTTCAAAATTTATCAGTTAAACGGATTAATGCCGTTTGACAGGAGTAGTTCTTTCTGAAACCAGATTGCGTGTCAAAAAGCAAATTACCAGTAGAAAAGTACCCAAACAATGCATTGTGGACATGTCTTTCCAGTATTTTTGAAAGGGCAGGCAAGATAGAAATAGGACGATAGTTTAACATGTCACAAATATCGCCTGTGCCTTTATAAAGGGGAACAACCCTTGCATACTTAAAAACATTTGGAAAGGTACAATGCTGTAGACTCATATTGAACATGTGAGTGAGACTATTTGAAATTACTGAAGCACCAATTTTTAAAAGCTTGTGATTGACATTATCAATACCTGTAGATTTCGCTTGTAACAATGAATTAAACATGAGTTCACAGAATGTGCTGAAGTATGGTAACTTTATGATCCAGGCTGTAGGCACATGTCCGCAGTATAGGAAAAATATCATATCTTGATAAATAAAACGCACAAACTAAAATGGATTATTAAAACTAATGAAGTGAGAAAAGCGCCGCGGAGCTCTGATGCAGTGATTGTGTTTATCATTTCTGGCTTTGTAATCATAACATGCATTTTAACAATTATTGAGGATAAAAAATTGCCAAATCACTATAGATATACAGCTTTAACTAATCGCCTCATTTCGCAGGTTTTATATCTGGCACTACTGTAGTGGACGGACAGATTTTCTACGCAGCAAGTGCTCAGGATGAGATTTATCAAACAAGCGTCTGGAGAATATCGTTGATTGAGGGCTACCTTCACGCATGCGCTAAAGTAGTTATATCGTTCCACTGGTGATGTTTGCTCTCGTCAATGCTGTTTTCAGTTGACATTCCAGTCTTACAGCCTTATCACTAAAAGTAAGGATACATGCTTTACGTTTGGTGTCCAAGTAAAAGACAATGATCAAAATGCTTGGAGATGGATGACAAGTGTAGGAAGCGTAACATGAAAATTTTGAGAGTCCGAGTTTTATTTTCAGTTAACAAGCAAAAAACAACATTGTGTCTTTACAATTTTTCTGCAACGTATAGAAATAAGACGCTAAAATATACGGGTTGCTTAATCTAACTACCCTTCTTTCAATTCGTCCGGTTGCGCCATCAGCTTAATTTTATAGGATCTTTGGGCGAATATACTTGTAACGTGATTTGCTGAAAGTGTTTTTTCTATTCTCACAGCTCTCTAAGCATTGCAAAACGTATAATTTGACAAACCAATGCAAATTAACCTTACAAATTCTTGTTTCATTTTAACAATTTAAGCATGATCATCGGTGACAATTATCTTTGGTTGTAACTTCAGTAGGATTGCAAACTATCTGGTTTTAAGATAACCTGACCAGCAGGTAGTATATGACGAGTCCACAATTGCCATCCTATCGCCATTCTCAAGTTATTAAAAACCTCAGCCATAGTACTCATGATGTTACACACTGGCAATGTTCTATTCTTTAGAAATGGTTCAATTTAACTATCGTTTTCCGATAATTTGTGATTTTAGCATAAAATGCCGATACTATGTTAATTATATATTAGTTTCATGATAATTTTGGTTATTATTTCTGACATACACGGCGTCCGTCTTTTCTATTATACAGCATGGAGCTACGATTCACGTGTAATGGCAATGGTCACGTGATGAATAGTGCATCGCCCTCTCGGCTTAGCGGTCTATATTCTGCCTATACGTTAGTCGTTAAGAGATTCGACCTTGGCTGACAAGGAAAAATCAGTGCTATGGAAACAACAACAACAACAACAACATTAAAATAAACAACAATTCATTTGTCCGGTCCTGCAGATTAATAGTGTTCCGGCCAATAGGTTCTAATTGGGTTTAAAGCCTTTTAGACACATGCTTTGATGCATACTTGCAAAGAATGAAGTTGACTAATTTCTTTAATCCAACGGCATGTTTACAATCATCTTATAAAATCCATGGATACCAAAACTTTGCTTTTTTTAGCCCGGCTTTCGTCCTAACGCCAGACACTCTTGAGAAAGTACACATGTTGGTTTTGTTGATTTGTGCACGAAAAAGAAAATGATAACGTGAACGCTGTTTGTTTTGTCATTCTGACCTTAGCAAAGAATTGATCTTGACGTTATCACAATCTTGTTATCGAATTTAAGATTTACGTTTTATCTAACCACTCTTTGTCATTCTTCGAGTTTTATACTGGCGTAAATAATTTATCCAGTTTAAAGGCCAAGACATCAGATGTAAATGATGTTCCTGTCAGCGTGCTGCAAGGCTCTATATTTTATAGGAACTATAACAGAACGGCTAGGGCCACTGCGTCATAAGCGTTTATGGCGTATTGTAATCCAGCTTGACTTAGTTTCTTGTCCTATTTTTACTTCTCCTGGTGTGTTCTTTTTTTAAATATTTTACCCGTTACCTCCCCCCCCCTGAAAAGACGTCCAGGCTTAAGAATCATCACTTTTAACAAATTCCGGTCATTAAACCAGAGTTTGGCTCTATTTGCGGAACTGACACCTCATCACAAATGAATATCAAGAGCATTCCAAAAGTTATCACAACATTTACTTTTTTTATTATCCTCATTAATCTACAAATAACAGACAGTGATGTTAGGGACTAAATGACAACCATCGACCAGTGGTAGGTTCGTACTCCAGTTCGGTCATTGTACAATGCTCATAGTGGTGCGCCTGTAACGTGCAGATGAAAACGTCCGATGAAGCAGTTTCGGAAAAGTGAATTTATGTGTTTATATTCATATATATTATTGATGTATTCAAGGATTTTCGATTTGGCAATGTTTATTGTTATTTTAAAGTTGCTAACGCGCTTTCCTATGGCTCTACCGTTTCAAAGCCGCCGTCACAGATCCCACTATCTCCCTGTCCTGTATCTACATGTTTTGGCGATTACACACACTTCGGCAGAACGAAAAGCGGGAGAATAAGCTTACCATTAACATGATTGGAACTGAATTGGGATGATTGCATTGGCAGAATTTCTCAAGAATTTTAGAGATTTGGCTTATTAATATTACAGCATATTTGCCTACCATCTTTAAAATTGTATTCAAAATGTACAATACTGTTGATATGTTTTGAGTAAGAATCAGTGCATGACAGTGTCTAATGCAATATTGTTCAAAACACATGAACAATATTCATATTTGAATGAAAATGTGTGAACTTGTCTGTAGTTTCTTCATTTATACTGAAACACTAGTAATAATCTCAGTTTGTCACTTTGCCTCGACCAAAGTGAAGTTTTTCTATTGGTTTACAGTTTACTCAGTCAGGGTCATTACAATATGCCCTGACTCAATTTAGTGTTTACCAAGCCCTAAATACACGAAAAAGTCAGTGACATTTCAAAAGTACCCTGACTCAAAGTCATCAATTACAGCGGTTACAACGTGCCCAAAACACAGCAGCTAGAATTGTTACAAAGACCAGGAAATCCGACCACATTACCCCCATACTTATGAAACTTCACTGGCTTCCAGTACATCATCGCATTGTTTACAAACTTTTGCTGATTACTCACAAAGCCCTAAATGGACAAGCTCCACAATATCTCAGGCACCTTGTGCCTCATCACGTGTTCTTCGTTCATCTGATAAATTTGTTTTTCTTCACTGTTAGAATGTGCCTTGAACCTTGAACCTTGAACTCTGTCTTGCAGTTAAATACATGCGTTTTCTTTTATTTCATATTTTTTTTTCTAATCATTCCTTTTGAACATTTTGTGTGCTTACTTTAATCAGTAATATGTCTAAACGACTCTTCGTGTAGATGGTGAACTTATCTCCAACTAATACGATCAGAGTTCGTTTTTATGAATAAATTTTAGCTTTTCTAAAAAGGTTAACTTGCGTTCGATTAAGTATATGGCATATGCGTTCAATTTTCTTGAACTAACAACTTCGCTATATCTGTCGGCAGTTCATCGTAGCACTCAATATCTGACGTCACTTAATTAAGGTGTATACACACTCGACTAACAGCAACACGATTGAAACTAATTTTGGGGAATTGGGTCTTTAAATTGTTCACATTTATAAAACATGTTAGCTGCCCCGTAGCTGAAAGCTGGAGTATTTAAGCAATAAAGCGTACACACCGACGGTATGGTATATATACCACGAGATTTTGACAAGTTCACGACAAAAATGCACGAGCGATAGCGAGAGTGTATATGTCGTGAACTGGTCAAAATTGAGTGGTATACCGTCCCTGGGTGTGATTTGTTGCCATTATATCATAATAGTATTGTGACGTAGCCACTAGATAGTTAATATTTTATGACTTGAATTTAGTTTGTATGACTGACAATGAATGACCGACAGTGACCCCTGCTCGACCCCTGACCGTGACCGACGCCTATTATTAGACGAGTGTGAGACATAGAAGTTTTACCGTGTAACTTGTGTTACTCAGCAGAATAAAGTGCTACGACTTAGAGTATATTTGTGCACCTGTTGCCGTCTCTACTACTGGACGTTCCTTGCTACTGAGTGTACGTATCCGACAATAGATACTTCACAACCACGCTACGTGACAGTATATTGAAATTCTGGCGTTAAATGTCGAAAACGGACTTTTACTCAAGCTGACAGCTCGCGCGTATGCCAGCCGTGGTATATCGCCAATGTACACGATTCTTTTCGCGTCTCGACCGATCAGACTGCTGTATTTGCGCCACCAATATACTGGTATGATATAATACAAATTATCCATATATACACGCAAATGTATCGGTAAACAAGAAGCGTGCATTTGCAGATTTAACCAACATCACTATATTATCCGATTATCCCAAATTATTTCCAATATAATTTATTTGGATCGAACTAAGAACGTCTCTAGTTTTTCGGTCAATACATCAATGACTTTGATTTTTATGGTAAAAACCTAAACAGATTATTTAAAATATAAGCACCTTAACTCCACCATTTTGTAACGAGAGGTAAAACGACAGTAAATTGGATCAGAATTGTCTCCTTTGGTCAATTCGTCACTGAGGAGAACTTTTTATGAATGGAAATTAGAAATGTCCGCATTGCCCCTTTGAGTATGTTTTTGGTCATTCTTATTCTGTCCTGTATTTTGACAAAATGTGCTCTAATCGTAATCCGTCATCATAATAGTGTTGATGCATTTCGGATACAAACAACAACCTGAATGTCCGACATTCTGACCAGGCAGATATGTTCGATATCTTCGATGAATTGAAAATAAGATCATTAAAAAAGCAAATACAACCGACTGTGATGACGATTGATTAAGGCGAATTTCCTACATGTCGTCAAGTTGCAAGATTCACAAACGCATTGCATCATAAAAAACTTTGTTCAAACAGATTGTTTCGTTTAGCGACAGCATCATAGTGGCAAAATTTTGGATCATGTAGATGTCACTTCAAGACTTTTTACCATCATTTGATATTGTTTTCTCAAAGACGGGCAAAACGTTCAATTTACTGGAAAGGTCTATGTAAGGTATAATGCTGAAGTATTGGAGTTGTGCTCGGAACTCACTCTCAACACATAACTCTCACCAAAATCTCTAGATCTGCGTTTCAGTGACCTTTTTCTTTGCTCCAGTCAGTGTAGACACCAAGCTTCAATCAACACGTGTTTCTTCCACTGCGAGAATGACACTAGCTATTTAGAATTATGGTACGTAAAATATCTGAATTATTGCATCATTGTTGAAAACTTTGAAAACGAAGTACTTCAGCCAAAATGGTCTCTTTTTTCATAAATTGCCTTTTGTTGCGAGAGAAAAACATCAAGGCAGACAGTAGTTTAAGATTTATCGAGAAGAAAGTGGTTTGTCACGACCGAAAATTCACGTAAGAGACAGCTGATACAGTTTCATTTCCCTAAAACAGTTATTAACCTTATATTGCAATATTTTCAAAATAGACAAATGACAAATCAAAATTAAATAGCATAATTGAAAAAATGTCGACATTTTATCTAAACAATGTGAAAGGTACAATATAGTTTTTAGGTTAAGAGGATCTCCAGTTTAAAAACACTCAAGTCATACTTTAAAACAAGTGAGTTATACTGAGAAAGTAAACTTTGAAAGTAGAAATATACTGCTCCTGACCAAATAACTCGTTAGCAGCTCATTAGATAGTAGTCCGTCTACTACCTTATGAGCTGCTAACGAGGTATTTGGTCAGGGCGATAAGCCCCTACGTTGGTGATCGGCAGAACACATGCCGGAAAATGCCGAGAGAGTTTGACCGGTTAAGAAGGGCTTGACTACGCAGTTTCTGCGTAGTGAAGCTTCATTACGTATTCATGGTGACCCCTGGCCAGCTGTCAATAACTTTGGGGGCTTTTGTCTTTTGGCCTGCTTTGCATATGCGTCGTTGGACACGACCTGCCAATCACCCAGGTAGTCAATTAAACTATTAGTTGACTGTTTACCGACCCAATTAACACTATCAGCAGTATCAGTCATATTTTAATCGCGTGGCCCGGGTGGGCACAACGTAGGAACGCGTGTATTTCTATGTGTACGTTTCACTTGTGGTGTCGTTTGTATCATCGTGCGTTTGAAGTCCTTGTTTCACTTACAGTATTACCTTCAAGGTGACGGCTTACTATTAATGTTCAGTATCATTGCACCGAGTTCTGCCCACGGTGAAAACCACCTGTTTTGCCTACTAATTACTGCCCGTCGCTGCCCGTCCTGAATGTAGCCTATCATAGCTACAGTAATCAGTCAATATATAATACCCCGCGCCTTATACTTTCTATATACACTTGTAAAATCATAGTCCGAGCCGTAAAATTTTTGACTTTCGATCCGATATACATGTTGATCGTTGAATCGCACCGGCGCATCCATGTTTACTTGCCCAATAAGCTTACTACTCTGCAAAGGGTGGGTAGATGGAATTCCAGGGCCAAAATGAACACCGGGGCGAAACTTTTTGTGAATCCATGTGAAAACATAAATCATTTATCTGTTTTGATATATACTCCTTAATTGTAAGTTTGATCAAAACCGAGACCACATTCAAGGGCTATGCAGACTGTCCATGTACGCACACACAGGCAACCAACGGTGAATATCAGCGTCAGCGGCATAACTATCGGGTCGTAAATCGATCGGCGGTTTGGGGGCCCTGGACTATGATTTTATAAGTTTATATCACAAACAAATGTTGTGGAATATTAAGATAAGGCAGATTAATATTAAGGCATATATGCTTACGGTTATCAGGCAGTTTACACCGCTTGGTTCAGAAATTAAATATCACTTCACGTCTACGTCAACAGAACGGTGTCTGATAAAAAAATCAATTCTTTATTGTCGGGGCGGGGTGATAAGCAAAAAAACTTTTCATTCGACAAAAACTATATTCTAGATCGATTTGATAGAAACTATTGAAGTAACTTATTATTTTCGCTCCCTAAATTGCTTTAATTAAACTGGAAAACTTGTCGTTTTAATTGTCTGATATAGACTTTTTTTAACATTGTGTGTTCAAATTAACAGCGGCGTGCTTATCTTACTGATAAGTTTTCTGAACGGATTTTAGTTACAGAACAAAAGCGACTGTATCAGAAATAAACCATGATGTTACCCGTTTCAACTATTTCTTTGTCACATACCAAAGTCGCACAGGGTTTCTGGGTATAATGTTCAGCCACAGTCTCTCTGTAGTTCAGTTTAAAACCAATAACTTCAGGGATAAAAACAGCAATACCGCCACCGCTACCACCAACAATAAATCATCATCAACAACATTAACAAACGGGTAGACATAAAAGCCAAAAATGGTTTTTGGATGCCGAAGATGGCTCTTGCCATATAAAATCACTGACAAACAGTAATTGAAAAAAAAAAACCAAACAAATGTAAAGGACGGGTGCATGTGACGAGATAACGTATCGCATTTTTAAAGTGTACAATATCAACTTACCTCGCACTTTCGGTCGTGTAAACACTTGGGAGGAGCCATTGAGCCATTGAACTCTTCTCTTCTCTTCTACCATAGACAGTTCTCGCTATACTGTCTATGTTTACAAAAATAAAGTCATCTGGCATTTTTTTAAATTTCTGTAGGCTCATATCGAAGTCGGGCGATTCCATGGCTCTTTGGGGCAATTAAGTGTACGTCGAGCTTAAGGAATGTGGTTACATTCGCGATGTTTTATTCGAAATCATTTATTCTAGGGCAAATGCACACAATTTATGCCGTTGGAAATACTGGCCGCTCATAAACAGGACAATAAACTCAATATGTGTGCATCTTTACTTTTATTGTCAAAGTGCCAACGACACCTACAAAATACAGAATAGTTCAGTCCAGGTATTTGCAACTGTGCCATCAGACTGGTCAACCGAAAATCAACCATAGGTGTCTTTTGGCACGCGTATACGCCAGACACCTAGGCGACGGTAATCCGCACCACTTATCACTATCTTGAAGGTACTCCTCCCCCTATACCACTGGCTATCCCGCCCTCAAGGCAATACGTCATTCGACCAAGCATTGTTATTGTAATTTCCTGCATAAAATTAACAGCGAGGTCAACCGGTCAAACTCTCTCGGCATTTTCTCTCATGAAATTAATGAAGGGATTAGGGAGGGCAATTAACAGAACTGATATGGAATGTTGTCTTTGAAATACTATACAGAGATAGCTAGGGTAAAGTAATAGGCACACACTAGACACAGGTAAGGCTTGTGTAATGAAAATAAGTTTACTTGAATACATGACATTAATTGATCATATTCATAACTTCCAGACGAATATCGCTCGCGATTCCCTGTGATCTTACATTGCGAATAGTGCATAAATAAAAAACAAAGCTTGCTTGTTATAAAATTTTCAAAGTGGTTTTTCAACACCTAAATGCCTAATTCGCAAAAGCAAGAAAGTGTAAGTTACTAATCTGTGGACGCTGTCACCAACTTTGACAAAGTCAACAACGAACACGCCAGCAAAGTATGCTCGTGATGCTCAAGTTCAAGATCGTTCAAGTTCAAATATGATTGGTCACACCAGTCAACAAACTCATTGAGAGCGGGGCCATGATGATACTCAGACTCAGTTAAAAGTGAAAGTAACGCACTATCGTCCGCAAACTTAATAAGATGATTACCCTCATGCGTACTCCTACAGTCATCGGTGTAAAGGATATAAAGAAGAGGAGAAAGGACACAGCCCTGAGGAGACCCAGTTGAAGTATGTATCAAATTGTACATGCGACCGTTGACAAACACTGTTTGTGATCTTCTGGCAAGAAAATCGATAATCTAGAGCACTAGTTGGTGACAATGCGTGAATGTGCGGTTGAATAGTATTAAAAGCACTTCAAAAATCTGCAAAGAGTATTCTCGAATGTTCACCTGGCTTTTCTAGATGTTTATACAGCGTGTTTAAAATGAAAAGCTTAGCATCTTCTACCCTTTTCCAGGACGATACCCAAACTGAAGAGAGTCGAGTTTGTTTTCTATCTTCGAAACAATAATGAATTTTATAATATTTTCCCTAGTGTTTATCAGCAATACCTATCATAGTTAAACGCATTAATACATATCATAGTCAAACGTATTAAAATAAAATAAACCATACTTGTGCTTAGACCAAGACACCCCTACCCCCATCCCTACCTCTGCGGACGGACTTTTGTGCGATCCCCTATGCTTGGTTGGCGCATTAGGCAATCGCACGCATGAAAAAACAGCGTAACATAATGTAAGAGGACTATACATGACAGTGTGTATGCAGTGAAGGAGAACAAGAAATCTTCAGAAAACCAGTTCTATAACTGTTCTACCAGTTCTACCAAGAAACTTTAGGTTGGTAGTATAAATTTTCATTGGCAGTATCATACTCCAACATATTTTAATCAAATAAAAATTGGAACAACTAACATGTGCTCAGACACACCGTCCCCAACGCGATATTACGTAATTATTGCGAGCGCCCTCAACGGATTAAGAATATGGGAATTACGTACATTCGGTTTTTTGTTATCTGGGATGGAAGCGTAACTGCGACTGTATCTGCACGTAAGAGCAATAAATATTCCTGCCCTATTTCCACCGCTTGCTACGACGAAATCAGCGCACACAGCGGAGGAAATAGCCCGGGGAACAAGACTATTCTAATTCGATTCTGTGACAATCTACAATCAAAATGATAACTTATTTTTCAAATACTATAAAATGATAGTACCAGAATTAGTGATGGAGCAATTGTGTTTCTCTTTTAAGATGACTTTTTATTCATGTTGTAACACAAATTAGGCGCTCAAATTTGTCTCTTTGTAGGTTTGAATCGTATAAATAAAGTTGTTTGGCATTAATTTTATCGGACTGTGGATACTGTCTCTTGTCAGTGAGAAACATTAGGTTTGAAAAAGTTCATAATCATGACCATGAGCTTACACAGTAAGATAAACACATCAGTTCTTAAGAAGATAAATTCACGTTTGCGTGAACTGACGTGTTTAGTTCTTTACTTTAAATCCTAACCTACATGAATCTTCAAAAGGAAATTTGATTTCGATAAAATTAAGAACTCGAGCAATGTCGCCTTGAAATACAAGGTCTGCCATCATGATGACGTGTTATAGTTTATATGTGCCACACCATTGGTCAAAACTTAAGAACTTGAAGAAGCAGTTCTACGTAATTCTTAAAATACAAGAAATTTTGCAATATGTGTATTGCCTTTATTCATTTTAGTGATTGTTGTCGTATTACAATCTCTCCTACAATGACATTTCAATTCCATACTAAAACTAATGCATATGTGAACGTATTTGAGTACTCCTTTTGTTGTCTTCATTTAGCCACGCTCACTGTACTTGTGTGTCAGATCCACTTCAGTCATTTTTCCTAGTTCACTATAGTGCATAGGTTAATAAGATGAGTGACGTACTAATCTTTAACGTCGAAAAAAGAACAAGCGACTGTACAACTTGGCTGCAGTTTGAACCATCGACCACGTCCCTGTAGAATCAGACGAACATTGTAAAGCGCACTGCCATGACAACACAATATGTCTTCCAACCAGGATGAAGCAAGCCGTTAGAGAGGTTTGGTTGAACGTACGTCTGATGGCAGCGTAGTGGCGTGCGGGTATCCTTGCTAACATGAGAATATTATGCTTTAGTTGCCGATGATTTTGCTGCATAAATGGTGTCATTTTCATGTAAAAATTTCTTTACCTGACCGCTATTCTTAAATCTTATAACACCCTTGAATTAAATCGGCCGATTTTCTTCAGCACAGGTATTTATAAAGTGTAAAGAAGTCTTTCTAGAGGCGTTAGAAGTGAGCGACAACATTTCGTTCATGTCGGAAACTCATTGTAAATACTTCTTGTACTGGCATAAACTCCACAAAATACTCTAATACACAAGATGTTTTGCTAATTTAATGTGACTCTTTAGGAGGTTGCTTGCCTAAATTCAGGAATAAATCAAGAAATTCATAACAATATTTACAATATAGCAACTGAGTACAAAGATTAAACACCAACTGAGGGTAGACAATCCTGATGACTGCATTATTTTACTGAGAATTGATTTAAACCACCTTCGGGCACATTTTTAATATTAGTATTCGCATTGCATGATTTGTTTTACACTGTATAATTATGGATTTGGGCAATCGATAATTTATTTCAGAAAGTCTTTTTTATTATTCCGTGAGCCACGGTAATTAATTATGTCCTTCTATCACTTAGTCTAGCAAGGCACTTTTAGATAGTTTCATTAAATATTATTCGCCGCATATTTTTGTCAATTTTACAATTTCGCATGGATTGCAAAAAGCTTGCATTTCTTTATATCTTCGGCCATCATTGTAATATATACATCACCACCTATTCTATTGCCAGTTCGTGTGTCGATTGCCAATACCACAAACAATTCTCGCGTTGATGAGATTTCTGCAATAAGATTGTTAATAGGTTAATGTGTCTGACTTTAACAGCAGACAAAGCGTATATGCAGTCTCGATCAGGTTTGCATCTTTAACAGGAATGTGATGGATTTGTAAGTGATACACTCGTCACACTAATAGGCCTAATTCATTCCCTGCAAATCTTCACCGTTTTTTGGTCAAAAGTAGACATGATTAGTAAGAGGCACATTTTCATGACTTTGAACTTTCTATCAAATCTGCAGCGAGTGAATGACCACACAAGCATCGGTTTATTTCAACTGAAATGCTGAACGAATGTGTGAATGTCTTTCATCCACAACTTTCTGAAATTGTAAGCGATGTTTACACGACGCTTTGGTCTTGAATCTCTGAACAATATTTCTGGCTGTATCTTTTGCTATTTTTTCAGAACTTTTGTTTTGTGGTTTCCCTACACTTTCTACATTGAATCTCCAAACTGTAATTTAATGCGAAGTATTGAGCCTATCAACACTACCTATATGAGTATAATCTAAATTGTTATTGTTGAAAATTGTATTCATGTCCGGACTGGAATTCATTTGTAAACAATAAACAATGATCACTACACATATACAAGCTGTGTAGACAAAAGAATACTCGAAATTTCAGGATGAAAAACGAATTATATATGGTAATAAAACACGTTTAATATGTGAATTTATTGATCATATCCATAGCTTCTAGACGAATGATGCCTGCAGTACCCTGTGATGTTACCCTTATAAACGACAGCTCGCCATGGAACAGTTTGCCTCCACGAAGACGCGACTTTGCACAATTTTTAAATATCGGATAAGTTACCGTTTAGCAAAGTGTGACGTCCTTCAATTTCTGTTTTACATGTTATTGTAGATAACAGACTATACTTAAAATATATTTAAAAACTGTCTACCCTTGATCGACCAATCAGAGTGCTCAATTCAGGGTGTTTTATTTACTCGTAAAGCCTTGGTCACCAAATTCCAGAAACGAATGACAGCGCCGTAGTTAAGTACTGTCCAATCAAAAGCGAACATGTCATATTCTGTGACATCTGGTACGTTTTAATATTCAAATTTGGTAACACAGCGGAAACCAGCTGCAACACAAATCTGCTGTGCCCTAGGGCATTTATATAATGTGCCCTAGGGTAAGATCCAAAGGAGAAAATGCTGAAAATTTGTGATAATTTTCAAATATTTGAGGTGTAATTCTTGACATTGAGGGCGCCCTTTTTGCCGCCCCGAGATGAGGCACTGACTGCTAAATCAATACGGGAGGGTAGAGAAAGTAAACTGAAAACTGTGTGATAAGTGAAGGATTCTTGATGTGAATTTCATTCTAATGTTATAATAAGTCTATTGCCAGGTTGTATTTCTGATACATTAACCCACATAAAACGCTGGCAAGGTTGATAAAGAGGGACAAGTCCGGCAAATTTCATAAAACTATTGTAAGTTGTAAATGCCAGTTCAAAGTTTCAAATGTCGGCACTTTCGCTATCTAATCATGCTGCCAAAGGTCACTATACATAGCACGCTACACAAACATATTCGCCATTGATAAATTATAAAGATTAGAGCGTCATTACTTCTTCCTCTTTACTTCAAATCTGCAATTACGTCTCTAAAATCATTGGCAGAAATAAAACACATAACTTGAGAAAATATGTCGAAAGATGTTTTCCAACTGACATCCATTCGACTTTTTCGCTTTGAAAGCACAGCAAACTCAGCCTCTGTGCATTACAAATGCTCCAAACTGCCCCCCTAACCACAAGGGGTTATCTTCGATAGCCCTCGGCAGACTGGTAAAGAGAGAGCAAATCTACTCCATGGCCGTCGGCCGGACTTCTTGCAAATTGTCCCTCGGGAATGTGGTGAAAATTTGGCCATATGATTTTTTCCCTACTATCTGCCGTGAGAAAGAAACTCGTCAAACTGGTTGACTGCAAAGAAATTAATTTCCAACATTTTTTCTAGAAATAGCGATTTCTTTTGCAGGCCATGCTAAAAAAGATTATCCATTATATTGATCGAGTGCATGATATTATCAACATTAGAAGTTTGTATAACTAAGGGAGCGTTCAGTTTTTACGGCTGGGGGGGGCGGCAAAATCTTGTCGCTGGTGTTCAAAAAATTATAGACCCCCCCCTGCATTTTTCGTGAAAAAAAGATGACCCCCCCTTTGTCAGACGAAAAAAATTGATGACCCCCCCCCCCCCCGCTTAAAAATAACTAAAACCCATACGTCAAATTTACCCGCATGGTTTGGATTTGAACTCCGGTACGCCGCGCACTTTATTCGTGTAGCAGAGATGCCAGTGCACAAACTTCTCAGCCACATCCATTGAAATGTCTGTTAATTAGGACGACTGTAAGGCAATTTTTAACTTCATTTCAATAGACAACTCATGTCCATGGACATTGTATAAAGTAAACCTTATTGGAGTGGTTCACCAAAGGCAGCCCTCCGGTTAAGAGGGTCATGGGCCATTACGTAAAGTCAACTTTATTCTAGTGGGCACCGGTACCACCGGTAAAGAGGGTCGATCATGGCTATTGCATAAAGTAGACTTTACTGGACAGGGCTGCTGAAGGCGCACGGCCATTAAGATTGCCGTGGGGTATTACATAAAGTCAATTTATTGGAGTGGGCCGCCAGAGGCGGCCCGCTGGTAAAGAGGGTGATCATGGCCATTGCATGAAGTAAACCTAATTGGAGTGGGCCGCCAAAGGCGTCTGCCTGTTAAGAGGGTCATGGGTAATACATAATGTATATTTATTGTAGTGGGCCGCCGAAGGCGGCCCGCCGGTAAGAGGGTCGATCATGGCAATGGCATAAAGTGAACTTTATTGTTGGTATTATGTTTATGAAAATGTGGTGACCCCCCCTTTCTTACCAATGAAAAAGCGATGACCCCCCCCCTTTGCGGATTCCAAAATTTTGATGACCCCCCCTGGATTTTGCCGGCCCCCCCGGCCGTAAAAACTGAACGGTACCTAAGAGACCCGCGGATGAACATGCATGCTCTGTTGCCACGAAGTTCTGAACATAAAATGTTCCTGTAAAGTTCCCGTTTGTTTATAACAACATACGTCTTACGTTAGTCAGGCTAGGTTATTTTAAGGTGAGTGATGATAGACTATGAATAATCAGAGGAAATATAGAAATCATTTTGTACAGTACAAATCAGTATGAATTAACAATGGCTAGTTGAGTAGGCTAATGAAGGATATAAAAGAGAAATGGGCTTTTGGTAAGGCAGGTTATCATGTATATCTCCAACTTCTTTGTGAAAGGGTGTCGAACTTTGACCTGGCTATATTGAGAGCTGGTATAACACATGTTTGAAAGACTTGCATATGCATTCTTTTGGCTGCTGTTGTCATTTCAATAAAGAAAGGGTTTGCTGTGACGCGAAATGTTTTCATGGCTCACGTTTACGTTATCAGATGCCGCCAACTGGTAGATTTCATCACTTTCGCAAAATCATCACAAAACATGTTTTGAAGGCTGATATACCGATTTTACTTTTTTTGACCTTGACCTAAATTTTTGAGGGGAAATTAGAGCTGTTCGTAACTGCCCTCCCACTAGCAGACACCGGAAAAATGCCCTCCCACTGAATTTTGACGCCCACTGCCCTCCAGTATCTATGGTCTGCTCCCCATTCCCCACAACAATTCAAGCTCCCCACTGCCCTCTCCCAACTACTGGCATTCCCCATTGCCCACCTTATGTCTTCTAGGCAATCAAAGACAGCGCAAAACCTTGAAAGCAGCTAGTACTATACCTTAGAACATTGCGCCCCTCTAAGTTAGGCGCTTATATCTTCCCACAAGTTCTATCAAGCACGACTTTCCCCTCCCTCTCCGTATTTTCCGTTCAAAAATTTTCTCCCGCCCACTGAAAAAATGAAATTTCTTCCCCGCCCATGGTAAATACTAACTTTTTCTCCCCGCCCGCTGATTAGTTTTGAAATTTGCACGCCCGCTGAAAAATTGCGCACGAATACCTTTTTGCACGAACAACTTAGTTTGCGGCACCTGCATCATATTCAATAAAAGTTTACCGAAGGTCATGATTTGTAAAATGAGGTTTCGACGGCTGCAAGAAAGGTTCTTTACTAAAATAAATATTATTTCATAAACATTGTTCGTATTTTAATATAGATACACCACGGGAACGGATATGAAACTGTGATATCAGATGCGTACGAAAGATCTTATTGAAAAGGGATTTCATTTTCTTTTTACGTCACCGCTCAGGATTTCAAGCAACGAGAGGTTTGCATTAGAGAAGAAAGCTATCCCCATGTAAACCATATGTGAATCTCCCTTAAAAGTGACCTGCTAACACTTTCTCTAAACCCCTTTCACTGGTCAAATCGATGTCAATTTTGACCGTTACAGCACAAGTGGATTAGTTACAGCTTTTCTTCTTCCTCCGCCGGATGTAAAGCCTTAAGAGAGGCAGAAACGTTACTGATGCCTTTTGTTCTGTTTAATGTACAACACTGGTGATTTTTGAACGGACTCTGGTAAGATCCAAAGGAGAAAATGCTGAAAATTGATGATAATTTTCAAATATTTGAGGTGTAATTCTTGACATTGAGGGCGCCCTTTTTGCCGCTCGAGACGAGGCACTGACTACTAAATCAATACGGGAGGGTAGAGAAAGTAAACTGAAAACTGTGTGATAAGTGGATGATTCTTGATGTGAATTTCATTCTAATATTATAATTAGTCTATTGCCAGGTTGTATTTCTGATACATTAACTCACATAAAACGCTGGTGTGGTTGATAAACAGGGACAAGTCCGGCAAATTTCATAACTATATGTTGTGAGTTGTATATGCCGCTTCAAAGGTTCAAATGTCGGCACTTTCGCTATCTAATCATGCTGCGTAAAGGTCATTTTACATAGCACCCTACACAGACATATTCGCGATTGATAAATTATAAAGATCAGGCGTCATTACTTCTTCCTCTTTACTTCAAATCGGCTATTACGTCTCTAAAATCATTGGCAGAAATAAAACATAACTTGAGAAAATATTCGAAAGATGTTTTCCAACTGACAATCCACTTGCCGCCCCGAGATGAGGCACTGACTGCTAAATCAATACGGGAGGGTAAGAAAGTAAACTGAAAACTGTGTGATAAGTGAAGGATTCTTGATGTGAATTTCATTCTAATGTTATAATAAGTCTATTGCCAGGTTGTATTTCTGATACATTAACCCACATAAAACGCTGGCAAGGTTGATAAGAGGGACAAGTCCGGCAAATTTCATAAAACTATTGTAAGTTGTAAATGCCAGTTCAAAGTTTCAAATGTCGGCACTTTCGCTATCTAATCATGCTGCGTAAAGGTCATTTTACATAGCACCCTACACAAACATATTCGCGATTGATAAATTATAAAGATCAGGGCGTCATTACTTCTTCCTCTTTACTTCAAATCGGCTATTACGTCTCTAAAATCATTGGCAGAAATAAAACATAACTTGAGAAAATATGTCGAAAGATGTTTTCCAACTGACAATCCACTCGACTTTTCCCTTTTAAAACACAGCAAACTCAGCCTCTGTGCATTACAAATGCTCCAAACTGCCCCCCTTACCACAAGGGGTTATCTTCTATAGCCCTCGGCAGACTGGTAAAGAGAGAGCAAATCTACTCCATGGCCGTCGGCCGGACTTCTTGCAAATTGTCATTCGGGAATGTGGTGAAAATTTGGCCATATGATTTTTTCCTTACTATCTGCCGTGAGAAAGAAACTTGTCAAACTGGTTGACTGCAAAGAAATCAATTTCAAATACGTTTTTCTAGAAAGAGCGATTTCTTTTGCAGGCCATGCTAAAAAAGATTATCCATTATATTGATCGAGTCAATGATATTATCGGCATTAGAAGTTTGTATAACTAAGAGACCCGCGGATGAACATGCATGCTCAGTTGCCACGAAGTTCTGAACATAAAATGTTCCTGTAAAGTTCCCGTTTGTTTATAACAACATACGTCTTACGTTAGTCAGGCTAGGTTATTTAAGGTGAGCGATGATAGACTTTGAATAATCAGAGGAAATATAGAAATCATTTTGTATAGTACAAATCAGTATGAGTTAACAATCGGTAGTTGAGTAGGCTAGTGAAGTACATAAAAGAGAAATGGGCTTTTGGTAAGGCAGGTTATCATGTATATCTCCAACTTCTTTGTGAAAGGGTGTCGAACTTTGACCTGGCTGCATGCATTGAGAGCTGGTATAACACCTGTTTGAGAGACTTGCATATGCATTTTTTGGCTGCTGTTGTCATTTCAATGAAGAAATGGCTCGCTGTGATGCGAAATGTATTCATGACTCACGTTTACATCATATTCAATAAAAGTTGACCGAAGTTCATGATTTGTAAAATGAGGTTTAGACGGCTGCAAGAAAGGTTCTTTACAAAAAATAAATATTATTTTCATAAATATTGTTCGTATTTTAATATAGATACACCATAGCAAGGGATGTGAAACTGTAATATCATATATGTAGGAAACATCTTATTGAAAAAGGGTTTCATTTTTTTGCGTCAGTGGTCAGTATTTCAAGCAACGGGAGGTTTGCATTTGAGACGAAAAAACTACCCCACGTAAACCGTTGGTGGATCTCCCTTAAAAGTGACCTGCTAACACTTTCTCTCCAAAACCCCTTTCACTGGTCAAATCGATGTCAATTTTGACCGTTATAGCAAAAGTGGGTTGGTTACAGCTTTTCTTCTTCCTCCGCCGGATTTAAAGCATTGAGAGAGGCAGAAACGCGACTGATGCCTTTTGTTCTGTTTAATGTACAACACTGGTGACTTTTATACGGACTCTGGTAAGATCCAAAGGAGAAAATGCTGAAAATTGGTGATAATTTTTAAATATTTGAGGTGTAATTCTTGACATTGGGGGCGCCCTTTTAGCCGCGCCGAGATAAGGCACTGACTGCTAAATCAATACGGGAGGGTACAGAAAGTAAACTGAAAACTGCGTATTAAATGAAGGATTCTTGATGTGAATTTCATTCTAATGTTATAATTAGTCTATTGGCAGGCTGTATTTGTGATACATTCACGGACATTCACAAACGCTGGCAAGGTTGATAAACAGGGACAAGTCCGGCAAATTTTCATAAAACTATTGTGAGTTGTACATGCCAGTTCAGAGTTTCAAATGTCGGCACTTTCGCTATCTAATCATGTTGCCAAAGGTCACTATACATAGCACGCTACACAAATATATTTGCGATTGATAAATTATAAATCTGTAAAGACGTGTCTTAAATCATTGGCAGAAATCAAAGCATAACTTGATGTCGAAAGATGTTTTCCAACTGACATTCCATTCGACTTTTTCGCTTTTAAAACACAGAAAACTCAGCCTCTGTGCATTACAAATGCTCCAAACTGCCCTCTCCTCACCACAAGGGGTTATCTTCTATACCCCTCGGCAGACTGGTAAAGAGAGAGCAAATCTACTCCATGGCCTTCGGCCGGACTTCTTGCAAATTGTCCCTCGGGAATATGGTGAAAATTTGGCCATATGATTTTTTCCTTACTATCTGCCTTGAGGAAGAAACTCGTCAAACTGGTTGACTGCAAAGAAATCAATTTCCAACATTTTTTCTAGAAAGAGCGATTTGTTTTGCAAGCCATGCTAAAACGATTATCCATTATATTGATCGAGTGCATGATATTATCATCATAAGAAGTGTGTATAATTAAGAGACCTGCGGATGAACATGCATGCTCTGTTGCCACGAAGTTCTGAACATAAAATGTTCTTGTAAAGTTCCCGTTTATTTATAACAACGTACGTCTTACGCAAGTCAGGGTTGGTTATTAAAGGTGAGCGATGATAGACTATGAATAATCAGAGGAAATATAGAAATCATTTTGTACAGTTCTGTACAAATCAGTATGAATTAACAATCGGTAGTGAGTAGGCTAGTGAAGTACAGAAAAGAGAAATGGGCTTTTGGTAAGGCAGGTTATCATGTATATCTCCAACTTCTTTGTGAAAGGGTGTCGAACTTTGACCTGGCTGCACATGCCGAAAAATGCCGAGAGAGTTTGACCGGTTAAGAAGGGCTTGACTACGCAGTTTCTGCGTAGTGAAGCTTCATTACGATACGTATTCATGGTGACCCCTGGCCAGCTGTCAATAACTTTGGGGGCTTTTGTCTTTTGGCCTGCTTTGCATATGCGTCGTTGGACACGACCTGCCAATCACCCAGGTAGTCAATTAAACTATTACTTGACTGTTTACCGACCCAATTAACACTATCCAGCAGTATCAGTCATATTTTAATCGCGTGGCCCGGGTGGGCACAACGTAGGAACGCGTGTATTTCTGTGTGTACGTTTCACTTGTGGTGTTGTTTGTACCATCGTGTGTCCTTGTTTCACCTACAGCATTACCTTCAAGGTGACAGGCTTACTATTAATGTTCAGTATCATTGCACCGAGTTCTGCCCACGGTGAAAACCACCTGTTTTGCCTACTAATTACTGCCCGTCGCTGCCCGTCCTGAATGTAGCCTATCTATAGCTACAGTAATCACATAAATCATTTATCAGTTTTGATATATACTCCTAAATTGTAAGTTTGATCAAAATCGAGACCACATTCAAGGATAATGCAGACTGTCCATGTAATCACACACAGTGACAAGAAGGCGGCAAACACCTACTCACCAAGCACATCGAATCGGCGAAAAGAAGCATAAAAAGCTAGGCTTATCGCCAAAACAAACGCGCCAAGCGCTAACAAAAACCCATACCAAGCGGCCCTTTTCAGGGCCACCAAATACTCCAAAAAGGGAACTACCAAAAAATACGATAAGATGACATAGAACACACAAACACTTAAAAGAAATAACAAAAATCGTACACAATCACAGTAACGTAACAGAAAACATGGCCGTGGAAATAAATCAGCTATTTCCAAAGAAAAGCCGACAACAACATGAAATTCAACAACAACCTATCATCGCTCAAACTATGAAACTCCGAAAAATAGTACTAGGCAAAAGCCTTAAAATTCATTCGGACACCAACAAAACCAAACAGAATAAAACCACCTCAGGATTTCAACAAATAAAGTCGTATAATGTGACTACGCTACATCGTGAGACACAAACAATCGCAACAACACCAATTCAAAGAAAAGTCAAATTGGACTCCACGAACAACAAAAAAACAAAAACTTGAAAGCTATCTGAAGCTGCTAAACTCGCACTTCTAGAGATACCCTTTCAAACAAGGAAACAAAACATGTCGCGTGCCAAAAGAATCGCGATAAACCAGCTTGCAAACATTGGACAATTTTTGGGAAATAACCCTTCGACAAGGGTCGGTTTTTCGTTATTGTCAACACAAACGATTACGTACTCGAATGCGAAAGGCAATTACGTAACACTCAGTATTATACACAACAAGCCAGAACAAACAGTAAACAAAGTAAATGAACTATTAATTAAAATGTACGAGAACAAGCACATCAACCAGGATACTTGTAAGTATCTTGATCCAATAAACATATAATCCGTACCCCGCAGTGGTACTTATTGCCTAAAAATTCACAAACCTCCGCAAAAATCAAAAAGACACACCAGTCAAAACAAAATTTACCGAAGTAAAGAAATATAGAACAAACAAACCGAACCACCAAACGGACTCACAACATGACCAAAATTAATATACTTGCCTCGTTAATCGGAAAGCAAGACCACTAAATTGCATTAAAATAAATTTTCACAAACACAAAGTAAGGAAAGAATCTACACTGCGACTGATGAGAAACCACACTCGGGTTTCGAAACGCAAGCGTCAAAGGGCGACTCTATCAACTTTTGTAACAACATAGGTCCGGCTGCGTCTCGCCATAAGCTTTCCCCACACAAACAAAACATTACCGTACACACTAATCCAAACTTCTCTACAAATATCCAAAGCGAAACAAACATTTCATTAACACAAACAATCGGATAAGAATGTAGGAACACATTTTCGAAACGAATCAAACACAAACTCGACACAAAAACATTTAGGATAGTTAGGTGGGGAGCCTGTTTCACATTTTTTACATCTCGCTATACTGTCTATGATTCTAAAAATAAAGTCATCTGCCACTTTTTCTGTATACGCGGTTTGGCAAAACTCATCTCTTCAATCGAAAGTCGGGCGATTTCATGGTTCTTTGGGGCACTTAAGTGTACGTCGAGCTTAAGGAATGTCTACAGTTACATTCGCGATGTTTTATTCGAAAATTATTTATTCCTTCAAGGGCAAATGCACATAATTTATGCTGTTGGAAATACTGGCCGCTCATAAACAAGACAATAAACTCAATATATGTGCATTTTTACTTATATTGTCAAAGTACCACCGACACCCACAAAAAACCAAATGGTTCAGTCCAGGTATTTGCAACTCAGCCATCCGACTGGTCAACAGGAAATCAACCATAGGTGTCTTTTGGCACGCGTATACGCCAGTCACCTAGGCGACGGTAATCTGCACCACTTATCACCATCGGGAAGGTACTCCTCCGCATATACCACTGGTGATCCCACCCTCAAGGCATTGCGTCATTCGACCAAGCATTGTTATTGTAATTTCCTGCATAAAATTAACAGCGAGGTCAACCGGTCAAACTCTCTCGGCATTTTCTCTCATGTGCATTGAGAGCTGGTATAACACCTGTTTGAAAGACTTTCATATGCATTCTTTTGGCTGCTGTTGTCATTTCAATGAAGAAAGGGCTTGCTGTGATGCGAAATGTATTCATGACTCACGTTTACATCATATTCAATAAAAGTTGACCGAAGTTCATGATTTGTAAAATGAGGTTTAGACGGCTGCAAGAAAGGTTCTTTACAAAAAATAAATATTATTTTCATAAATATTGTTCGTATTTTAATATAGATACACCAAGGGATGTGAAACTGTGATATCATATATGTAGGAAACATCTTATTGAAAAAGGATTTCATTTTTTTGCGTCAGTGGTCAGTATTTCAAGCAACGGGAGGTTTGCATTTGAGACGAAAAAACTACCCCATGCACGTAAACCGTTGGTGGATCTCCCTTAAAAGTGACCTGCTAACACTTTCTCTCCAAAACCCTTTCACTGGTCAAATCGATGTCAATTTTGACCGTTATAGCGAAAGTGGGTTGGTTAGAGCTTTTCTTCTTCCTCCGCCGGATTTAAAGCCTTAAGAGAGGCAGAAACGCTACAGATGCCTTTTGTTCTGTTTAATGTACAACACTGGTGACTTTTATACGGGCTCTGGTAAGATCCAAAGGAGAAAATGCTGAAAATCGGTGATAATTTTTAAATATTTGAGGTGTAATTCTTGACATTGAGGGCGCCCTTTTAGCCGCGCCGAGATAAGGCACTGACTGCTAAATCAATACGGGAGGGTACAGAAAGTAAACTGAAAACTGCGTATTAAATGAAGGATTCTTGATGTGAATTTCATTCTAATGTTATAATTAGTCTATTGGCAGGCTGTATTTGTGATACATTCACGGACATTCACAAACGCTGGCAAGGTTGATAAACAGGGACAAGTCCGGCAAATTTTCATAAAACTATTGTGAGTTGTACATGCCAGTTCAGAGTTTCAAATGTCGGCACTTTCGCTATCTAATCATGCTGCCAAAGGTCACTCACTATACATAGCACGCGATTGATAAATTATAAAGGTCAGAGCGTCATCACTTCTTCTACTTTACTTCAAATCGGTAAACACGTGTCTAAAATCATTGGCAGAAATAAAGCATAACTTGAGAAAATGTGTCGAAAGATGTTTTCCAACTGACAATCCACTCGACTTTTCCCCTTTTAAAACACAGCAAATTCAGCCTTTGTGCATTACAAATGCTCCAAACTGCCCTCTCCTCACCACAATGGGTTATCTTAAGCTTCTATACCCCTCGGCAGACTGGTAAAGAGAGAGCAAATCTACTCCATGGCCGTCGGCCGGACTTCTTGCAAATTGTCCCTCGGGAATGTGGTGAAAATTTGGCCATATGATTTTTTCCTACTATCTGCCCTGAGAAAGAAACTTGCAAAGAAATTAATTTTCAACAGATTTTCGAGAAAGAGCGATTTGTTTTGCAGGCCATGCTGAAAAAGATCATGATATTATCAGCATTAGAAGTTTGTATAATTAAGAGACCCGCGGATGAACATGCATGCTCTGTTGCCACGAAGTTCTGAACATAAAATGTTCCTTTAAAGTTCCCGTTTTTTATATAGTTTTCAAATTTGCCCGCCCGCTGAAAAATTGCGCACGAACACTTTTTTGCACGAACAGCTCAGTTGGCGGCACCTGTCCTTGCCTCGTTTCGTTGCCTGGCGCCCGTTCGATAAAGCAATATTACATATATCATTGCAGAATTTACTTTAAGATGTAAGAGATTCCTTGGGAGACATTTTGCATAATTGACTTCGAATATCTCATAGTTGTTCGATTACTCACAATATTAATATACCGGGACGTAAACAGGATGTATCTTCCCACATAAACTTAAACGACAGCTCATGCATGACAATGACATTGCATAATGTCACATTAAAGTTTGAACGACAAGCAAACACTTTGTAAAATCTAAGTTACGATTTATTTTTCGACAATGGTCTTTTTCGGGCATCAATAAAACCATTATGAAATACTTCACTGCTCCAATTATTTGAAAAGCTTTAGTCTCACCTCTTGTAAACAATCTTGATAATGATCGCAGTGATTGCTGTGACTGCAAGTGACACTATGACACCGATAACAAATCCAACTGAAACAAAACGTGCAACATTTCTGAATTGTAAAGTTATTTCTGATGAATGAAAAGGAAAAGGGGAAAGATTGAGGGTAGCGTCGAACATTAATAATCATATCCTAAATTTGACATGGTATTCTTGTTTATTAAAAGTAACATTCATCAATGAAATAACAAACAAATATTTGATATAGAGTGAAGACAGGGATGAGTTTAAACCATTGTGTTCTCGACTTACTCGCCAGCTGTTCACTACAATTACAAGATTGATAGGGTTTGGTAGGACACTGTTGAGACATCTCAGGCTGTGTTAGTGGTCCTCTTTTGACGTTGGTGACTGTGATGATGTTTTACGCGCATTAACCCCAGTGGCAGATTTTGTGGTCTCTTTTTGACGTTGGTGACTGCGATGTTATTTTACGCGTATTAATCTCGGTGGCAGATATCTCTTTTGACGTTTGTGACTGTGATGCTATTTGACGAGTGTTAACTTCTGTTGCAGATATTGTGGATGGTACTGGTAGAGTCAGCGTTGTTAAAACTGCAACAACAGCTCAAGTAAACAGCGATTATTTAAACGTTTAAGATTGCCGGAGACGTAGTCATATGAAGCTTGAGAAATAGTATTTTACAATACTATCTCAACGATTCATTGAATCGTTTAATATGCCAATCTAAAATTTTGCTTGTGAAAATTGTTTTCCTCCGTAATTCGCTCAAATTGCACGAGTTTCTTACATCAGTATTTATAACTGGATGAAATTTAAACCTTGAATTGTTGTACAAAGCCACTATAAGGAAGCTGCCTGCTGTCATCAAACTCTTACGAGGCTCGGTTGAATAGCTAATCATTTGAAAATGTTTAGTCAATCAATTTATTATTCTTACCCTCTGACCTCAAATAGCTGTACAAATCCAAGATTATTGCCCGCACCGTCGGTTATCATCTCAATACGAAGAGTATTGATGAACTGTATAATGGCTGTGGTAGTGAATAACCAGTAAAAGTACTGATAGTAGAGCTATGGTCTTCTATCCCATCCTTCACAATCACCATGTCATTGTCTTGTAATCTCAGCATAAGAGTGGTTAGCTTTACTATGTGTCCAGGATCCACTGTTATTGTCCAAGTACATGATTGCTCGTTGGCATAGTTACCGGGGAAATTTGGTGAATATATGTATCCACTGGAATCAGTGTAGTCACCACCACAGGCACCGAAGGATGCTGTGAACGTGAAAATGTAACATCATCATTACCTTCACGACGAAACCCTTGCATGGTTTCTAAGGATCAATCTTTCAAGGATATAATTTACATACGCAGTGTCCTGAGAGACGTTGAATAGGATACTTCCTAAGGAAGCACACTCGTATTCAAACTTTTCAATGAAACAAAATATTCAGCAATGAAGATAACACTTCAGTGTCAATGCAGTGATTCGCACTGAAATTTAAAGTCACTAAGTTTATTACGGTTCCGTACTCCAGTAAACACAGTGAAATATGATGCACTTAAACCTCCTTTCTGTAATTAATACTGAGGAAAATTAAGCTCTCCTTTAAAATAAAAAAAAGCCAAATGTATATTTTGATCAGGAGAGCAATGCCATATTATTTCAATGACTTACAACTGTATTTAAACAGTTTCTTTTGTTGATATTTCTTTACTGTCATCAACAGTCATTGTCAAAATGACCCGGCGATTATTACAATGAACGTTTTGTAAAAAGTTAATGATTGACCCTCTTTACCTACAATGATTCGCTAAAGAATAACTAGGATTCAAGGGTTCAAATACTATAAAATATCATACCGAACATTTTCAAAGCATCTTTAAGATAACAACGTCAATCACATGAAATTATCTGACAAAGAGACTGTGGTTAATCGCAACATAAATTTCAGCTCAAAAACACGCTACATACACATATAGCCATGGACACACAAAGAAAAAACAGACCTATTGATAGCTCGACGTCTGAATGCGCATTCTAACAAATAATGACAAACATTAAGAATAATGGTATTAGTGAATATTTCAAAATCCAAACTTTCTCAAGTTTGACATGAGCTACGAGCTGCGACGTAATTGTACATCGCAATCATCAAAGTATTATAAAAAATACACGGGTATCTTGATCAAAAGACGAAAGTACTATTTTGTGATTACATCATTTGACTGAATGTTCGCTGCTAGAAACATTCATAAATGTTGAAAAAGTAAAGATTTGTAATTAGCGATGTCAACTTTCTGCACATAGATTGCCGAGTTGGTATTGTCTAGTAGCCGATATAGAACAGTTAGGACAAAACCAATCTCCTAGAAATAACTTTTCATCCTACAAACAAGAGGTTATCCAGGACCTCTAGCTTCCATCACTGTTGGTATTGTATTACTTCGCGGCTGTACGAACAACTAACTGTCGGTGTGATTTTTGTAAGAAGTTTTGGTTCACTAGATTTTAGTTGTGGTCTTCACAGCTACATTGACTCCCGTTGTATTTCCCTTCGTACTCAAGACAAATGAAGTATTTTATCAAATTATTTATAGAAAGAAGGAGAATAACAAAGTTGGCTTGATTTTGTTGTCCCTCAACATATTTTTAACTTCAATGCACACTGATAAATGATATTCAGAAATCGCTTGTGATGTTTTCATGTTTTAGTCATGTTCTATGTACACTGAAGATTTTAGCATCCGCCGGCATATTTATTGAATATGGAAAAGCGGCGTGCAAACCAGTCAAAAATTTCTATGGATTGTTATTTACTGTTATCATAGAGAAAGATAAACTGTCTATGTTACTCTGTGCTGTTATAAACATCTAGTTGCCAATCTCCTCCACAGCCTTTTTCATGATCACCAGAACAATGCTTTGTGTTGTATCGCACAGCCTGTATGTCAGGCAGTATTGGTAATCCTGGAATAGCCTCTCCATTACGCCAGTAATCAACAGAGTCATCATCACAGTAATATTCATCGCCACCACCACCGAGTACAGCTAAAGTCTTTCCTCGATCTCGACATGCTCCGATGCATCCTTGTATCGTGACGTCACTCCGAGGTATCGGCCATGACGTTGTTACGGGATATTCTGACAAGACTCTCCCCGAGAAAGCCCGGATCTGAAAAAAGATAAACGGACCCTGCTTACGTGCTCTTGATATACAGTGGCAATTTTCACTACATTGTGGATATCTTTCCTCATTTAATGCACATTTTCTGACTTTGTCTGAGTAGACTTCCAACTAAATACGTGACATTGATAAACCTGATCCTCTAGAAACTTTTAAGAAATAACAGTCTGTGTTACATAGCAGTATATGTATACACAATTGATCAGTTACCGAGACAACGGCAGAATAGTGATCACTGAAATCAAAGCGAAAACATTGTCAGATAATATACAAATAACGGGAGACGCACTAACCATTAACGTTTATTTATGGGCAAGGGCGTGAGGAAAGCCAAAAATTAACGGGCGAGGCTTGCCGAGCCCGTTAATTTGGCTTTCCTCACGCCCGCGCCCATAAATAAACGTTAATGGTCAGAGCGGAGTCTTTTATTTCTATTATAGTATCAGCGAACCCAAGAAACCGTCAAATTTTCCGAAAATTTTAGGAGCGAACGACAACTGGGCCCCAGAAACTGATCAATACGCGACGCACTGTCACGCGCGCTGTAAAAAATATGGCAAATCCGGAGATTGTTCCTGAAAAAAGTATCTAAACTTGACCTACAAGTACTTCGTTTTATTTTGTGATTGATTATGATTTACTTTTGAGCTGTTAAGTTACGATACTTTGAGTTGTTCATCTTATTATTCATATTCACGGGCATGTAAACAGACCATTACTGTGTATTTGTGGTCAATCACGTGGTTCAGCTCGGCCAATCAAAATGCGACGGGCAGGGCATGGTAATATAATATGAACAAGAATGCAATTGAAAAGTAAACAATTCTAGACAACTAAATTTCTTGAAATGTGGAAGCATTGAAATTTGAACAGAATTTCAAACTGTTAGCTGGTGAACAATTGTGATAAAAATGAGTCGTTTCCCTTGAGGAGATTTGTTTTAAGGGCTACACCTTCCATTGTAAAAAAGATTCGGTCACGAATCGTACATTTATGATGTTAAATAAGAATTTTCAATATTCAACTGGCGAGATATTTAACGTTCAGTGTGTGCTGTTCACCTGCCGTCTAAAAAACTAACAGTCAAAGTGACGTTAATCAACTCACAGTATAAATAGTCTTTAAAAAAATCTCTGTTCTCCAATATCATTAAGTTTTCAAATGGTGTGTTTTCTCTAACTGCCGGGATAAACCATTTATAAACTGTTTAAACAGGAACAACAACATTATATTTTGTCAGCGAATACATTACGTTCTTTTTATCCACATTACCGACACGATTTTGTCCTCGGCATGCATATAATGTCCTCATTTCGTCTTGCAACAAACACATTGAGAAACGCACGAACCACCTAGACAATGCTGATATATGTATACAAACGAGAATACGCACGTCTGAGTTTTGCCGGCAAATTATCCGATCTTAGTTTTCACATATTTATTGTATTTGAGTGTATAGACCTTAAGGTCCTTACTTTTGCTAAATATTTAACGTAGTGTAGTAAAACATAAAGCATTTGAAGCGATTGACATTATTAGCTGAATGGCAGCTTTCCATACTCATCGTGTTAGCCTGGGTAACACAATTAACAATCCTGCAAATTAATTCTGTAGGTAATCCTTATCAGCCTGTAAGGACTCTATTTATTTACGTTAGTAACAAAATTAAATCAATTCAACTCACAGTAACACGTGATTCCTGCATGGTAATTGTCATTACACTGACAATCATGTCCGTTGTTGTCCCAATCTATGGTACAGCCTTCTAACGATTCTGACATGATAGGACATCTGACGTCACAAACAGAAGACTGCAGATTACTTCTACCAAATTCACTGTTGGACCATTCCCACATCACGGTAACATAACCTGTTGTAGAACAAGAGCGGCACAATGTAATCGATGTGATATTCTATGTTTTAAAGCAATTTAGGCGCCGTAAAATAAATTCTTTGCTTGTCCGCGTGCGGGTAGGATTTTGGACGAAGTCTGAAAAACAAACACATCGTATGCTCGAAATACGGCACGTTGTGCCCTTATTTGTTCGCAACGTCGCAGCAGTTTACTTAAAATGTCGCAAAAACGCAAATTTCGAACGATCGTTTCAATACAAATCAGATTACCTATCGTAAAGGGGTACATCAATCGCCGTACGTAAAATGTACATGTGTAACTCCTGTTGTAGCAGACTGCAGTGTACCGTAAGTGAAGATCGATCGACACGTTTCACAAGTTGATTTCCCCCTCAAAGTTTTCAAGTCGGCGGAAGTGCGTAAAATTGTTTTGGTCTCCATACAAGACGGATCGAAAACAATTCTTGACTGGTTTAGCTTCGAATAAGGAACGGAACTGAATTTCCATCAGCTCTTCTGCGATCCGCCATTGATCACGACATTGGATCTGCACCGTGACAAGCAGGTGTCGCCAGTGAAATGTTCGTTGTTGAATCCTCCAAACGGTTCGTACGCAGTTGAAGTTGCTCTTACTTTGGACATTTTTTTCTGCTAAAAAAGATTTGGTCAATTTATAAGTCCAAATTAGAATTCAGTTTTCAAAACTAGCAATGGCCATTCGGCATTGCTGTCTTGACAAGCAGAATATTTAGCCTTTTAGTATGCGATAGTGCTGATCACTTAACGTCAGTTGTCTTTCATTAATCATGCAAAAATAAATATTTGTCCGCATTTTCGGAAAGAACTATGAAAATTAAACCTGCTAGTGTTATGATGCATACAAAAAGTCACACTAGTCCTTATGAATTTATTGCTCAGACTACAAGCTGCAACGACCGCGCATGCGACAACAAAATTTGTCCGAATTTCAGGCAGCGGTATCCGATGTCGGGCGTGCAGTTATATTCAGTTATATTTATTCCTGTATATATGGATCCGATTTTTGCGCAACAATTTGATGCAATTATACAATAATACTCATCTAGTGAGTATTCTCCTGGTAATTTTAGCGTAACAGTGTCGGGCCAGACAATAAAGACAACACGCCATGCCAATGACTTCACTAGTTCTATACTTGATCCAAATCGGATTTTACATGTACACAAATGTAAATTGTATAGCCCTTCATTCTCCGTTCCCTGGGCTTTCATTTTCATTTGTAGCATTCAACACATAAACGGTTCACGGACAGTGAGATTCTTGATTCAAGCTCATTGACATGTTTAATTAATTTCTGTAATTAGGCTCTAGTATCAGTATTCAGTGCAACAATTTAAATGCGTCCCTGGCCATTTGTTGATCATATCTAGTGTTGGTTGCAGTAATCTATGAAATTTTAATCCATAGATTATTTGCATATGTAATGACACTTTTCAATAAGGAAGTGTATCAAAAGGCATTTCATTAAACTTCTCGGGTACATTGGTTATACTTCGATTTATGAAATTCTGTACTTCGGCTATATGACGAAAGTGAATCTGATATTTGAAACTTAATTCAATAGGACTTCTTAACTTCAGCAGCTATACTTTTATTCATGCTTCAATTTCATGAGTGTCTCATGAGTGTCTCATGAGTGTCTACCCTTTTCAGAATTAGAGCGCGAAGCCACTGCAGTGAACTGCAATAAAACTGCTAACACTAATTAGTTTCAGCTGTAGCCAGCTGGCAAAGTCGACAACATTGTATGTCCCATGCAGACAGTTTGTCTGAGGAAGTTGAAATAAAAAAGATTTGTACATGGACCAGTGCATGGTAATGTTACATTGTATCTTAATCTTGAACACAGGGTGCCAATCGTAAACTCTCATTTACAACTCGAGCCTCAGACAGAGCTAGTTTTGCCTTTGTACAAGCAGACTTTTTGGTCTTTATCAAGTAGCCTTGTTCAACACCAAAGTGGCCACGGCTACAGCTGAAACTAATTAGTGTAAGCAGTTTTATTGCAGTTCACTGCAGTGGCTTCGCGCTCTAATTCTGAAAAGGGTAGAATAATTTGTCTTGCTTTGTTTACTCTAATAAAAGACTGATTAATATTTATGTGTCATGTTATGTTAATAGAAATATTTTGGTCTTTCATTTAGCTCATGAAACTTCAGAGATCCCATGCCTGTTTTTATATCATAGGTACACAAATCCTTTTCGTTTGGTAAATTTGTATTGTCACAAATTCTATTTTCAATTAATCTTGCATTTTTCAACTATTACAGCGTGGGTAACTTAAGTTTAAAATTACATCCAACTTACACTGATGAATATAATTTTTCATTCTTTCATCTGCAAATTGTGAAATCGTAAATAGGAATTTACAGTGGTGTACATATTTACAGTTGTGTAATTATCTGATATATTGCTGTGAGAATTTCCATGCGCAAATATTTACCGCTTGGGCAGTATACAGCAAGTCTCCGAAATGTATTCCCAGTCACGACCTCTACCGCAAACAGTTTCATCGACGCCTTCTCTGATGCCCTCGATAACTTCAGTACTATTTCGGTCTCATATACAAAAACAAATCATCAATTCAATTCCATGGAAGTCAAAATTGCATCTGAGAATCGCCTGAATTTTGGTTCCATTTGTTTGCCGTCCTTTAGCAATGTGGTGTACCATCCAGTCCCTGGACGGACCGTTGATGTGCAGTACGTATCCCTTGCGAAGGACGGAAGCAATTAATTGGGCACTAAGATACGTTACGATTCAATGTTATTTTGTCACAAAGAGGTGTGAAATTTCTTACTCTTCCTTTTGAATAAATCAATAGTTTTTGCTCTCTGCTGTTGCAATTACTAAATTTACTGAGGTTTTGCGAATTTTTGCTGGAAATCTTAGACCATGTTACTGTCTATGATTTGACCATAATGGTTCCACTGTCTATACTGAGACTTATGTTTGCGGAATACATTTGTAAGATTTTATCATCTTGCTTGTACCGCCATGGTTTTGTCTAATCAAAAGACATGAATATCTGTTCAAGGGTCGTCGACATCTACTACCCTGGTGACTACCACAAGGTGCCCAGTTGGTACGTCCATGCCATAGCACAAGCAGGCAAATTGATGTTTTACACTGAAGGAGGCTATTGACAAAGAGATAACTTGAGGGCGCTGATCCCGGCTGCCTACACGAGCGTCTTGCTCCTCGATTGTATCTGTTTTACCTATTTTTACAAGGTTTTACCATATAGTTTGAAGTGGACAGCCTTCGTTATAGTCAGCATATTTGGAATTGGGCGATACTGATCGAATCCGCGCTTTTCGACTTCACCAAGGACATTTCAGTTCATCGTGTAGCAGGTAGTAGTGATTTCTCTTTGTTCAATATGGCTGTTCCTACGTCACGTTTCATGATGATGTCACGTAGTGCCCTGCTGTCTTTGAGATGGAATTCCAACAAGTACGCAACTGAGAATGCAATTGCAGCGGCACGGAAAATCAGATTCGCTATTCGTCCTCGTGGAAGGAAAGCCGGACCACGTCATCAGAAAAATCATCATATTTAGCCACTCGTTTCGAACCATCGACCTACGTACACACTGATTCGAAGACCAAGACATAACTTGATGAAAATTTCCAGAATCTCAACAAATAATCACAAACTGCAATTAAATGGAGCACTATGGAACGCGCGATCATTGAATGGTAAGGTTGGCAGTATTGTTATGATGCTGGTTGAGAAAAAACTTAACTTTTTTATTGTAACTGAAACATGGATGAAGGACAACAAAGATCCTGTCATTTCGGAGTTTTTATCAGCTGTCTCTGGTTATTCTGTTTATCAACAACCACGGAGAAACCGCAGAGGCGGTGGTGTAGCAGTCTTAGCGAGATCTAATATGACTGTTGCTGCTAAGGTTACACACTCCTTCAAGTCATTTGAATCATTGGACATTTGTTTCCGATGTTCCACTGAAAATTTTAGAGTCATCGCAATGTACCGTCCGCCAAAATCGAAGAAAAATTTGTCAACAACATACGATTTCCTGGAGGAATTTGCCACCTTACTAGAGACTGTCATTCCGTCACCTGGACATCTGTTGATTGCGGGTGATTTCAATTTCCATTTGAATGACCCGAATTCTCACGATGCTGCTAAATTTACCGATTTACTCAGTGCAAATGACCTTCAGCAACATGTAACTACACCCACCCACAACCTCGGACACACACGATCGTCTGATCCAATAATTGGTCAAGTTGACACCACCGAAATGCTCTCGTCTGATCACAGCTGCGTTCGCTTTAATGTAAAGGTAATCAGGCCGGCCAATGTCAAGGTAATTCGTTCAAGCCGCAATTTCAAAACCATTGATCAAAAGGCACTGATGTCAATGATACATACATCATTTTCAAGCTTCGCACAACATGACGATGTCAACGAAATCTGCGACTTATATAATCAGACTTTGACGAAGATTCTTGATAGCATAGCACCGATAAGTTCCAAGTCGTTCATCGATAAACCCAGAGCTCCCTTGTACAACGAAGAGTTGCTGTCGATGAGAAGAACGGTCAGACAATACGAACGGAAATGGCAAAGTAGTAATTTGACTGTTCATCGCGAAATGTTCATGGCAAAGCGGTTGGAATACAGTCGTCGTGTCGACGAAGTGAAAGCCGAGTATCATCGTACCCGTATCGATGCGGCAGACATGAAAGGACTTTTCACCATAGTCGATGAGCTCACCGGATCAAAGAAGGCGACTGCTAACATCATACCGACTGATGTCTCTCCAAAAGAATTGAGTAATACGTTTTTGAACTTTTTTCAAAGTAAAGTTGAAAAGCTGAGAGCGGGTCTTACGCCAGTCTTCGATGATTCAGTCACAACATCACCACACTGTTCATTTTCGTCTTTCACTCCTGTCACAGATGATGAAGTGTTGAAAGTGATTAAGAGAGCTCCCACTAAATCTTGCAGATTAGACATTTTACCTACCAATCTTTTTAAAGAGTGCATCCACGATATTGTACCTTTTATCACTCACATGTTTAACATTTCACTGTTGACAGGCGTATTTCCACAGAGTTTTAAGTCTGCTGTAATTAGACCTTTACTCAAAAAACCAACTCTTGATCACAATGTACTCAAGAACTACAGACCTGTATCAAATCTACCGTTTTTATCCAAGTGTCTAGAAAGAATAATAGCTGAGCAACTGAAATCCTACTTATCCGAGCATCACTTATATGCAAGATGTCAATCAGCCTATCGTACTTGGCATAGCACGGAGACTGCTTTGCTTCGTGTACACAACGATATCATGTTAGCTTTAGATTCACGCAAGGATGTAATTCTGGTAATGCTCGACCTGTCAGCAGCATTTGACACTCTAGATCATCGTATTTTGCTTCTCAGACTAGAACGGCGATTTGGTGTCACAGGTACGACTCTTAAATGGTTCCATTCATATTTGTCAAATCGTTTGCAACGCGTTGCCATTGAAAGCACTACATCATGCGAGGCAATTCTGCGTTTCGGTGTTCCACAGGGTTCTGTATTAGGACCAATACTATTTACACTATATACAGCACCGCTCGACGATATCATTTCATCTCATATTTAGATTACACCTTATATGCGGATGATTCCGGAATATACGCAGTCTGTAACACGCCTGATGATGCTATAGTAGATATAGAACAATGTGTTGAGGATTTACGTGGATGGATGAAATCAAACACGCTGGTATTGAATGATGATAAAACAGAAGTAATTCACTTTTCATCACGTTTCAAGAAAGATACAGATTGCCTCGATAGTTTCAAAATTGGAGAGTTAGAAATACTTCCATCTTGTACGATACAAAATCTTGGTGTTGCGTTGACTCGGACGGTTTCATGACGAGTCAAATAAACAACATATGTAAATCGGCGTATTTTGCCTTACATAGAATAGGGAAAATTCGCTCCCTGTTAGATACTCCGACAACTGAGAAATTATTTCACGCGTTTGTAACATCGCGTTTAGACTACTGCAACAGCTTGCTATATGGAATCAGTCGCTACCAACTACAAAAATTACAATCCGTACAGAATGCTGCAGCTAGGCTCGTTACCGGTACTAGGAAATTCGATCATATAACACCTGTCCTATACAAGCTTCATTGGTTACCAATAGAGCAAAGAATTAAGTTTAAGCTCATTCTAATGACTTTCAAAATTATCTCCGGAAAATGCCCAGACTATCTCTGTCCACTAATAGACGCCCGTGTTTCCAATCGCACCCTTCGTTCATCGGACAAAGTAGTTTTACTGAGGCGCGACACAAACAAGACAACTAAAAATACCGTCAATGACGCTGTACCTTCTCTAATGTGTGGCCAGGTCAGGTAATTGGTTGTTGGCATGGAGTTATTGGTAAATAGTTGATGATGTAGGGGCATGAGGTGAGATATGGACCCAAAGAACCCAAAAGATGATTAAATACATCAATCAAAAAAAATTCTAAGCTACAGTATAAACTGCCTAAAGATAGTTCAGTGTGGAAAAAAGGTTAAATAATTCAGAAATAAGAATTAACAGTCCAAAATAGTAATGACGCACTTCCCTACTGACCTGAGTGCATGTGAAATACACAACCTGGCATCTGTAAATTAAATGTATACCAAGTGATCATTTTAAGTCACTTTTAACTGTTTTTAAGGGATATTCCAAAGAGTCCTGTGGAAATGATGAAAAACGCTTATCTGGTCTTGTGTTTGTAAAATCTCATGGCTGATAATTGTCATAGTATTCAAAGAAATTGAAAGTGAAGAAATTACTGTTTTTAATAGGCATATTTTCCTTGAAATACATGACCGTGTAAAGAATATATATGCTAAAAGTGTTTAAGAGTAAATTTCTTTTCAAAAAATAATTTAATCTGTGACCAAAGGATTTTTATTCTTTGAGTTTACAAATTCAAACATTGCAATTTGTTCATCTTGTGCAGTGCAAAATTTATAACATGACTGAAAAATAAAAAAAATTGGCAGAATTACAGTCTTTGTGATGTAAAATCATGGGTTGACATCACAATAATTGTTAATCTGTTCGAAGTACTTTCTATAATTTAAAAAGAAAAGTTCATGCAGAAACGGTAACATATATTGTCAGCAATGTAGTGTTAATTTTGACTTTACATCAAAATATGCCTTTGCTGGATACCAAATATGTAGGGCGAAATATTAAAATCAGCCGTGTTCAGCAAAATCCACACAACAGCATTGATCCTTTTCTAATTTGATTTGATTTGCTTATGTTATCCTTGTATGACAGTCAGTACAATATGGAACTTGAACACAACACAGTGAATAAGTATGCTGTAAATGAAATGGTGTGGCTGCAGCCACATGCAGCAATGGGAGTGCCTTTGTCTCTCACCCCTAATTTCCAACCTGTCCCATCCCTGAAAAAATAGTTTGGTCTTATATTTATAATGTTAATAATTTCTGTATTTGTTAAAATGTGCGCATCTCAAAAACTTTTGATCATAAACATTTTCATTGTTTTTTAAAGCTGACCAGTCAGTTAACCTGTTTATTTTGAATATTTGCGCATTTTTTCTCAGTATTTGACATTTTCAGAATAGCTTATTCAGTTTGTCATTTTCTAAAAGTTAAAATGCTCCTTTGTGTGGTCAAGCTTTCCACAAGCATCAAATGTTCATAGGAAGGTCTGCCTCTAGAGGGCGGGCATCATGAATAGTGTTTGTTAGTTTAACAATTCCTCCACATAAACTTCTGATTGTACTGTAAACATTGAACATGGCCGACGTCCGATTTTCCTGTCTAAAACTTTCACTCATTTTCGTTCATATGACTCTGAAACTCAAGGAAACGATTGGGAAGAAAGAGTTATCTTGAAATATTGAGGTACTCGCCGATATTTTGCAAAATTAAATGAAAAAAAAATGCAAGGAAAATGCCGACAGGCTTACACAATGACCGTTTTCAGACTCAGAGGCATATGATCATCTGCAGATTATGCAACAGGCCCATATCACGTGAGGCCATGAGGGGATATCCACGCAACTCAGTACCAAACACTAGCGCACAGAGGGTGAGCAAACACAAAGCGAGTACCCCTAACGTCAGCTCAGTAGTCTGTAATAGATCGTAGTCAACTAAGAACCTTGGAGAAAGGCTTACATGTAACACTGTGGCTATGCCGCTAAGTCCCTTTTGATTTTTGTAAGAGCTCAAAATCGTCTCCTACACCTCAACCTGAACCATGAACACCCCCACCAGTTTAAGATATGACCCATCACAATGGCATAACGTCAACGGATCTTGACAGACGGAAGTATTGACAGACGGAAGTAGTTGACACCAGCATACTGGTTTTCAACTCCAATACCTTCTCTGTCTATAAATAGACACGAGAAGGTAAAAACTACGGCTACCGTGCCTTTTCAGTCGCAGCACCTATTTTATGGAATGGTCTCCCTTTTAATGCTGACATAAAACAGATTTCAGCTATATCTAAGATCTATTATATAGAAATACATCGTCACATTTTAAATCATTTTAAATGTTGCATGGAAAGCAATTTTGCTTGCATACAAATGAAAAAAAAATCAAAAACAGAGTTCATCGAATTAATACCAATGCAACTTAATAGTATTGTTAAGAAACGTAAGATGTCTCTAGATTACAAACTGATCATACATGGGATAAATGATCTTCTTGAACCTAGACCTATAGTTTGAAAATATGAGTGAATTGTAAGTGAAAAAATCCACAGTTTGAAAAAATAAAAAATCTGATATATCAAATTCTACAGAATAGTTTCCTATGTAAATGGCTGGTCGTTGGACAGTTCCAGATAGGTATGACTTTATCATACGCATCAGTTAAAATAAATAATGAATGAGTTAAATTAAATGTTATAAAGGGTGTCTCAATATTATAAAACTTCTTTGGTTCTCGTCACGGAAGTAGTTTGACAGTCATATTACGTGACGAAGATGAGCAGTGATCATTTTGAATCGAACCGAACACCTTCTTTATCATATTTTATCTCTGAGAACGTGGAAGGACAGAATACTCTTAAAGATAGACATTGGAAATTTGAATTCAATACACTTGACTATATTAGTTTTACGTTTGGTTCCATAAAAATTTATCAACATCGAAACTGAAGTCTAAAACTTTTCCTAAAACTTACTACGATAAACTGTAAACACTAAAGAATAAAATCCAGAGGTCAAGGGCCAACTTGTGGCATAAGGCAATTTATCTAACCTTTACCGACATTAAGAAATCCAAAATGAAAGCTATGCAGATGTTAACTCTATTAACAAAAATTTAAATTGTTGACATGCTCAAAACAAACCAAAACAAAACCAGATGTAAACTGAATGTGCTCACGTGGTTTACAACAGGTTCATTAAATAGTAGTACCCTTCACAGAATAATCAGATATCTGTCATATTATTTTATGTAGTAGGTTTTATCAACTTTCGCACAGTACTCTCGGAGTTAAATGACTAACTACAAAATTTCATTTAATATGCAAATGAACCCTTAATTAATTTGACACTGCTAAGTGCTTCACACGACAATTAGACATTTATAGATCAATATCTGTAGCTGCTGTCACCAATTTGATTCCATAATTTTAGAGTTATAACACAAATTGCAAATTATATATATATATATATATATATATATATATATATATATATATATATATATATATATATATATATATATATATATAGTGCAAATGAATCCTTAAATTACTTCAAATAAATCAAATGCTTCTCAACACAGTCAGATATATGTCGGATCAGTATCTGCAGCAGATTTCATCAAATTTGGTGCAGTTGTATCGGAGCTATGTGACTAATTACAACACTTCATTCAATATGCAAATGAGCTGTTTCTTAACATGACACTGCTCAATGCTTCTCAGTAAAATTAGATATCTATCAGTTCAATATTTGTAGCAGGTATCATCAAATTCAGTGTGGGACTTTCGGAGTTATATCACTAATTACAAAAGTTTATTAAATAAGTGTGAACACGTGAGTTAAAAATAAACAAACAAAACACCAAGATGCTGTAAATTCCTTTAACTCCACAAGTCGCATAATGAGTTCCCATACATTCAATTTTCATTGTGAGCTGTTTACAATATTTATATAACTTGTATATTATGATTTATGTCACTTTGACTAATTTGATCATGCAAGGGCATGCTTTAGAGTTTGACGACTCAAGTCTTTACACCATATTGGCGGCTGACTCATAAACAATGTTATCGACATAGCCGTCATTTTGTGACGGTTTTGTGTCTGACATCGATTCGTACAGTACACTATCGACGAATCCTGTCTCATTGCTTCTTCCTTTCTTTTTTTGACTTATCAACTTGTGCATACATTTGTCCAACATCATCACTGTCTTCTAATCGCAACAGGCTCCTCCTCGGTACAGTCGGCACTTCTTCACTCTCTCTATCATCAACTGTAGCATCTTCAGTCTGCATATTGTCATACAAGTGTCCATCTGTCAGCCCAGCCTTGGATTCAGCCTCATTTTCAGGCCCAATCGTAACGTTCTCACTATTTCTTTTCTTAGGCATGTCTATCTGAGCATAGGAATCATCAAGCTCAGGTGTCTTGTCAATTGATTGTGGTCGCACGGGTTCCTTGTTATTGACCAGACCAAGTAACTCATAATCTGTCGGGAACTCTTTCATCATGGTCATTTCTTCTAGTTTGTGCTGTTCACCGCCGATCGACTCGCGACTATGCGAAATGGATTTTGGATTGTCAGTTTCATTTATAAATGCCGTATTTGCGTCCGATTCGAGCGCGTTGGGTTTCATGTCGGGATCTCCGCTTTCAGGAGATCCACTTGTGCTAATTAAATCTGGTATAGATGCCAGCTTGTGTTCCTCAGGTTTCTGTTTCTTCGTTCTGGAATAAGTCAGAGAAGTGTGATGTAAGCCATTTTGATCTTTTCGATTACGGAATATAAATGGTTATACAATGACAATTATCGCAGAACATGCCATTATTCACAGTGTTGTATCTTGCAAATTCTGAGCAATATACAAAATCATGAGTACTAACGGAAAACAATTTTGGTTTAAAGTTAACATTGGCAATCATTTTATCGCTACTGGTAGAAATTGTAATTTGTAGTGATGACATACTAGTCCGACAGATTCCCAGTCGTCATTTTCGTTACTAATAGCTGAATTTGACATCGATAATAAAATCAAAGCGATAACAGAAAGTAACCTCACCTTCGTTTCCTCCGCACCAATACCACGATAACAACAATCAGAACGAGTGCCAGCAAAATGAACATCCCGCCACCGATACCAATGTACATGTACATATCTGAAACGATGCAATTTGACCGTATAATCATGATGAAATTTGCTAGTGTAGTTCGTGGTTGCCGTTAAACTACTTTTCCTTCATGCATATTACAAAAGCTAGAAGTATTTCAAGTAGAGCAGTAGATATCTACTGAGATAACCAAAGATAAAATAAAACTTTTGGATCAGTCTTTAGAGTGACAAAATAGCGCATCTAGTGTTTGCTTGAAGTGAGTATATACCAAAGGTAGCCACATACAACTAGTGGAGCATCATTGTGACTAACCTGTCCAACTTACATTTCTTTAAAATGGAATAATCAAGAAATATCAATTGATAGTGTTTTACACCCGTGTATTGTCTACTCACAGTTGCGTTTATGATATTTCGAAACAATGGAAAAGAAGGCAGGCACCATAAGCTAGGCTCGCTTTCACCAATAAAGTCCTACCAGCATTACTTGCTGAACAGTAAGTAACCTCTGCATGATCATGACCGATGACACTAATAGACTTCAGTAGAATGCTCAACTAGTAGACTTAAATGAGTTTTTGACCGCAGGCCTGGTACTCTTTCAATTTGTTTTGAGGAGAAAAATTATACGGGAGGCGACCGCTGCTTTAATGCTGATATGAAAAATGGCTCGAGTAATTGATTTCATAAGATTAAATATTGTACGTAATCTTTTCCATCGATTTTTACTCGACTTCTTGTTCTGTCATCATGTGAACTGTTCACGGTAATAAATCTTCTTATTTTAGGTTTTCTACTTTACTTGAAAATGAGCGTCCTAGAGTATAATACATTTTCAAAATGTCATCCTGTTTGACGAATTAGCTACAAGAATATAATTACCATCACGCTCTATTTAAGGGTTTTACCCGGCGATAAGTCATTTGCTATGATTATACCGGGCCTTTGCAAGATACAAAAGGGTTTTTGTGAGTTTAATCTCTATATTTTGTGGGTTTTTATGTACTCACATTTTGATAATGTAAGGCGGGAACAACTTGGGACACATATACTGCCTTCACACAATGGCAAAATTAGTTACTTTTATACTTTTACTGAATGCTCCGTTGCAACTTGCTTCTACTAATCTTTAAGGCCCTGATACCGCTTTTGCGGCCCGAGGTCGTACGGCGGAAGGGCCCGAGCGTGCGAGAGCCCGTTCGCAGTACGACCAAGGGCCGCAAAAGCCGTATCAGGGCCGTGAAGGTTTTATCATATACCTTATGGAATGATAAATATGTAGTTTACACAATATTCAACATTATTTAGGAGATAAAAATGCATGCGATATCATAAATTCATCGCCACTTGTGTCAGTTTCAAAGATACGATGGCTGCTTCCCGTCGCGGATTGACATACATAATGACGGCATTTCTTTACCTGCAGAATTCTAGAACGTGCAAAGCAACATGCGTACTATTACGTGACCTACAGAGATCAAGGCTGAAATCGAGGTGTAAGAAGGACAAAAGCGTGTCGTCAGTTTCTTGTAATTTATACTAAACAGGCAGGCACTTAGTATACTAGGTAAAATTTAGATATAAAAGCCGACATCACCGGCGCGGCTCCACTGTCGCCACGCGCAACTACGATCTGAGCGAGCAGACGTTTTCCTAATCTTGCGCTGGCTTTGTGTACGAATGGAGCGTTTGAGGATAGCAACGCGCGTAGTAACCAGAATCGCGATTACCCATATTTGGGCACCGGGCCGGGCCGTGATTCTTTAATAAATATGCACAGATCTGAGGGCGCTTTCTCCCATAGCTTTCCACATGCACGTGAATGTAGGTATATGATAATGTCTGTTATTAACACGATCCCTTTTATTCGAGCTCTGGACAAAATGTATCATTGTATATAAAATGTATACAGTCAATCATTGTGTTGATCATTAATCAAATACGACAAAGGCCTTAATTACGAAAAAGGCGGCAAGAATTTTTGGCAAATCATGATAATATGTCCTATATTGCTTGACTTTAGCAAATAATTAGTATAAAACAGTACACACCAAACTGCAAAATCAAAGGAAATATATTGTAGCCCTTAATTTTGAATGTTATTGTTAGCTACCTATTGAAGTTAGATGGATATTTTGTGTTTGGGTGCATGCCTTAACCAGACGTACTCATAAAGTGAATTTAACTTGACATACCCTTTAGATGAGACGTTGCGTTATCGCCGTTAGCCGTTTCCGGGGAAGTTGCTGACTCTGTCGACTTCGAAATCAGAGTCACCTGTTTTGATGTATCGCCATTTCCAGTTGACCTTTCACTGTAGATGGTTGCATAATAGAAATGATAGCTGGGGAAAAATATCTGAAATAATTTTACCTTGTGATGATTCAGGAAGGTGAGATTTCATTTTGTGAATAAATACAACTCACTGAGCATTGATATCGGACGAACTAAATGTGCTCGAAAAGACGATATAGTTTGAACTTTGATTCTTAGATTAAAGTGATAAATGAAAATTGCATCTGTAAAATGCGTCTGAGAACGTAACTGGTTGGAAAGGAATAACTAGTAAACTCCTGTATTTCTGACGTTTGAAAAATAGAGATTAATAAATGAAACACTAACTTTATCATCACCGTTCACAAGATCTTTTTGACTTAAAAATTGGAATTTGTCCAAATGAACGATGTCAAGAGGTGAAAATTGGATGATGACAGCTTAAATGACCAGGCTTATACAAATGTCAATAGCAAAATCGAACCCTACAGAGAGTAAAATAATAAAAGAAACTTAAAACAATTCTACGGCTGTCTTGGCCCTACCTGAACCACTACTCCCACAAACAAATTAGGTAGTCACAATGTTCAATTGCACTTACCTTCATACTGTAATGCAAAGCCAAGATCATTGCCTACATCGTCGGTGATCATCTCAATACGAAGAGTATTTGATGAACTGTACACTGGCTGTGGTAGTGAATAACCAGTAAAAGTACTGATAGTAGAGTTATGGTCTTCTATCCCATCCTTCACAATCACCATGTCATTGTCTTGTAATCTCAGCATAAGAGTGGTTAGCTTTACTATGTGTCCAGGATCCACTGTTATTGTCCAAGTACACGATTGTTCGTTGGTATAGTTACCGGGGAAATTTGGTGAATATATGTATCCACTGGAATCAGTGTAGTCACCGCCACAGGCACCGAAAGACGCTAGGAAAGACAAACAGTCTGATCATGATCTTTTCACAAAAGCCGCTGTATCAAAAGTATTCGCTTAAATGAGTATACTTGCAAAAATGGTTTACAGCCTATCATGTTTGATCAAATGGTATGGTACCAATTTGTTGATCTAGAGATATTTTTTTTTTTAATTTGAAAGAATAGTTTCGCTTTTTGCTTTATTTTGTTGAGTGGTTGATGAAACCGATATACATTCGGAACACGGGCAAGTCGTTAAAAAGGAGAATAATTTTGGGCGATGAACAAATTTTAAGTGACTTTTCCATCTAAACAAATACACACATGAAACTACATCAACACTGAATATCTACTTCAAAGAACATTTAGTCTTTTTCCTTGACTCTTGAAAGAGCCATGAACGTATGAAGGTAACGTTATGTAAAGGTCTGACAATTAGGGTAGCTACGTTTCGTAAAATGAAATTCATTGCGGTAAGAACGTCAAATAACTCGTTGTTATTTGATATTTTGTCTTTCTTGTATTTTCTGCGTCATGACTTTTTCATACTGCTACCACTACACTAAAGCGTAAATGCACAACAAAGCATGTTATGGATCGCTACGTATATACTCTCTAGTCACCGTAACATAAAGATGGAAGAATGTAATTCCTGATATGTATAGTTGTTTGCAATACTTTTATAAACTTAGCCTACTGTCATAAACATCAAATTGCCAATCTGCTCCGCAGCCTTGTATGTATGGCGACGTTCCATGATCACCAGGACACTGCTGTGTGTTGTATTGCACAGCCTGTGTGTCAGGCAGTATTGGTAATCCTGGAATAGCCTCTCCATAACGCCAGTAATCAACAGAGTCATCACCACAGTGACATTCGTCTTCACTTGCCAGAACCGCAATTGTCTTTTCTAGATCCCGACATGCTCCGATGCATCTTTGTATTGTGACGTCATTCTTAGGTATTGACGATGGCATCGTCGTTGGAAATAGCCTTATCCTTAGCTCTCCTTATATCGACCATAAAAGCCCGGATCTGAAAGGAAATGATGATAACTTGTTAAAAAAGCCAACATTTATCAAACTAAGGAGAGCAAAACTGTATCCATGAGATGTTTCAGTAATTCTTCTACATTAAAACCAGCATGATTAGCTTTGTTCATAGAATGGGTACTTTCCGAATATAAATAGGAGCAATGTAATGGTAACTTAAAATATGCAAAAGACTGATGAGGTGACAGCCCTGAAACATACTCCCGAAAAAAACTCAACTTCAACCATGTTGTTTTGATCAAAAATATCCTATGCACGCTTTGAATTATACAAGTTTTACCTTTATGAAGAGATAATAACCCGAGAGCGATTATTCAATTTTTTGACATTGGCGGCTGGCAAGCTTGGCGAGAAACTACTGTTGCCTATTTGAAAGCTGTCACTCGAGTGCATGTCAAATAATGAACTTGTCAGGCTTCTTTTTATTTAAGCATTCGAATTTGGTTTGCTATAAGTGGTATACGATGTAAAATAGTCTTTTTTCATAAAAGTCTACTCTTTCTGCCTTGTGAAAAAGCAGACGGAAGTTAAACGGTATATCTAAAGAAAAAAAACTTACATCGTATCGAAGCTCTAGCTTTCGAAAGTTAACACAGTGTTAAAGGGAGGTAACACAAATAATGTTCTATAATGTTTTGTTTCATAATTTCCCTTTTTTAACGTCTGTGTCCAGCGACTCAAATAAGCTAAACTTGTACTGCTATTTTCTGTCACCTCTTTGCGCTTGGGTACGATATTTGCGACTTTGCGATTCAACGAACCAGGCTTCAATTGCCCACAGCGCGAGACAATATCTGTGCTCTACCGATTCACCTCTAACAGGTAGAATAGTGGAAATCTGGATGCTGGATTAACTATGGTGGCAATCTGTTGTCACCTATGTATCATCGGCGATGCGACAATTCAAACATTAAACCTGACGTAACGTTGGCCTCGGAGAACCAAATAATCTAAGAATCGGGAATTGAGTCCTCTGCCTTTAGGTACACTCATGGTATATGCATAACTGCGTTTAGGGGGCATAGAGTAGAATCTATTTCAATTATCATGCGCAAATTTGCACTTAATATATTCCATGTCCACGCCTGGTTCGTGTACACCGTATATAATCATAGTACCCATGGTCAATCACCATGACCGCTCGGATTTTGTATTGCAATCTTTGTTGTTCAAACAAACGCCAGTCAGCAATATAAGCTAACAATAACCCATTTCAGTAATTTATTGTATTTGGAGGATGCTTAAATTTAAACTGCATGTCGTTGTTGCTGTTGTCGGTGCACTCTGAACTTTTGGGGGAGGTCGGTTTAATGTCGGGCGCAATGGGTTTTGTTCGCCAATCACATGTTTCAGTTATCTAGGCACCCCTAGGTAATAATATATATACTTATCAATTAGACGTGGGATATGAGCGATCTAAAGCTTATTGCTTCAAATGCAATGATGTGATCAAAGTGGGTTAATCCTTTAGGAATCCCTTATCTTAAGTTGAATATCCAGATATGTCACCCGTTTGGTCGACATGGACACGATACAGTCTTAAACCTAGTAAAATGTACATGTAGACCCTTGAGGTCCTTAAGCAAACATATGAATGCATAATCTATAAACACTGTCAGATAATAATTTCATCGCTAATGAAACTATCGCTGAAGCTTGTGGATGCTGTGTATACTCACAGTAACACGTGATTCCAACATGGTAAGGCCAAAGTAATTAAATTCTTTGTTTTGCGTCCCCACCCGCGTAGGTTTTTACGGTTTTCATGAAAAACACACACAATGTATTTGAATAGGAAATTTTAGGACATGACCGCTTAGCTTTTCTGAACTAAAATTTTGTTACAATTTTTATTTGCTGCAATCAAATTACAGTTTGTTAATTTTCTTGTGTGTGTTTTTCAGCCGCTTAGACGCGTACCTTTTCCCATTCAGAGTGGACGCAAAACAAAGAATTTAATTACTTTGGCCTAATTGTCATTACACTGACAATCATGTCCGTTGTTGTCCCAATCTATGGTACAGTCTTCTAACGATTCTGACATGATAGGACATGTGACGTCACAAACAGAAGACTGCAGATCACTTCTACCAAATTCACTGTTGGACCATTCCCACATTACAGTGACATAACCTGGGACATAGGGACAGGAATTGTCAATGTGTAGGTAAGGTACCAAAATAAGGTGATAATGATAAAACAATTCTAACAGACACCCCATATATCTTTTGAAGTTTTTCCACAACTTCATAATTTTGGAGTTGCAACTCAAAGTCAAATACAGCAGCCGCAAATATAGGCCTACCCGTCAATGCCTGAATAAATCCCCATCAATAAATGAATAAATCCCTCTTCACAAAGAATTGAAATAGCAACGTTTCCAAAACAATATGGCTAAATAACGTGAGTCCAAATCCAAAATCCAAAATATTTCGCCTAAGGTCGGAAGGCAACTTTTAATTTTGGATAGTAAAATGTAAAAAGATACAGCTAACGGGGATTTTAGAGACAAGATTATAGTGATAAAATCGATAGTTCCTGCAATAGCCAAAAGTACATACAAACGTTTTACGATGAATAATGACAATGGTAGACAAAATGTAATTTTATTTTAGTTGTTGTGCAAAAGCCGTTGACGGGCATTATATTAGCATGCCCTGTCCGTGGCATTTTAATTGGTCGAGCTGAACCATGTTACAGACCACAAATACGCAATAATGGTTTGTTTATGTGGCCGTGAATACGAATAATATCGTAAACATCGTAACATTTCAGCTGAAACGTAAATCTTAATTTGTACAAAAATCGTAATCAATTACAAACTAGAATGGAACAATTGTGGGCCAAGTTTAGACATTTTCTTGAAAAAATCTCCGAATTTGCAAATTTTTTACAGCGCGCACTACTCACTGACAAGTTCTTGGGGGCCGTTGTCGTTCGCGTGGGAAATTTTCGTAAATTTTGACGGTTTTGGGGTTCTTTGATAATATAGTGGAAATAACAAGCGTTTATTTATGGGCGCGGGCTCGAGGGAAGCCAAAATTCATTCATTTATTTATTTATTTATTTATTTATTTATTTATTTATTTATTTATTTATTTATTTATTTATTTATTTATGTATTCATTTATTTATTCATTTATTTAGCAGAATATAAGAGTATAATATACCTCGTTGTTTACACACAGCCCTTGCTACTGTCAGATTCCATCCTGCAGCAGTTCCACACATATATCTCCATGAGTTCTCTCCATCTCGTCTGACTTCAACTCTTCCTTCGAATGGTGTCCGACCACCACTGAGTCGCACCTCAACTGATAAGAAAGTAAAAGTATTAGTGAGTTTTCATCTCAGAAAAGTACGTCTGATGTTATATTTACGACGTGTAAAGACTTGATTGACTCTAAATCAAACAGTTGAACCCAGATGATTATAGCAAACCCAATAGAACATTTTAAGGTTCTAATAAGCAGTAAATATAGTGCGTTTCTCGTTCAAAATGCTATAGATACCATACAAGTGATGGAAATAAATTACGCACTTCATTAATTTAAGTTTGCTGTTTTTAATACTGCAAATTTCAACGATTCCGGTGACGTTGTGACAAGAAACAGGCTTTAAACATACAGAAGCAAATTTGAAACAGGGATATAAAGGCAAAATACACATGCATGTGCGATTCAGAATTTATAAGGGCAAACAGCGACAATAAAGGAGTTGACTACAACGCAGCTTGATGGTTGATGCCACCTTCACATGTTTATAAATATTGTAGACAAAATGTTTTATTCTCTACCCGTTTCAGTGACAAATAATAATATATATTGTCAGGTTTCTTTCGATTTTCATCTCTTAGTTTTACGACATCAAGCTCAGAGTAATATCAACTTCAGAGAATTCCTAACAAAATGAGCAATTACAATACTACTTTTGTATGTAACTTCTCTTCGTATTTTTGTTCCTGTAATTTGCATTATACTGCCGAGTGTCTGATAAAGCCGGATGTCGATTTTTACTGACAATCGTCTTTTTCTTAGTTTGATGTACACCATTATACCATTATTATAATGACACTAATGTAGCAATGGTAATTCCAAACCTCTGAAGCTCATAATTATGAAGCTCGACTACTAGTGTATGCATGCGTGAAATCCATCCAAAACTGAACAGCATTATAGTATTCATGTTTGCGATACGCCTTACTGTTCAAAAAATATGTTCTTTCCATTTTTTTCCAGATTGCACATCTTTGCCTGTGCCATTTATGCAAAAATCTAAATAAATCTGCACACGTTCTTTTCTACGGTTTGCTGCGAGCAGGCTTTCGTAACAGCTGTACGGTTACAGTGGCATGGGGTTTCTGATCATCTTCGAAGGTCCTGAATTATTTTTACGTGGCCCATAATTGTAATTTTACTAATTTCAGACGGATTTTATCGTTTTAATATTATCAGTTACAGATCATTTAAGTTCCATGGACACTAAACATATATTGGGTCTCTTAACATCGATCACTATTATATATTTCGTATAAACTATATTTGAAAAATCTCTAATGTCTGCCAAGTTTTGGAACGGCTCGCAAACAATGTTAGTTGTACTGACTTGTGTGCTTGTTACCGTTTTCGTCAAACAGGATACAACGCCGCCGCATTGGCGAGTAAAGTAGTCGAATAATAAAGTAGAGCGGGTCCAAAAAATTAACTTATTGTAACTTTATGGATGTTAAACGTGTTCCTTTCCTTACTTGCTTTACAAAACTTCATTCATCGTGGCATAAACGTTTGCCTATTACGTCGATCTTGCAACTGCCTGACATTATGTCAAACTAAAATATTGATAACCCTTCTCAACCATATATTCTAATGACGCAATAAAATTTACGGAAACCAAGTATTTAAACGTTATCACAGACTGGACATGGTCCGTTACTCTCAGCTTAAATCTGCATTAGCTGTAACGCTATATGTACTTTCGATTTTATTTTTTATTGTACAATGCAATTTCTCTTTCTACTCCAAAGCCATTCCAAAATGCTTAGAGTTCAACTTGTCGACTCAGCATGTATATAGATAATTTCTGCCGTTATTGTTAACAACTGCATTTTTGTCAGGACAGGATTTTATTTTCAACACTAGGAATGTATGTTAAACACACTGAGTTACGTTCGTAAGGCTGATACTTATCATTTGAACACAATCCAAATAGACGAAGAACAAAATGATCCCATTTTCCAGAACAAAATTATTATCAAAACTTAACTATATTCTTCCTCTAATGGAGTAATGTCTATAACCTACCCCTGTGTCTAGTACCAGATCCGTCTCTATGTCTAACTTTCCTCAGTTGTCGCCAGACCCCTTCCCCCATAGTATTTCTATGAAATCGACTATCAACCAATTTTTAGCACGGGTGACGTAGTCAGCAGGGCTATAGTTGTGGTGTCGAATTCCGTAGAGTAGGCTGTCTGTCTGTGTGGATGGATGGATGGATGTAGACATTTAGTGTCTGTAAACCGTTTAAACTGACAAACCGCTGAACATTTGGCATCGAAAGTTTGTGACAGTCTAACTTGGTACATGAAGATGGGGATTTGTTCAAATGAAGTTGATTGGAGGATTCCATCGAGAGTCATTGATTTTATTTTCCATATTTTTCTAGGGTTTTCAGATCACGTGACTTAGTGTTTGATTGGGGGGGGGGGGGGGTTGACCGTGAACAGTCTCCATGCATAGCTTCATATAGTACACGGTTGAGAATTGAATATATTTAATTCAGTGTAAATAAACATGAATTTACCAAATCGTTCTGTTCTTGTTATTTTTCGTTAAATTTAATATTGGTTATGAGGTTGTAAGACGAGAGCGAAAAGCATGTTTAGCCGCGATCGACAGCGCGGACGTATACATGATGATGCACATTATTGTTTCTGATGAAGGCCAAGGCGGTTTGGCACCTGACCAGTGTTCCCGCTAAGGCTTATTTGCGCCCTAAGTGTTCAGTGTCTCCAATTGCTCTCGCAGTGAAATTTCATGTTTTGCCACAGGGCCTCATAAGTGCCTATTTAAGTCAATATTACAGCGTTTTTCTTTCTTTTTCAATGTTCAAATAATCCAGCTGAAGAGCACAACACTTGTGTAGCTGTCTTTTGTGTAGCGTGTATTGGCATGTATAGTGCGTCCTCGTAAATGTGACCTTTAGTTCCGTGACCTCTAGGCCCGGCTCTAGCCATGCCTACTTCCTGCCCTGCCCTCGGGAAATATTAGTACAGTAAACACAGCGACGTCTGTACGCATGGCTAGTAGGCATGGCCAAGGATTGGCTAGAGGTCACGGAACTAAAGGTCGTATTTAAATATGATCACATTCCCCATCGAGGGCGCACTATACATGTCAATACAAGCTACACAAAAGACAGCAACACAAGTTTTGTGCTCTTCAGCTGCATGGTTTATTTGTAACATTGAAAAAGAAAGAAAAACGCTGTAATATTGACTTAAATAGCCACTTACGAGCCCCTGTGGTTTTGCGCAACTTTAGCTGGTTTAGTGTCAGTCATTTCGATTGGTATTATAGCCATGACGGAGTCAGCTTGGACTCTCTGTTGTGCGGCGCAACAGAGTAAACGCATTCACTGACGTTTTTTCAGACAGAATACCCAAACTAAACGCCATCAAACAATCGTACAAGTCAAACAAAAGATTCAATTTGTATCCTTTTTGTAACAAATAATTACGTGTGCAGAATTTCTCTACAGGGATTAATTGGAATCACACTGAAAACATTCATCATCCAGCGAGATACAGCAAAAAACAGGATGGTTGAACAGTCTCATATACGTTACGTTTACTTTTTATACGTGGCACACAAGTTTTGTAGATAACATTGTAGATAAAAAGAACTGACTCATTTGAGTGTCTGGATAGAACACACAAGGGAATAGCTAAATTAGTTATTGAGTTGATAGTAGAGACTCTGGCTAAACAAACCATAATACAACGTATACGTACTGGTGCCAATCTGTCTAGACACACAAGGATAAACAGTGGAGTGGAGTGTTACATTATTAGTATTTCACTCAAATGAGTCGGTTCTTTTTATCTACAATGTATCTACAAACTTGTGTGGGACGTACAAAAAAGTAAACGTAATGTATATGAGACTGTCCAACCATCCTGTTTTTTGCTGTATACATGTGTACTGCAGACCCGGACTGCAGACTGAGAAAAACCGCAACCGTCTTTCTAGGGTTACCTGGTTCGTTCTCAGGAAAAGGACCTATTTCCCTGGAAAAAACTACATGATCAAATAGCCAACTTTGCGATAAAAGCCGAGGCAATCACTAGGCGTAATTTCCATTAACTCGCGAAGGACAGCATATTGTTTATTGTCCCCAAACAAATGCCTGAATATCGGTCTTTTACATGGTGTCTTTAAGGGGTAGACCCACCTTCCTTGAGTGATTTTGGTCATTTTTTGTTTTATGGTAAATTTTGAATCTGTCTAACATGGCCTTTGAGTGGACGATAAGTTTGAAACCATAACATACTCGGAAATGAGTTAAATTTAAAAAAAAAATGAACATTGTAGTCAGTTCGCGTGCCGTGTTTTTCTTATGTCTTAACGGTTTCCAGATTAGTCAAGGCTATCTCAAGAGCGTAAGTAGATTACGTTAATTCCATCCGGAGGAGTGCGCATGCGTCAGTCTTCTTCCAAGCTGTCGGCAGGAAGTACCGTACTAGTATGTCGTGGCTACTAAACATGCTGAAGGTAGCCGGCCGTCGATTGCAAAAGCATGGTCCACAAAAGCGAAATATCAAGCATATGGCCGGGAATGAGAGAACAGTTAAAATTGTCAGCGTTACAGTCTATGGGGTGAGAACACCGCCAAAATTATCTTGAAAAACTTATTTAAACTTATCTCATTATTATTATTCCATTGTTTGGTGATTTAATGATAATTATATCAGTATTTGGCCATTATTTGGCAATTATTGATCATTATATGGATATTATTTTGACATGATTATGAACTTATTTGGTAATTCGGTTGTTTTGACATTATTCAGCATTGATGTCTTGATTTGGAACTTATTTCATCTTATTATGCCATTATTTGGTGATTTGGTCATTTTTATGTCATTATTTGGTCTTTCTTATGCAATTATTTGGTCATGATTACGACATTGTCTTGACATTCTCTTGATATTGTCTTGACATTATTATGTTAATTCGGTTCTTTTGCCATTATTCGGCATTGATGTCTTGATGTAGAACTTATCTTATCATTATTATTCCATTATTTGGTGATTTGGTCATTTTTATGTCATTATTTGGTCTTTCTTATGCAATTATTTGGTCATGATTACGACATTGTCTTGACATTCTCTTGATATTGTCTTGACATTATTATGTTAATTCGGTTCTTTTGCCATTATTCGGCATTGATGTCTTGATTTAGAACTTATCTTATCATTATTATTCCATTATTTGGTGATTTGGTCATTTTTATGTTATTATTTGGTCTTTCTTATGCAATTATTTGGTCATGATTACGACATTGTCTTGACATTCTCTTGATATTGTCTTGACATTATTATGTTAATTCGGTTCTTTTGCCATTATTCGGCATTGATGTCTTGATTTAGAACTTATCTTATCATTATTATTCCATTATTTGGTGATTTGGTCATTTTTATGTTATTATTGGTCTTTCTTATGCGATTATTTGGTCATGATTACGACATTGTCTTGACATTCTCTTGGCTTTCAATTATCTGACCTCCTTTATTATCTGAACTCATTATTTGACCTGCATTTGAACCCTACCCAGAAATCATTGCACATTCACAATGGCGCAGATGATACGGTCTGTTCCCTCGCATAGAGATAGAAAAACGGGCTTTGCGAAAGTTTTAAAGCGCAGCTCAGCACATCGCGTATCTAGAATAGTTGGTCGTGCTCGAAAACTGAGATCGACCACAATTTTGGATTAAAAATCGATTATTTTCGGCGGCGGAACTGGGCTGTGTTGGGTAGCCTTTGGTGGCCTGTAGTATAGCTATTACACCTAGCCGAGCGTACAGGTCTGTGTACCGTGTGTTCTCGGCGTTATATGGTACAGGCCCACGGCACGTTTCGTAGATCGTCGTCGGATGGGAAGTGACTAAGACCGAGGTTCGGTCTTCGGCCTCACAGTGTCAGTCACTTCCCATCCGACGACGATCTACGAAACGTTCCGTGGGCCTGCTATGTTATATGGTGGAGGCCGTATAACACCGGAAACACACAAGACCTGTACGTACGCACGGCTAGGTTACACCCAGCCTGCCACACAGAGATCAGTATAGGTATCGATACCGTGGACGAAAACGACAATCGCCGCGCTGTCTTAAAAAAACCTGTCATGGTATCACTTAATTAAGTAAATCTTCACAAAGATGAAGGCAGCCGAGTGAAATCATGTGTAGATTGAATAAGATGAGTGATGAATGATACTATCAGGTCACTTCACCACACAAACAGAATAAACAACGATATTAATGTTGACGACCTATCCCTCTGACACCATATTGTTTTTTTGATCAGTGCACTGCATATATTTACTCCTTCCAAGGTTCGAATTCATCAGTTATCATCGACCAATTACCAGGTTGCCTGCTTTTGATTACAACTTCGAACTTGCAGTAGACAATGTTGACTTACAATATATTTTGCTTGCAGTAATTATCAAAATATAGTTGCACATTTTTATCTGAAACCAAGAAGTTTTCACATTTAATGTTACACATACTAGTCATACAACTAGGAAGTTATTAAAATCTTTCAATTTTTCTCTGACGTCCTACATTCGAAAGTAATTGACCTGTTGGAGGTTTCCTTCTCACCAGTTTATTTGGTGTGTATATTGCACATTGTATTCTTGGCTCATCTGTGTATAACTCTGAGTAAATCTTAACATTTCAAGCAAGGACCATCAAATTTTTACTGTTGATCTACAAAATTGAAAAGTGGCTGTTAAAACGGAATTCTGCCCATGGAAATTGAAAGTTCAAACTCTTTGCAAACACAATAGTATTTTGAGTGAATAAGTGGAAATAGGAATACCTCTTTTTGTTTGTCAGATAGGAGCAATACTGTGCCCTTGGTGGTATATTTTTAAATGACTTGCAGAAATTGATATTTATTACAGTTGTTATTATTGCTAACTGTTGTTTTGTCTGATTGAGGCACACACCTAGCTATCCTATGGATTCTCTTGAATATTATCACAGTACAGCTACATGAGCCACCAGGCCGCTGCTAGTTGAAACGCCTATTTATAGGGGTTTTAATGACTGCTAAGCTAGGCGAATTAGTATGTAGATATTGTGAGTTCAAGCCCCATAAAATGCATCAGCAAGACTGCATCAAAGTTGACCACTTTTACTGTACATGTTGTTCACAAATTTAGTTCTAAGGCCATCAAGAATATTTTTATGGGTCTTTTAGAGTAATTTAACATAAGGGCCTGGGGGGGGGTCAGAGGAATGTGAGGGTAGTCACTCAAAAAATTGAAAGCTACAAGGAGGTTGTTCAAAATTGGAGAGAAAGAAGGGGGTTGCTCAATTTTGGTACAAAATGAATGAAATACCTCTCAGATTGCACCATTTCATCAATTTCTCAAAATTCTTAATGCGACCCCCTGTCACTTCCTCTCCCCCTGGGGTGTTCTGACAGTTTTACTCAGTAAAAACAAATAGAAAACACCTAATATTACACCAGACTGCATCATTGAACTCATTAATTTCTCAAAATTTCCGACGTGGCAGAGGGGACACGCCTCTCACACTTTTCCCCTGTGGGGTGTTCTAACAGTTTTACACAAATTGATAACATCTCTCATATTGCACCAGACTGCATTATTGCACACATCAATCTCTCAAATTTCAACACGAGAGGGTAAAACTCCTCTGACACTGCCCCCAGCCTCCTGACTGTACTTTCAAATTCTGCCCTGTCAGATATCTAAGTGGAAACCTTGTCATGATACCCATCCAAATAAACAATACTGTATGGTAAACAATACTATATGGTTGGATAGTGGTTACAGTATGAGCTTTTGTATCTACGTTTTATTGTGACTTTGAATTTCCTTTTGAAATTTTGGTTCTAATAATGGCAAATTTAATAACAAATAAAAGTTTCCATTTAGTCACACATTTTTCCATTTAAATTAGAGTCTTTACTGTTCAGAGTATAACTTTGTGTTATTGGTACAATGAGATGTGAAAATTTAATTTACTGCATGAACTTGAAATGGGGTCCGTGAAGTTTGTTACTTATTCCTTTTTCCTTATTCCTTATTCGAACGTGAAGTTTGTTACTTATTCCTTTTTCCTTATTCCTTATTCGAACGTGAAGTTTGTTACTTATTCCTTTTTCCTTATTCCTTATTCGAACGTGAAGTTTGTTACTTATTCCTTTTTCCTTATTCCTTATTCGAAGTTTGTTACTTATTCCTTTTTCCTTATTCGTTATTCGTTACTTATTCCTTTTTCCTTATTCCTTATTCGAAGTTTGTTACTTATTCCTTTTTCCTTATTCCTTATTCGAAATCTAAAGTTTTTTACTTATTCCCTATTCGAAATCTGAAGTTTGTGACTTATTCCTTATTCACAACCTGAACTTTTTGACTTATTCCTTATTCACAACCTGAACTTTTTTACTTATTCCTTACTCGAAATCTGAAGTTTTTCACTTATTCAAATCTGAAGATTGTGACGTTCGTGAAGTGCATGCAAGCAGGTAGGTATTCGGTCGTCCATCTGTGCCAGAAGTGTTGATGTATAAATTTTGCAAGATATCTGGCGCGTTTTTTTATTGTTGTCCTGTACCGATCACAATCGTAGGTGCTGTCGTTTCATCCATGTCGATCAGTTCATAAGTATTGAAAACCGCTTGGGACCTTTGCCACTCACTGTGATATCACGTTAAAAATGCCCATACCATAGAATCAGTCGCCGACAGCGGCATCGGTTTCAATGCACACGCCGTTGTGGACCTTCGCTCATCATCGCCAGAATGAATGCAAGCGCATGCGCATATGAGTCCCGCTGGTGGTCACTCAGCCATGTTAATAACGAAGGTTAACTTGTAAGTTCATCTAGGCTGAAGCGAGTGCAGCCCAAAACTTTCTCCAAAATCCATCCACCAAACCATGTAGTTCCGTTGGGAATAAAATTCCTTTCGACGCCATTATTGTTCATGTATTCTGTTTCTTCTTGTGTTTTTAGAAGTTTATTGATTTCTTCAGAAGCGGAGAGATATGTTGACGCGTTATCCGATATTACTTGGATTGTAACTCGTGTTTCCCCGTAGTATTAGAATTGGAACTTTTGTCTCTTAGCTGACAGTAAAGCCATGTTGTAAGTTCAGGTTGTGAATAAGGAATAAGTCACAAGCTTCAGATTTCGAAAGGGAATAAGTAAAAAACTTAAGATTTCGCATAAGGAATAAGGAAAAAGGAATAAGTAACAACTTCGAATAAGGAAAAAGGAAAAAGGAATAAGTAACGAACTTCGAATAAGGAAAAAGGAAAAAGGAATAAGTAACGAATAAGGATTAAGGAAAAAGGAATAAGTAACAAACTTCGAAAAAGGAAAAAGGAAAAAGGAATAAGTAACGAATAAGGAATAAGGAGAAAGGAATAAGTAACAGACTTCAGATTTCGAAAACGGAATAAGGAAAAAGGAAAAAGTAACAGACTTTGAATAAGGAATAAGGAAAAACTTCAAATAAGGAAAAAGGAAAAAGGAATAAGTAACAGACTTCGAATAAGGAAAAAGAAAAAAGAATAAGTAACAGACTTCGAATAAGGAATAAGGAAAAACTTCGAATAAGAAAAAGAATAAGTAACAGACTTTGAATAAGGAATAAGGAAAAACTTCAAATAAGGAAAAAGGAAAAAGGAATAAGTAACAGACTTCGAATAAGGAATAAGGAAAAAATTCGAATAAGGAAAAAGGAAAAGTACAAAACTTCGAATAAGAAAAAGGAAAAGGAATAAGTAACAGACTTCGAATAAGGAATAAGGAAAAACTTCGAATAAGGAAAAAGAATAAGTAACAGACTTCGAATAAGGAAAACGGAAAAAATAATAATACAGACTTTGAATAAGGAATAAGAAAAATTCGAATAAGGAAAAAGGAAAAAGGAATAAGTAACAACTTCGAATAAGAAAAAGGAAAAGGAATAAGTAACAGACTTCGAATAAGGAATAAGGAAAAACTTCGAATGAGGAAAAAGGAATAAGGAAAAACTTCGAATAAGGAAAAAGGAAAAAGGAATAAGTAACAAACTTCGAATAAGGAAAAAGGAAAAAATAATAAGTAACAGACTTCGAATAAGGAATAAGGAAAAAACTTCGAATAAGGAAAAAGGAAAAAGGAATAAGTAACAGACTTCGAATAAGGAATAAGGAAAAACTTCGAATAAGGAAAAAGGAATAAGGAAAAACTTCGAATAAGGAAAAAGGAAAAAGGAATAAGTAACAAACTTCGAATAAGGAAAAAGGAAAAAGGAATAAGTAACGAATAAGGAAAAAGGAAAAAATAATAAGTAACAGACTTCGAATAAGGAATAAGGAAAAATTCGAATAAGGAAAAAGGAAAAAGGAATAAGTAACAAACTTCGAATAAGGAAAAGGAAAAGGAATAAGTAACAGACTTCGAATAAGGAATAAGGAAAAACTTCGAATGAGGAAAAAGGAATAAGGAAAAACTTCGAATAAGGAAAAAGGAAAAAGGAATAAGTAACGAATAAGGAAAAAGGAAAAAATAATAAGTAACAGACTTCGAATAAGGAATAAGGAAAAAACTTCGAATAAGGAAAAAGGAAAAAGGAATAAGTAACAGACTTCGAATAAGGAATAAGGAAAAACTTGGAATAAGGAAAAAGGAATAAGGAAAAACTTCGAATAAGGAAAAAGGAAAAAGGAATAAGTAACAGACTTCGAATAAGGAATAAGGAAAAACTTCGAATAAGGAAAAAGGAAAAAGGAATAAGTAACAAACTTCGAATAAGGAATAAGGAATAAGACACACACTTCAGATTTCGAATAGGGAATAAGTAAAAAAACTTCAGATTTCGAATAAAAAATAAGTCAAAAAGGTCAGGCTGTGAATAAGGAATAAGTCAAACACTTAAGATTTCGAATAAGGAATAAGTAAAACACTAGAGATTTCGATAGCTTTGAATAAGGAATAAGTAATAAGGAATAACTAACAAACTTCACATTTTGAATAAGGAATAAGTAAAAAGAATAAGTAACAAACTTCACGTTCGAATAAGGAATAAGGAAAAGGACTAAGTTACAAACTTCGAATAAGGAACACGTGTGTTACGGTGTGGTAACATAATTGAAGGAACGAAATACAAACCAACAATCAAATCTTCCGTATGGCTGCTTTTGAGCCCATAGACAATGCATGAGGCTCATCAAACTTTGAGACAGGGCAAAGCTCCGTAAATATATTATTGGAAATATACTTTTTATCATTTTTTGGCATGAGAAATATGTACTCTCGCATAACAGACCATAAAAATCATACTAATGCAAGTTTTAAAATTCTTGGCCGACAACCGAAAATTTGTCAGCATACCGGAAGCTGGCTGGCTAACCGGTTCATCGTGTCACCTCTCCCGTTGAACACGGCCACACGTACCCGTGGTCAGCGAGATGGAAACATTTATTTGTAGACCTTACTGTAATGCTTTAAATTTTATTTTCACCATACTCACACAATTCACAGAAAAATCCTTATAAGTATAGCTCGTTTTTTTCTAAAATCATAATAGCATTCAGTTTATATAAAGGTCTAAGTCGGATTGAGTGAACGGGCGAGCGGGCAGTTCGCTATGTCACTTAGGCCTACGTGCGGTGTGCATGATCGATGCAAGCACATAGCCGGTTGCCGTATCGTAAATTGTTCAAAAACGTAATTTACTACAACAAATTGAGCAAGCGTGTTGAGTTGTAAAGATGTTGTAAGCATTAGTTTTTGAAATTTTGATGTCAAATATTATGTTTCGTGATCATGGTACGGCATAGAATTTGCCCTCGCTGTCTGTTTTGGTAGCCATCTAATTTCAAAGATGGCGCCCGTGGGTGACACAAGGCTACAGCTTATATAGTCGCCGCGATCGTAACTTTCTTACAAATACCAATGATCTCAACCTGAAAAAAAGCTAGAATTCGAATTCACTTGTGTAATATTCATTAGTTTTTAATGTCTTTGCTTTCGATTCGCTTTTGTACATTCACGCTGCAACAAAGATTTTGCCGATGCCCTACGCTTAGTTCAAGGGGTTGTGCACTGCCCTCGTATTTCAAATATGGCCCGGTAAGGTAATGTTGGTAGTTGCCATGATCGTAAATAACTTTCAAATGCAGTTTTTTATCAGAATTTAAACAAGAGGGTAAGAAATTGCTTATTTTATTTTCATTAATCTTTGACATTTAGTCTTCGGTTTTGCTTCATACAGCAGCGGTCCCCCGTAGAATTAGCCGGACTCAAAAGAGCTTATGGTAGCCTACGCGATCGCTTATCCAATAACTGTTGACTTTAACAGCTACGTACTGTTGGAGCGATTGTAAATGCGTAAGAAGTATGGTTTGATATCACAATCCTAACAACATAATTCGAATTAATTAGTAACGAATAAGGAATAAGGAAAAAGGAATAGGTAACAAACTTCGAATATGGAAAAAGGAATAGGTAACAAACTTCGAATAAGGAATAAGGAAAAAGGAATAAGTAACAAACTTCACGTTCGAATAAGGAAAAAGGAATAACTAACAAACTTCGAATAAGGAATAAGGAATAAGGAATAAGTCACAAACGTCAGATTTCGAATAGGGAATAAGTAAAAAACTTGAGATTTCGAATGAGGAATAAGTCAAAAAGTTCAGGTTGTGAATAAGGAATGGGCCTAAGTCACACACTTCAGATTTCGAATAAGGAATAAGTCACAAACTTCAAATCCGTGGCACATTGCGTCCACGTCACTTTCGTTTTCAAGTCATGAAAACAATTGATAAAATTCGCAGCTTTTAACTTCATTCTTATTTGAGTTTTCGATAACTGATACCAAAAAGATCACATTTTTCGTTTTATATTGTTAGCAGTATAATGATTTTTAACAAAAATGGGACCTCATGATTCTGCTAGTGACTGCAAAATGCGTCCACCGGTTTTCTTTGTCTCTATGCAATATTTCATATACAGATTTAACGAAAAACATGCCTTTTTCATTTTTCGTTTTCTTGCTTTCGTGCACTGATGTCCGACATTACAACACTGTATACGTTGGTTTTAGGTTTTATCTGTTTACGATTTTACTTTCCTTCATGGCATATCAAACTTGTTGTTCAAATTGCCTTTTACATATATATAAGTTCCTTTATTACGCATACGCAGGTTTATAATGAGATTACCTTCCGCCTTAATTATAAACAGCCAATAGGAATCAACGGTTTGCTTCAAATCTGAAGTCTCGGTATTTATTTGGCAGAGACGTACGTTGTAGAGTAACAATGGATGAGATAGACCCTGGTTACATACGTGAGCTAGTGCAGATAAAAAATCTATCTCACCAGCAAATCAGTGCCATTCTACAGAGGGAATTTCCTAATCGAAGTGGTTTTTCGAAGAGATCTGTTAGACGGTTCTGTGAGAAAAATGATATACGCAAGATCGGCGATGAAGAATTGGACACAATTGTCACTGCTGGCATCAATGAAGTTGGACCAACTTATGGAAGGAAAATGATGTTAGGCTATTTGAGAAGTAAAGGCTATGGGATTGGAAGAAGGCGTATTATGCAGTCCTTGAAACGTAGTGATCCATACAACCATAACAGGCGGCGCCAAGACACAGTCAGAACGATCAATCCAGTGGCGTATTTTGCCCCATACTTCGGACACAAATTACATGTGGATCAGAACGAGAAACTTGTATTTTATGGCGCCACGATCGTGTTGTTCTCGGATGGATGTAGCCGTAAATTGTCGGATATGCATCGATGCCCGTAAAAAACAACTTGATAATTTACGAAGAATTCAGAAGGGTCGTTTTAAGTTACGGGATATGGGACATGGTGCGGGTAGACCATGGACGTGAATTCTTCCTTACTTTATTCATACAACAACATCCACAAATACAGCAACACAGGCGATACCAAGGCTGCCCCCCTTATGTTCAAACGCCATCAACGGAAAATTTGCCAGCCGAGAGGAAGTGGCCAGAAATAAACCAGCGAGTGAGCTATCCTATCAAGGCCGCTCTAAATGATATGCATCAGCGACTTGTATTCGATATGACCAATCCTATACACAGATTCTGCGTTTCGTATTTGACCTTGACTTTGGCTGATGTTGGAATAGTAAGATTTATCCGTGGCTGGAATGCCCACCCAATCGAAGGTAAGTGACTGCTTTTAAATCCTATTGGGCCTTCACAAGCAGAATTAACAAGGGTGGAGGGCCGCGGCATTTCTCATTCCCTATGCATTTTGGAGGGTCACTAGTTTTCGTGCAACTACACCCGTTCCGCCAATACACGGACGCTTCAGCAAAAATGGCTACTCGCGTAAAATTGGTGTCAGTAATCCGCTGACTTTTCTAATCTCAAACAACACTAGAAACATATCTACATTCAGAATATATCATCAAGTTCATATTTTCAAAATGTCAATGAGCGGGAGATGAAAATTGACGGACGCAAACGAAGCAAAACTTCGTCCAAAAGTCAAACACATCTCTGCAGCTTGTCTACGTTCCAACAGAACAACTTTTCTGGTCAAATTTAATATTTCTTTCAATTGAGAAAGGTATTTTCAAACGAAGATGGTAGTTGTGGTTCCTAAATTTCATTGGCCGTACGTAAAGTGTGTAGTCCGTGAATTGAAAAAAATGCAAAATGTTGTATCTTCGTCATTCGCCGCTTATTTGTTGATACAATTCTAAAATTATCGACACCGTTACAGAGAAGAATAATCGTCGAGTAATAATGATGAGTTTTTCAACAACTTTCCTTTCACGATTTCAAAAACCATCAAGAGATAGACTGACTATTATTGTAGCGACCGTAAAACGCGACACTGAAGGAAATCAAATACACGCATTTTAATTGTTATGCTCTCGTTTCCTCAACTTACGCGTTCAATTTCTGAAAATCATGTTACAAAGATGACAGTCAACATTTCCCACAATACAATGAAAACCTAAAATGTTTTTTTTTAAATTATTACATAAACAACTGTAAACTCAGCATTTCCGCTGTGTGTCCGAGAATTGGTACTGGCCGTTGAATGGCGGAGCGGGTGTTTGGCGGCCACAATTGTCCAAAATATGCCTTTGATCCGTAAAACCTACAAACATGGTCTTTAAAGGGGTGACATATCATTAAGATATGGAGTCTAGTTTTCGAACTTATCTCAGTATTTGGGTCTCAGCTGCTGATGCATGTGTTAATGTACTGATGACACAATTATAAAAAGTATCTTACTCGTGGATAAGAGGAATCAAAGCAAAGTGAGTGGCAGTGTTGGCATAGGAAAAAATCTCATATGCCTACAATACAACCATTTTCACAAACTTCTGCAAAGGAACTGTACTGGTATACCAGGAGAAATGAAAATATTGGTCCTGTGATTATATCAATAAATCTATTAATCACTCCGACGCTGTTTAATAGTTGGCTTTGTTATTCTATAAACACCAGTTTCGCTTGCTATCACTGAATGAGACTTTCTGAGTGGTTTAGTAGATCGCTGCGGTAGAACATGACTGTGTCTGGAACAAGTTCACATGAAGTGATGGCGACTGTTTGAAATACAAAAATACACTAAACCACACAGGATAAATGTCTATATCAGATATCAATCAGATCGAACGATTTAATAGCGCAAAGCCAGAACCAACTCTACACGGAAACATGTACGTCTCTTTCATCATTGAGATTTATTCCACAGATGTTGAAAGCAGAATACCAAATGATGTGGCAAGGCTCACAAAGAATACTGGTGCTATTCCAGAAGGACAACTACCCGACACCGAGACCGCGATGGAATGGTATCAAGCCGAAGGAGGTCAATTGCGAAGACCTAGACAGTTTGGATATGACCCATTGGCAGGGATTGTTCAGCTATGTGTAGAACGGGAGCAACGATTCAAACAGCACTGCTTAAGCTTTGAGGATATGTACAACAACGTGATAAATGGCAATACGCATCCATTCGAAGTCGCCATACGCACATTTATTGGAATCACAGAGTATTTGCAAAATTAAAGTCGATTGTGATTTCAGTAGTAAAAGGCTACATTCACAAACAGTATTTTCTGCCCAATAGAGCACATACACTAATGTTCAGAAAACACTCTACTCATAGGACTATACTTTTGGTTATGTAATTAACTTTATGTGCGAAATCAATCCGTTCATGCCGTGGTTAACAAAATTGATTTCGATATTGACTTTTACTGTTAACTTTGATGCACGAATCAGAGAATGCCGTAAAAAATAATATATTCAGTATAACTTGTCAATCTTATCAGCGTTAGGGTTCAAAGTAGTCGTGATACACACCTTTTCTGCCACCGATTACAAACTGCACCCCTTTTAAATGTGCTTAACATACAATATAATTTTTTGTTTGAAATGCTACACGCAAAAGTATATAGTTCCTAGATAGAAACTTCCAGAAACATGTCACCTCAGCAAAAATGTAGAGAATACATTTTCTACTCATAACATCTACAGTTGAATGATTTTCAAGTATGTTTGTCTTTATTGCTGTGTTCAAATAAATTTCTAATTGGCATACTTTTGGTTAGGCCTAGACTCTCCACAGTCGCTGTGCCTTGTTTTGTGGCGCGCCAAAGTTGGGCCTGCATTCGAAGGCTACGCTGTGCAGCTGTGAGCACGCGCTGCCAGACACAGCGACTGTCGGTTCTTGCAAGTACATGAATATTCATAAGGTTGTGACTTCGATAGAAACACCTATCTAACGGGGCGGAGAGAATATATACTAGTAGCTGGTAGACCTATATACGCGGTATGGTTTTATTTTCATTTTAATTTTTATTTGGCTATGGTACGTGTCGTTTTCGTTTCGATTAACAGATGTGTGGGGTTCTAAAAGTACCCGGATCAGGCAGAAATCCGACCGGTCGCTTGCAAGAACGTCCAGACCCTGGGATTCGCGTCGCGTCTCTGAAGGGCGCGCGCGTGTTTCCAACTGACTGACACTGGGAAGAACGCGAATCGCAGGGTCTCTGCCAGACTAGGTTAGGCCCTGTAGTTTTTTTTTCCAAACTTGCATTTTGAGAAGTTATAGCAATCATACCCGACCGTAATAAAAAAAAATTGTACGTCAAACACATAACAGACCAGAAGAAAGACAATGGACCACCGGTAAACATCCAAGAAGTAATGTCCGGTATTTCAAAAGGGTAAACACACTGCCCCATAAGTGGCACTCACCATATATATCAATCTGTAAGTCAAAATAGGAAGTGGTCACAGTCCACAGGTATTCGGACTCTCAAACTTTGAAAGTACTTGTTTGGTCTACCCCTTGCGGGAGTTCATTTTAAATCTCATTGAATAAATAAAGTTTTCACCGGCTTACTTTTGTGAAAATCGAAAATTCAATTGAAATCCATAGAGTTTGTGTGTTGGCGGCTATTTTTATTTTCAAAAATGAGTTAAAGTAGCGAGTAACCCAGGCTGCAGCATTTTTTTCAAACGTACATTACATATAAATGGAGGCCGCTATATTTTCAGAAAGCTGAGTATCTGAACTTTCTTATTTTATACAAGCTTTGTGTACCGGAAATAAAAATCAATTTTTCATAAAAAACCCGCCATTTTCGGTATTGTGTGGTACAAAAGAATTTAACTTTGTCAGGCGTTGTCCGATTTGCAAGGTTTTTATCTCAAAAGTAGAGCTTACGTAAAGACAAACGGTATTTTTGTTTTTCGCTATTTTCTCTCGTTGTCGATTAATAAACTTCTAAAATATCGTTTTTCAATTGTTTCGGCCCTTGTTGCTGACCAGGTTGGTTTGTCAACAAAACAAAATACCGTTTTAGAGTACGATATCTAGAGAACGGCCTGTGAAAATTTGAAACAATTCTACCGGCGAGTTTTTGAGTTATATTCTTTTGAAGTTTTTGAAATGCGCCCATTACAAAGTCGAGAAAAGGTCAAGTGAAAGGTCACGTTCAAAAACGAAGCCATAGGAAAACAATGTGTTTTGCAAAGTGCCGACATTTTCGTTCAGTAATGTTTCGAAATACTTTTTGAAGAAGAGGCTATTGCCATTATTGAGATAGGTATCGAAGCCGTCGAATTATGTGAAAAACGAAATTTTGCCAAAAATCGGCATCCTGGGTTACTCGCTACCTTAACATCGTTCTCTAGTACCACAATTTGCGCGGTGACCCCTAATTTTTATTCTTGATTCAGAAAGGAGGTGGTTTAAGGTTTCCTTGAGGAAAGTTTGGGCAAAAGTTTAAGTACTAAGTATTTTAATTTCGCGGTACATACTACCTTAAAGGGAGATAAGCTGTAACTTTAGGCAAATGTTTCGGAGTTTCCTTTTCTGTCACATGTGTCAACAGCAGTACCGTTTCATGTTCTATTCCCTACAGCTTGCTAGAATACTCAATATTCTATTTCGCAAAGTACTATGTTAGTGTAAATGACTTTTGTTATTCTTGACTAATGAATTCTAGTGCTGACTTGAATTCAATTTTCAATAATAACAAAATACTGACTGTACACCTGGGCTGCGACCGTACTGATAAGCTATCGCTAATGGACATTTCATCACATATCAGGGGAGTAGAAAAAAAGATTGCAATGGACACACAAAATAAAACTACTGAAAACTAGCAAAAGTTATAGCTTCTGGAGTATTCTAGCAAGCTGTGGGGAATAGAGCAAGAAAATCGTTGTTGACACACGTGACAGAAAAGGAAACTCCGAAAAATTGCCTGATGTCACAGCTAATGTCCCTTTAAACTCTAGTCTTTGTCTATGAACTGACCACTTCCTATTTTGAAAAATAGAGGTCACTGCGGTCGTTTCCATGAAAACTGGCTTTAAAAGAGATTCCCTTGAAATGAACAAAAATGGGAAAGTTCGCTGAAACTAGTCAACATCTGACAGACTAAAACAATTTATTACTTATATATATTTGTATGTTTATGTCTTATCAGCAGCTATCAGTTTCAATGGTGAGTTTATATATATATATATATATATATAATATATAATATATATTATATATATATATATATATATATATATATATATTATATATAATATATATATATATATATACAGACCTGAGGCAAGATGTACAGGCAATGGAAATCCATCAGATTTTTTGTGACATTAGAAACCATGCAATAAACAGAATGGTTTCAACAAATACCAATGGATTGGATGTATATTCAACAAAAATCACTCTGTTGTAAAATTCTCAAGGAACTCAGTTATAATGGCACCTGTCCAAAACGGTGTAATCCAACGCATCATTCAAACTTTTGTCTTTTCTTCAGAAGTCATGTACTTTTGACCAAAGTTGGTCAAATATATGTTGACAGAATACTGATCAGTTGGTGTCGCAGCACCATTTCTCATGATACCTTCAACTGTAGACTGAAAGATTCCGTCGCGAGCGGGCGCTCCGACGCACTGCGACCTACGACCCTTTACCACGGTGGTAAAGGGTCGTAGGTCGCAGTGCGCCGGAGCGCCCGCACGCGACGGAATCTTTCAGTCTACTTCAACTGAAAACTCAAATCGAAAAATACGTAGTTTTTCTGTTCATATTTGATTAAAACCAGTCACTTGATGTTTTCGAACGGATGTAGGTCACACAGATCGAATGGGTTCTTGAAAGTCGGAAACAATAAAGAGAAATCGAAATGCTATATATAAATGTTCAATCATAACCTATTTAGGGACGATTCAGAATTTACTTCCAGGGGGGTGGAGGATTTTCAGGGGGGCCACCCATTTTTCCCAAGAAAATTTAGGGGGGGCCAGACAAAAATACCACAATCTTTTAGGGGGGGCCAAGGAAAAAAAACATCAATTCAATATTTGCCCAGAATTTCTGATCTCTACAAAAGAGCACCGTAGACGCTACCTGGGTGACAGATAAACTCAACATGTTTAGTTAAACTCCTTTAGCTGCCAAATTTGGTAATATTCACAGTGGTTTGTTTTATGCATCTACTGCAGTATCTTGTTCTCCTCCCTGAAGCGTTATGAAATGTCCAGTATTTAGCGTGTCAATACAAACCATACAGTGAACAGTCAGGGTTGTTTTTGTTGAAAAGAGATCTCAGATCAAGTCCAGACTAGAATTCATTTATCAACAATAACAATGGTCATTTATGTTCACACTGGTATGTTGCTAAATACAGCATTGGGTGTTCTATGTAGTGATAGAATAACAAACAAATGCTGATACACAGAGATGAACATTGAACAAATGCTAAAAATTACAGCAAATGTCTTTTTAAGGTTGGGTTTACCTTGTAGCTTGTAAAGCAGTTGAAAGTTGCATGATAAAGAAGTGTTGCTTTATGCAAATGTATGCAAATCACCTGATTTCTTGGCTTCTTTTGCCTCCCAATTTCAAATTTCCAACGAATTTAACTCCACTCCGGCTGGGTCAAATTTTCTGAAATTTCACATTATGTTTTTTAAATGCTATATAACACAACAACTATCAATTGGTTTTGTTTGGCAATATAGCTCTTAGATTTTTTTAATAAGAGGCATTTTGAATAAGAGGCATTTTAATTTTGCTGATCATGATTTTAATCAATTATTAGAGTGTCAGTCTTTAAACCCCTACAATTTTAAAATGAAGATGGATAATGCCAAGTAAAATAGTTGTTTTTTTCTACATGAATACTATCCTTTCAAGTGAAATATTACATTTCAGAAAATACTGTCTAGTTTTCGACTTAAATTAATTTTTATCATTAATACAAAAATTGAGGTTTTTTACCCCAAATATACACCCACTTCATCCTTTGAGTAAACTACTGCTACTGCTACTCTTCTTTTCTGCTCCTTTTTTCTATGTTTCATTCTCATCAATTTTACCCTTTCTAAATTTTTTAAATGTTCTACATAACTTTTTACAGTGCTTACATCTACTATAAACTTTTTTGAAAATAAATTTATGGCCGTCTCATCTTCAAGGTGCTTTTCAACGAATAGGTTTTAATGTTGAAAATAAAAATATTATGTATTACTATCAAAAATATATGGTGAAAAATTTACAAAAGGGTTGATTTTCCAATAATCCTGTATGTGCATCCAGAAGATCATGTGGCACTGCACCAATGCTATGGTGTCGGATTGTTGAAATATTGTGTACACAAGAAATTTGCTGTAGTCCAAGAAGTGATCTCAGTGTGTATGAGGCTAGGAGAAATGTGGATAGGCTTACACATTGTGTATTGATGCTAATACTTTTGTGTCCCATTCATTCTGATATGTATAATCAAAGATTTCTCAGTGGCGGCTGGCAGAAAAGGCAAAAAAACAAATTAACATGTATTGTTTCGTGTCATCTGAAAACATGCGCATCATGACTATTTTAAAATTAAAGTTTGTTAAAAAAATTTGAAATATGAATGCTCTGTCAATTTTGAAAAATACTGCTGACAAAATGTGAATTTCGACTTACACAGGGTTATCTGCATTTTAATATGAACATTGGATTGTGAATGGAATGAGCAGAATAACATGTGAATTCATGTTTTGGATAAGGTGTTTTGTTCAAGAAATGTTCTAAAATATTCCTCAGCATTGTTGCTTTCAGTGGCAGCAACTTGGTTTTATGACAACCAAATTAGAAAAAAAGAGAAATTAAAAACAAGTTGGCTTTCATCAATTTTAATTCCTAATGTTTAAAACTTTCACCGTGAGTCTGCAAATATTCAACATCATCAAATGAAAATGTATGCTGAACGTGTGCATGTACATGTACATCTCACTTTCCAGAAATATCTGGATATCTGCAAATGAGATGTACCATTAAACTTCAAGATATATATCACTTGCCAATTATCTGCTGTTCACCATTTCTAACTGACATCTTTGCTTGTCTTTGTGTGCATCATATGTATCAGTGAGACATAACGAAAAAAGTATTCATATTTAGTAATTAACTTTTCTTCAGAAATTTACAACCAGATATGTTTATTGCTACCCTTTCCAAAAGTGTGCCACTTGCAGTCCCTGCAAATCATTCTTTTTATAGTCATATAACCCTGAAATGATTTGTTATATCATCGATTAAATGTCCACTACAGTTCCTGCAATTTGTTAGACTGGATATGTCTATAGTGTATAAGCATGCATGTATATATTAGGGGGGGGGCATGGAAAAAAAACAGGAAAGATGAGGGGGGCCATAGATTTTTTCTATAATTTACTAGGGGGGCCATGGAAAAAAATCACAGAGAAAATAGAAAATCCTCCACACTCCCCCTGGAAGTAATTCTGAATCGTCCTTAGCCGATCTAAAATTAGAGCGTTGTAAAATGACGAATTTGGCTCCCATCCGTGACATGGGATACCGCTGAAGTTTGGTGTAAATTTGGTCACAATAATGCTCAAAGTCCAAAAAAATCAGGCTTCTAGCTGTTTTGACGAGCATAATTAGTGAGGTCATAAGGTAACTTTGTGTAAATTACCGATCCATATCCAACAAAATAAACCAGACCTGTATGTTGTAGCCTGGCCCCCTGCCACACTTCTACCGCTGGCTGCGTGCTCACGTTTTGTTAGTCTGGTCCATGACCCATTTCTACCGTTGGCTGCGCACTTACAGCCAACGGTAGAAATAGGTCTGGGACCAGAATAATGGTGCAGGACTCCAGACTATAGACCTCTGGCTCTTTAGATTTGGTAATTGGGTTAAAAGGTCAGGGTGAATCCACGAAAGTTGGGTCTTAACTTAATCCCGTACTCTTCAATTTTCAACAAAAACTATACCTCTACAACATTTGACTGGATACCCATGTCCACAGCTGAACTAATGTGATACGTTGGGTCAAAGGTTACGAAATATAAAAAATAATGTTTGAAAAATCTAAACTGACACAGAAAGGGTCACCTACCTTGAAATTTGGATATAGGAGCAATGTGAATTTTGATTGGTCTGTTTTAAATCGAAGCCGACTGGCTGATCATGTGATCAAATACTTGCAGTGTTTAGATTGCATGTAGTGCAAGTGCACAGTACAATAAATTACCCACAATTCTCTTTGATTTGTATCCATGAAGGTTACTTTTCTAAAAACTTTTTCAGTTCTGCATGTAAGCACTAGTGTGCAGCATCAGAATAATTGATAAATAATATCTAGTAAAAGTACGTTTAGATATTTCAGTGAAAGTTTCAAAATTACCACTAAACAACCATAAAAGTCACATTCTGTAGGTACTACAAATGCCTTGCTTTTTGGGCAGCAAGTTATGACGAACTGAAGGGGTCATTCTCTGAGAAAACTTAGCATGCAAATTTCTTTTGTCACTTCCATTGCAAAAAATCAATATCCTTTTGTTTCATAAAACAGGTGCAACTAGTCTCCCTACTTCCCATCACATTATTCTGTATGGCTGAGGACACAATCTCTGGCAAATTTCACAAAAATGCTATCTCCTCTCTCAATTATGCATAATTTTCCAAATTATTTAAAATGAGAATTGAGAAGAATGGTGTGCATAAAAATACGTTTTCAAAATTTTGATAAATAGTCTGTGAATTTGTCTACACATGGGAGACATAGTAGACTTCACTCAGGTATCTCCGAGGATACAAATCGCAATGAATTATGGGAAATCTACAGTACTGTGAAGTGTTCAAATGACAAATGCTAAGCACATGGAAGAAATGATTAATTCAGTGACCCTTGGTCTTCTAACAGAGTCTACCACACGTAAGGTAACCCAAATTGTTTCCGATAACACTCCAAGTACAGTAAAAACCTTCATAATTCAACCAGAAAAAATTGAAATACTAGTAGTTCAATTATTTAAATTCAATTTTGCTGACAGTCAAATATAGTATTTTTAAATTGTAAAAATGCAAATCTTGCAGTGACTGACAAGATACTGGTGTCTGTTTATTCACTTTTGAGATTCAATTTTTTTTTGTGTTCTACTTTATTTGTATCTATCAGAGTTGAAAGTTATAATTGGGTAAGATACAAAATGTATCTAGGTACAAAGATGACAAAGTGGTCAAATTAGGAGACAAAAGCAGCGTTCAGTTCTTCATATGGTTAAAATAAAAGCGGAAATTAAATGTTTTCCAGAAAACGGGTTGATGAATTAAAAGGGGGTTGAATTAATAGGGTTTTAACGGTACATCATGAAATTTAGTTTAGGGGTGGACCATTTGATATCCTGGGGGGATTCTGTTAGATTTTTGAAAAAAAAAATTCCCAGCAAATGTCCATGAAAAAAAATCGGCCAGAGAAGGCCTGACAATAAAAGGCCTGAAGGGAGTGGGAAAATTAAGACCTGTTGATCAGGGTTAAAAAATCCGCTTCCTCATCAATCTTCGAGATCCCTCCCATATCAAATTGTCCCCCCTTAGTGTGGTGTATCAGCTGCAATTTCTGATTAAAGTGCAGACCAAAATTCATTGATCAACAACAAGGGGCTGACCATTTGGTATTCATTTGGTTAAAAGTAAACACAAAATTGTTCGTTTATTAGAAACTTTTATTGTTTACTAAAATCATGGTCTACATTGCTACAAGCTGGCAAACTATGTCTCTCCCCCACTCCCAAGGGGTGTACACCCCCATAGAAAGGAATACAGATATATGTTGCCAAGATGGGTCTATTTTTCTTGAAAATATCCCTAACCATAGTAACCATGGGTCAATGTTCCATCTGAAGAAAGCCAGAACACGGCTCAAATACACTTGAAATGCCAAAATGTTTCAGAAAAACAGTAGAAACAGCAGAAAAACGTACAATGACCCCCTCAAAAAAACAAACAAACACACACACAAAAAACAGGTTACTTTTGGACCTTAAACATCAGTCAATGTTTTGAACTCCGGCAGCAGACCCCTGTACGAAAATGTCTCTCTGGCACACTAGTCACTAATTATTACATCCTCATCAGTTGCCTGTTCTGGTGTATTTGGCAGCCCTAACTCAGGTGAAGAGTTTCCTTCCTCATTGTTTGATCGCTTTGACGCGGACTCGGCAATGTCTCTATCAGACGAACGTTTAAACTGTAGAGCATCTGCTAGGCTGTCCATGCCTCGTACTGGGCCCATTGCTTCATTGATGTCATGGCGACAGTGAGGGCAACTGGTGCATCGTATTACGCATACATAACAACCGGTAATCATATTACATCCATGGCATATGTAAACTGGGAAAGTTACCTCCATCAAGCACACGATACATTGAAGGCTATTCCTGATCTGTGCTAAGGTATCCTGTAAAGAATAAGATCAGTTTCATTAGGTGTACAACTTTTCTTGGCTGGCAAATAAAAATTCATCTTGGGCTTTTATTGGAATCTTGGGATCAACAAATGTACAAAAACCTTGCAGTCTCACATTATCAACATTACTGTGTAGTGATTGTTGCAGCAATCTAGTGAATATTGCATTTGCTAAAATCCTTATGTAAAATATGACATCAAAACAGGTCCGATAATTGCTATCATACAAGGTGTAATGAATCACCAGGTCCAAGAAACAAATAGAAAATGACAATTACACAATGTAAAACAGGACCATCTTGAACCAGTTTCAGTGGTGGTACCAGGTGTCTGGAATGGAAAAGCGTACCCTGCTGGCATGCTACACCCATCAAGATTGGCCAAAATTGACATATTAAGTGTAATTTGGCTAAACCACCAAATTACTGTTGTAAGTCAAGGCCATGAATACTGTCACTCTATGATCATTTGAGAAACAGACAGGTCATATTTCGAAACCACATCTCTGTATCTACCATGAGCGAACTAATCTACTTTCTGAGAATCCCTGTCTCACTAGCATAAAAAGTAGCTAAGCATAAACAATGAAAGGGGCAGTTCCCTATCAAGGATCCATTTTGAAAGCGGTCAAGGTTTTAAGTGGCAAACATGGGTAAAATACTTACACTAGAGCATTCATCTTCATCATTATATCTACTTGAGGTCCTTTTCCGTTTTACGCCGGATCTTAACTCCTCAAATTGTGATGCCTCTATTGCCTTTATCTTTCTAGGCGTTTTCCAAAACATAGGATCTAAAACAAACCAAAACAAAGAGCAGACCTATATTTACAAGTCAATCTGCAGAGAGACAATTGTTTTGACAAACATGCTAACTTCTACTTGTATACATTATCCACTTTCCTGTACGAACCAAACCGAAAGGAGACGCACATGACAAAATCAGCCTTAGTGACCTTTCCCTTTAACTGAGGGGAGAGAATAAAACCTGTTCAACAGGCTAAACTAACACAATAATTTAAGACCATTTGACATTGCCCCCTCCCTCCCCCACATACAAGCTCACACACAGAAATCCTTACATGTGCAAATCAGCACCATCATTGATTTTTATCTTGTGACTGGCAACAAAGACTGATTGGTCTCTATGTGGCTGAGATGGGCACACGTATTCGGTGTGCTGTGTGATAATTGTGACAGTGTGGTTGAGGGTGCTTGATGGGCAATTATACAGCTACTTTGAAAAAAAGAATTATCTGACAAATGCTGCCAAGAATCCATACATACTATATACAGTTTGAAGCTAATATTTGGCAACCCACCTGGACCCATTTTTGTGTCATTATTTACACAAGGAGTATGTGACAAAGTTCAAAAACCCTTTCAAAAACATATTTTTCCCTGCTTCCACATCAACACTCTAAGGTATCTGACTGAAATTTATGTGGTTGAAAGAAGTTGTATTTTGCTTGAAAAACATGCCTCTTTTGCAGGGCCTTAGTCAATTGTTATGACAGAATGTGTTTTTTTTCAATGATTTAGAATAAGTCTAAAATTCGACCGGAAATATCACAGGAATCTAGGCCAATTTTTGAAAGGGTATTTGAATTTCCTGTCAAGTGATCCTTGATTCCTTGTGTAAACAATGGATATGTCATAGACAGTTGCGTAGCTAAATATTTAAGCTTTCCAATTGGCATATGGTTGATAGGTGCTCCTATCAAATTATTAGTCAGATACCTTGTAGTTTGAAAGAGGCTGTTTTCTACCAACGATTCTTAAAGCTGTACCCTGCAATGTTGACTTACCTGCAGTAGATGGTCCATTGTAAATGGGAAAATTGTTGGTATCCAACAACTTCATTTCTATCCCTGTCTCCTCATAGATCTTGTTCTGTACGCCTTCCACTGTGCAGTCGTTATCCGTTAGTGTCAACACCAGCGGATAAATTTCCCGAGTTCTCTGTGAGTACTTTTGTGCCTCCTTGAGTTCAACTACCATGATAGATTTCCTATAGATCGGGTTTTTCTTTTGTACCTTGAAGCTGACGCCTGGTGGTGGTACATTTATTGGCCTTGGTTTGGGCCATGGAATAGGTGACGACGTACGAGCAGGATGAGGTGACGTCATTGACGACTGCGGCTGGCAAGTTGCATGTTGACTAAAACCATCCCGGACTGTGTTCCCAAAGAAACTTGGTCCTGTTGGATAAACATAAACGCTGCTTTATCAAAACAATAGAATCAATGTGACCTGGACAGGGTGGGGGCGGCGGGGGGGGGGGGTGTTTGGCAGTGAAGGGGTAAGATAATTTTAAAGCCAGCTTCACGTAGGAAATTTGACAATGCATGCGTATCAAATGAAATTCCTACATTCTGTACCCTTTCGCTTAGCTACCTATCGGACAAATCCTACATTTACTTAAAAGCCGAACGTTTTTGAGTGTTTTTAACGCATCTGACAGCTACAACTTGGCTGTGAGTGTGACGCCATTTAGATTTGTGGTCCTATGGTGTTTCGGTACCGATCGGAATCAGTTGCGTATATACGCAACACGTTATCAATATTCGTACATCGGCCTATACAGTCAAGTGAACAACTTTACGTATCGCGATCGCGCTCACATTCATTCACGTACGGAAGCTGCGGTCAACCATGGAGGTAGAAGAAAATTGCTAGTATGGAGTCGAGATTTTTATGCGTTAAATTACTCGTTGTCTGTACGTACGTACGTCTTCAGCGATTAAGAAATGACAAGCAAAAATTGAAAAGCAAGCCTAGTAAAACGTGATATTTTTTCGATCAAAAGAAACGTACACACATAATCAAGAATGCGACACCAAGTCTCTGGCAAAAAAAGTTTGAATTAAACAAATAAATTTGTACATGTGTTTCCAGTAAGCCGCCGACCCTATACTCTCCATTGTTAAATATTTTGGGGGCAAACTGTACAAAATTCAAGAGTTTTTTTTCCTATCCTGGGTTTCGCAAACAAAAAATAAAATTTAAAAAATCGCCGACCCGGAACCAACCTACCCTATTTTTCGAAGGCTTTAAATTTTACAGGAAATATACTATGTTTTTTTTGTCCATAAGCCTAAGCCTAAAATTTCATAATCCTGTGCCATTTTGAAAATGAAAATTAGCCGATTTTATTTCTTGAAAATGCACAATATGTCAAATTTTACACTACGTCGCTTACCGTTTTGAAATTGATACGACACTCCAGGCTGCATGTTTGAACTCTCGAGCCCGTCGCCGTAGACATTATATATCACGCCCGGTTGTAGTTCAGAAAACTTGCCGTTTTCGTCGGGGAAGTACAGCAGCACATTGGCTGCGTCTTCAAGGTAGACACTTTCCCTTTTCAGCCTATACACCCTGGCAACATTTGTTGCCGTGAGGCCTTCCTTTGGGAAAGATTTTTGGTCACCACCGTATTTGAGGATGTATCTTACCCCATCCATGACGATACGTCTTCAGCCGCGGCAGACTCTAGTGTGGATTGGACGAAAGTAGTCCTGGTAGACTCTTATCTGCATATTCAATTTCACCAGCAACAGTCACTCATTGGCCGACACTAACGTAACAATAGCTCATTTGCATGCGTATGCGTTCTCTTACCCTTTCCTGTCATTCGCACATGTTTAAGTACGTGTTCCGGATCCAATTCCCAGTGTATATGTTTTCCCATCGGCGAACATAGAATAAATTTTTGCAACAATCTAAAGAGTCAATTTACATAACAAAAGCACGGGCTTGGAAATCGGTTGCGCTCGGGAGTGTTCTCATGAGCTATACAAAATTAAATCGAGAATATTAAGAAAGTCTCTTCCGTAAAAGGGAGCGGAACAAATTGTGTCAATTTTATGGCCCAATTATCACCCAAAAAATTCTAACACAGCTGGACATATACAAAGATGCATTATTAAACATACTTAAAGGCAGTAAAAATACTGGTACACAAACGAAAATAAGACATTATGAAAGAACCATTCTCGTAAACCTGCGCATTTGCATTAGTGGGGAAATTATAAGTGAATAAAAATGTTTAACAGGCCTTGGGACGCTTCTCTGTTTAATCAAGCTATGGTAGAAAATGTGTGATTATTTGATACATTTTGTTCCGCGACTCTGAAGACTCAAGACTCATATTTTCTATTTTATTTGCATGTGCCATGGGAAAATTCTCGAGCGCACCCGATGTCGATGTCAATCGTGAATGCTTTGTGATGTAAGGGGCCGACCATTTGATATTCTGGGGGGTGGCTTGAAGATTTTGGGAAAAATATTTTCAGCAGATAAAGTGAAAAATTTTCCTGCCAAGGATGGCTTGAGAAACAAAAAAGATGGCAAACTAAGGCCAAAAAAATAGTTTGTTTCCCATCCTAAGTGTCTTCCCAAAAAATGGTGCGGTGACGCGACTTTTTTTTCTTTTTTTTTTTGCTGATATGAAAAGTAGTTGTAACTTTTGATATTTTGTCGGTATTTTGTTGTGTGTACAGACTAGTTTCGTGCTGTCTGACACAGTCGGTATTAAAACTATTCAACACATTCTGTATGTGTGTAAAACTTGTTTGATGACGCTTGCATTTTCAGTCCAGACTTAAATTCGCCTGACATCAACATCAATACAAAATATAAAATTTCTGTTGACAAGCTAGAAGCTGAGTGTTTTAACATGCTTTTGGGAGTAGTAAAAGCTATTGAAAAAAATATCAAAAGTGGCTGCTACTGACCCTTTCATCCTGAACTCACAATATTTAATTATGGCACAAGAAGTGTTTGCATGCAGCAAGATGCGTCCGGATGCGCTAATTTGCGGGTTGCGGGCATGAACAAATTATTTTCTTCAGTATATTTTTTCTTTGTTAATTAGAATTACTGCTTAAAATAGTATCAATGCGTTTGTTTATGGAATAAAAGCCGCGAACGTCTTGAATAATGCCGTCATTCGAGCACCGGCACCCCCCCCCCCCCCCGGCCCGACATTCGTGTCGTCTACATCTGGTAGAGCGCCGCCAACGCCAGACTAGTAAATTTCTTATGCACAGGTGAACTTGAGTTCAATTTTCAGTGCTCCAAACAGATCTACACAATATGAAAAGGGACTGTATATGTAGTATAAACAACTTGGGCCTTTCGAAATGTTCATTTAATCAGAATTGTGCACTCTCAATAGATGCATGCATATTGTTTGCTAAATATTTGGTGACTAATAAATAATGTTGGGCCTTTGCATGATTGTGATATAAACAAACAGATAGCTTTGACAAGTAAAGTGACGGACATTTAAAATCAAATGATTTTTTGGAGTCAGTAGTTGGGTCCCTTGTTTCCGCTTCACATTTGATGAATTATTTACTGTTTTACTGTGGTTAGTAACATCAACTACCATGTGTACAACTCCCTACTAACAGCAGATTAAAATGCCAAGTAATGAACTACTCAACACAGCATGCATACGTGTAAAGTGTATTATTATTGTTTACAACTGAAGTTTCGTCCAAACTTTATAATTGACAACAAAAGCAAGGCAGTTTGACGTGTACAGGCTGTATTTACACAATGAATACTAGGTGTTTCAACACTTCATTGTTATACAGGCATGAACCCCTAGATTTCCTAATTCCTCAAAAAGTCTTTAGGTGTGATTAAAATCTGGTTTTATCCTATAATCACTAATCTTTCATATGTATCCGCTTGAATAGTTAGCTATAACTTGAAAATATTCACAAAACGATGCTTTGTTAAGATCTAAACTTTAAACTATTGTTTCTATCATAATGCAAATTTGCCAGGCGGCACTATTCTCATTCCACTACTCAAATGGTAAACTAATGGAAGAAAAACAAATTAGATTCCCTTTGGTGCAGAACTTTTGAATTTTTGGGGCTCAATAAATTTTTCAAGTATGTCATGGTCACAACATTTACAACTGAATTTTAAATCCTGTTTTTTATGTAAAATTTTTACATATGTACATTTTTCCAGGCCCACTTCTGATCGAATGTAAGATACATGTGTTCTGCTGCAAGGCCGCAAATAAAACAAAATATTCCTTGAAAGAAGGAATGCCAAAAATAAAATGCCAGAATCATGTAAGGAAAACAAATAATATCCAGTGAGACTGGCAGGGGGAAAATATGGCCCCTCTCGAATCTTCACCCTCCCCCAATATCAAATGGTCCTCCCCTAAAAGGCAACTTGGACAACAAGTTTGACATGCCATAAAGGAAAGAAAATCGTAAAAAGATAAAACATAAAACCAACGCTAAATGTAGTATATAGTTTTGTAATGTTGGACATCAGTTGACAAAAACGTGAAAACGAAAAATGAAAAAGGGATATATAGTGTTTTAACGTCGAACATCAGTGCATGGAGACATGAAAACGGAAAAAAGAAAAACGGATGTTTTTCATTATATCTATGTATGATTTATTGCATAGTGACAAAGAAGACCATTGGACGCATTTTGTAGCCAAGTGCCAAATCATAAGGTTCCCTTTTTTGTTGATATCATTGTAGTGTTATCAAAAGAAAACAGAAAATGTGATCTTTTTGGTATCAAATATCGAAAACTCAAATAAGAATGAAGTTAAAAGCTGCGAATTTTATCAATTGTTTTCATGATTTGAAAACGAAAGTGACGTGGACGCAATGTGCCACGGATTCTTAAGATAAGGAAAAAGGAATAAGTAACTTCACGTTCGAATAAGGAATAAGGAAAAAGGAATAAGTAACAGACTTCGAATAAGGAATAAGGAAAAAGGAATAAGTAACAGACTTCGAATAAGGAATAAGGAATAAGGAAAAAGGAATAAGTAACAAACTTCACATTCGAATAAGGAATAAGGAAAAAGGAATAAGTAACAAACTTCACATTCGAATAAGGAATAAGGAAAAAGGAATAAGTAACAAACTTCACATTCGAATAAGGAATAAGGAAAAAGGAATAAGTAACAAACTTCACAGTTTGAATAAGGAATAAGGAAAAAGGAATAAGTAACAAACTTCCCAGACCTCTTGAAATGAATGGTTTTATATATTGATTTTAAGTGATTTCAGAAAAACTGACTTTCATCGTACACTTGCATAAGATCAAGTATGGTGACCCCATCTTTTTTCTCTAATATTTGATTGTTCTCATATGCCAGAATTCAAAAATCCATGGTAACTGTTAGTCCCCTAGTCTTCTATGTGTTGCGATTTTTTGAGACAGCGCGGCGATTGTCGTTTTCGTCCACGGTATCGATACCTTCTATACTGATCTCTGTGTGGCAGGCTGGGTGTAACCTAGCCGTGCGTACGTACAGGTCTTGTGTGTTTCCGGTGTTATACGGCCTCCACCATATAACATATAGCAGGCCCACGGAACGTTTCGTAGATCGTCGTCGGATGGGAAGTGACTGACACTGTGAGGCCGAAGACCGAACCTCGGTCTTAGTCACTTCCCATCCGACGACGATCTACGAAACGTGCCGTGGGCCTGTACCATATAACGCCGAGAACACACGCGTACACGGTACACAGACCTGTACGCTCGGCTAGGTGTAATAGCTATACTACTAGCCCTGCGTACGATGCTGTGTGTTCCGCTACAGTAATAGCCCCGCTCACCACAGCCCTGCAAAGTACGTAGAGTTGTTAGGGACGATTCAGAATTTACTTCCAGGGGGGTGGAGGATTTTCAGGGGGGGGGCCACCCATTTTTCCCAAGAAAATTTAGGGGGGGGCAGACAAAAATACCACAATCTTTTAGGGGGGCCAAGGAAAAAAATCATCAATTTAATATTTGCCCAGAATTTCTGATCTCTACAAAAGAGAACCATAGATGCTACCTGGGTGACAGATAAACTCAACGTGTTTAGTTAAACTCCTTTAGCTGCCAAATTCGGTAATATTCACAGTGGTTTGTTTTATGCATCTACTGCAGTATCTTGTTCTCCTCCCTGAAGCGTCATGAAATGTCCAGTATTTAGCATGTCAACACAAACCATACAGTAAACAGTCGGGGTTGTTTTTGTTGAAAAGAGATCTCGAATCAAGTCCAGGCTAGAATTCATTTATCAACAATAACAATGGTCATTTATGTTCACACTGGTATGTTGCTAAATACAGCATTGGGTGTTCTATGTAGTGATAGAATAACAAACAAATGCTGATACACAGAGATGAACATTGAACAAATGCTAAAAATTACAGCAAATATTCAGCATCATCAGTAAACAAATGCTAAAAATTACAGCAAATATTCAGCATCATCAGGTTGGGTTTACCTTGTAGCTTGTAAAGCAAAGTAAAGTTGCATGACAAGCGACCTAGCGGCCGATATAGCTCTGCTGTGTTTATGTAGAGAATAACTATTTTGACACATGTTGATGAAGAAGGTGGAAATTAAATCTTTGATAGCTCAATGCAGTGGCCAGAAAAAGTGGCTAACATAGCTGCAAAAATAAACAATTGAGATTTCATCATACTTTGCATATATCACATCGCATCATCCCTAAGAACATGTCAACCAAAGCTATCTGATGAGTAGTTTTTTGAGAATAAAATTTTCTGACCAAAAATGGCAACAATTGCCCCAAAAAATAAAAATTGCAGATTTCATCATAATTTCAAAGATCAAATTTAGTTCATCTATAGAAACCTGTATACCGAATTTCAAAGCTGCTGGACCAGAATTTTTTGAGAAACACATTTTTTTAACCAAAAATGGAAAATATTGACCCAAACATTCAAAATTGCTTATTTTATTATAATTTCAATAAATATCATTAAGGTGATCGGTAGAAACCTGTATACCAAGTTTCAAAGCTATCAGATGAGTACTTTTGGAAATACACATTTTTTGACCAAAAATGGCAAAAATTGCCCAAAAATACAAAATTACAGATTTCATCAGAAATTCAATATATATTACTTAGTTCATCTATAGAAACCTGTATACCAAATTTCAAAACTATCAGACCGGTACTTTTAGAGAAATACATTTTTTGACCAAAAATGGCAAAAATTGCCTTAAAAATGCAAATTTGCATATCTCTGCACAATTTGAACAAATCTTAAATAGATCTTCCCCAGGGACATATGTACCAAATATCAACGCTATCTGACAGGTACTTTTGAAAGAGAAGATTTTTAAAGATTTTTTTACCAAAAATGACAAAAATTGCCTTAAAAATACAAATATGCAAATTTCACCACGATTTGAACAAATTTGACTGAAGTCACCCTAAGTAAACTGCATATCAAATTTCAAAGCAATCGGACAAGCGGTTTCAGAGAAGAAGATTTTTTACCAAAAACACCAAAAAATACCCCAAAAATACAAATATGCAAATTTCACCCCGATTTGAACAAGTCACCCCAAGTGAGCTGCATATAAAATTTCAAAGCAATTGGACTTACGGTTTCAGAGAAGAAGGCAATTGTTGACGGACGACGGACGACGACGGACGACGACGGAAAATCAACCTATTTGATAAGCTCCACGTCGCTGACAGCTGAGCTAATAAAGAAGTGTTAATTTGTGCAAATGTATGCAAATCACCCGATTTCTTGGCTTCTTTTGCCTCCCAATTTCAAAATTTCCGAAGAATATAACTCCACTCCGACTGGGTCAAATTTTCTGAAATTTCACATTATGTTTTTTAAATGCTATATAACAAAACGACTATCAATTGGTTTTGTTTGGCAATAAAGCTCTTACATTTTTAAAAAGAGGCATTTTGAATAAGAGGCATTTTAATTTTGCTGATCATGATTTTAATCAATTATTAGAGTGTCAGTCTTTAAACCCCTACAATTTTAAATGAGGATGGATAATGCCAAATAAAATAGTGGTTTTTTTCTACATATACTCTTCTTTCAAGTGAAATATTACATTTCAGAAAATAGTATCAAGTTTTTGACTTAAATTAATTTTTATCATTAATACCAAAATTGAGGTTTTTTACCCCAAATATACACCCACTTCATCCTTTGAGTAACTACTGCTACCACACTAAACTTTAGAGTCTCTGCTTTTTGAAATTATATGGTATGAGGGGGGTTTCCTTGTCATCTTTGATGAGAAATATTGCTTTGAAAAAAACTGTGTTGGCAACATGCAGCTCCACCTTAATTCAAAACAAAACGACTTGCTACTCTGCCACTTCTTAAAGTAACATGGTCACGTTGGTTCTATGGGATTTCGTCAGTTCAGTGTCTGTGTCACTATTATATTCAGAACCAACACCATCATCATCACTCTCAATGACTCCATTGACAGAGATTTCCAATTCAGAGTCACTGCTATCTGACTCTGACTCATCTGTGACATAAGTTGTTACATCTTTCCCTGACAGTTTTCTTAAATTGAATGAAGGTTGTGCATGTATATGTGCGGTTATAATTTGAACTTTTTCAGCTTTCAATTTTTTTTGTTTTGGTAATTTATGTTTATCAAGGTATTTATCTAATTCTTTTACGTTTAAATTTTGAAGGTTCCCACTCAAGAGCAACTTTAACCAGTCATAGTCCTCGTATTTTTTATCCTCTCTTCTTTTCTGCTCCTTTTTCTATGTTTCATTCTCATCAATTTTACCCTTTCTAAATTTAAATGTTCTACATAACTTTTTACAGTACTTACATCTACTATAAACTTTTTTGAAAATAAATTTATGGCCGTCTCATCTTCAAGTTGCTTTTCAGCGATAGTTTTTTAATGTTGAAAATAAAAATAGTATGTATTACTGTCAAAAATATATGGTGAAAAATTTACAAAAGGGTTGATTTTCCAATAATCCTGTATGTGCATCCAGAAGATCATGTGGCTCTGCATCAATGCTATGGTGTCGGATTGTTGAAATATTGTGTACACAAGAAATTTGCTGTAGTTCAAGAAGTGATCTCAGTGTGTATGAGGCTAGGGGAAATGTGGATAGGCTTACACATTGTGTATTCATTCTGATATGTATAATCAAAGATTTCTCAGTGGCGGCTGGCAGAAAAGGCAAAAAAAACCAAATTAACATGTATTGTTTCATGTCATCTGAAAACATGCGCATCATGACTATTTTAAATTAAAGTTTGTTAAAAAAATTTGAAATATGAATGCTCTGTCAATTTTGAAAAATACTGCTGTGTGTTAGGAACGCAACAGGGAATGCACAGCGTACACTGCGTACGTACGCAGGGCTAGCGAGAGAGTTGCCGACATCGACGGTTATTTACGAAAAAAGAATAAAAGACTGGCATTTTTGGAAGCGATCGAGTAGCTGAGGTAGGCAGGGATACGACTTGGGCCCAAGAACGCTGAATTTCGGCAGTAATTTGGCTTTTTACGTCAAGTCCAAAATGGATTTGAAGTCACCAACTCTACGTACGGGTCTTTGCAAGGCTGTGGTGAGCGGGGCTATTAGCTGTAGCGGAACACACAGCATCGTACGCAGGGCTACTATACTACAGGCCACCAAAGGCTACCCAACACAGCCCAGTTCCGCCGCCGAAAATAATCGATTTTTAATCCAAAATTGTGGTCGATCTCAGTTTTCGAGCACGACCAACTATTCTAGATACGCGATGTGCTGAGCTGCGCTTTAAAACTTTCGCAAAGCCCGTTTTTCTATCTCTATGCGAGGGAACAGACCGTATCATCTGCGCCATTGTGAATGTGCAATGATTTCTGGGTAGGGTTCAAATGCAGGTCAAATAATGAGTTCAGATAATAAAGGAGGTCAGATAATTGAAAGCCAAGAGAATGTCAAGACAATGTCGTAATCATGACCAAATAATCGCATAAGAAAGACCAAATAATGACATAAAAATGACCAAATCACCAAATAATGGAATAATAACGATAAGATAAGTTCTAAATCAAGACATCAATGCCGAATAATGGCAAAAGAACCGAATTAACATAATAATGTCAAGACAATATCAAGAGAATGTCAAGACAATGTCGTAATCATGACCAAATAATCGCATAAGAAAGACCAAATAATGACATAAAAATGACCAAATCACCAAATAATGGAATAATAATGATAAGATAAGTTCTAAATCAAGACATCAATGCCGAATAATGGCAAAAGAACCGAATTAACATAATAATGTCAAGACAATATCAAGAGAATGTCAAGACAATGTCGTAATCATGACCAAATAATCGCATAAGAAAGACCAAATAATGACATAAAAATGACCAAATCACCAATAATGGAGTAATAATGATAAGATAAGTTCTAAATCAAGACATCAATGCCGAATAATGGCAAAGGAACCGAATTAACATAATAATATCAAGACAATATCAAGATAATACCAAGACAATGTCGTAATCATGACCAAATAATCGCATAAAAAAACCAAATAATGACATAAAAATGACCAAATTACCAAATAATGGAATAATAATGATAAGATAAGTTCTAAATCAAGACATCAATGCCGAATAATGGCAAAAGAACCGAATTAACATAATAATATCAAGACAATATCAAGATAATATCAAGACAATGTCGTAATCATGACCAAATAATCGCATAAGAAAAACCAAATAATGACATAAAAATGACCAAATCACCAAATAATGGAATAATAATGATAAGATAAGTTCTAAATCAAGACATCAATGCCGAATAATGGCAAAAGAACCGAATTAACATAATAATGTCAAGACAATATCAAGAGAATGTCAAGACAATGTCGTAATCATGACCAAATAATCGCATAAGAAAGACCAAATAATGACATAAAAATGACCAAATCACCAAATAATGGAATATAATGATAAGATAAGTTCTAAATCAAGACATCAATGCCGAATAATGGCAAAAGAACCGAATTAACATAATAATGTCAAGACAATATCAAGATAATATCAAGACAATGTCGTAATCATGACCAAATAATTGCATAAGAAAAACCAAATAATGACATAAAAATGACCAAATCACCAAATAATGGGAATAATAATGATGAAATAAGTTCCAAATCAAGACATCAATGCTGAATAATGTCAAAAACAACCGAATTACCAAATAAGTTCATAATCATGTCAAAATAATATCCATATAATGATCAAATAATTGCAAAATAATGGCCAAATACTGATATAATTATCATTAAATCACCAAACAATGGAATAATAATAATGAGATAAGTTTAAATAAAGTTTTCAAGATAATTTTGGCGGTGTTCTCACCCCATAACAGTCAGGCTTAAAACTCCAGTTTCCGATGCGTTGAAAAGGTGTAAACTGGAAATGGTCGCAAGCAAGGACTGTAACGCAGAACGCTTTATACTCATTCAACACTAAACTGAGATTCGAACAAAAACTTGTGATACATCTTGCGCACAACAGAGAGGCTGCTCATTGTAGTTTACGTTATTTTTACCTCGTTTTCCTATAACACTTATTTAATAAAACTCTTCCCGTATAAAACAAAGAACGGCCGAAAATCCAAATAGTTGGTCTTTGTCTTTACATGTTTGCTAAATAAAGTCCAGCATTCAAAATTAATCGCCGCCGAAAACCAAAACGTACATTTGTGTCCGCTAACAAATGACGTGGACTCAATGCAAAGTATTCTTGACCGCGGACATCCGGGAACTTGCGGTTTTTAACGTCATTTTTGCGTCACACTGCCGTGAGAACAAAATATTGAAGTGTGGATTTTTCAACCTTTACACCAGTATTCAAAGTTTCAACATTATGTCAATGATAAACACTAAGTTCTGTCCTTTGTCACATAATTTCTGCATTGTTCACTGTCCTGTATAGTCAAATCCCAATTCACCTCACTCGCGTGCGTGAGGTGAAAGTGACGTCACTCCGCGGTCAAGAATAGTCTGACATTCAAAACTGACCCCGCCCTAATCAAACTAGGCTACTCCGAAAATCCAAAAATTACGTCTGTTTCTGATAACAGTTTACATGTTTGTCTGCACCTAATGAAGTCCGACATTCAAATTGATCCCGCTCCGAACTAATTGCGACTGATGATAAAAATTCAGATGATTTTTTAACGTCTGCAAATGCCCAGTGAAGTCCGGCAACCAAAACTGTTCCCGCTTACGTTAAGGTTTACACGTAAAGCCTGCAATGAAGATTCCTGTACGTATGTCACCACAAGTTTCTATCTTTTTTTGTGAAAATGGTTGCGACGTCTTTTTTTTCGACAGTTGGGCGAGCAACATTCCTCTCAGTAGAAATTTAATAGAAATATGCCAATAGTTCGAAATTTTATAACGAGAAAATCGCGCCGGTGTCTGCTCTGCCCGGTTTGGAAACGTAAGCTTATTGTTTTGTAAATTCTATGCGGGCACAGAGGGAACATGATGCGGGTAACGCACGTACAGTTTTGCTATATTACATTAGAATGATGCCGTGATTTACAATGTAAACACAATGTTGATCTAGCATTTGTTTTTCAATCTGTACCGGAGCTAATCATAGAGCATAATTTGTCTCGATCAACTGAACTTTTATTGGCGGACTGCTCATGAAGTGAGTCGAAGTCCAGGGTCGAAATCAATCTCGATTGAAAAGTATGCGATATTTCATAGCACAAATTCATGTCAGTAGAGCTTTAAAATCATTGCGATTGAATTGTTATTAGGCAATTATAAACTTATGCGGTAAATTTAAAGAAACCAAAATTGAAAATGATGGAATAATTTCCATGAACTTGAAAAAATTAAACAACCATGAACATGCTTTTTTCGAATCAGCAACTATACTTTTTCCTGTGGATAATCTCAATCACGATGAAAAACAGCGTGCTGCTGGTTTGTCTATCGTCGTTATTAGAGCAGACAGTCGATACCGGAGAACGACGAATGCTCGTTTCCACATATCAGCCAACGCGATATTCAACTGTTTGACTGAAGTTCACGCATTTTATTACTTGTACAAAATTCGACCGTCGCGATTTTAGAATGACGCATTCAGTTTAATATCAACGTGGTCACAGATTCACATCTGTTTTAGGTACTCGCCTCCATGGTACTCGCGAAGCCAAAACAAGTCGCTTTTAGAATTGTTCAAGTTTCGTGTCAGAATCGATTTATTTCAGTTTTTCGCCAACTTTTTATCTTACTTTTAGGAAATCGTTTTAGATACCATATATTGTCAGGTGTTATATTTAGTTTAGCCTAACGATGGGTTCTAACCTGACACAACACAAAGTTAGCCCGGCACTGGTGTTTCTGAGGTCGGAAACCGCGTTCATGTAGCTGTCCGTTTTTAGCTCCATGCCATGTTTAAGGCGGACTGTGGTCGTACTTCAAGATGCAGTACGGAACGTAAAAGCTAACGTACGCAACACGGCGTCTGAATGAACTTCGTCTTTGTCGGTATGTACCACATTGTAAATTCAGGAAGCTGAAAACGCGGTGACGATTGCGCAACCAAAAGAGAGGAAAACACAATGTCATCGGACTTGGCATGCAAAATCACATAATTTTTACGAAGTATATAAGCAGCCAGCCATTTCTTCGCTTGATAATCAAATTTTAACTGGTACACTACAGTGCACAGTTAATACGCTAGTTTGTATTTAGCAAGAAGATTATCCCCAGATTTAGCTCGGAATGACAGTTGTGTAAATAAAGCCTAACGCTTACGCCGCGAACTGGCCATTTCAGTGTTCATTTTCTTCCAATTTTCACGTCATGTATCATTTCATTCATACTAAAATTCAGACAATTGTGTAAAAAGTCCTGTACTTCATTATGGGCTGGGAATTTCCACCGAAAATGTGAGCGAACCGGAATTTTAGCTGACTTTGTGCGACTCCAAGGGTGGCATACACATTTCTGCGATTTACTCCGTTCCGTTTAATGGCAATGTATCGCAACTTCTGGAGAGTGTAACTTGGCACCGCGTTGACGGATTAGCCTATCTTTGCACAGGTTGTAGTGAGTGACTGTTTCTACAAAACGGTGTCTCAGAATTCCGATAATGTTCCAAAAACAAAAGATATCGTGACAAACGTGGACAAAAGCCGTTAATTTATTCAGAATCCACCACTTCTCACTTTCAAGGCTAATTGTGCAAAAACAAAGCGGAGTATCAAAACTCCAGGACACGGTTTTTTACACACCTTACCCTACTATCGATTGCAGTAAACGACTTACCAATGGCCATCACCCTCTCGTACTTACACTTTTTAAGTGAAAAAACTCAAAAACACACATTTTTGAGCAAATCAAACACACGCAAACAGGTTTTGAAATATTCTTACAATTTTTATAATCTCAATTGTCGAGCTACCCAAACATATACTACATGTCGGGTTAAAGATTCATTTTCATTGTGAAAAATCAGGTTAAAGAAAAGTGTCTGTGAATGTGGGTCTCCCCCTTAAGTGAACGAAACATATTCAGCTGCGTTGAAGTCAGGCGAGTGAGTTAACGTGAAAATGTACTGTATTCCCATGTGATCTAAGAATTGTGCCAAAAGTTCACCTCCACGATTGTGATGAGTTGGGCAATAGTGTCAACAATGACGACGTCGCCAACCATGAGCGAAGGAGTACCATCGTTTGCATGACAAATGATTCAGCGTTACATTTGGTTGTTTTGGTTGTAGCGTACCGCTGTATTTCAACACAGCGAGTGCCGATAGCTGCATGTCCGTACAGGCTATTACAAACTCCCGGATAACTAAATCCTGATTCGTCAAAAAACAGAGAGTAAGAGATGGCATTCAATTATTTAGTCGATGGTGAAAAATACGATGGGTTTGAGAACAAAACAAAAAGTACGGTAAATCATGTACAGAAAGAGCTTGAACGGCGTGGTATCACGTTTCCTGCGCCCGAATCTACACAAACGCCCGGTCGAGGAGGTGGTGTTAGCTTCAGCGAAAGTGGGATAGCGTCAACCGAGCAATCTCCGCAGCACGCAGCTCAATTTAGATTGCTGCCTGCGTATTGCCAGTACTACACATGCACACCTTATCCGTATTATGCGATGCCACTAGCTCTGCATAGCAGAGCTAGAGCCAGTGTTACCGGCGTTATACGGCCTGTGGTGGGAGGCCGTATAACGCCGGTAACACACAGCCCTGCTATGCAGAGCTACGATGCCACCTTCATCACCGTACGTCTATTATCAACGTCCAGTTGAAATTCCGACAACAGCGAGCACACCGTCAGCGACTGTGACTGTAACCGACTCCTCCACCCCCTCCCGCTAAACACATCAGCGACTAGTATCCGTACCGATGAATGGTTCCAACCCATTCCCAAAGAACCTCCACCATCGTATCCACAAACACCTTGAATTGCAAGGAACACGACTGGTATTGCACGAACTTGTTGACATTTTCTTGCATGTTCTTGTTTTAAAATGTTAGTGTTTCCATAGACCTTATCCATGCTTAGTGTCAATTTTTCCCCCAAAACGGAAAGCCTTCGTTTCTGAGTTGGATAAAATCGTTGAAATATTGAAATTTAACTTTTTTCATTAGTTTTTGTTCTAGACATGGATATGTTTATCTAACATCCATGATGAAATCAACACGTTCAAAACAGTCCTGGTAACGCCAGCACGCCTTTTCAACAAAAAAGATTTCATGATATTTGCTACATTGTCTGTATGTTTTGTCTGTAATAAACGTCAGTGGCTACGTTTATTTTGTTGCGCGCACGAGAGAGAGTCCACGCTGACTCCGTTTTGGCCGTACTTTTGGCAATGCAGGGGTCGCACTAGATTCTCCATAGTTGCTGTGCGCGCCTTGTTTTTTGCGCGCCAAAGTTGGGCCTGCATTCGAAGGCTACGCCGCGCTGTGCAGCTGTGAGCACGTGCTGCCAGACACAGCGACTGTCGGTTCTTGCAAGTATATGAATATACATAAGCTAGTGACGTCAAAGAAACACCTATCCAACTGGGCGGAGAGAATATTATGCTAGTAGCCAGTAGACCTATATATGCGACATGTTTTTATTTTTCATTTTTCATTTTATTTTCCTATGCTACCTGTCATTTTTGTTTTGATTAACGGATGTGTGGAGTTCTATAAAGTACCCGGTTCAGGCAGAAATCCGACCTTTTGTTTGCAAGAACGTCCAGACCATGGGATTCGCGTCGCGTCTCTGAACACAGGCGCTCCTTAGCTGAGTAGTCTGCTTAGTAGAACGATTTTCGGCTCGATTTATCGATCCCGTAGTCGATATGCCCGCCACTGCAATCTAAATCACAGTCCCTCCACAAAAGGACCGTGCCTAAATGTACTCACTATTTAGATTGCAGTGGCGGGCATATCGACAACGGGATCGATAAATCGAGCCGAAAATCGATCCACTTAGCAGACTACCCAGCTAAGGAGCGCCTGTGTCTCTGAAGGGCGCGCGCGTGTTGCAACTGACTGACACTGGGCAAAAACGCGAATCGCAGGGTCTCTGCCAGTCTACTCAGGCTAGCTGTGGAAACGCAACTATCTGTTGGCGGGGTTGCGTGCGTCGTTATGTGGGTCAAAGGTCAACCCCGCCACGGATAGCTGCGGGCCAACTGCGAGCGAAAGTGGGTCTATTACGACGACACAACATGTATCGGAACTTTGAACGGCAAAATAAACCAAAGTGAGCGTAATTCAATAAAATGACCTATACCTGCCTGAACTCTGATTATTGCTCATTCCCTAACTCCTTTTGTGAACAAAATTTAAAATTTCTCGTTCGTTTACGTAATTTCGGCTGATTTTCCAAGGAGTACTCAATTTTCAAAGCTCCAGCAGCGAACGTTGACTTCTATTGATATGCTAATAGAGACGTCGCTCCTTCGGTCAGATCCTTATTAGCATATCAATAGAAGTCAAATAGAAGTCAAAGGAAATACGGCGAAATTTTCAACATGACGCGGGAGGTGAAATTGACTCTCAGTGTTGAAAATTTCGCCGTATTTCCTTGCTGCACATCTAAATATTAATGAAAGAGCAACAGGTCCTATTTCCCGTATATGCTGCCCTTACAATTATAATATTTTGGGAAGAATTTCACAAAGGAATTCCAAAAATACGTAAGCGATAAGAGACATATGCAAAATCAAGTAAAAACACAGTCAACAGCAAAACGATCTTCAACTCGTCATTTCATAAAAATAAGAGGGAAACTAAAAAAAATAAAACCATAGAGTTTTAGTTACCCTTCTTGATATGTGTCATACCAAATATTATAAAAAATAACAGCGAAATGAAAAAGTTAAACCAACGTTTTTTTTCAGATGTATTTTTCATTTTACGATGTGTCTACTCTGCTCGATTTCCCATAGAAAACAATTGCGTTTAATGTACTGAACAGACCGTACAACTATCGCTCGTTCAAATTTCTCAATTCTGAACCAATTATAGTGAAAAGTGGCACGGTGTTTCCTTGATATATATACAAAATTGCTGTCGTTTTAGTTTTTTGAATTTCTCGACGAAACTTGTTTTAGTTGCATTTTATTTTTCCGATCGCTGAATTTTTGCTCTTGCCCTGAATAAAATGGCGATCTTACAGCGTTTGCATATGCAGAATCAGGGTCTAATATTGACCCATTTTAATCGGTTAGCGTCTCTTAAATTATACAGACCAAATACAGACAGATTGTTGTTTATACCAAATTTTGGCGAATATTAATTATGAAAATCCCAGTAAACTGCAAGAATAACACAGAACAGAGGCGAACGGGCGTAGAGTCTCCACTGTAATCGTGCAGTGAACGTTATCGATCGATATCCTTTTGTCCGAAATTGATACATTGTTGTCTCGCTCACTCGCGTGTAGTCCCCCGTTCACAATGGCGCCAAACTACGCCGAGGTGCGCCAAAATGTGCCGAAACGTACGTAAAAGTATCACCAAAACTAAAAAAATTGTCGTCGATTTAATTTCAGTACAGGAAACCAACGGATACCTTCAATGTTGATATTTAAGTGTATAAGTCAATATATGGGTTATTGTGGAAATGTTTATGACGTGACCTCAACACACGAGCGCCCGGCACAAGCGGCGTCCAAACAAATTTTCGATCGATAATCTATTGAAAATAACTTGATACAATGTTCGTCGTTGTCAATAGCGACCGTCTGAGAGCGCTGTTCGATAGAAATTATGCTTCGCGGAATAACGTACACTGAGGCATACCTCGGAGACATATGTGAGAGAAAAACAATTGAATGCGACGCAGACTTGGAATGCGGAGACATATGTGAGAGAAAAACATTTGATTGCGACGCAGACTTTGAATGCGGAGACATATGTGAGAGAAAAACATTTGATTGCGACGCAGACTTTGAATGCGGAGACATATGTGAGAGAAAACATTTGATTGCGACGCAGACTTTGATTGCGGAGACATAAGCTTATGTGAGAGGGAAACATTTGATTGCGACGCAGACTTTGAATGCGGAGACATATGTGAGAGAAAAACAATTGAATGCGACGCAGACTTTGAATGCGGAGACATATGTGAGAGAAAAACATTTGATCTTTGATTGCGACGCAGACTTTGAATGCGGAGACATAAGCTTATGTGAGAGAAAAACATTTGATTGCGACGCAGACTTTGAATGCGGAGACATATGTGAGAGAAAAACAATTGAATGCGACGCAGACTTTGAATGCGGAGACATATGTGAGAGAAAAACAATTGAATGCGACGCAGACTTTGAATGCGGAGAACAGGTAGTTTTGGGCCACCGTAATACTTTGCCTTGGTTTTACCACGTAGACAAATGTATATGGCTTGTTGTCGTGTGTCGTGACTTTATTTTGAATTCCAGAAATTAGAGAAAACTTTTCGTGATTTCGTTACTGCAAGGGTCCGGATTGCCAAAAGAAAAACAAACTATAGTTTGTAGTTAATTTGGCTTTAACCTGTTTCAAACTTCGGTAATATATCGATCAAGATATGACAAGTAAGTTCAAGACTATTTATGCCACAATTGCTACATGTGGTGTATGGCAAAGTTCAATTAAAGGTACATTCCTTACTGGATCATCATTAACTCACATGTTCACACACCTAAGCTACTGTCGAAGCGATGTTTGTTTGTGTGTCTCTATCTGTCTTTGGGCGGTATATCTCAAGAACGGCTTATTGGATCAAATAAAATCATTTACTTCGATTAAGCTTGCAAATGGCAAGACATCATGAGCTTTTGGCTAGCATATTTTACGCTTGTTGGCATTATTAATGTTTGTAGAAAGAATATAAATTGACAACGGCTGGAAAACAATATCATGACAGAGCCTCCTCACGAATCGAACATCAAAGGAATGTGGCAATAGATTCTATTCTTTTCAAGGAAGTTAGTATCGACGACGAAATACGTAAATAACAAAACTGTCATTAATTCATGTTAGTTTTATTTCCTTCATTTTAATAGCATACATAGCATAGCGTACGGGTATGTAATAAACATCAAGGTGTGCCACTTTTCCTAATTTAAAGTTTTCCTTTACCCGAGAGACCTATCTTTTAATCATTCGCTATCACATTACTTAAGGTCCAGATTGCATATAATTTTCGGTGGCTGTCACTTAGCAACCGCTGCTTGTATACATATGAATTACAAACATAAATAAAGATTTTGTTCAGAGCATTACCTTGATTCTACAGAGAGTATAGTTTTGCTAAAAGCAAGATGATTCTATTGATATATCGGATCTCAGCGTGGACTGCATGGGGAACGGTATTGCCAATATCTTTGTAAGTACGAAATATGAAATCAATTTGCACCGCTTTCATTAATTCTCTGCATAAAACAGTCAATTGATTTCTGAGTTTAAACAACCGTAACCTGGTCGGTCATTCGGGACCTTTGTTCGTAATGGGCGTTCGATCTCTGATAAGCGAACTTGACCGTGACTTTTCATCACTTTTATTTGATAATAACTACAGGTCCTGCCGTCGCTAATGCTGTAGATTGTAACACTCGGTATATGCTGCTATTTTTTGTTCCTTACTAACCTTAAATTGGATCGTCAAAAAATTCACGTGTCGTTAATACTTATAAGTTGCCATCTTTTAGGAGCGGCCAGTAGATGTCAATGCATGTGACAATACTGTGACGCTGTCATTTAGCTTAATCCCTTGTCAATATAGATTTAACAATCGTCTCAAACGTAAAAACGTGCATCTGTTCCTCTTGTAAATTTTTATCGCAAAATATCAGCCAGAAAAAGAAACTTTCAGACCAAGATAATTTTTACACTTAAAGATCAATAATACAGGAATACTTTCCAGGGGAAAAATCGTGTTTTCGACATAAAATATCCTGATAAAGGTGAAAGCTACTTTAATAGTGAGAATGTTTAAGTTTCCGTCGGTGGTCAAATTGATAAGGGTAAAACAAAAGTATTTTGAGAAAAACATAAGGTGGTCGAATAAAAACAGTGGTCGAATTTATCGGGTAAACAGCACTAAAAAACTGACAGTTTATTTAACTTGTCCCATTGTTATGCAAACGTACACACTTTATGCAAATACGCCCAGCCTGGCGTGAACGTCGGTGAGTGGACATTTTCTTTCCCATCAAATGATGGTTCCTTCCATATCACGGAATAAGCGACCACAAAGCTAGCACATTCGTAAAATTATCCTTGGTGAACTTCCCCTTTAAGTCCGCATACTACTTTACAAAAAACTGACATGGGATGCTGTGATGCTATGGGTACCTGCTTAATATCATGACTTATACAATGCCATTCTCAAAGACACGAGAGTGTCTGAAGGTTTAATCCTTACGGCTTAAGCACATCGCAACATTTACAAGCCAGACTCTTACCAAAACCAAAACTCTAGCCCCAGCTGTTATATTGGAAATACCTGATTTTTGAATTAGACGCACTCAAAATGTAAATAATTGTATTTGACTTAAAACCTTTCCCCTGAATGAACATTATGAAGCTTGGAAATCAATTGACGAAATCATGACTTTCCCTACACGATAAATTGCTGAGGTAGAGTGAAGGCATTCAACACTAGAGTTAATAAAATAATGAATCGTGAAAGGCTCTAGTCCGAAAAGTGCATAACAAGGAACTAATTGATTTTCGATCAATGAGGGGTTTATTTCATTTTTTGATAACTATATATAAATTGTAATCAGGAAATGTGAAAATAAGTAACATACTACATTTCTAACGTTGTTCAAACCCAAGTAACTCGACACACCATCTAAATTGAAAAGTTTCTAAGGTAACAAATTGACAAATGGTGTATTATAGTGTCGAATGCCTGCTTTCGTTTCGCCAATGATTGTGTAATAATATCTAGGAAGAAATCGAAAATAAGATATTATTCGACCGATGCTCCCTTTCTTATCAGTACTTGTAGATGACGTAGACAACCTTGGATGCTGGAAAGATACTGAAAATAGATCAATTCCAACTTTGGAAGGAGAAGATGATAACCTAGATGGGAATTATTTGAACCGTATTGATCCAATCAGAAAGTGCAAAGAAGCTGCAATGTCTAGATGTCACACTATCTTCGCTTTGCAACATGGAGGATGGTGTTCATCAAGTTCAGATGCTGAACACACCTATCAGAAATACGGGCCATCTCAAGATTGTGACAGTGACGGTGAGGGAGGACCCTGGGCAAATCAGGTGTACAAAATAAGTAAGTTAACTGAATGAAGATGTCTCACACAAGAACATAAAATTATTGCGGATGAACAAATTGTTGGCCATCCCATCTGAAATGTATAATGAACGATACAAAGTTTGACATCGGACCAATCTTTGTCTGCTATATTTGCAAGTCACATCCGACAGGATTCGTAGATGTAAGGATTTATGCTTATTCACAGGAATAAATAATGTGAACGGTGCCACTAATATTTGGTCGTTTAAGCTGCATTTTCAAGAAGGGGAATTTACTTAGAGATTTATATGTATCGAGGGTATGTTTAGGATATTTGGAGGGATTTAGGGAATTATGGGGACTCATAACAAACCTTTATCTACTTGATGTAAAATAGGTGTTGGGTTTTCTCCGACAAAAATTCACAAAAAAGAAATCGTATAAAAAACACAGATTTGAAATTTCACAGAATACTATTTAACCTTTACAAACAATCTTTTTACACAAGTTTTCATGTCGATCAAAAAGAGGTTACCTTTGTCGGAGAACAAATGACACATCATTTGAACATTATTTATAGGACTAAGCAGAGCCTATGTGTTATCTTTCTACCAATCAGACTCTTTGGTAACTTTCATCCAATGACTGTGGACTATAATCTCCCGCCAAAAAATGTTTATCCTTTGGTGTTCTATTACATTCGGTGCATGCGCTTTGGCGCCTTTATGTGTAGTTGCTACAGTTGTGTTCCGGTTGGCGCCTTTTCTATCTCATGGCGTGTTCAGTAATAAAGCTTGTGTTCTTAGCATGAACTGGTGTCGTTCGCAGTTCTGTGTATAAGTCAGACAAGAACCTTGATCATAAAACCCCATCACGACATTTTTTGGTGCCGAGACCAGGATTAGGATGTCTGACGAGGAGCAGCAACCAACTCAAGCCGAGCAACTGGCAACGAAATTGGCCAAGTTGAAACTCAAGCGCAGGGGACAACGTGCCCAAATGACGAGGCTGTTCAACCGTGCAGAACAACTCACATCAACGTTCGCTGCAGCTGAGAACAAGACTGAAGCTCACAGGATACTCAGAGCATTGAACACTCAACTGACTGAGAAATACGAATCTTTAACTAAGATCGAAGAAGATATCTTAGATATACGGATGAAGCAAGCTACGATGCTGCGAGCCAAGAATCCGGCGACTACATGTCCGAGATATTCGAGAGAAACGACAAGATCACTGATTTCATCAAAAACAACAAACCGAACAATGTGACTGGCCCATCGGCGAACTCCGACACCGCTACTCAAGACACATCGAAGAAAACGGTCGCATTACCGAAACTACAGCTGAAAACTTTCTCAGGAAACGTACTCGAGTGGGTGAGTTTCTACGACACTTTCAAATCGTCCATCCATAATGATAAGAACCTCGAGAACATTCAAAAGTTCACATACTTACGCAGCGTTTTAACTGATGAAGCTGCCCGTACGATTAGCGGTCTCGCCTTGACAAACTCCAACTACGACCATGCTTTAGAGCTACTCATCGAACGCTACGGACAGAATCATTTGATCATCGATGCGCACATGACTGCACTGTGGCAGATTCCTCAACCTACGAGTGACATTAACAGTCTGAGATTGTTTTATGACACATTAGAAAGTCATATTCGCGGTTTACAATCACTTGGCAAAGAAGAGAACGCTTATGGAGAACTTCTCATTCCCATGATTCGAGATAAACTACCTAACAATATTCGGAAACAAATCGCAAGAGATCACGGAAACAAGGCTTGGACTTTACCAGAGTTGCGCAAAGCCATCCTACGGGAAATCGACGCCATTCAAGCCGGAGTTCCACTCGATGAGTTATCGGTTGCGGACATAGCAACACAGCCTAATATGACCGCTTCATTTCATACTAAGGCCGCATCTACGCGCACAACAAAGCCTTTGAGAATCAAAACATGCGTGTTTTGTAAGGGAAATCACTACACAAGTGATTGCCAAGTTGTCACCGACCCGAAACGTCGCTTAGACATTGTCAAACGCGATCGTCTCTGTTACAATTGCCTTGGAAAGCATCGCGTGAGCGATTGCAAGTCTCGTTACACTTGCAAGATCTGCAAGCGTAAACATCACTCTACCCTACATGACACCAAATCGGCTACAACGTCTGAGAAAAAGGGAACTTCTGAAGTTCATGTGGCATTGGCGAAGACAGACGACACAAGGGGAAATCTACACCCAACGGATCGGTTCTCCTCAAGACGGCAGTCATTCCTATGTCGGTCGGCGATAGGAAACCTATCACGCTACCGTGCTGTTCGACGATGGGTCCAACAGAACTTTTATCACGCAGCGATTTGCTGACAAACTCAACTTGAAATCGGACACTCATGAGAACGTGAGCCTGTCAACATTCGGGGACAATTCGAAACAAATTCATTCCATGAAAAGTGCAATGGTAACTTTGCACGAACAGAATGGGCATACCAGTACTGTCAACGCCCTGATAATTCCCGAGATTTCGTCCAACCTATTCAACCACGTGTCAGCAGAAATACTCAACTCAGACCATCTACGGGGATTAAAGCTTGCCCACCCAGTTTCCAATGTTAAAACTATGGAAATTGATGTACTCATCGGAGCTGATCAATATTGGAACTTTGTTGGAAACCATATCGTGCGCGGGGCAGGTCCAACTGCAATATCATCTAAGTTCGGCTACTTGTTGTCCGGTCCTACTGGAAAGCGTGGGAAATTGGACTCTGACATTAATATTCATCACGTGAACGTAGAAACACACACCGACGATGACATACGAAACTGGTGGAATTTAGAGCTCATCGGAGTGAAGGCAGACTCGCAAAATGATGAAAATACCGACTTCGAAACATATCGGGACACTCATCTACGTGTTGAAAATGGTAAATACATTGCCCGTTTACCATGGAAAACTGATCATCCGCCACTGCCTTCAAACTATGCGGCAACTGAAAATCGCACGCGCGCTATGGTTCGCCGTTTGACCCCTGACTTAACGAAGAGATATGACGACATCATCACCGATCAACTGCGCCGAGACTTCGTCGAGAAGATTCAAGATGACAACAAAACTGAAGGACATTATTTGCCGCATCGAGCTGTCAAGAAGGACTCAGTTACCACTCCAATACGTATTGTATACGACTGCAGTAGCAAACAAAATGCTGACTCGGCAAGTCTAAACGACTGTCTTCAAACTGGGCCGTCATTAATCAATGATTTACCTGCCATTTTGCTACGATTTCGCGCTAACCGAATCGCTTTCGTCAGTGACATTGAAAAGGCATTCTTAAACATACGTCTAGAGGAAGACGAGCGTCAATACACCAAATTTCTTTGGTTATCGGACATTCGTGATCCCGAAAGTCCATTTGATGTTTATCAATTCAAGTCTGTTCTGTTTGGGGCGGCTTGTTCCCCATTCATGCTCAACGCTGTAATCAAGACTCACTTGGAAAGTAATGCCTCCATACCGACTGCTGATGACCTCAAACATAATATTTATGTTGACAACGTGATAGACGGTGCAGAGTCTGATGAGAAGGCCGTGTCATATTACAACGACGCAAACCACCTCATGCAGTCGTGTGGGTTCAAGCTACGCTCATGGACGTCCAACAGTGAACGACTATGTGAACTCGCAAAACAGGATGATATCTACGAACCCTCCCATGATGTACCAGTACTCGGCCTGCGTTGGGAACCAGGTAGCGACAAGATGACCTACTCAGAAAATAATAGCGAGCCTATTCCAAATGAATTGATAACGAAACGAGATGTTCTCAGTTCCTCGGCTACACTGTACGACCCACTGGGCTTCGTAGCTCCAGTTCACATCAGAGCTAAACTCTTTGTACAGTCACTATGGAAACGCGGGCTCCCTTGGGACGAACCGCTCGATGCTGAATTGAACTCTCAATGGATACAGATCGCAGCGGACTTGAATGCTACACGCAAGACGACAATAAACCGCCAATACTTCTCAGGGAATCAAGATAACGATGACTGCGAAGTTCATGGTTTCGCTGACGCCAGCACTACCGCCTACGGAGCTGTAGTTTATCTCCGCAGTTCAAGTGAAACTTCTATCGTTATGGCCAAGGCACGCGTTGCCCCAACGTCCGATTTGTCACTGCCTCGGTTAGAACTGATGGCCGCCCAGATTGGCACTCGACTCAGCAAACGAATCATTTATTGATAATTCATATTGAAAGTGTTCAAGATTATCTTTCGTCGCCGGGAGAATGTCGGAGAACAAATGACACATCATTTGAACATTATTAATAGGACTAAGCAGAGCCTATGTGTTATCTTTCTACCAATCAGACTCTTTGGTAACTTTCATCCAATGACTGTGGACTATAATCTCCCGCCAAAAAAATGTTTATCCTTTGGTGTTCTATTACATTCGGTGCATGCGCTTTGGCGCCTTTATGTGTAGTTGCTACAGTTGTGTTCCGGTTGGCGCCTTTTCTATCTCATGGCGTGTTCAGTAATAAAGCTTGTGTTCTTAGCATGAACTGGTGTCGTTCGCAGTTCTGTGTATAAGTCAGACAAGAACCTTGATCATAAAACCCCATCACGACAACCTTTTCACGATAGATAATCGACTATTTTGAGTACAATTTGATAGTCAAACTTACAAATGACCGAAAAGCCGATACAGCTCGCTGTATTATGTAGAGGATAATTATATTTGACACATGTGTCGATGAAAAAGGTGGAAATCATTCATAGCTCATTACATGGTGGCCTGAAAAAAAAAGCAAAAATAGCTACAAAAATATACAATTGAAGATTTCATTATTATTGAACACATCGTATAATATCATCCATAAGATGTTAGAAAATGTCAGCCAAAGCTATCGGACGAGCAATTTTTTAAGAAACACATTTTTGACCTAAAATGTCAAAAATTGCCCCAATAATACAAATTTGCAGATTTCATCATTATTTCTGTACATCATAAATAGTATAACCTCCAGGAACCTGTACACAAACTTTCAAAGCTATCAGACGAGCAGTTTATGATAAACTAATTTTTTGACTGAAAGTGGTTAAACTTTTCCCGATAAAATACAAATTTGTAGATTTCATCATAATTTGAATATATCACAATTTGCTCATCCCTATCTACCTGCATAAAAATATCAAACATGTCAACCGAGTTGATTTTGAGGAACAAATTCTTCAACCAAAAAGTGCAAAAGTTTTTCACAAAAATATAAAATTGTAGATTTCATCATAATTTGAATATATCATATTTTGATTGTCTCCGAGAACCTGTATACCAAATATAAAAAACTGTCAGACAAGCGGATGGTGAAATAATTACTGACCAAAAATGAAAAAAAATGATTTATAGTTTGAGCGCAGAAATTTTGTTCGTCAATAAACTTATTACAGCCTAAAAGTCAATATATAACAATTTGTACAATAAATACACACTTACAGTCATTTCACGTTTTATATGGGAAGTGTTTAATAATTTAAAGCCCAGCCCACGGCCTAATATTTCGTGACTGCTGATATAGTGTCATCCTTTGATAGAGTCTAAGACCGTGTATTTTATGTATAAGAATTTGTTTTTGTCTTTATTTACCTGTTTAACAAGTCAGGTGGAGAAGGAGAAATCGAACGACTTGGCAAATTACTCTTCTCATAGTTTCTAATTGAAAATATCTAACCCAAAGTCACCCAATGCATTCTGCAGTTGACATTTACTGGGTGACGAATACCTTGTCTGGCAACAACTTTGAAAAATGGCTGCCATGGCAACGCTTTGTCATATTTTCAGTGGCTCGCTATCTGAATTTGTTCAATACATATTGAGACACATCTGAGCCAAGTTTGGCGACTGCTTTTATCAAAAAATTGCACAATAGATTTGCCATGCTGCACCATTATCAAACATTCTCAGCTAACAAACCGGACTAAAAATGCTTTTGATACAAATTACCATCATGTTTGCCCCGCCAATGCTATTTGCACCTTTTACTTTCTGTTTCGCATTGTGGTGTTATAACTATTGATGGGTCATCATTTTGATTCATAGGACATCGTTTTGATTCGTTAGTTCTGCTTTTTGAGGGCCACAAACAATACTTGCTTACTACGTCGTTCAGAACGTTTGTTATATCTCGAATGTTATGCCTTTCTTTGGCGACTTACAAAATTGTCATATACTTTGTCAAGCCCCTTTTCTTCCACCTGTCTAAGGCAGAATCGTAGACACCGCCTTGATAAATAAGGCTAGGCATGCGTTTTAGAAAGTTCTCCGTAATTTTTGAGGTATGGCAAGAATAGGATTCAAACTTGTACGAAATAACAAAGTACAAATTTGCCATAAGTGTTTGTCTCATAGCCGACCAAATCCGTGCCAGTTACTGTGAATGAGTAAGTCAAGTGTCATCATATAAAATTTCAGGGGATTATGAGCAAATTTGGAGTAGCTGAATCTTTTCAAAACCATTCTGTGCCTATCTGCATATCTATCTAACGCGTTCAATGACTGGAAACCATGCATCTGCTCTGTTTTCGTGCTACTGTTTTGCATGTTCGGGTCAATAAAAGCACAAAAACTCACATTTTCGTAGATTTGACAAATATTCCTACGCAAAAACCGTTGCTTAGGTACAAAGTCAGCCAGTTTCATGAATTTTCATTACGGGAAAGCTCCACTAACTTACCGTACTTCCCTACTTGGTTATCTATGTCAACATTTGCAAACAGATTATCTTGTAGTGTAGACAACACATTAGCACTGCAAGCAGTGGCATAATAAAAAAGCAGTCTCGCAATGTCAATTGTGCTTTAAGTGGCCGCGAAAAGATGACAAACGATCCTACGCACTAGAGTTCTGACCTCTGTGTCGATAGAAATCAAATACGCATGGCGGTCGCCAACACAGTCATGCGCCTAAATGCAAGCAAACCATCACTGATGCACTCGTTGTATGGCAGTGACGACTTGCTTGCATTGAGTACACTGTGGTGGCCACTCTCTCCGTACAATGCAAGTACAATGTACACGGAAAGTTCTCGATTTTTCTGTGAAAGAGCTAAACATCGTAGAGTCAGCCTTTGTACTTATCAATTACCGATGAATGATGGTTTTGAAATCTCACACGCCCCTGTCTTAAATCGGAGGGCAATCAAAAGTTATTAAAGTGATTTCGAATCTCGGAACTCGAACGGGGCTACCACTGTGTGCGCGCGTTGATAAATGAAACATGGCTGCCGTTATATGCGGCAAATTTGAATCCTACAGTGATCGTTTTCATTTCAATCAAAGCGAAATATTCACCCTTAACGTTAGCAGTGGTTGTTGGTCGAACCATACGAGGAGAAAGGGTCATATTGTATTTCTTACTCCAGCCAGGAAAAATCACTGCAATTTTTCCATTGTCGATTGTGTCAATAACTCGGCGCATGGTCCACCGGCAAGCCTCGTCAACTACCTCGACAATTTCCCCCCGCTGATATGTAAGAGTGGCCTTACTTATGCAGTAAAGGTTTCTGGCTAGCAATCCGTGTGATATACCACAGTATAGGGCAACACAGCTCTTGGAAATAAAAACTGGCATATGTTTGCAGTTGGTAGCTTGTGCATGAATAAGCTGTACATGTGGAAGGAACGTTGCATTCTGTTCTGGTCACATTTGCATATGATCAATACGCATTAATGAAGTGAAGCGTCCGAAAATAGGAAACTAATGAAAGCGAACGAAGAATCTGACCTTTGAGCTTCCCTATACTTTTGCAGCTAAGGTATAGTAATAGCTGATCTATGTAAGATTTCGAGATGGCTGGTGTCTCGTGAACAATAACCGATGGGGACGACGATATTGCACCCCCCCCAAAAATTTGGGGATGTCCCTTGACCTTTATTTATTTTATTTTCTATTTATTTATTTACACTTTTACTGAGCGGCCGAGTTACTGAAGTAATTTTCATCGGGGCTCATACAATTTTCGAGAAAAGGAAAAAATACATATGTCAATACAAGAAAACAAAAGTATACTAAAGGGGAACACTTCTTTTAACATATTCTTTCAGTTTACATTTGAATGTGTACAGACTAGTCAAATTTTTCACTTCACTCGGTAATGAATTCCAAACTTTCGTGGCACGGAAATGAAAACTACGTTGTCCAGTGCCTAAAACACATCTTGGTACATGACAATTCTCACGTGCAGTAGAGCGTGTAAAATAATCATGAACATTACTTTGTGGAGTAAATAAATTAGATAAATATTGTGGAGCATAACCATTCATACATTTGAAACTTAAAAGTGCCATGAAATAAAAAATTCTTTGTCTAATCGACATAACATTGAATGTAGAAAATAAAGCATCTGAGGGAAAATCAATTGACAACTCAAAAAGTGTGCGTAACGCCCGTTTTTGAAGAGTGTAAACTTTGTCAAGATTAGTTGCCGTTGCATTACCCCAAACAACACAACAATAATCTAAAGTACTCTGTATGAGACCATGATATAAGATAATACGACGATCAAAAGGGATATATCGACGTAATCTGCGCAGTAAACCAATTCGTTGACTAAGTTTTTTGCATAAATTACCTATATGGACGTTCCATGATAACGTTTCATCAAGTGTTACCCCTAAAATTCCACCACATTGTACTTGAGGAATAAAAGTGTCAGCAACCTGTTCAGATAATGAACTGTGAGTTTCATTCAGACGACTGCGCTTAGAATGGGTTGTAATCAGAAGGCATTTCGATTTCCTGGCATTAATTCGCATATGATTCGTAGTAATCCAATTTGAAATAGGAGTGATATCTTTTCGTATTGCATCGTTAACATCACTAATGCATTTACCCTTTGCTAACATTGTTTGGTCATCTGCATACATATGTAAGGTAGAAGAATCAACGAATTAAGACATGTCGTTCATAAAAATCATGAATAAACGAGGGCCTAAAATTGATCCTTGTGGAACGCCTACTGTAACATCATGTCTAACAGAAATACTACCCATGTAGTCAACAACTTGCTGGCGATTTGCCAGATAAGAGTTAAAACAGTTAACAGTACATTCAGACAATCCGTACAAAGAGAGCTTTTTCAATAAAAGGTCATGATCAATAAGGTCAAAGGCCTTGGACAAGTCAAGAAGAATCACGCCATTAAGAAACCCATGGTCAATATTTTTCAAAATTTCATCAGTTAAACGGATTAATGCGTTTGACAGGAGTAGTTCTTTCTGAAACCAGATTGCGTGTCAAAAAGCAAATTAGCAGTAGAAAAGCACCCAAACAATGCATTGTGGACATGTCTTTCCAGTATTTTTGAAAGGGCACGCAAGATAGAAATAGGACGATAGTTTAACATGTCACAAATATCGCCTGGGCCTTAATAAAGGGGAACAACCCTTGCACACTTAAAAACATTTGGAAAAGTACAATGCTGTAGACTCATATTGAACATAAGAGTGAGAATATTTGAAATTACTGAAGCACCAATGTTTAAAAGTTTGTGATTGACATTATCAATACCTGTAGATTTCGCTTGTAACAATGACAAATAAACAAAGTCGTACGTAATAGGAGGAATCTTAAAAGTGGGTAAATCAACCAATACATCATGAACAAAGTTTTGTAATCTTTCAAGATTCACAGAATCATGGAGATTGTCTGTATTCTGAGTAAGGCCAACAAAGTGACTATTAAACGCATTTGCAATCTCAGAATTGTTATCATAACGGACATGTTCTGATGTGAAGGTAGGGTTCTTATAATTATTTGAATTCGTCAAATTGTTATAGACACGCCAAAGCGTAGTAGCATTTGAGTTTTCAACAATAATACTCCTGAAGTAATGCAGTTTCGTTCGCATAATAAGTAAGATGTACAACTTTGTTGCGATTGCTTCTACAGTGCGTTTCACCTAGGTACCGCAACTCAGCGTATGAGACGGACACAATCCACGTACAAAACACACGATTAGCTTGGGTATCACGGACACATTTCAAAGCCACCGACTCGTCGATTTATTATAGTAAACCAGCATGGGGCAGCCGCTCTGTCTAGACTGAGAGATACACTTGATCTACAATGTGTGGCTTTTTAGTTTGTTTCTGTTGAGAATACCTTCACCTCTTGAACTCTTAGCTGAAATTGTAAAAGAAACAGTTACATTGTAGATCAAGTCTAGTCAACTGTTTATCTCTCAGTCCAGACAGCGGCTGCCCCATGCTGGTTTACTGTAATAAATCGACGAGTCGGTGGCTTTGAAATGTGTCCGTGGTACCCAATCTAATCGTGTGTTTTGTACGTGGATTGTGTCTGTCTCATACGCTGAGTTGCGGTACCAAGGTGAAACGCACTGTTGAATTCACTCCAAAGATTGTCAGTTGAACCTTATCTAGCACGCTTGAGACAAAGGTCACGCCTTTTCATAGCGTTTAAAATTTCATTATTTAACCACTTAGGTTGTCTGAAACGTTTAACACGTCTATTTATAACAGGACAATGTGAGTCACAAATATTGTTAAAAATTGAGATCCAAACATCGAAAGCAAGATTGACGTCATTAATATTATCCAGCTAAATACCAAGGGGCATTACGCAAATCACTGATAAACTTATCCTCAGAAAAAGATTTGAAAGATCTGTACTTTACAGAGATACGAGAACCAGACTTTCTAAGTCCAACATTCAATTTACGGCTGGTAAGGATTGGAAAATGATCCGATAGACCAATCTTACAAATACTAGTGTTATAAAAATGTTCACGATTTGAAACATAAATGTGATCAAGGCACGACTCTGAAGTAGGGCGGGTAATCCCGTCGACAAGTTGATCCATGTTAAACAGAAGACATGACTGGTAAAGTAAATGTTTAATACCTTGATTAGAAAGAAGATCGACATTAAAGTCGCCACACACTACCATTTCCTTCCCCTCAAGAAAAGCCTGCTCAAAATTACTTATTATAGCAAGATCTACAGTATGAGTAGTGTCAGGTGGCCGGTAAACTGCAGCCAAAAGAAAAGATCTACACTTGAAAGGCTTAATTTCTAGCCACATTATTTCAAGATTATCGCATTCAAGGTCATTACGTCTTGTATAAGACAGATTAGACCTGATGTATGAGGCAATGCCTCCACCTGATCTGTGCGATCTGTCTTTTCGTTCCAAATTAAAATCAGCAATACTGAGCTCAGAATTGGAAAAATTATCATTTAAAAAGGTTTCAACCAGACACACGATATCAATAGAAAAAAAGCTCTAAATTATGATTGAAATTCAGCAAATGTCTGAGTTGTTCAATTTTGTTCGTGATATGTTGAATGTTCCATGAACAGATCGTCAGGGCATTGCGTTTTTGACGAATGATCCTTTGTCTTGAACCGGCATGATCTTCCTTGCCAACGATCTAGTCGCGACGCGAGGTACACGATTTCTGCTTATGACCGGATTGTCCGCAGTTCCAACATCGGATAGCAACTCCGTGCCGACAAACTCGTTGGATATGACCCTCTTCGCCACACAAATAACATCTAATAATATGTGGTCTCGTATTGTCCGATATTTGCCGGTCGTTGTTAATGTATACATGGGTACGTGGGCGATAGTTATCTCTCGATCGTTGTGCATATCGAGGATACGGTCGAGATTCTTGTCTCGTTCCATAATTGTTAAATGGTTCTTGTCACGGAACCAACCTCTTCTATCAGACATTCCTGGATTAGCACTATTTGTTCTATATTGGCGTTCGATGCATGGTAGAATTGCGTCGAGTTGCGATTCGTGGGCTTTCGACGAGTCATGAAGAGTGACGTTAGGTTACCATTGCGTAATAGAACACCACACCGGAGTATGATAGGTGAACACCATCACGGAGAAAAAGTGAGCGCACGATGGTATTATTTCGATATCGAAACGACAAATCATTGTCGATAAAACAACACCGCTCACGTTCACACAAAGCCGACAATTGGTGGTTTACCTCGTCAATAATACATTGGATCTCTGGATCATCCATACGTGGACAGATGCTAAAAACGGACACCTTACCGTTTGAGATCTGCTTAGCTTCCTTCAGCAATAACTTATAATCGGCCACAATAGATTCGGGGCGTTTTTTCATTTTACAATCATTTGTCCCGACTTCTATGATTATCTCGTGAGGCTGCATAACACCAGTATGAGTATAGAGTTCACGTAGATGTAAGCGTAGTTGATCTGTTGTAATGCCTGGTAGACAGACCACTTTCGAATTGGACGAAGCTTCTCCAATGTCACGAACAATAGAATCGCCAATGAGCAAAGTGTGAACGCTTGGCGATAATGATGGACCAGTGTTATTGCTGGGGGCAGTATGCATTGATGATCCGGTATGTGTTCGAAGTTGATCACCTGTAGGCGGACTTGCAGTCTTCGTATGACGAGAGTCATTCAGCAATTCGTGTACATCTGCTGTCTTTTCTGGAGGTGTGAAAAAGCTGACTTTCTGTGACTGCATATTTTCACGGAGTCTCTTGCATTCATCTTGTAATCTTTCACATTTTTCTCTTAGAAGACCGATTTCATTCATTCTGTCCACTAATTGCGTATTCAAGTCAGCATTCGAAATTTGCAAAGTTCGTACTTCAAGTTTGACATCGTTTAGTTCGGAGGCAATGTTGTTGTTTTCTTTTCTCATTTCGGAAATGTTATCGATTAAAATTGCGATATTTTGAGGTAGCGATCGGCATGCTGGGCATGGCCAGAAAAATATATTGGCTTCTTCGTCTTGGATTTTAAGGCAGTCAAGATGGAACCATTGCCAGCACAAACTACATCTTATCATATCTCCTTCTCCAGACCGTTTATGTTTACAATATGAAACACAATGTTTTTCATCATCAAGAAGCATTACAAATTGGCTTCTTCGTCTTTTTCTTCGTTTTCTTCTTTTCCTCCGCTCCTGATTCGGTGAGTTAGGTGAGGAATTATTTGAGGTAGATGTAATGTCATTTGTAGCAATCAGCTTACTTGATATGTACTTTATCGGTGTAGTCACAATTTTCGATAGAGGTGATTCTTCATGACTTTGGGACGCGTTACAAGTTTTCTGTAGATTTGCTCTCCGATCAAGGACACGGTTGTTTAGAGCGTTACCAATATAATGGCATGTTGACTTCACTGCGTCGTCACTCAGAGCTGGCTGAACTTCTTTCATCTCCTTCTCCATTTTGTTAACATACGGCCACTTAGAGAATGATTTGAGTTTTCCACAGGGAGATTATCGATAATTTTTAAATACTTCAACTTAATTTCTTTACTGAGAGCGACCGACGTATTTTCTTCATGATTCTGGGTGAACGACGTGTTTTGTCCATCCATCATGGTCGTATTCAAATGTCAAGAACAATAGGCTTCAACTGCACATACGAAGACGGTCGACCGCGTCATAGAAAAATCAAAAAATACTACCTTTGGACAGCAGTTGGAGAGTAGTTCATCACAGTAGGTAAAGATATTCCCTTCAGAAGCCGTTTGTTAAAGTCCATAACACACTAACAGAACTGAAAAAGTATCTTGCACCGAAAAGTTCCAGAGCGAAGTATTTGACGTCCGTCACATTCGTTCCGCATAAAATCATGCGACTCTAGCATCATCCCAATCTCATTAAATATGCACATATCTATTTGTGGACTTGCAAGTAGAGCTAGAGGTCTGATTTTTTGTATACAGGGGTAAATATGGGAACACAATTTTTGGCCAAAATGTCACATGACTAGCCATTTCCTGTAGACATCAATTATGCAAACATCTAATTCTTGGCTTGCTTACAGAGCTACGGATCTGATTTTTTGTACACAGGGATAACTCTACGGTCAAACATTTTTGACAAAATGTCACATGACTTCGATGACCTTTAACTTTAAATATAGACGTGTCCATAATTCAGTAACCACAAGTGCAACACCCTTTATATTTAATATGATGGGAGACCTTATGACACCTTGGCTTATGACACTGGAATTGGGTTGTGTCTAAACAGTAGGCATGACTAATGTTTTTTGATTGGGCTGGCTCTCACATTATGTCAGATCACTGTGTTGTAAATCGTGGTTACACTCCGCCTTAAATGCACCTTGAATCACTGGCAGTTATGCTTTAGCGACATTGGCGCTATTTTTACGGTTACTTGCCATTACAGATACTGAACCGGCCACTGTCAATTGTCCAGCTGATATTTCGTCGATCACATACATTGACAAACCTGCAGTTGCTGTTACGTGGTCACTTCTAAATACCACCGACAATAGATGCATAAATGTACTTGGTAGCCATAAGCCTGGAAACAACTTTACTATTGGAACTACAGTTGTGTCCTACAACGCATTGGACCCTTCTGGCAATGTCGCTTCTTGTTCGTTCCGTGTGATAGTGAAAGGTAAAATAAATTAGATTGATTTAATGAAGTAATTTTCGTCTCGTCAATTCACACAAGTTTCCTTCGATTGTCAGCATATGTGATTTCCAAGGCAATATCGGGGGATAGATGTGAACTATATGCCCTTAAATGCACATTTATTAATGTCTTCCCCATTATATTCATGAAGAACCAAACCGTCATACTTCTATCGTTTTCTTTAATCCTGCAATTTTAGACATACATCTTCCATGCAATGAAACATTTCCTATCTGATCTCTGATCAGGGAGGCCAAGCCATAACTGTACGCGTAAAATTTTAAATCGCAGGTTTAAGGAAAGCTGATTCTCCAACAAAGGTATTTACAAGGCCCATACTACAGGGCCTCATAAGTGGCTATTTAAGTCAATATTACAGCGTTTTTCTTTCTTTTTCAATGTTACAAATAAACCAGCTGAAGAGCACAACACTTGTGTAGCTGTCTTTTGTGTAGCTTGTATTGGCATGTATAGTGCGCCCTCAACGGGGAATATGATCATATGTAAATGCGACCTTTAGTTCCGTGACCTCTAGCCATGCCTACTTCCCTCGCCATATGGCCGGCCATGCGTACAGACGTCGCTGTGTAAGCATAGCGAGGACAGGAAGTAGGCATGGCTAGAGGTCACGGAACTAAAGGTCGTATTTACATATGATCACATTCCTTATTGAGGGCACACTATACATGCCAATACAAGCCACACAAAAGACAGCTACACAAGTGTTGTGCTCTTCAGCTGGTTTATTTGTAACATTGAAAAAGAAAGAAAAACGCTGTAATATTGACTGAAACAGCCACTTATGAGGCCCTGTGCCCATACTAAGAAAATAAATCGCTGTATTGTATGTAAAAATAGGATTTCAGTGTCACTGTTTATCGGTGTCTGCATAGAATGTGCATGACAGCTTCGTCAAGGCACATTACTGCCAAGAATATTTTACCACTATTGGTTTGCACTTAAGTGATGTTCTGGTTATTGATTTTAGGCCTTAAAGCTGAAGGGCCTATCTGATGGAGGATAACAGTTTAATTCGTGATGGGCATCATGGCTTAAAAAGCCCAACCAGGAGTCATTAGCTAAGCCTGGACACATGATGGCTTACGTATAACAGTAATTAAATGAAGTTCTTATTCTATTGCAATCTCATAGGATTAAGATTTTTGTGATATTTTCTTTTCCCCCTCTTTTCAACTTAATGTTTTTTAACTCTGCCAAAGGCTTAATACCACCTATGTTTCCCAACGAATCGCTGGCACAACTGAATGCATCAGAAGTAAGTAACGATAAAATATATTTGGAAAGTGTTCTTACGATATAACTACCCGTATCAAACTTTGTTCATATCTATCCCTGTACGGTGGTTGTTTCTACTACACTTCACTTGGAAATCATAACGCTTATTACATTTATATTCAGCAAACTCAAAACCCTGTTTTTACTATGAATGTATTTCACCTTGCGAAACAAAGTCTTTGCTCTCTAGAAATCTACAACTCTTCAGAGACAAATCTAATAAACCTACCATTTAAAGGTCAATTTCTAATTTAAAAAATTGATGAGGCTTCCGCACAATTACAATTGGTTGCCATGTTATATTATCGTTTTGTTTCATGTGAGCAACTATTCACCTTACTCTGCTAAGTTAAGCATGCTACATCGTTAGTCGTTGGATCAATACTCCCTGCTTGTAGATATAACAGTAATATATGCATCTAAGACATGATGTATGTCAAATACCAAAGGCTGCTACAACAACACCTTTTCCACTCTATATGTGTACACAGTAGGTGTGAGCAGAGCTCTGGTGGTTGATAAGTGGTCACGTTTCAGTAAGGACAACATTTATACTTTCACATAAACACTGAAATAATTTGAAAAGATATAACAGATTTCTCTTCATAGTAAAGTGAGTCAATGACGCTAATGTTAAGTGTGACATTTTTATAAATCTTTTAAATATCTTGCCTAACAAGTAAATTGATTGTAACTTGTTTTCCAGAGACTATATTGTTTATCAATCTGCCATATGCAGTGGCAGGGTTGTTTGATCAAAGTAAACATGTAGAGGCAAATTATCACAGTTCGTGTGGTCCTACGCGCTATAAAATTCAACATCATCCGAATTCGTCAGGAAGAAGAAGATATCGTATTTCACACACGGAGAGAAAATAGAAAAAAAATACAAAATGTAACATTCTTATGTATGACAGATTCTTGAAGTTTTCGGGAAAATATCAAATGTGATTTCTGGTCTTTACAACGCAAGTATTACACATGAAGAAAGCTTAGCTTTTACTACCGGTAAGTATACCCGGCCCGAGATCTTTTGACATTTCAATATTTAATATTTAATACTGAATACTTTTACATTTTTCAGAGCACATGTACTGAGAATTGGGTTAAGGGGGCGCTGCACCCAACACAGTGTATTTTGCTCAAAAATCACTTTTTTGCAAATATTCATTAAACTTTAATTAATTTGTTAACCAAAGATTAAAACATTGGTTGGGTTCACTAGCTTGTCAAGTAGTCGTAAGCTGTGTGATACAGAAGTGCTAATTTATGCATATCACCTGATTTCCCGGCTTCTCTTTTCTCCCAATTTCAAGATTTCCAAAGAAGTTAACTCCACTCTGGCTGCGTCAAATTTTCTGAAATTATCACGTTCTGTTCTTCCAATGCAATATATCAAAATGACTATTTTATTTGGCAATAAAAGTCATACATTTTGAATAAGAGTCATTTTAATTTTGCTTATCATGATTTGCATCACTTTTTGAGTGTCAGTCTTTCAGCAATGCCATTTTAGAATGAGGATGGATAAAGCAAAACATAATTAAATAGTGTTTCTTTCTACATATTCTCTTCTTTCTATTGAATTATTACACTTCAGAAAATAGTATCAAGTTTTTGACTTAAATCAATTTGTATCCTTCATACCAAAATTTAGGGTTTTTTACCCCAAATACACACCCCTTCATCTTCTAAGTAAACTATTTCTATCATAATAAACTTTATATTCCCTGCTTTTTGAAAATGTATAGTATCAGGGGAGTTTCCTTGTCATCTTTGATGAGAAATATTCCTTTAAAAAAACTGTGCTGGCAACACGCAGCTTCACGTTAAGCGTGCAAATGATTATAGTATGTACAATGATATGCAATCACTTCGACAGTATAATGGTATAGAACGGCACAGTGCTGCATAAATTTGATTTCATCTTTCTGCTAGAATTAGAACAAAAGCTACTGCAGTGAAATATGCTGTTAAGGTAGTATTCAAATAATGTTGATGGTGTTTTTTTTTATTTTTAGAGTATGCCAAGCATATTAAGTGAAATATTGTATATTGTCTGTATATGGTATTTTCTTAAAAGTAGTTTACGCCTCGAAAATGAATGATTTAACCATTTCCCCAAACTTTAGAAATAACTTTCAACCATGCTCTCTCAAAATCATGATTAGAAATTCGGAGTCAACTTGCAAATTTTGGCACTAAAAAGCGAATTACCAAATATTAACATACTAATATTTAAAGGTTATTACGAAAATACCGCAAAGGATGCACGAGGACATTGGCGCAGCGTATCGCCCGACGCGAAGCGGAGGGCGATGCGAGGCGCCAATGTCCGAGTGCATCCTTTGCGGTATTTTCGTAATAACCTTATTATTATACATCTTACATTCCTGATCAGGGCATCAAAATGTCGGAGTAGTGACTGTTTTCGTGCAATGTCAACAATTTTTCTTCCGATTTTATCGCGCCAGTGTGGAACACTACCTCGGACGCGCGTCTGCAAGTTTTGGAGTGTGTGCACTACACACATACGTACGTACAGAGCGCGCGCGAGACTTGTTCTGGCACTCGTCCAAGGGGTCCCTTGAAACCGTTCTACAGTGAACGCGCAGATACAGCAGCAGGGAATGGGGCGCCTTGAAACCATGCCGTACGGAACGGGCGCGAGTTCCGTACGGCTTTTTTAGCGCACGCTAAATTCTATTGTTCTCGATGGTAGATGTATAATAATTGAAATTACGCTACTCCTCTGTAATCTCTATGATGAAATAGTAGATTTTTTCACAAAACCAATCCACTAAACACTTTATTTACTCTATCAGCTTCAAAATGGGCCGCCACAAGCGGTAGGCTCGGATATTATTTTAAAAGATGGAGAGTCCGAATTTCTGTCCCCGAAGTGTATTCTTCCGTAACGGGAGCGCCGTTGTTCACCTTTTCTGTCAAATTTTCGATCTATACAGAACTGCTTGAAGATGTTAGCAGGGGCGTTGAGAGATTGCAGTGTTTATCTCCGATTAGTAAGTCAAACACTAGTGACAGAGACGTGATAACGCAATCCATAATGAGTACAATTGATGATCTTGCAAACTTTGCTCTTCACTTCATTGAGCCTGGAAATGGTACGATAATGTTAAATACAACGTACATTCGTCTCAACTTGGAAAAGGACCATGTCGACAAACTAACCAATACTTCGATCATCATGGCAGGTGGAAATGGGTTCAGCATACCAGCAGCACACTCATTGTTCCCTAATGTGACGTCAGGAAGTATTATTAGTAGAATAGTAAGTCAGTTTATGTCAACACTTTACGAAGATGAATCGTAACAACATCGGAGTCCACATATCTATCTCATATGAAGTATAGTAGTGATCTATAAAAATGTTTTCAAGAGAGAAGTTGCTCTCAATTGTTTGTATTTATACGTTATGTTGATCCTAGAATTCCTTTGTTGAGAATGCATATATTCTAACTTACATTTGTTAAGATTCTAATGATTTAATCAAGGGGACGTATATTTGCATCTACAATGAAGAACTCAAGTAACCCTTACGAACTGTCTTCTATGTACCATCGTATATATAGGTGAACTGGTTTAACAGAAGGGCATTTCAAGATGTCAAGACTTCAAACTTTGACATGAAAGATGTCATGAGCTTGACCTTTACAAATGAAGAGGGGAATGAAATTGAAGGTAAAGTGGTTGCCAACATCACACCATACTTTGACAGTAATATTTACAAACTTTGTAATATCCACTCACCCAAATTGCCGACACAAACACACATACACACACGTAAACATACTACGGCGTCTTTTCAAAAACACATGCACTAAGATGCATTAAGATATTCACTTGGAACGTTTTTGTGCACACACATACATACCTACATATATACCTACCTACATACATACATACATACATAGATACATAGATACATACATACATACATACATACATACATACATACATACATACATACATACATACATACATACATACATACATACATACATACATACATACATACATACATACATACATACATACATACATACATACATACATACATACATACATATATACATAGATACATAGATACATACATAGATACATACATACATACATACATACATACATACATACATACATACATACATACATACATACATACATACATACATACATACATACATACATACATACATACATACATACATACATACATACATACATACATACATACATACATACATACATACATACTACATAGATACATACATACATACATACATACATACATACATACATACATACATACATACATACATACATACATACATACATACATACATACATACATACATACATACATACATACAGACAGACAGACAGACAGACAGACAGACAGACAGACAGACAGACAGACAGACAGACAGACATACGTACATACGTACATACGCACATACATACACACATACATTTCTATTGCTAAAAGAGAATACATTACTCGTAAGAATGGTGTCATCTTTTGTAAAAAGATTGGTTGAAATCGATCGATTGGTTGATTTCCATAAACTGATTGATCTAATTTTTACTCATTGATATAATCTTCCTAGTATTTACGTTTTTGAGATGACTCTATACAGCGTTTGTTAAGGATGCGAGTCTTCCATACCTAATCAGGATAGCTGTCTTTGTAATTTCAAACCATAGATTGAATACAATTTATACTGTTCTTGTCTTTATGGATAATTTGTAAAAGTCATTAGATGATTACAAAGTACTGTAACTATCCTGCTCTGATAAAACTTAATGCAGTTAGTGTAACGAAACACATGGTTTTTATCATTTGTATAGTGATAGAGGCAGAGGAAGACATCGCTATGATACTCGCCAATGATCCCCAGGAACCAAACACCAGTGTGTTGATCGAGACTTTAAGTCTTGAAGCAGATAAAGTAACCTACTTTGGCTCATACATAACGGTAAGCAACTTTAGAGAAACGTTTCATATAAGTATAGGCATTGTATACGTGTGAGAATTTGTCAAATATAAATTTTTATGCATTGATCAGCTTCATCCAAATATCTTAAGCAGCTTTGTGATCACAATTTCCAATAAACAATTTAATTCGACACAAGGAATCAGTAAGTTTTGAGATATTTCTCAATGTCTGTTCTTAACCAAGTATCGTTTTTCCCCATACGCATTTATAGATATTGAAGCCATTCTATGTCACCATCATCTGGTTGGAGAACTCTGAAAACGTGTATGGAAATGCAACAGCGTACATTTTCAATGACGTTGTTGAGTATTCAAAGAGCTACAATGGCTATGTATTTTCTGCTGATGTCCAATTTGCTGGAGATCATTCCACCATCTTTATTCCGGAGAACTACTTTCTGATGTCAGGGGAATATTATTTGACATTTACCTTTCCAATCAGTAAGTGTAGCTTTTACACACATGCACATCTCAAACATCTTGCCGTTAAAACAAATTTCTACGCTGTGGTCTTTCAGATACAACTTGAATTTCATCTTTATTGTTTTGTATGCGGACTTCTTGATTTATTTTCAAAGAAACTTTGTAGCATAGATAAGGAATCACTGAATGTTATCGTTTACGAAAGTCATGTAACTTTAATATTTTACTCTGACAATCTATGAGCTGTGGCAAGTGATGATGAATTTGTTTTCACATTGTAAAGCTTCATTTGTTAATGTTGTTTCCAGTGATTGAATGTATATGCCAATCAGAAGAATCCATTGAATTCTTATGTTAATTACAAAGAACATATAAAGAACTCGTATTTTCATTAAACATAAGAGCCTATTAATGGAGACATTTGTTTGTACTGTCAGATTAAGCTGTACATCTAATTTAATCTTCTTTATCCATTTAGAGCTCAACATGACGTTCTCTGTCAACGTCAAACAAACGCAGTGCACATATCTGAACGAAGTGTCAGCAACATGGGAAGGTGACGGCTGCCGGGTATGTCGGGGAGAATGACATGATTCTTATTTTTCTGTAAAAAGTTGTTTTAAGAATCTAAGTCATGGAGATTGCTGATAAAATGGCTTACTCTCAAAGTAACAAACAAGTAGTAAACACAGATAACATACACTGCATGAATGTTTGTGTTTGTCCTGCGACATTTTGAAACCAGAAAAAGACGATATGCCCTACCTTTTCTTTTAAGGTATCATTTAATAGATATAAGATAAATGGCGCAGACCCTGGTGTTGTACCAGAGGTTGAGATTAGACGTTTTATTTCCGTCTGAAGATGCACTGTCGACGCTCACATGGTCAATAAGGTTATTGATTCATAATAAATAATGAAAAAGATTGAGCATATTTAATTATTACTTGCTATATACATTAGAAGAACCACTGTGCATTGCATAAACACCAAATTCAAACACCCTTTTTACTTAGTCACCCACTGATGTGCGCAGTTCATAACGCTTTGTCAGTGCCGGTTAGGTATAGATTTTCTGTTTAATAAGTCTTAAGTGGGACAAAAATGACAATGTTTGTACAAAACGTTTTGAATTTACCATGATAACACACCATTGTTTAATAAGTGACGTGTTGTGCCATACACGTCGCCGTAGGAACTGTACTGTCAAAGTACCAATCGCAAGTTGAAAACCCTACAATCTAAAAACTGGCAATTTGCGTCTAGTTATTGACTCTGGGGGCACTCATCTGAATATAAACGATGTTGTCTTTAAGTTAGATTCAAGCATTCTTGGCGTGTGTCCTTGTTCATATGCATGATATCTTGCATCAATGACGAAGTGAAGAATAAACTTTCTGGCTAATGAAACCAATATATTTCATTAATGGCGACTTAAAAATAAGACTTTGCAAGTTTCGTATTTGTTTTTTACAAGCATTCAAACAATATGGAGGCGCCCATGACTTTAGTCGGGGACATATCCAGTTACTCGAAAAGTATATTGAACCTGCGTATGCGTAGTCATCTAGTCATTAAACTCACTGGCGCGACTTCAAAGTTTGATATTCTTCAACTTAGAGAAATTAATCCATTCTATTACCGCCAAGTTCTAGCGTAATATGCCCCATATTATACTTATGTTACAGATGGTGAATATACAGATGTTTAGTCTTAATACGATATGAATGTATTACTTCGTTCTATTTTCTTCCTCGCCTACACTTATTATTGTTTCGCATCTTAAGTACAATTCCTTGAAATGACATTTTTCTTTAACAGGTGTCACCAAAGTCGAACTTGACCTCTACAGTGTGCCTGTGTAATCATCTAACCACGTCAAGACCATAGAATTTCAGTAAAACCTATGCAACGTGAAAAAATGTATCAATATGTACGAATGTCTCGCAGACATTAAAAGTATACGATAAATGTACTTTTTGTTAAATCATAATGCAGGTCCTAGACTAACTTCCTATATATGTCATGGCATGAAATCACTTGGAACAAGTACACGCAATATTTAATGATATCGGCGTTTTAGATGCATTTTCTTTCAAAATAATTTCCCGTCATTATTTCTATTTATGGGCATCTATTACTACCAGACTCGTCTAAGTACCTCTATTTTGTTTGGGAAACCTATGAAAGGATGTAAAAACGAAACAAAAAATATTGAAATAACTATTAAAAAATGTAAAATATCAACAAAGAAAACATCTTGCCATTTCAATCAATATGCTTTCCTATCAGTATAACCCATTGACTTTATACTTGTAACTTTGTGTGATTTTAGGTAATCTTTATTACCCTTCCATGCCAAAATTGATATGTTTATTTAAACCAGACATAGCTTTTCCGATGTTTTCTATTGATTTTGCTTGTCGATGGACACACAAAGTATATTTGGTAAATCTACCCTGACACGTGGACACACAAAATATATTTGGTATATCTATGGATACACAAATCGATGGACACACAAAAGATATTTGGTAAATCTACCCTGACACGTTCGACAGAGACATTATTAACCATTTTCCGAAATTACGTAATTAAGCAATAACCCCGCAGAGGACGGGTATACCACGAGATATAGCACAATTCACGACATATATGCACGAGCCACAGGCGAGTGCATATATGTCGTGAATTGTGCTATATCGAGTGTCATACCCGTCCTCAGCGGGGGTTATTGCTATTATATTATATCAACTTCATGTTATTACTTTTGTAGACATTAATATTGATAAAAAGTGGGCCGTATTCAAATATTTATGGAGAACGTTGTTTGCTCAAAACAGTGGTTAAATGAAATGGGCCCCAGAACAAGCATTTTAACCTTCTCCAGAAACATCCAACACTCAAAATATACGTAGACTTGCACAACTGTGAGTTTCGTATCACATCGTCAAACGAATATTTATTTTGAAATGATACGGTAGAACAAACGTAACTGTCAACAATACAACACGCGCACTCTCTGAAGGGCAATTCAATAAAAATTTACATATCAATACGACCTGAATCATGTGAATGAAATTACATCATCTATGTAATCTAGGTAACCTTGCGTACTTGGTGCCGCCATATTTGAATAAGCTTCAACGCGAGAGATGGATCGGCAGTGCACAGATTGTGTTTTTCTTTAATTTTTGTGTATAATACTGACATTTACGGGACCACTAAAAGTACAACTGTGAAACAACGATGCAGCACTCTGGTTGTGGGTATTTGAAATGGCGGCGATGCTAGAGTCTGCTGGAGTTTGTCGAGATGCCACGGGCACGATGGTGTTTTGAGCTTGAGGCGGTGCAACGTCACTGCCCACTGTAGAGACAGCAGAATTACGATCTATTTCAACACTTACCACCCCGTTGTGTTCAGTTTGGTAACCCAGGCTTTTAGATAGGATACCAGACATTCCATGGCTCTGATCAGAGGTGAGTTTGTTTGTATATGATCTGACACTGGCTTCGTTTTTATGGGCCGTGAAGTACATGATGTGCCTCATCTCAACTCCAGCAGAATCTAGTACAGTGCACGCAGTTTCCCTGACACAGTGATTTGTGTAGGTTGTCGACAAATTTGCCGCTTTTGAGATATCTCTCATCATGGAGCCTAATTTATTTTCGCCCAGGGGTGAATTACAGTACCATACTTTGTCATCCGGCTTTACATTGACGCGAGGCCTCTGAAATAATGCATTTTCTCCCGGATTTAACTTTGACAGATATTTGCGAATGCTGCAACGGGGCAGTTTTCGCCGCCAGTGGCGAACATTTGGCTTGCGTTTCGAAATCATCGTCTGGGTGTTTTTTCGTTTTTTCGGACTGGAGTACGTAAATTCTACAAATTTCGTTCCATCATAGCTCTCCCTTACGCGGTAACTAGATTTCGTCAGCTTTCTGAATCCCTCTCGGCCCCTGCGTCCAAAATGAAATGTCAGGTCGAACCACACTTTCCGACTCAATGCCAAGGGTTGCTGCTGGACAAAACGCCACTGGAAGTAGCTGTGATATCGCAGCGGTACTTGTGGCGTGTATCGAACGCGCTCGGGTCATTGAGGTCATCGCCACAGTCCCGTGCGATGACCTCAATGACCTGAGCGCGTTCGATACACGCCACAAGTACCGCTGCGATATCACAGCTACACTGGAAGCTATTAAACTTAATTCTCAAGTCGTACGTTGATATCGGAATTTTGTGTTTTGTTGAATCAAGTCCGCCCGCCTTGAGCTGCTTGCACAAAGCTACAAAGATGTTGTTGGCGGCTTTGAATTCTCGATCGCGTATGATGTTTACATTGCGATGGTACGGGGGAGAATTCAGATGTCGGTTGACTGAAGCACGGATTCCGGTCAGGCTTGATTTCGAGTACTGTTCCCCAGTCTTGCTTCGTGCTTCGTGCATAAAATCGCCTCAAAATTACCGCCAATCCTTCTGGGGAGAGATATTCGAACGCCGGGTTTTCATTTTTTTCGATCAGCCAGTCTAGAAAAATTGAGATCAAAGAAACCGATTAGTCATGAGGTCATGTCAAAAGGTCAAAAACCGTAATCGTTTTTTTTTCAATTTTTGTAAACATAGGCGTGACCGTACCGATATATAAATCTCCGATCTATCGATCTATCGACTCACCTCGCAGAAGTTTTACACCCCATGTTGTCTGCTTTGTGGTCGCTTTCTCGTCTTTCAGTAACTCTATACTGTCGAGGTCATCTTCGGTGAAGTTAACAAATCATGTTGGTTGCATTGGCTGGACAAATTCCTCAGTTTCTTGAAGGAACTCCTTCTCCGTTAACTCTCGTGCAGCATACTCGGCCATGTTTATATTGCAGACGACATCAAAGGGGAGCACAACACAATTTTTAGGTCGTGCAAAATTCTTTAATTAATTAATCCAAAAATGAAATGAATGTGTACTTATTGGTATGTATTTATTGTATTTTTACCAAAATATTTCTCTGATATATAAATCCTGCCCTCTCCTTTATTTGCTTACGCTTGTATTTTTATATTCATATTCTAGGGCCAACGATAGCAGTGCTTTATGGTTTATTTAACCATGGCTTGCATAAATTAAAACCAGTTCTCATCCAATCATAACATTATGTCTCTTGCACAATTGCACTGATATTATGTAATTAAAATGTTAATACTTAGGGTTTTGTGCATGTTATTGACACCCAGAATAAGTAGCATTCATACTTTTCGTAATCGAAATTAAATGGGTCAGTAGTAAACTGAAAATTGTAAATGTTATCATACACTAAAACACAGTGCAGCACAAACTGTGAACAAAGTGCCGTGTATTTGGTCATGTTTATCGTATGTATAACATTTTCTATATATAGTAATTGTTATGTCTTTTTCCAATTATAAGTCGTTTATCGCCATTGAACTGCAAGTAGTTTCATTTGAGGAAATGTGGAAATGAGGACAACATGAAACATTTGTAGATGATTTTGCTTCATTGACTCTTATGGCACACAAACTGACTCCATTTCTCGCTTTCTATTTGTGTGTGGAAAAACTACATAATAGTAAAAGTTTTTTTAAGGTTTTGTGAGTATGGTTTTAGAAATAGCATGTTATAATGTTGAAATTGTTATTAGTTTTATATCTTTGAATATGTTCAAGACGATTGGATCTAATTTGGGATAATTGGATTTTCATATATTTCAAATTTCTCAAAAGTGTTAAGTGCCCTTTAGCTGAAATATTCAATATTGAAAATTACTCATAAAAACAAGTGTAATGTAAAAAGGAAAGCAGATGAGATTACATTTGTAGATTAAATCGCCATTACTTCACCATCCAATTATCCCAAATTAGTTCCAATCGTGTTGTTCCTAAATAACAAAAATTTAAATGAATTCGTACTAGCTCTTATCTGATCGACAAACCAAGGAGATAATATCAAACATGACGAGGGATTTTTCAATTGTCAATGACTTTATTAGCAGCCTGTTTAATAGTAACGTTAACGTAACCAATTACATATACATCATATTTGTTCATGTTGATAAATATATATGGTTTTTATTTTCAAAAGTAGTGCACGTAAGATAAACATAACATTGAAATTGTGAATGCGAAGCAAAAATACGAGAGACAAAGAGCTAGCTCGATTTGATCAAGAACATTAAAAGACGACGTCGAACATAACGAGGAATATTTTTGTAGAATTCTTGATTTAACCAGGAGGAGAGCATTGAACCCTCACAAACACAACAACTTCACAGTGCAATGCTCCGATCTGACAAAACGTCTGGAGAGTAACCTTTAAATGTGATAATAGGATTAATTTTGTTTCCCATTGCATTTTTGTGTAACGTGGTCCGTAGAACTTCATGAGGTAATGCGTTATTGTCACTTGTCGACTTTTGAAACAAAATTTAATTGTGTTATGTGTTTGTGATTATCGAGCACACCACTGTAACAGTTTATTTAAGCATTTAACATTGTGCTGTCTTGTTGTTATCGATTGTTGATGTCACCATAAAATGATAAAAAGGTTAAATAAATTGCCCCTCCACAGTGGTCAGTGAGTGTCTATGTATCTTTCTATGTGTATGTGTTTGCATTGTCATATATATATATATATATATATATATATATATATAATATATATATATATATATATATATATATATATATATATATAAAATGAATTTCATATAATATTTTCAGTTATTCTTCCCGTAATTTCCGAGTCATCTGGATAGGTATAATGGGATAGATATACATCACCAATACATTAAGGTTCCAAGACAAGAAATTGACCATTTTAAACCAACAATTCTCTAGTGTTTAAGAAGCTCAGAACCCCCGTAAATTGTATATTTTCGGAAAGCCTAGATATAGGGGAACAGTTTGGTAACCATAGTGTCACCATTGTTTACATAACTATCACGTGACAGGTAATTTGCATAACCTTTCAAAAATCGGTTTTCCCTATGTTTTGTTTCAATGCTTTGAGATATGTGGCTGAAATTTGTGTGAGTGCAAGCTGTCCAAAGGGTCTTCAAAAGTGTGTCTCAGAATTTTTTTAAACCTTCTAGAACAGTTTTCATGCCAGAAAACTTCCACAGCAGTGAATTTAAGCGTAGTTGATTTCTTTAAAATTGTGCTCCAAAAAAACTAAGCAAGATATAAAAAATCTGAGACACACTTTGGAAGAGCGTTGTGACAGCTTGCATTCCAGCAATTTTGAGTAAGATATTTTGAAGTATTGAGACAAAACATAGGGAAAACCGTTTTTTGAAAGGTTATGCAAATTACCGTGTCACATGATAGTTATGTAAACAATGGAGACACTGTGGTTACCAAAATCTTCCCGTATATCTAGGCTTTCAGAAAATGTATACTTTATAGGGGTTCTGAGCTTATTAACCGTTAGAGAATTGTTAGATTAAAAAGGTCAAATTTCTTGTCTTGGAACCTTCATGCTTGATAATAAAAACACAAAGAAATCGTTTGACATCAACATTTCTCACTAGATTTGAAATAATGTGATTTGAAATGATACAAAAAAGGTCTGTTAAAATTCTATATTTTTACTCCCTCTACGATTTTCCTTCAAAATGTTCCTGGCTACAAAATACTCTAGGAACCTAGTTATACCCTGATCTACATCACCTAATTTTCTTTTATCGGATAAATATCTTCCACACACCTGCAGATCATGACACAATCTGACATCTCATGATTGCCTCTCATTCTCCTGAGCAGCCCCATCCTCTAAAACACTCTTCTTTGTACATAAAAAACTCTCCCTGTGGCAAAATGTTTAAAAAACGCTCGAAACGCACATCCTATGGCACACATTTTTCATTCTCGTAATCACTTAAAGAACCATTAAACATTGTTGAACTTTTGACGTAAGACGCTATATAAATTATTTACTTACTTACTTGCCTTCATTCAGCTCACGTGTGTAAACACTTGGGCTAATGTTATAGCGACGTCTGTCTGTCTGTCCGTGTGTGTGTGTGTGTGTGTGTCTGTCTGTCTGTCTGTCTGTCTTTCTGTCTGTTTACACGATAACTCAAATACGCCTGAACGGATTCAAGTCAGATTCGGTAGACAGGTACCATATGCTCCTTGCAAGAACTGACTAGATTTTGGTTAGTGTGGCTTGCATATTGATGAAGTTATGTAATATCGCTTTTCTCCGTATAATGGTTTCCCTATGGAGACGGTACCGATTCTTAAGGCTATTGTCTGGGCTATTTTAAAACACTAACCGTGTAGTACCTTGTTTTCAGATTTTGTCATCTTTTTGTTGCAGTAGATGGTAAAATGCAGTGCAGGGGGAAAACCGGATATTCGGTTGGCATGGCGACAATTTCAGGGTTAAAAATATGAGGAAATTGTGGCAAAGATATCTATTGAACGAAAAGTCATACAACAACCGAATTTTTTCTGTAGCATTCAGATGTATATGTATTACAATATGAACCTAAATCTATGACTGTATAAGATGTCAATATAAATTAAATCATAGTCATCTCGGTAAGATTGAAAAATTAATAAATTTCACAACTTTCCGTCAAGTTTCTACTATGACATGATTGGATGACCTTGTTTTTTGAGGTTTATTTTGTAAAGTAAACACGATTGGAAATATTTTGGGTTTATAGGATTTTGAAAAGTTTGTCAAAAATTATTGAAAAATAAGGCACCAGACCATAATTTGTTGCTACAGACTAAGGTAAATTTCTTAATTTTGTTCAATCTACTTGGCAACAAAGTTAAGTTAACTGCTTTTTACTAAATCTAGTCAAATTTGCTTTTTTTGCAAATGTAAATGCAGTGAAAAAAACAAAAATTTTGCAAACTGTACTTATCATATAATTCTGCAGAATGTTTTGAATCTTACAAATTTTGATCCTTTACCTGTTTTTGATATATCACGGTTGTCAAATTGCGATTTTTCGAACAGTTTTAACCACTACTTTGTCTGACTGCTGATAGTACATTGTAAACTCTCCTATTTGCTAAACTGTCATTTTCATTGTGTGGTAGATGTTCAGGAAACTAAGGTATTTAATACTTTTGATGTTAGTACCTCAATAAGGCAAAGTAAAATAGTTAAAATTGTATTTTTTTATTCTATCTACTTAAAAAATACAAGGAGTTCAAGTAGCTGGGAAATATTTGTATTAAAAAGATATTTTGAAATTGAAAAGTTGAAAATGTCTAAAAAATGTTCATGACAACACTACCTTATATTTTCAAGGCCACCTTGAACATGACCCTCTATTTTTCAAGGCCACCTTGGACATGACCCTCTATTTTTCAGGGCCACCTTGGACGTGACCCTCTATTTTTCAAGGCAACCTTGAACATGACCCTCTATTTTTCAAGGCAACCTTGAACATGACCCTCTATTTTTCAAGGCCACCTTGGACATGACCCTCTATTTTTCAGGGCCACCTTGGACATGACCCTCTATTTTTCAGGGCCACCTTGGACATGACTCTCTATTTTCTCAAATTACCAAAACTTGGGGAATGGACAAAACAATAATGACAATTTCAAAGAAAACAATAGGATCTGTCATTTTGAAATGGTAGAAATCTATTTATTGTGCAAATTTATCAAAAGTGTCGGGTACCCTATAGCTGAAAGTTACAATATTACAGATTACCCTTAAAAATATGTGAATTGCAAAAACAGAAGAGTAGATGAGCTTAAATTTACTGAATAAACCAATATTACTACAATATCCTATTATCCCAAAATATTTCCAATCGTGTTAGTTTAAAATTTTACACATATATTGGCTGATTTTCATTGCATTCCAAGCATTCTTTCAAGAGTTATTACTGCCACAAGAAACGAATGCAGTACAAAACACAATTGTTAGGAGTATTGGATTGAAATGTTTACAACATAAAGGTGATACTCATACTTCATGCAAAGTTTACGACCTCAAAATAGGGTATTCGACAAGTTTAAATTGTCAGTTAGAATTCTATTTACAAAAGCCTGGTTGTAATTGCTTTCTAAGTGAAAAATGAACTGTTAATTATCAAAAAAACATTGATTTTATAATCAGCATGATAATGAAATTCATGTGAGATTCTTCATACATGATGCCATAACTCAACAAAGTTTTTAGGCAACCAAAAATAGCGATTTACCTGTTTTGAATATATAATTAGACTAAATAAAATTTGACCAGGGGTCAGTGGGAAAAAAACGCGATTTTTCTCGATTTTAGTTAATATTTTTTGAAGAATGATATAGCTTATTTGAAAGTATACATGTCGAGGGTGACAATGAAGGAAAAAAATAAAATTTGATTTTTTGAGCATTTTGACCGACATTAGCCCAGACGATGGCCTTAAACCGGGTCATGAATTCACCATCCTCACATAGTGAGTCTGTTACCCTAACCACTGGTCAAAGGATTGTCTGGAGATATTCCTCAAATCGACATGTCACGGGCACCATGTACCAGTCCAGAAGGATCACACCATATTGCACATTGAATAAGTTAATTTTGCATGTTTGGTATTTTTCTTTGGCATGTTTTCGTTTGTCTTTATTGTTTTATGATGATCTTTAGCTTTTTACAGAGTTAAGCCGCATGTAGTTCACATTTTAATTATATGTTTATAGTATATATATATATATATATATATATATATATATATATATATATATATATATATATATATATATATCTCAGAGATGCCTGGAGCGATTTCACTCAAACTTGGTACAAAGATTACTCCTTATGTCATCCATATGCACGAAGATTTATTTTGTGATCCAGTCCAAAATAGCCGTGTGACGGCCATTTTATTAAAAAAGCTTGGACATTAACAATGACTGTTTGAAAAAAGCTGTATTTGTAGAGAAACTGCACAAAATTTCATTGAACTTTGTAAAGATGTTTGTTGCAAAGATCTCTGATAACACACAATGAGATATGTCAGGGTTACATCAGTAAATTGCTAATTTGCAGATTTGATGAATTATTGTAATTAGAGTGATATGTCCAGAAATACTGCAGCAAATTTGATGAAACTTCGTACATATCTTTAACCCTGTCTCAAAATAGTGTACAAAGACACCAAGCAGTGTCATGGGAAATAATTGCTAATTTTGCATATTTAATGAACTTTCCTATTTAGATGGCTATCTCCAGAACCACTGCGTCAAATTTGATGAAACATGGTTCAGATGTTGATCTCTCAGTACAGTAATACCGTGTGAAGATAGTAAGCAGTATCATGTCAATTAATCGCCAATTTGCATATTTGATGAACTTCCATAATAAGTATGATATGTCTAGAAATATTGCATCAAATTTGATGAAATGTGGCACAGATGTTGACCTTTTAGGTGTGTAATAGTGTGCATGGATATAGTGAAGTATCATGTCAATTAACTGGTCTTTGCATATTTGATAGATTTTCGTAATTAGGCTACTTTGTCAAGAAATGGTTCATCAAATTTCATGAAACTTGGTACAGATGTTGATGTCACATTTCTTTAACTTTTGAATGAAGACATTTATCAATGCCATTGAAAGTAATTGCTAATTTACATATTTAATGAAATTACCTACGAGGTGGGCTATGTCCAGAAATACTGCATCAAAATTTGTGAAAATTGATACATATTCTGATCTTTCAGTACTGCAATTCTAAGCGAAGATAGTAGGCGGTATCATGTCAACTCTTGCGTATTTGCATATTTGATGAACTTTTATAGTTAGAATGATATGTCTAGAAATGCTGTATAAAATTTGATGAAATATGGTATAGATGTTGATCTTCCAGTAGTGTTATGGCATGCAAAAATATGTAGTAGTATCATGTCAATTAACTGCTGATTTGCATAGATAATGAAATTTAAATTTGTTATTAAGCTGAAATGTCGACAAAATTCAACAAACATGGTTAAGATGTTGGGCCCACATTGCTTTAACGTTCAACAAGGACTCTATGCATAGTCATGTTAATTAATTGTTAATTTACATAATTTAAATAATTTACATATGTACCGAACATTCCACACGGCCCATCAAATTTGATGAAATTTACAGACACGTACAGACATTAATCTCACAGTTGCTGTTATACAGTTCATTGACACTTTGCCGTATTGTGTATAAAATGTGGTAAACGTGATAATCTGTCAGTGTCATAATAGAAGGCAAAAACGTTTGGCAACATTAAGTCGATTTATTATTAGTTGACTTATTTAATGACCTTTTGTAAATAGGGTGGCAGCCCACATTGTTTTAACCCCTTGACTACCTATGGCGCCGGATATTTCCGGCGCCATATTGAATTACCATATACCTTGAGTGCCGGAAATATCCGGCACAGTTAAATAGGCGTATTTGCTTCGTTTTTGTCGCTAAAAATCCCGTAATTTCGGCGCCTGCATGCAGCGCAACTAAGATTGATGTATTCCGATCTGGCCTGAATGTGATTGCGCCCCCGTACGTCCGAATATGGCCAAAATCCGGAAGCAAATGTCGTGACCCATGACCTCGACCCTGAAAGGTCAGGCTGATCACTGAAGCGTCACGCTGATTGTTTACAGTTTTCAGAAGTACGGACGATCGCGAAGATGTTTATGGGTTTTTTTTTAATGAAATGAAATGTTTATTTATTGAAAACAAATGATTTATATGTAAATATGTTCTATTAACAGCAATATTCGTGAATGAAACTAGAGGAAATACAGTGTTTTACTATAAGCCAGTGAAATTTTATAGCAGCCATATTATCAATATGACTGGTCACATGACTGGTCAGGTGTTTGGTCATGTGATATGTTGTTCCCCAAAAATGTATTTTTAAATATTGTGAAATATTTTTTGATAAATCATAACCATTTTAGATGCATGTTTCTGCAAGGAAGACTTAAAGCAGGTGTTTACAAATATAAAATGTGTTGATGTTCAAATACAGAATCATGTCAGATGCTGATGTTTATCGTTCATTTACTCTGCCTTTGTGAGAAAAATCTTAAATAGTACATCTATAAATAAAGTAAAGGGTAGTTATTATTACATATATGTAAAGACAATGCCATGAAAATTGCAACTGTATTCAAATTTGCATCATTTTATGGATTCAAAACACGTCCTGATGCTTCAAATATTCATATTCTTTGCCAACTCTGGTCACATGACGTGTCATGTGATCAGTCACGTGACCTGGAAATACAAAATTTATGTATGAAAAAGTGGGAAATTTCATGCTGATTCAGAAAATATATGGTTTATTGGTACTTACTTAATTTTTACTCTAAGCAGTGTTCATGCAATGACCACATCCCAGATTTTATCAATATTTACATAAGGGGCCTGGTATATAGGAATACATTGGCCTTGGTAGTCAAGGGTACGTTTCCACCACCATGGAACTCATCTTTAATCACAGACCTAATTGATGAACAGGACTCTATCCTCTCCAAGGACTAGTAATCAAAGTACTCATTAAACAAGTGGGGACTGTATCATCAACGATGACTTAATATGGGTAGTATTTTTTACTTTTCTTAATTACCTTTCAATATTTTTGTGTGTATGACAGTGTTTTGTTTGTTTTGTAATGATTTCCGTCTTTTTCATAGTTAAGCCGAATGATAATTTTACGATTATTTTGTAAAATCAGCACCCATCGCACTTTTTCACGCATACTGTATGTGTATGTACGTCAATAAATATGGTTGCGTTACTTTTCCAAATCGTTGACAACCGTTTATTTTGTCACTACGCTTGAAAGAATGTTTTAAAATTAAGAACATTAGTGTTCTTTTTCTGAATTCAACTTTTCTCGTTTATTTCCACCGAACATTTATTTTAATGGAGAAAGACAATATATAATTACACTAGGACTAACGATTATTATGTTTGAAACATTTGGCGTGCCACACAAAATTTCTACCTTGACGGTACAAAAGCATGTACTAATTTCAATGCACTAGGGAACGAATTTCCCAATTTTATGCAGACAGAAAAATACAGATGCAAGTGTTCTGTTAAGTTAACTCGTCATGAAACGATGGGAATCACGTGTCATCCCAAGGTTTCTCACTGACGATGATTGAATGATATCGAACATGCCGACTCTTAGAGATTCCAGCTTTGTTCAACCTTTTCGGAAACGTGACGAAAGCTGGACAATTTTGTTCTTGGCATTCCTTCAGAATCAGCATATTCGACTGCATCTTATCTCGCACAATTCAAGACAAAACCTAAGATCTGCAGGATATGTACATTCTTTACTGGAATGACGCTAGCCCTTCAATTGAACATTTTTTTTGCATCTGAAACATTAAAAATTGAACATTCAAAATTAATGAGATTTATGACTCAGATAAAGATCATATGGCGACAAATGATTAATTTATCATTGTTTTAGCACATATTGCAAAGTCAACAATGCGTAGCGATCCAATTATTCGAAATAGAGAGCAAGTAGGATATATTTGTCAATTCTTGGAATTATTACGGGCTCCTTCACGAATTTAACGCCAAAGACATTTGGCAAAGAATGTTAAAAAAGCTCGAATTCAACGCCAAAGACATTTGTCAAAGACGTTAAAAAAGCTCTTGTTTCTTTAGTTCTGTAGAGAGCCAATATCGTAGATGGGTAAAATGTGAAAAGCGTAATATTTTACCAATACAAACAATAAAATAGGTCAAGCCGCTGCCGAATGTACGAGTTCTTCAGAAACAAACATGAATATTTGAATTTTCTTATTGACCAAAGTGACCAATAGTAATCATTCATCTACCACTTTACGCACAGGGCATACCGAACGATCGTGATCATTTGAAAATTTATCTTGGTCTCTTGAGAGATAATATTTGATGTCGGTCGCTTGGCAACCGCAAGTAGTATACATATTAAATTATTATTTTAAAATAAAGATTTTTAATGAACATTACTTAGATAATACAGACAACATTGCTAAGCTATCAGATTTCGTCAGATACAGAGACTGACGATTAAATGGCAAATTTGATCGAGGATATCAAAGCAGTCACAGTAAAACGAGACTTTATTACATTGAACCGTCTCCCACCAAGTAATAGCCAGCGACAGGCCACCGAAATACGGAAACAGCGTAGTGGTAATTTTGTTTCAACGATAACAACGTATATGTTTCATGCATCGATGTAACATACTTCCAGGTGTTGTCCCCGTTGTTTGTATTGGTAGAGACACATATTATATGTTGGTTATTTGCATTTAATTAAAATGTAAACTAATCGTATTATCATATGTATATGCTAACATCATTGGTTTTCAGACCTGGTCACATTGTTACGTCAATAACCATAATCATAACCACTTTATGGTTTTGTTTTCGAGTTCTGGACTAAATGGTCACTAGGTTAAGGTAAACAAGTGAACGACATTTTCCCGACTTCATAATTACAACAAAGTTGACATCAAAGTAAATGAACTCTGCAACAAAAACATTTATAGATAACCAATGAGAGTACGCCAGCTAAGAAAGCGCTCGTCTAGTTCGTACATGTCCTGATCATGTGACTCAATTTAATCACCCATTATTGTTGGTGACATCGTTAATTCACCAAAAGTTTGTCAAATGTTATGAAGTTTAGCACCAAATGCGTCTTTTTCATTTATTCAACAGTACGACCCAAAAGAAACCCTAATCACCTACGACTTAACTTTTTTACTTACAGGGCATATCAAAATGATCGTGCACAAAACCTAGTTTCATATCTGCAAAATAAAAGGGGAGGTAATATCCGGTGACTGTCGCGTAGTAACCGTATGTTGTATTCTGATGAAATTGAAGGAACGTTCAATTTGTTCTGCGCGTTACTGTGGTACGTCAGACAACATTACTTCGTCAGAGGAGAGACGGTGTCTTCAGTGACGAATTGTTGGGGGTAATTGATCGATGCTATCAATGACTGAATAGAAGGACAAGTTTCCCTGTCTAAATTACTGAAAATCACATTTAACCAAGCGATGAAAGAGCAGATGTCAGTACTTATAATACACATACTTCTTTATTTTGGAACCATGGCTAGTTGTGAAGAAAGGCTCATTAATGTAGGTAAGTGAAAAAACCCATCGCTTATATTTTATACTGCTATAAAATGGCTTCCAATGACAACGTGTAATTCAGTCTCTTGCCTTGTTGACTTAGTAAAGTCTGCAACCAGGTGAACTCTAAAGGAATGGTATTTCAAACTTAAATGAAGAAATCTGCGACGATTTTTAAGCTTCCTGGTATTTTCTATCTGTTTGCAACCAAAACCACATGGATTGCCAAGCCAGTGAAATTTCCTCTGGCCACGATGACATTAAACTCTCAATCTAATGATATTTTGATAGATTCTCATATCTCCTTGTTATACAACTTTTCGGCTCGTCTGATCATTTGGAAAAAAATTCAGTTCATAATGCCATCATTCATTTTACAAACTAATTTCATTTCACTCTTAGCAGCCATCAAAAAAGATTATAATTTGCCTAGTTGAGAAAAAACACCCTTAGCAATGCAAATTGAACCTCAGGACACTCGGCATCATCCGGAGAAACCTGGCAAAATAACTAAAAATGAAATTGCCATTGCGTTTAGTGTTCATTTTTTATTTCAAATTTTCTATTTAAGCTGACTTCACATATTTTTAATCGGTGAAAATGGTGTAATACTGACATATCAAACATTATTTGTAGGATATTCCTGTCATTTTGAAGGCACCAAGTACATAATTCGAACAAAGGAACTCATTTGGAAACATGATTTGCTCTTTTTTAACACGTCGACAAGTGTATAGTAAATGTTGGGCTTGTTCTCGCGTGTCTTGACACGTAATATTTCTAAAGTGCAGAAAATCTGATTTGATTCATACCGATGCAAAGTGAATTTTAACACTTACTCTGGCGATGAATTATTTTTTTTTTGAGAATAGGTAGTTGAAGTCCCCCTATCATTCGCATCCAATCGGCCTGAAACAATATTACAACAACTACATGCTTAATGCATACTTACAAGTTTTCTTACTGCTTGGAGTTTTAATATGATATTGACAAACGACTGAATTTTTCATTTCACAGAGAATGGTAAGACTTACAATTTCTAATCAATCAATATAGTCTGGTGCCGAAACACAAAACCCAAAAATTTTGGCCCCACAATGGTTCTCGGTGGTTTCTGTATCTTCAAAGCCTACTGAATCAGGATCTGCATGATGCCACCCTGGCACCCTTGGGCATTTAATATATTCAAGATGGCCGCCAAGATGGCCGCACCAAACATGTAAATGGTAATATCTCAGCTCTATGAAATGTTATCAAAGTGATTTTGGTGTCATTTGCGAGGTAACAGGGCCAAGGAATTTGTTTCTTTCATTGCCCAACATGTAAAACTCTTAATTTGCATAAAAATCCAAGATGGCTGCCAAAATCACCTCCAAACAAGGTAAAATTCCATATCTCAGCTCCATGAAAGGCTGTTGGAGTCATTGTGGTCTCCTTTGCCAGATAAATGGGGTTAAGGAACTCATATCTTTCATTGCCTTTTATGTACAACCCTTAATTTGCATAAAAAAGCAAAATGGCTGCCAAAAACGACATCCAAAAACAGGTAAAATATCATATCTCAGCTCAATGAGAAGCTGTTGGAGTCATTTTGGTCTCCTTTGCCAGGTATATTGGGTCAAGCAATTCATATCTTTCATTGGCTGACATCTACAACCCTTAATTTGCATAAAAATTTGCATAAAAATCCAAATACCTGTTTCAGTGTGTAAGGAGTCGTATCTCAATACACTATGCCACTGATTTTGGTGTCTTTCGGCATGTTTTTTGGGTCTTTGTTATATTTGCTATAAATCAACCATAAAAATCTGAAATTGATGCTTACAATCCAAGATAGTTGCAAAGCTTGTTTCCACAACATACATCAAGGTATATCTTAGCTGAGATTGCATACTAGAGACTAATACATTAAGGGTTCAAGGCTGAAGGATAAGTTTCTCTCGTTATATTAAATGTGAAATATTTCATCGAAAGCCAAAATGACCCCCTAATATCAACTATGGCCACACAAATGGGTGCCACAAAAACCTTGAGTTGCATCTTAATCCACCAAGCATTCTTGAGATCTATTTTGTTATATTGGTTTTATTGGCCTCAGGGTTTTCATTGCTTGTTTTCTGAACTGGAAAAAATCTTACTTATAATGGAAGGATTTTATCCCACATTGCCGCTATAATGGTTTCGTAAAACATTACAGCGTATCTAAATTCATCCAGCATCTTTGACACAAAGTTATGTGTGTTTTGGTCTGTTTGAGAGGTCATGAAATTCACATTTCTGTCCACATAAATTCTCAAACCATCCATTTACATTAGATGATAATGAACTTTATTTTTCCATACAACATCAATGGTCATTTTATCATTTGCCAATCAACCACAATAAATGAGCTTCAATTATTCGAGGCGAATTTGCTGAGAATGCATTCGCACTTGCATAAAAGTGACTTGTTTGATAATCTTTGAGCCAACCCGAGTCATCTGTCTTGTTATCTTTGCATATAAACTGTACAATGCAACATATATCAAAAGTGAAGTAAAAACATCATCGATGCCCTAAAAAGAGTCGCAAAACAGGCATGTAGCCTTAACTTATATTATCATTGATCATCTTTGAGATTGATTCTTAATCTTTGGCCGCATTTTAGGTATCGAAGAACATACTTTTCCAATTACATGAACTCTTTACGTACCATTTATCATTTGGTGGCACGTTTTATAATACTTATCTGTAACAATGTACCAAAATACTCATTTACAAGTTTTTGACCAGAACTGTAAGATTCGGTAAGATTCTCGCACAACATCATCTTCATCGCTTTTGTTATTAGCAGGGCCATTTATATTGGCAGTTGCTTGCTATACTATATATACTGTCGGAAAATACAAATGTCACAGCCATTTGAGTTAAAGAGCGCCTGTAACTTCCTGTGGAATATGGAGGGTCACCTTTACTTCCATTAGGAATGAATTTATGCACATCTGAAGGAGCTGGTTAGCCTTGACTAAAATTTAAAGTGAAAAGCGATTTTGACTGATTCATTTTACAGCCAACCAAAGTCACAAAATCCGTTTGACACCTTGGATCTTTGTTCACTATACCGTTCCTTATATATATATATATATATATATATATATATATATATATATATATATATATATATATATATATATATATATATATATATATATATATATATACATATATATATATATATACAAGGGATGCTGGAGAATTGATTTTACAATGTTATCTCTACAACGTTGTTCGTGAGTCGCGAAACTCACTCATCAGGAGACTAGACTGGAGACTCCAGTCTAGTCTCCTGATGAGTGAGTTTCGCGACTCACGAAACAACGTTGTAGAGATAACATTGTAAAATCAATTCTCCAGCATCCCTTGTATATCTCGCTCTACTTTTGTATTGAGCACTTTGTATCGGACAAGTCGAACCGCATACTTCGTATATATATATATATATATATATATATATATATTAAAGTTAGCATTTATTGAAGTCGTGTCCCAATGGGGATCTTGATAACAAAGTACAATAAAGGTTTTGCAAAATCAACAGCAAACGAGTATTAAAATATATATATATAATATATATATATATATATATATTTATATATAATCCCATGGTATTTTTCTCTGTTTGACGTCATCGTATACGAGTGTTTTTCGCGAAGCCGTACACTTCGAGCCGAAGGCGAGAAGTTGTGCGGCTCCGCGAAAAACACGAGTATACGATGACGTCAAACAGAGAAAAAATACCATGGGATTATATATTTATCACATGAACAGTCTTCTTATTTTTCTTTTGACGTGAAGGATCAAAATTATCGTAACAAATTGCATGAATTTCGTCGCGATTTGTGTTTTACTTACGCGGATTACTTTCATTTAAAGAGTAAAGCGGCCCGTCACCCAGGAGATACTTTCATTCATAAATCCCATCAAGGTGAAATTTGCTACATTAAAATGGTGTCTCCACCAACCAGACGTACGGATTCTGTCACGTGAACCTGTCAATCATGTCTCGCGCTGTACCGATGCCAAGGCAAGTCGGCAATCGGTACGGTGGACATAATCGTGCTAGCGACGGATAGCCATAGTATTCAGAGTTATTCAGAATATTTACAAATAGATTTATGAAGTAAATGAAACGACACGATCGAAACAGTAATTCTCATTCTCAGAAATTCCGTGGCTTTTCAAAATATCACACAAGTTTACGACCGTGGCAAGCGCGAAAGATTCCGTTCGATGACACACTGAGTGTACCGCATTGCATGTTTATGCCCACAACGCTGCCGTCACCGGTCTCTGCCATGCCGGTGTCCCGGGGCCGGTGTCAACTCGTTAATCCCGATCTCGGTCGTCAATGTTTTTGTCTTAAGGACTTTGATGTTGCAGTGACATATATCTCACCCGTAGATACATCCTAATTTTACTCTACGGAAACTCTGTTTTGAGTGTTGTCTGAGTCAACTTTTGAAGTACATCGGATTCCACAGCACTGCACTGCAGATACAGCTCAACAGCTGATGTCTTCGATAGCGCTACAGCCTTACGCCGCGCTACAGGTTTGATTCCGAGCAAGAATTTACGAATTTTTTGTATGATGAAGGAAATTTATCATTGTTATTCGAATAACTTTATGCTTGTGCCTGAATGTCGCTTTCCCGAAGATTATGCTGTACTCATTATTCAGTTGAACTACCGTTGAGGTGAGGATTTCAGGTTTATCGCCAACCGGGATCGCCAGGTACGACGTCCACATTGAGCCTTACGAGGCGACTATACTCGTGATACTGGATCGGCGGTATCCCCATTCGATTCTCGGAACAGCTATAGTTTTAGCGACTCAAAATTTCGCTGGACATGCCTTCTATGTTTCCATGTGTGGATCTATCGGGTCACCTTTTTGAAAAAGTGTCATGAGAGCACGGCATCGATCACGACAAATCGGTCTATGTTCACGTCGCGACCCGCATGAATGAACGGTACCATGCAAGAAAAAAGTTCCGGTTGATGACGTACAACAGGGGTAATTCGGATTTCTTATCCGTCCTGTTCTACGTCACACAGGTGGGAATTCGGGCCAGTTCATGTGATAAATATATATATATATATATATATATATATATATATATATATATATATATATATATATATATATATATACATGTACATCTAATATTTCTATGCATAATTACATGTTCATCAATATTTTACTTTTTATTTTTTCTTGTCTAAGTTATGTGTGTGTGTGCCAGTTGTTATGCTCGCTATTTTTAGAAGCTGTTTTAGTTTGTTGCGGCTCAAATGGCTAGCATATAGCCTACTGCACCATAACAAGACAAAACATGGGCACCTAGCAGTTGTAGGTCTTTGTCTGCATTCATTTTTGGTTGCTGGTATGTTTCTTTTCATAGTCCAATAAAAGCTTGTACAAGTCATCCAAAAAGTAGAGGTTAGTCTGCAATGTACTTTTGGTTACATTCCGAGACACAAGGAAAAATGTACATGCTCATCAGTATAGAACTTTTATGTCAGGTAGTGGATTAGAACAAGTGAAAAAGATTGCTTTTGGAGGAGCAAGTTGTATATATGTTTAACGCTTTTTTGGCAGGTATCGCAATCTGGTAGATAAATACAATATCTCTCTTTGACAAATGATCACTAATGGCATCGGTGACATTGGGCCTTAGTTAATGACCACTACCTATTTGACTTACAGATTGATATATGGCGGGTGCCACATGTGGGGAAGGATGCGCTTACTATCATCGAAACACCTGACATCACTTCTTGGTCGTCTGGCCAGAGGTCCATATATCTTTCTTTCATGAATATGACTTTGTTTGTGTACCGTCTATTTACTGTCTGTTCTGTGCTGTTTTGTGTCTATGTTTACAACTATTGTCTTACGAATTCTGACCTACTGTCATTGGATTATGGATTGGTATGATTGCGATTATTTTAATTAAAAAAACAACAACAATCCAATTAAATATTGGGTATACGTAATTGTACTGCAATTAAACTGTTCAAAATATTTTGGATGGGTGTCAAGCTCAAACATTGGTATTCATGATGCCCCCACGGATGAACGTATTGCAGAAACTATAAAATTATTTGCAGCATGACGGTTGCGAAGCTAAGGGTAGAACTTCAGAGGGATAATATGAAAGTATCTTTGCTGTCAAAAAAGAATAACATAATTCATGTAAATGGATGGTTTAACAATTTATATGAGTGGAAATATGAAATCCATCACCTCTCAGACGGACCCAAACACATACAACCTTGTGTCAAAGATGCTGGATAAATTAAGATAAGGTGTAATGTTTGACGAAACCATTATAGCTTCAATGCGGGATAAAATCCCTCCATTAGAAGTAAGATTTTTCCAGTGCAGAAAACATGCAATGAAAATTCTGCGACCAATAAAACCTGACCAAACACAACAAAAAAAGTCTAAAGAATGCTCGGTGGGTTAAGAGACGACTCAATATTTTTGTTACATCCGTTTGTGTGGCTATAGTTGATATTAGATGGTCATTTTGGCTTTCAATGAAATATTTTACATATAAAAGAAACTTATCCTTCAGCCTTGAACCCTTAATGTATTAGTCTCTTGGATGCAATTTCAGCTAAGATATACCTTGATATATGTTGTGGAAACAAGCTTAGCAGCCATCTTGGATTGTAAGCATCAGTTCAGATTTTCATGGTTGATTTTATAGCAAATATAACGAAAGACCCGAAAAACATGCCGAAAGACACCAAAATCAGTGGCATAGTGTATTGAGATATGACTCCTTACACACTGAAACAGGTATTTGGATTTTTATGCAAATTTTTATGCAAATTAAGGGTTGTACATGTCAGCCAATGAAAGATATGAATTGCTTGACCCAATATACCTGGCAAAGGAGACCAAAATGACTCCAACAGCTTCTCATTGAGCTGAGATATGATATTTTACCTGTTTTTGGATGTCGTTTTGGCAGCCATCTTGGCTTTTTATGCAAATTAAGGGTTGTACATATAAGGCAATGAAAGATATGAGTTCCTTAACCCATTTACCTGGCAAAGGAGACCACAATGACTCCAACAGCTTCTCATGGAGCTGAGATACGGCATTTTACCTGTTTTGGAGGTGATTTTGGCAGCCATCTTGGATTTTTATGCAAATTAAGAGTTGCACATGTTGGGCAATGAAAGAAATGAATTCCTTGGCCCTGTTTACCTGGCAAATGACACCAAAATCACTTTGATAACATGTCATAGAGCTGAGATATTACCATTTCCATGTTTTGGCGGCCATCTTGGCGGCCATCTTGAATATATTAAAATGCCCAAGGGTGCCAGGGTGGCATCATGCAGATCCTGATTCAGTAGGCTTTGAAGATACAGAAACCACCGAGAACCATTGTGGGGCCGAAATTTTTGGGTTCGACCAAAAATCAGGGTTTCGGCACCAGACTAATAGGACCCATAGGCCTATTTTATTTCATATAATTCTTTAAGCCCCTTAGCGACTGTATGCAACATAATAATTATATAATTCTTATGCCCCTAAACTTGCAATAATAATAATAATAATAATAATAATAATAATAATAATAATAATAATAATAATAATAAATATTATCAATAAATATTATTACAAGTTTAGGGGCTATAAGTATTATATAGAAATCTAATAACAGTTCTTGAAGCTGTGGAAATTCTAAAAAAGGGGTGTTGTTTATTTTAATTTTGTCAATAGGGGTGACTTCTAATTGTCGTACGTGCAGCGCAGAATTATACATCATACTGTACGGAGAGAGGGGGGCGATATATCATTAAGCCAAAGGGTAACGCTTGTCGGAAAAGTGACACTAAGTAGTTTAAGGAATACAAGCAGGTATTGACGCGACGCGAATTGCGACGCGATCCCAGGGTATGGACGTTTCTTGCAAGCGACCGGTCGGATTTCAGCCTGATCCGGATACTTTATGGAACTCAACACATCTGTTAATCAAAAAAATTACAAGTACCACAGCTAAATAAAATGAAAAATGAAAAATAAAAACATACAGCGTATTAATAGGTCTACCAGCTAGTATATATTCTCTCCGCCCAGTTAGATAGATGTTTCTTTTGACGTCACTACCTTATGAATATTCATATACTTGCAAAAACCGAAGGTCGCTGTGTCTGGCAGCTCACATGCACAGCGTAGCGTGACAGGCCCATCGTTGCGTGGGCGCGCGCGCGCACACAAAACAAGGCACAGCGCTAGCGACTGTGGAGAGTCTATGCCAGTGCAGCTGACAATATGAGCATGCGCAATTGAGTGTACGTATATGCGCGTGAACGTGCAGTCTGGAACTTCTTCGTCTCGTGCGAGTCGTTGAGCTTTAAAATGTTGTGCAAGTTGACAGAAACTGGAATTACTGCAGAAAATACTTTTCAGGACAACACATGTGAGTCTCTAAGGTAACAAGTAGGACGTTTAGGAAATCCTTTCAGAAAGTTCATGCCGCCTGTAGCCATTTTGTGGAGTATAAGCTTATACTGTACCTGGAGCGTTTACAGTACATATTGCCGGATAATATGCGTATGGAATTTTGCGTTTCACGTCGTTCAATCATTCAGATGGAAACGCCGCCCTTCTCCAAACTTGAAAAAAAACCAGGGTGATAGACTTTTGAATGCTAACTCTTGTATAACAATGACGTAATTTAATGAAAAGACATTTGCTATTCGAGCACGGCTACAGTTTTTGACTCGAGAACTCTCATCATGGACCGTGGTTATATTCAACAATCGAGAGGCTAGGGTGAGTCGAACTTTTACTATGTCCATGTAGCAGTTGTGCAAAAATAAGCGAATCCACAGGCCTTTGGCGAATCAATAAATGCGTTTTTCACCAAGCTGAAAGGTGGAAAGATTGTTTTTGCCGTATGTCAATAGTTTGATATGACTATCGCCTTTTACAATAATACTGGCTATTCCATTGTGCTATAGGCCCCAGGTTGACACACATGTGTAGAGATTTTTATAGAAACTATTCCGTAGCTATTTACATTTCTTTATCGCTTTTTGCGGTTTTGCAGTTTCCTGTTTTTTGTTAGCCGATTAGCCGGCACACGCCAAAACGACTAGTCTTTGCGGTTTTCTATAAGTGAGTTGGCACACGCCAAAACGATTAGTCTATTGCGCTAGTATTTCTGGGCACGTTTAGTCTCACTGTTTACCTCCGGTTGGTTAGCAACCGCAGTTTAATTGACAGCCGATTCTTTATATTAGGGTAAATTGTTGCAATAAGTGTTTCCTACGACGTTCGCACAAGTGAGAAATAGGGCAAAATTCATTGAGAGGTGGTGTAAGTTTAATTTTCTTTACAACCAGGGCAGTATTAAACACGAAACATTTAACATGTAATATTTCCCCCTTGTCTTGGCCTGCTGGGTTTTAAAAATGTGTTTAAAGGTATACAGGCACTATGTTCAAATTTAGCCGTTGCTACATGGAAAGGGGAGATCTAGCTAATCATAGAGTTTATGGGGTCACGCCAGGTCACACAAAAATAATGCACCACTACATGGTCATATTTTACTTTAGTTAAACAATCAGAAATACAACCCTTTTCAGATTAGAGCGCGAAGGCACTGCAGTGAACTGCAATAAAACTGCTCACACTAATAAGTTTCAGCTGTAGGCAGCTGGCAAAGTCGACAACATTGTATGCCCCATGCAGACAGTCTGTCTGGGGAAGTTGAAATAAAAAAGATTTGTACATGGACCAGTGCATGGTAATGTTACATTGAATCTTAATCTTGAACACAGGGTGCCAATCGTAAACTCTCATTACAACTCGAGCCTCAGACAGAGCTAGTTTTGCCTTTGTACAAGCAGACTTTTTGGTCTTTATCAAGTAGCCTTGTTCAACACCAAAGTGGCCACGGCTACAGCTGAAACTAATTAGTGTAAGCAGTTTTATTGCAGCTCACTGCATTGACTTCGCGCTCTAATTCTGAAAAGCGTTGTAATTTGTCTTCATTATTCTTCCTGAAATGAGGCAAAGAATCATAATAAATGATTTTAAAATGAATATTAATACGTCGTTAATTATGAATCCATAAAATAAATATATACCAGTGAATCATGTTTTAAATTTAAAAAATGGGTGCTACTGTTACTGCTTGTGATAAATAATGGTATATTGGGTGCTAAGGGGAATTGGGTTCATAAAATTAATTTGAGATACTAGTAGAATTAATTTTAGCACATAAAATTAATTTGAAGGCATAAACTTAATTCGATGAATGCATAATAAGTTAGTACTACACTATATAACACTTATTTGGGATGACTGCATGAAACAAAATTAAAAATGCTTGAAAAATTATTTCTGGTCTATATAAAATTAATTCTAACACACTAAAATTAACGAAAAGCATAATTTTGACCAGAATGGCCCCAATATACATTATCTTTATTATTCTTCCTAGATGTAAGGCAAAGAAATTACAATTATTATTATAGAACAAATGTTAAAAGTTGTTACTTAGAAATCAATGAAATAAATAAAAAACAGTGAATTATGGTTTAAATTAAAAAATGTTACCATGGCAACATAAAACAAAAAGAACATGGAGTTCATGCTTTGATAAATACACTTAGGAGAGCATAAGCATAGTAACTGGGATAACATTTAATGGAATTTGGAAAAAGAATTGAAATATTAAAACATAAATAGGTTACTATTGAAACATAGGGCAGTAAAATTGGATATCATATTATATCTTTCTAACCAAAAATGACCGTTTGTTATAGTATTTGTTTGATTACTGGATTTTTACATGGATATTTAGTCTTTCTAACCCAAAATATCCCTTTGATATAACACTTTCTGTTGATTACTAGATTTTAGGTGGAATCTTTGAAAACTGGTAATTTTTACTTCTGAATGTTGCCATGGAAACATCTCACCTTTAAATAGTGTGATTTTTTTTGGTGTGCTAATCAGAAAAACCCTTATGATCATTTTTTTACATCAATCAATAGTTATTTAATAGGAATTAGGGAAAAAGTCACATTTTCAATCCCAAAATTGTTACCATGGCAACTTGAAACATTAAAATTAGTCTGGTTTTTGTGTTCTCTTACCCGAACTCCCCAAGTAAATAATTTTCATATCAATCAAAGTAATTTTTCATGAGATATTAGAAAAACTGAAATTTTCAACCCCTAAAATGGTTACCATGGAAACATGGGGCAGTGAAATCGATATCATATTTGGTCTTTTCGACCCAAAATACCCTATGGGTGAAATTTTCAGGGAATTGAACCTATTCTTATTCGCGTTATTATATCTATATAATACTTATATTAATTATTATTATTATAGCATTAACATTAGGATTAATAACGCTATTGTGCATTATTGAAGTTTCCCGATAATTTTGCTTCATTATATCTGAGAAACATGCAAAAGTAGTCTAATTTCTACGAAAACAATTCTTTATGGGATGACCATTCTTCTTCCTCGTTTTACCTTTGAATTAAATCAGTAGATTTTCTTTGATACAGTTATTTATGAGGTTTAAAGAAACCATGTGGGCGTCATATAAAGAGTGGAATGAAAATCAAATGTCTTTCACACACCCGTACCCATAACCATCCTAGTCTAACCAGGTACATTAATATAATTCATCTAGAATCTACAAGTACACAGATTTAGCGAGTTTTGTATATGAAAACAACTATTCATAGTTTCCTCATAGACTACAATGTAAAGTGAATCAACATTTTCGGCGAAATTCCAAAATAAAATTTCTTGTACATATATGCACGTTTAACCACCCTCTTCTAATCAAGTACAATAATGTGAATTATTCAGGGTCCATATATGCACAAATATTGCACATTTTATATCGGAAAAAATATCCACAGATTATCCATAGATAATCAAAAGAAAGAGCTTTGCACATTTTGAGCGTGAAATTCTTCTAAATAATCGATACAAGTAACACTTTAAACGCAACTTGACAAAGGATCGATTTTCTGTCTTCGCCACGGCACACAAGCGCTCACTGGTTATCGATACCGTGTAGGACACACAAACACAGAGTAAACTGCACGCAAAATAACTTTCTAAATATTCTTAAAGATTGATTACAGGGAATGATCGATGAGAAAACTACCGGCAAAACGTCTCTGAGCTGAATTCGAAGATGTTAACTGATTAATTCGCTCCGCTGCGCACACAGTTGCGTGTGGTTCGATACACGGTGGCCACCGTGGCCATGTAACTGTGACTGCGCCGACGTCGCCCGTTGTCTTTTCGCTTCGCTGACGACAAACTGCTCTTCCTTAGAATAAAAATCATCATCATACTGCGATAAGTGCATTGTACTTTTTATCGGTAATGCCATCCATTTAACGATAACTAGCACCGAATCAAGTAAAATGAAATCATGTAGACGACAATTTTTGTGTTTACAAACAAAAATAGTTCCGGGTTAAGATAGGTAAATACTTATTAACATAAAGAAATGACATAATGTTTTGGTATTGCACTGCATTGCAAATACCGGTAGTACGCGCGCGCTTCGATGCAAGTAATCTGTGGTACATATGTAATAATTTACTTTAAACACGATCAGAACTAATTTAGGATAATTGGATGATGAAGTACTGTAAGTTAATCTGCAAATGTAACCTCATCTGCATTTCTTTTAAGTTACGTACTTGCATTTATAGTGTTTGTAATATTTCAATAATCAGCTTTAGGGCACCTAACATTTTTGAGAAATATTGAAAAATGTGAACATCAAATTATCCCAAATTAGTTCCAATCGTAACTATAATGGAAGATGCGCTTGGTACCTTTTGAAAGTCTTAGCAAACGATCGGCTGTTCCAATTACTTTACGGTTTCCAACCGACTAGAATTTACCAAAAGCACCAAGAAACACAGAAACAAAACGCATTAGTGGAGGCAAGACTTGACAAACAACCGAATAGAAACGGCGCTTTATCAGCGTCTTCCACACAAGGTTGAACCACAGACAGTACCAATGACGCAGTGACAGCGTCTTCAACACGTTTTAAAACACTCTAACAGCAACGTTGGAAGAGCACAGCAATCTAACATGAACCTGGAACCACATCAGGCGACTGATGGTTAACATATCTTGATAAAAAACACGAATTCTAAAATTACAAATTTTAATCAATGAGAAGAAACGCCAATGTCAAATGTACATCAGTGAAAGCAAAAGTTCACAAACAAACAAACGAATACCAAGGACGCAATGACAGCGTCTTCAATACAATTAACAACAATTTGAAACAAAGACATTCGAACAGTACTTTTAGAAATGTACAGCAATCAAACAGGAACCATAAAACACATAAAGTCAAGTGACAAGTCAAGGGTTCCGAAACGAAAGCGTTAAAGGCTCAAGTTGTCTCAGACATAACCGATCGGGCTTCGTCTCACCATGGCACACTCCGAACATTAATTGCCAAAACACTGTATACAATAAATAACAAACACACAATATACACACAACATAAAAAACGGCACGGAAAAAATGTACGCCTAAATAACCAGCAAGAAACTAAACACACAAAGAAACTAAGCAATCAAGTAGTTATTGCGTGTAGCCACTTTCGTTTTTTTCTCACTTTGCCTTCATTTCACTTAGGTGAGACTTTATTACTGGCAAAGGATGTTTTAAAACCTCACTAGCACAAGGGGCCATTCAAAATTATCGGAGGAGCCCTTTAAACCAACCAGGTACAAGTTTCTCGAAAGGTGTCAGGTACAATAGAATTAGCTGACGGGCCATAACAGGTGCAGTCAGCGAACAATGCACTTTTAAAGGGGTCTTTACTATGATAAGATATATTGTGCATGACAAGTAATGTGAACTGACTAATTTTAAGTCATGAGGGTAATTAATTAGCTGTTCATAATTTGCCCTCCCACTGAAAATTTTTCGACTTACCCTCCCGCACTCAAACTTCATTTTTACCCACTCCCCACTTATTTTTGCCTGTTTCCCCTCCCCACTGTCAATTTTTGAAGCTCCCCTGCCCTGTGGCGAAAAAACTTGCCGATTTCCCCTGCCCTCGAAAAAATTTCCCTCAATATTTGTCATTCCCTTTCCCCTGCAGACATGAAGCTACCCTACCTGAGATGAAAAACCTGTCGATTTTCCCCTGCCCTGTGAAAAAAATTCCCCTGAAAATTAACATTCCCATAAATCAGATGTAGAGTACGGCGACGTCTGTACTTGCGCGGTATTCTCTTGCTGTCGCCTCTCACTACAGCGACAGCAAGAGAATACCGCGCAAGTACGGACGTCGCCGTACCCTACATCTGATTTTAATCAGATTGATTCCCGTGCAGACACATACTGCAGTGGCTTTCTACCGGAAACACCATGGCTCAACTTCCCCTGTAGCTTCCCCTCTCTCCTCGTTTTTTTTGCCAAGCCCTGTCCCCGGTACAATCAATCGATATCTGCCCTGCCCGACAAAAAAACAAAACTAATTTGCTCCCCTGCCACCTAACTAAAAATATGTCCCCTGCCGAAGCAAAATTAAAATTTCCCCTACCCTCAAAAATAAATTGCTCCCGGAATAGCTTTTTCGATGAAAAGCTCCGTTGGCTGCACCTACCATAATCCCAACAGATCAATTTTTTGTGGGCGCGGGCTGGAATGAAAAAAAAATATTAGAATTTACAGATCATAAACTGACACAATATCAATATCTTACAGGACAAGTTTAAGTGTTATTTGAATAACATAACCGAACAATCATGCACAGTAGTATCAAAGGCAGTTCATTCCTTAACATGGGGCAACAACTGAAAACGCCCATAACCATAAATAGTATCAGTGTACCTTGTATCAGGTCTAGTTAAAAGAAGTTTATTCAATGCAGGGACGGAGAGGACGACGAGTAGTCTGTATTTACAATCGACGACCTTAAGTAATCTTTACAATTACCACTCTGAACTGTAGATATAAAGAGGATTATTTTAAAGTTAATTAAATCTTTAACAGGTAGCCAATGGAGTTTAAAAAGAACAGAAGTAATGTGCTCAAATTTCCTTTTATGAGTAATTAGCCGTTGAACAGCATTTTGGACAGACTGATCTCTTTCTTGCTGGTAATTTTGAACTCCTTAAAGAAGACTGTTACAAAAGTTCAGCTTGATATTACAAAAGCATGTACTAATTTTGCGATGCATGCAGTATTTGCACAAACTAGGGAGCGGATACTCCGATTTTACGCAAAACGAGAAGTGCAGATGCAGATTTTGTTAACTTGACCGTCATGAAACCATCGGAATCAAGTGTCATCCCAAAGTTTATTGCTTACAGTGATGGAATTATATCAAACATGCAGACTCTGAGAGATTCCAGCTTTGTTCCATCTTTTCGCAAACATGCCGAACGCTAACAACCTCGGTCTTGCCATCTTTCAGATTCAGCATACTCAACTGCATCCATCGACTGATATAATCTACACACTGTTGTGGAACAAACTCAACCTCTTCAAGATTCAGATATGAACATTCTTTTCTGGAATGACGCCAGCCATTTAATCGAATATTATCTTGCCACTACGACGTTAAAAATGGAAAATTCAAAACAAATGAGATTATCATTCAAATGACAGAAGATCATGTGGTCCTAATTCAAGAATGCGTAGTGCATGAATTATTCGAAATAGTGAGCAAGTAGGATATATATATTTGTCGATTCTTAGAATTATTGCAGGGCTCCTTCACGAATTTAACGCTAGAAACATTCGGTAAAGACACGAAAAAGATGTTCTTCCTTCATAAGAAGTGAGGAAATATCGTTATTTTTTCGCCTGTGACTAGCCTATCCATGAGAAAGTACAATATTTTGCCAATACAAAAAGTAAAAATGAAACAGTTCGAGGCGATGTTGAATATACGCGTACTTGAGAAACAAACATGGATGTTTGAATTTTCTAATTGACCCAACAGACCAAAATTAATCATTCGTCTACCATTTTACTTGATAAGTACAGGACATACCGTTTGATGAGGACCATTTGAAAAATTGTCTTGGTCTCTGGACAGATACTTTTCGATGGCAAGTAGTATACGTATTAATATATAATCAAAAAATCAAGATTTTGTTATGCGCATTACTAAGATATTACAGAAAACATCGCTTAGCTAAAGGGTTTCGTCTGATACAGAGACTGACGACTTAATCGCAAATTTGATTGATGACGCCGAATTCGCATGTCTGATTGGTGGAGATTCTATTCAATGTATCAAAATTTCAACTTCGGGTGACGGGCCGCTTTACTCATTAAATGAAAGTAATCCGCATGAATAAAACACAAATCGCAACAAACATCGTGCAATTTGTTAAAATAATTTTGATCCCTCTACGTCAAAGAAAAATAACAAGACTGTTCATGTGATAAATATATCATCCCATGGAATTTTTCTCAGTTTGACGTCATCGTAAACTCGTTTTTTTCGCGGAGCCGTACAACTTCGAGCCGAAAACACTCGTATACGATGAGGTCAAACAGAGAAAAATACCATGGGATTGTATATAATTATTATGCTTTTAAGTAAATAGAACACCCCGGTAAGCTTGGCCATTATCCTGTGCAGACCCTGCACAGACCGCTAGATAACCAAATGACTTGTTCATTATAACGTCGGCAAGAACTTTGAGCTATACTGAGTCGCGCGCACAAAAGATACCGCATCAAAATATCAAAAGAGGTAACTTGTACTCCCAGTTTACACAATTTCTCTGGTCTCAAGATTTTATAAGGGCATAAAATGCCGGATATAAAATCAGGTTTATGTGGAGGACATAGTGAGATATAACAGGGGTGTCTAGCCATTCTAAATTCATATAACAAACTTTTAAGGATTGCCATGATTTAGATCGCCAGGTGGTCATTGAGTATAGTGTGTACTTTGGCCACTGAGGGTGTTAAAACTTGGCTTAGTAAATATACAAATTAAGAGGCGTGGCCCTCCTGTCATTCAACTGTTACAGTAAAAGTTCATTGACTGTTCAGGAATCATGACAATTCAAGGTAAATACCTTTACCCCAGTCAGTAGTGGTATACGTGAGTGACATCCCGCTTGTCTCAGTATCGGTGCTTGTGGGCGCTACTCGTTGGCCATGAGTCAGTTGACTCATGGAGTGTGAGAAAACCCGTGTAGGATAGATTTGTTCTCACATTTCTGGCCTCTTGGAGTGTGGGGTCAACGGTGTGGGAAAAATCGAGCCCACACTCTCAGAAATCATCACACGAAATTTATATGAGGCTGATGAATAGTGAAAATTCTCTTATTGTACTGCTATCAATACATATATTATGTGTGGTAGCCTGTTCTGGAAAAGAGTGTTTTCTGACTGCTTTTAAAGTTTTCTCTGTCTGACAGTTTTAATGTCCATCATGATTTAGTTTTTTTATAGTTTTTATAGTTTATCAGTCCCCTTTTTTTCTGTACGGTTTTTTTGGTGTATGAAATAAATAAATAAATAAATAAATAAATAAATAAATAAATAAATAAATAAATAAATAAAAAATAAATAAATAAATAAATGCGCTTATAATACGAGAGCGCTATATTGTACACCAGCTCTGATTTGAGTTCTGATTGGATAGTAAACGGCCTTTCGCTCCTAGTACAAAACATTATCCAATGGCGCGATGTGTATCACACGACTCAAACTACTTAGTCAGCAGGTCGCAGTGAAGTGGCAGGTCACAGCGTTGTCAGGAGTCTGGATAATAAATCTTGTACGTCGTTGGTAACAGACTCAATTTCAATTTACAACCGCCTGTAATGATAAAAGGTGAACCTTCCCAAGAATTTAATTTTAGATTAATAAATCACTTAAAGTAAATGAACCTTCCCAAGAACGTGTTTCCAAAATCAATCACACTTTAAAAACCTGGAAACTACTGTAAAACAAGTCCATTTAGCTAGCATCCTTTTTAGCTAATTTGGCTAAGTGTTTTAATCATTAATTTAAGATGCCGCAAATTTATACTTTCCCCATATTTACTATGGTCAAGATGTCTCTTTCAGCTAAATTAAAAACCTGCTTATTGCAATGAAATCCAAAATCGCTGAAAAAGCATGCAGTTAAATCAAAGTGCTTACAGAATCTGTCAACTGCAATGTTTACGAGATAACATATTGACACACGCTCGACTTCCTTACTAGAACCTCTTACTTAAATATCAAATGTTTACTTAGTTTGATCAGTAACAGTTTAGAAGATATTCTTAACTTGTCCTTATGAATACATACAGATGGCCTAGAATCTCTAGGGTGTTGGAAAGACAACTCATCAAGGACTATTCCATCTTTGGAAGGATTGGACAGCAGACTAGATGGCCATCCTTTGAGCCGTCAGGATCCTCGCAGAAAGTGCAAAGAAGCTGCCATGTCACGATGTTTTACTGTGTTTGGTCTCCAAGCTGGGGGTGCCTGTCGGTCAGGTTCAGATGCTGCACTTACCTATCAGAACTACGGTCCATCTGAAGAATGTAAAGAAGACGGTGAGGGTGGACCATTCGCAAATGAGGTGTACAGAATAAGTAAGTGAACTATTTAGCCAAAACTAGAACTTCAACAGGATTACAATCATGCTGCACAATAAAAATGAAGCGAACATTTAAATTTTCTGGGGGCACAGAGACAATTTTGATAACTGAATAATCCGGATTATCAACGTTCAGGTAATCGACGTTTTACTTTGCGGCTGGTGGTATTTAGTATGGTTGTCACGAGGATTGCTGATAAAGCCTTGAACAATAACATGCACATATTTATCAATAAATGATATAAAAGTTTGCGTACAAGAAATTTATTGGGCCCAGTAATGATAGCGAGGAAGACAGGGTCACCATTGTCAAACAGTATAAATATACTGCAGTTTACAAAAAACAAGGGCGAATATCATATACTGTACAGGGTAGGAATCGTAGATAAAAATAATTGTTAGATAGTCACTTTAGGGCTTTTTGAGTAGGTACAGTCTCGATCAATGAATAAAAACTACGGTAGAAGTCAGGGAAAAGGGTAGAGCTGTACGGAAATGGCAACAGCTGCCAATGGTCCTCTAAAGTGTACGTTGCTACAAAATGCTCAGGCGTAATCGTGTCAAAAAGTGAAAATGCCAATTTTCTGCATAAAAACCAAATGATGAAATCGTGATTGTAACACCTGCTCCACTTCCATCAAGAGTAATTCTGAAACAGAATTATAAAATTTGATACAGGAGGATTGTTTAACACCATGGTGAGAATAACTAGAGCACTTCATTGGAGATGCTTGTGAAATTTTGGTCGATCGAGGGGGCTATTTAGTTTACAGTCAAGTAAATGATCAGTCCAATTTAATGATGTGTTATTTTTCCATGATAACGATATTAAACTGGACGTCTACGATTGCAATATCTAATATTTTCTTCTCGTTACCGTAATATCTGCACTCAAACCATTCCGCCCTCGTCAATCCCGAAACGAGAGAAAAAGGGTCATGCACCATTTTTATTTTTATTTTTTATTTATTTATTAGCACAAATAACCAAATTAATAAGAAACAGAACATACAGAATCTTTTTCACCAACTTTTTAAATTCAAAACTTATTTGTTTAGTAATTTTTAAACTTATTTCAAAACTGCTTTATTTTAAAATGGCAACAATAGGCTTTTGTTGTACCCCATTTATTAGAAACAAAGAAAAGTAGCCGTAGACAAATACTTGAGCGCTTTGATTAATGATTTTTAGAAGTTAGCTCGTAAACATGATTGGAACTAGTTTGGGAAAATTGGATCTTCATATCGTTCACATTTCCCAATATTCTATAGCTGAATGTTGCAATATTACAAATTTCTCATAAACACAAGTAGTGTTTAACTTGAAAATAAATTAGATGAGCTTTCATGTGCTGATTAACCGACATTACTTCACGATCCCAATATCCAAAGTCAGTTTCAATCGTGTTAATCGAAGTTTTGTTTTTACCAACGATATCAATACACCGATGTGGCAGCCATGTCAAATATATATTACATTACATATCATATACAAACCTAATTATGTCCTCAAGGTATGTTATCTCTTCCAAATGTATGTATTTATTGCGCCCTTATTCAGGTAAATTACTTTTAATTTTCTCCTGCAACAACAGTTACTGAACCGGCAACTATCATATGTCCAGCTGACATTTCGACGAGCAAATATATTTACAAATCGACAGTCGCTGTTACATGGCCACCTCCCAATGCCACCGACAATGAATGCGTGAAAGTACGTGGTAGCCATGAGCCGGGAAGTAACTTTACCGTCGGCACTACAGTTGTGTCCTACAACGCATCAAACCCTTCTGGAAATGTCGCTTCATGTTCGTTCCTCATCACAGTGAATGGTAAAGTAAATTTGATTGACGTCATGAAATAATTTTCCTCTCTTCAATTTATTCCATTCTCCTTCGATTTTAAGCATGTGATAAACGAATAAATTTTTCACCATGATATATTATCAAGACATCGATGTAAATTATTCTCTATGTACACATTGATATTGCCGTCCACACTACATCCATGAAGAACCAAACAGTCTAATTCTTGGCTCATATGTGGTATATGCATATATGCCAAAGAGAGCTTAGATGGTAGGTCGGTGTCTGTCTGTCTGTCGGTCTTTCGGTCTGTCTGTCAGAATGTAAAGTATGTATGTATGTATGTATGTATGTATGTATGTATGTATGTATGTATGTATGTATGTATGTATGTATGTATGTATGTATGTATGTATGTATGTATGTATGTATGTATGTATGTATGTATGTATGTATGTATGTATGTATGTACGTATTGTAAATGTATGAATGAATACACTATATGCGTGCTTTATCAGCGTCTTCCACAAAAGGTTGAACCACATACAGTAACAATGATGCAGTGACAGCGTCTTCAAAACGTTTTAAACACAAAACAACGTTAGAAGAACACACAATCTAACATGAACCTGGAACCACATCAGGCGACTGATGGTTAACATATCTTGATAAAAGCACGAATTCTAAAATTACAATTTCAATCAATGAGAAGAAACGACAATGTAAAATGTACATCAGTGAAAGCAAAACTTCACAAACAAACAAACGAATATCAAGGACGCAATGACAGCGTCTTCAATACAATTAACAACAATTTGAAACAAAGACATTCGAACAGTCCTTTTACAGTGCGTTTCACCTAGGTACCGCAACTCAGCGTATGAGACGGACACATTTCACCTACAACACAAACGATAAGCTTGGGTATCACGACACATTTGAAAGTCACCGACTCATTGATTAATTACAGTAAACCAGCATGGGGCAGCCGCTCTGTCTAGACTGAGAGATACACTTGATCTACAATGTGTGGCTTTTTAGTTAGTTTCTGTTGAGAATACCTTCACTTCTTGAACTCTTTCATAGCTGACATTGTAAAAGAAACAGCTACATTGTAGATCAAGTCTAGTCAACTGTTTATCTCCTAGTCTAGAAAGCGGCTGCCACATGCTGGTTTACTGTAATAATCGACGAGTCGGTGGCTTTGAAATGTGTCTGTGATACCCAAGCTAATCGTTGTGTTTGTACGTGGATTGTGTCCATCTCTTACGCGGAGTTGCGGTACCAAGGTGAAACGCACTGTAGAAATGTACAGCAATCAAACACGAACCATAAAACACATAAAGTCAAGTGACAAGTCAAGGGTTCCGAAACGAAAGCGTTAAAGGCTCAAGTTGTCTCAGACATAACAATCGGGCTTGGTCTCACCATGGCACACTCCGAACACTAATTGCCAAAACACTATATACAAAAATAACAAACACACAATATACACACAACATAATAAACGGCACGGAAAAAATATACGCCTAAATAACCAGCAAGAAACTAAACACACAAAGAAACTAAGCAATCAAATATTTATTGCGTGTAGCCACTTTCGCTTTTTTCACTTTCCCTTCATTTCCCTCAGGTGAGACTTTATTACTGGCAAAATGATGTTTTAAAACCTCACTAGCACAAGGGGCCATTCAAAATTATCGGAGGAGCCCTTTAAACCAACCAGGTACAAGTTTCCCGAAAGGTGTCAAGTACATCGGAGTAACACAACATTTGAGGAAAAACATCGGGAACAACAGAATTAGTTGACGGGCCATAATCCCAAACCGGTCAATTTTTTGGGGGCGCGGGGATGGAATGGAACAAAATTAGAATTTATAGGTATTTAAAAAAACGCAATCGAACTATCTTGTACAGTAGTATAAAAAGTCAGTTCATTCCACAACATGGGGCAGCAACTGAAAACGCACAAAAACCATAAATAGTATTAGTGTACCTTAATTGTATCAAGTCTAGTTAAAAGAAGTTTATTCAATGCCGGGACGGAGAGGACGACGAGTAGTCTGTATTTACAATCGACGACCTTAAGTAATCTTTACAATTACCACTCTGAACTTAAGATATAAAGAGGATTATTTTAAACTTAAGTAAATTTTTAACAGGTAGCCAATGAAATTTAAAAACAACAGAAGTAATGTGCTCAAATTTCCTTTCGTGAGTAATTAGCCGTCGAACAGCATTTTGGACAGACTGATTTCTTTCTTGCTGTTAATTTTGAACTCCTTTCAGAAGACTGATACTGTAACAAAGTTCAGCCTTGGTATTGCTAATTTCGATGCATGCAGTATTTGCACAAACTAGGGAACGGATACTCCGATTTTACGCAAAACGAGAAGCGCAGATGCAGATTCTGTTAACTTGACTCGTCATGAAACCATCGGAATCAAGTGTCATCCCAAAGTTTATTGCTGACAGTGATGGAATTATATCAAACATGCAGACTCTGAGAGATTCCGGCTTTGTTCCATCTTTTCGGAAACGTGACTTAAAATGAACAACCTCGGTCTTGCCATCCTTCAGAATCAGCATTTTCGACTGCATCCATCGACTGATATAATCTACACACTGTTGTGGAACAAACTCAACCTCTTCAAGATTCAGATATGAACATTCTTTTCTGGGATGACGCCAGCCATTTAATCGAACATTATCTTGCCACAACGACGTTAAAAATGGAAAATTCAAAACAAATGAGATTATCATTCAAATGACAGAAGATCATGTGGAGACAAATGATTAATTGGTCCTAATTTTTAGCACACATTGCAAATTCAAGAATGCGTAGCGCATGAATTATTCGAAATAGTGAGCAAGTAGGATATATATATTTGTCGATTCTTAGAATTATTGCAGGGCTCCTTCACGAATTTAACGCTAGAGACATTCGGTAAAGACGCGAAAAAGATGTTCTTCCTTCATAAGAAGTGAGGAAATATCGTCGAGGCTATAATTAAATAGGAGATGTTATTTTTTCTATTTTTTTTTTCGCCTGTGACTAGCCTATCACTGAGAAAGTACAATATTTTGCCAATACAAAAAGTAAAAATAAAACAGGTCGAGGCGATGTCGAATATACGAGTACTTGACAAATAAGCATGGATGTTTGAATTTTCTAATTGACCCAAGAGACCAAAAGTAATCATTCGTCTACCATTTTACTTGATTACGTACAGGGCATACCGTTTGATCAGGACCATTTGAAAAATTGTCTTGGTCTCTGGAGAGATACCTTTCGATGGCGGTTGCTTGGCAACCGCAAGTAGTATACATATTATATTATAATAAAAAAATCAAGATTTTGTTATGCGCATTACTAAGATATTACAGATAACGTCGCTTAGCTAAAGGGTTTCGTCTGATACAGAGACTGACGACTTAATCGCAAATTTGATTGATGACGCCGAATCCGCATGTCTGATTGGTGGAGATTCTATTCAATGTATCAAAATTTCAACTTCGGGTGACGGGCCGCTTTACTCATTAAATGAAAGTAATCCGCGTGAATAATAAAATAAAAATCGCAACAAATATCATGCAATTTGTTAATATAATGTTTACCCCCTACGTCAAAAAAATAACAAGACAGTTCATGTGATAAATATATAATCCCATTGCATTTTTCTCAGTTTGACGTCATCGCATACTCGTGTGTTTCGCGGAGCCGTACAACTTCGAGCCGAAAACTCTCGTATACGATGATGTCCAACAGAGAAAAATACCATGGGATTGTATATAATTATTCTGCCTTTAAGTAAATGAACACCCCGTAAACTTGGCCATTATCCTTTGCAGACCCTGCACAGACCGCTAGATAACCAAATGACTTGTTCATTATAAGGTCGGCGAGAATTTTGAGCTATACTGAGTCGCACAAAGAAACCGCATCAAAATATAAAAAGAGGTAACTTGTACTCCGAGTTTACACAATTTCTCTGGTCTCAAGATTTTATAAGGGCATAAAATGCCGGATATAAAATCAGGTTTATGTGAAGAAGGACATAGTGAGATATAACAGGGGTATCTGGCCATGTTGGCCATGAGTCAGTTGACTCATGGAGTGTGAGAAAACCCGTGTAGGATAGATTTTTTCTCACATTTCTGGCCTCTTGGAGTGTGGGGTCAACGGTGTGGGAAAAATCGAGCCCACACTCTCAGAAATCATCACCCACTGTGTATATAAATGCGCTTAAAATACGAGAGCGCTATATTAGTACACCAGCTCTGATTTGAGTTCTGATTGGATAATAAACGGCCTTTCGCTCCTAGTGCAAAACATTATCAAATGGCGCGATGTGTATCACACGACCCCAACTACTTAGTCAGCAGGTCGCAGTGAAGTGGCAGGTCACAGCGTTGTCAGGAGTCTGGATAATGTTGTACGTCGTTGGTGACAGACTCACAAAAGACTGTCGATTTTCAATTTACAACCGCCTGTAATGATAAAAGGTGAACTTTCCCAAGAATTTAATTTTAGATTAACCAATCACTTAAAGTAAATGAACCTTTGACAAATATGTGATTCCGATAAACGTAAGCTGTGTTTCATTTAACGCCCCCCCCCCCAAACAACAACAAAGCTTGCAGAAAATTTAAGTGAGAACCGAAAAGTGTTTCCAAAATCAGTCATACTTAGAAAACCTGGAAAGTACTGTAAAACAAGTCCATTTAGCTAGCATCCTTTTTAGCTAAATTAGCTAAGTGTTTTAACCATTAATTTAAGATGCCGCAAATGTATACTTCCCCATATTTACTATGGTCAAGATGTCTCTTTCAGCTAAATTAAAAACCTGCTTATTGCAGTGAAATCCAAAATCGCTGAATGCAGTTTCTTCAAAGTGCTTTCAGAATCTTTCAACTGCAAGGTTTCCGAGATAACATATTGACACACGCTCGACTTCCATACTAGTACTTCTTACTTAAATATCAAATGTTTACTTAGTTTCGTCAATAACATCATAGAACTCACATAGTAATATTTATGAAGATGTTCTTAACTTGTCCTTATGAATACATACAGATGGCCTAGAATCTCTAGGGTGTTGGAAAGACAACTCATCAAGGACTATTCCATCTTTGGAAGGATTGGACAGCAGACTAGATGGCCATCCTTTGAGCCGTCAGGATCCTCGCAGAAAGTGCAAAGAAGCTGCCATGTCACGATGTTTTACACAGTGTTTGGTCTCCAAGCTGGGGGTGCCTGTCGGTCAGGTTCAGATGCTGCACTTACCTATCAGAACTACGGTCCATCTGAAGAATGTAAAGAAGACGGTGAGGGTGGACCATTCGCAAATGAGGTGTACAGAATAAGTAAGTGAACTGAGTTAGAATGTCTTTTTCCGAAATAATTTTAAATTCGCATTACATTTCATTTTCCATGAAATATTAATTTGCAAAAACTTCAGCCCTGAGCATGGATTTAGTTAATGATGCATGACGTATTGGTATATCACTTCATACATCTCTTCAAAAGCAGCTCCTAGCCGGCCTTGCCCGTCATCTTAAATCAATCGTTTAAGACGGGACTATTATTTTCACATAGTTTTAGTAATTATTACTACTTTCTGCATATTTAGTCAAACGTTGCAAGGGCCAGAGGGATTGATCCAGAGTGGGAGTTTATGGCTGGTTTTGAGTTTTCGTCAAGACTTTACGCAACGTCGGACACAATTATATTTAGCCAAAACTAGAACTTCAACAGGATTACAATCATGCTGCATAGTAAAAATGAAGCGAACACTTACATTTTCTGGGGACACAGAGACAATTTTGATAACTGAATAATCCGGATAATCAACGTTCGGATAATCGACGTTTTACTTTACAGTTGGTGGTCTACTGTATGGTTGCCACGAGGCTTGCTGAAAAAGCCTTGAACAATTACTGTTGCACATATTTATCAATAAATGATATAAAAGTTTGCGTACAAGAAATTTATTGGTCCCAGTAATGATAGCGAGGAAGACAGGGTCACCATTGTCAAACAGTATAAATATACTGCAGTTTACAAAAAACAAGGGCGAATATCATATACTGTACAGGGTAGGAATCGTAGATAAAAATAATAATTGTTACATAGTTACTTTAAGGCTGTTGGAGTAGGTACAGTGTCTTTCAATGAATAAAAACTACGGTAGAAGTCAGGGAAACGGGTAGAGCTGTACGGAAATGGCAAAGAACTGCCAAAGATCCTCTACAGTGTATATTGCTACAAAATGCTCAGGCGTACTCGTGTCAAAAAGTGAAAATGCCAACTTTGCGCATAATAATCAAATGATGAAATCGAAATTTTAACTCCTTCTCCGCTTCCATCAAGATTAATTGCACTCATTAACGTGATATCTCCACTCAAACCCAATCCGCCCTAGTCTATCCGGAAACGAGAGAAAAAGGGTCATGTATCATGAAAAATCGTTTTCGTCAACTTTTTAAATTCGTTTTTTTTTTAGTAATTTTTAAAATTTCTTTCAAAACTTCTTTATTTCAAAATGGCAACAATAGGCTTCTGTAATACCCCATTTATTAGAAACAAAAGAAAAGTAGCCATAGACAATTACTTAAGCGCTTTGATTCATGGTTTGATTTTTAGAAGTTAGCTCGTAATCGTTTTTTTTTAAATCCACACGATTGGAACTAATTTGGGAGATTTGGATCTTCATATCATTCAAATTTCCCAATTTTTTAAAAGCTGAATGTTGCAATATTACAAATTTCTCATAAAAATAAGCAGTGTATAACTTCAAAAGAAAAACAGATGAGCTTACATTTGCAGATTGAAGCGACATTACTTCACAATCCAAATATCTGAAGTCAGTTTCAATCGTGTTCATCGAAGTTTTATTTTTACAAATTATATCAATACACCGACGTGGCAGCCAAGTCAAATATAATAGACAGCCTCAAACAAAACGAATTTATGTCCTTAAAGTATTTATCTCTTCAAAATGTATGTATTTATCGCGCCCTTATTCAGATAAATTACTTTTAATTTTCTCCTGCAACAACAGTTACTGAACCGCCAACTATCATTTGTCCAGCTGACATTTCGACGAGCATATATATTGACAAACCGACAGTCGCTGTTACATGGCCACTTCCCAATGCCACCGACAATGAATGCGTGGAAGTACGTGGTAGCCATGAGCCTGGAAGTAACTTTATCGTCGGCACTACAGTTGTGTCCTACAACGCATCGGACCCTTCTGGAAATGTCGCTTCATGTTCGTTCCTTATCACAGTGAATGGTAAAGTAAATTTGATTGACGTCATGAAATAATTTTCCTCTCTTCAATTTATTCCATTCTCCTTCGATTTTAAGCATGTGATAAACGAATAAATTTTTCACCATGATATATTATCAAGACATCGATGTAAATTATTCTCTATGTACACGTTGATATTGCCGTCTACAATATATCCACGAAGAACCAATGTATATGCCAAAGACAGCTTATATCGTAGGTCGGTGTCTGTCTGCCTGCCTGTCGATCTATCTGACAGAAAAGTATGTATGTATGTATGTATGTATGTATGTATGTATGTATGTATGTATGTATGTATGTATGTATGTATGTATGTATGTATGTATGTATGTAGTATGTATGCATGCATGCATGCATGCATGCATGCATGCATGCATGCATGCATGCATGCATGCATGCATGCATGCATGCATGCATGCATGCATGCATGCATGTATGTATGTATGCATGCATGCATGCATGCATGCATGCATGCATGCATGCATGCATGCATGCATGCATGCATGCATGCATGCATGCATGCATGCATGCATGCATGCATGCATGCATGTATGTATGTATGTATGTATGTATGTATGTATGTATGTATGTGTGTGTATATACGTACTTACGTACGAATGTAGGTAGATATGTAGGTAGGTAGGTAGGTAGGTAGGTGGGTAGGTGGAAAGCGTGCTTGCGTGCTTGCATGCCATAAATTGGAATTTGCTTGAGAAAAATGATCAGTGGTAAAAAGTAAGCTAAAAATGAAAAGGTGTTAACTCTGAGAAAATGTCAATACCTGTGTGTCAGAATTCTTTATGTGGTGATGTTTTTACAGAAAACACAACAAAAGACCTCCAAGCCGTTAATAAGTTGTTTTCTTATATATTGCGGCTTAATAAACACCAAATACATGTATTTTTACATTAATTCCCTGTAAATACAATATTACAAGGGCATATTTTCACCTTGGTATCCCGTTTTGTAGATTGTATCACTAATTTTGATGTACCAAGCTGCAAAGTGTTGTCTATCGCAACAGTTGCCAACCATCGCATACTTCGCCTTGGTATTTAATAGACTATTCATAAAAATATGAGTAGATTGTATAGCTAATTTTGATGTACCAAGCTGCACAGTGCACTTGTGTCACGGTTGTCACTCACAATTAACTGTATTGCACCGACGACAACTTTGTATAATGTATAACATTATCAGTCTTCTGTTGCCGGTCTGGCTAGAGGAATAGACTCCAAGTTACAAGTTTTCGAATATACAATAACTACACTTGGAATATAATTACATGTACGCTATTTGTAAGTTTCAGACGACAAGTCTACTCGTAAAGCTAGAGAATTTCACTAGTGTGTAGAAAAATGTTACTTTTTTCAAGTAAAAGCTTACGCGTTTGACTGACCTGAAAAAATGTATAACATCATCACTCTTCAAGTTTCTGTTGCCGGCCTGGCTACAGGAATAGACTGAATTCAAAGTACGTGCCATTGCTTTTAAATATCAAATCACGTGGTGCTACTAACAACCACACAACGCTGACTTGTACGCTTTCGATTGGTTACAATGAAATGTCGGTTTCCAATTGGTCCTCTAAATATGCAAAAATCTGTACAATGAGTCAGTGTGTTCGACTGATTGAAAGAATAATATCAATGGTGTGATTGGACGACGATAAAATGTGTGTTATTTGGCCAGTGAATCGATTACACATTCAAGGCTGTTATACTTGTAATTATGATTATTACACGCTAAGGCCCATAGAAGCTATTATATTTTGTATGTACATTCACTCTGGCTCTCTACATTGAATCAATGTGAGCCAAGTGTCATTGACACTATGTTTATCGTTTTCTCTCATCCTGCAATGTAATATATAAACTGTTCAAAGAATTCAAATGCTTTATGTCTGTTCTATGATCAGGGAGGCCTAAACGCTCGCGAAAAGTTTAAACTCTTTGGTTTATAAGTAAGTATATTCAATTAATTGGCATGTCATCCAAGATAGGTATACATTTCAAGAAAAAAATCATTTTATCACATGAACTGGCCCCGATCGCCACCTGTGTGACGTAGACCGGCACAGACAAGAAATTCATATTACCCCTGTTGTACGTCATCAACCGGAACTTTTTCCTGCACATGTACCGTTTAATACATGCACGCCGCGACGGTAGTGTGCACAGACGATCTGTTGTGATCGATGCCGCGCTCTACTGGCATTTTACGACAAGGTGATGCGATAAATCTAGACGTGGAATTATAGAACGCATGTCCAACGAAATTTTGAATCGCTAAAGCTTTAACTATACCAAAGAATCAAATGGGGATGCCATTGATCGTTTTAATGGCTCGGTAACGTCGCGGCTCCAGGGCTCCGAGCTCCAGTCGAGTCGAGTCGAGTCATAGGCCCAATGTGGACATCGTACCTGGCGATCAACCCGAAGGCTACATCTTAACGTAAGTTCAACTGAATAAATAGGTACCTTATGCTCTTCGGTTAAGCGACAGAGAAAGCTCAAACATCAAGTCATTCGACAAACAACGATAAATATCCTTGATCACATAAACAATTCAGTAAATTCTTGATCGGAATCGAACCTGCAGCGTAGGGCTATATAGAAGACATAGGTTGCCGAGCTGTAGCCTGAACTCTGCAGTGCCACACTGTTGACTCTGACAACAGAACACATAGTTTCCACCAAGTAACAAAATTTGGAGGTATCTACGGGCGAGATATGTGTCACTGCAAATACCAAAGTCCGTAAACATTGACGAGGTCGGGATTGACGAGTTGACACCGGCGGAGAGCGGTGACGGCAGCGTTCTGCCCACAACCATGATGCAATGCAGCTGTCTGTATCATTGAACGGCATCTTTCGGACTCGGGAAGGTCGTAAACGTGTGATATTTTTTAAAGGAATTTCGATACCTTATCCGCACCCCTTCGGTGCGAATAACATCTTCCATTTTAAAAGCCACGGTATCTCTAAGAATGAGAACTACTGTTTCGATTTTGTCGTTGCATTTACTTTATAAATATATTAATTTTGTAAATGTTCTAAATTACTCTAAATAACTGCGAATATTATGGCTATCCGTCGCTAGCGCGGTGAAAGGTATAGCCGCCGATGGCCGACTTGTTTGGCATTGGGACAGCGAGAGACAATGATTGACATGCTCACGTGACCGAATCCATATGTCTGATTGATGGAGATACCATTCGGTTTATTGAAATTTCAACTTGATCAGATTTATGAATGAAGGGATATATAAAGCATTTGCATATCTCCTGCGTGACGGGCCCATTTACTCACTAAATGAAAGTACTCTAGGTAATTAAAACACAAATCCCGACAAAAATCATGCAGTTTGTAACAATAATTTTGATCCATCCACATCAAAAGAAAAATAAGAAGACTGTTCATGTGATAAATATATAATTCCATGGAATTTTTCTTTGCTTGACGTCATCGTATACTTGTGTTTTTCGCGAAGGCGTACAGATTCTTGCCAAAAACACTATTATACGATGACGTCAAACAGAGAAAATACCATGGGATTATATATATTATAAGTGCAAATAGGATAGCAATGTCGCTTTCTGCTAGTGTCTGCATAAAATCTGCATGAAAACTTCGCCAAGGCAACGTCATTGTCATGAATATTTGACCCCTGTTAGTTTGCATTGACGTGGGGTCTCGGTTACTGATTCTAGGCCCTTAAAACTGCAGGGACTATCAGAGGGAGGTTAATAGTTCGTGATGGCTATACTGGCTTTAAAACCACAAGCTAGAGATATGAGCTACGTATAGACACATAATGGGTTATATTTAGCTCTCGCTCTCGTACAAAGTTCTTTTTTTATTGCAATCACGTTTGGTTAGGAATCTTTCCGATATTACCTTCGTTTCCCTCTAATTTACTTCATGTCTTTGAACTTTTCCAAAGGTCTCGTCCCACCTATGTTCTCCAAAGAATCGCTGGTGCATCTCACTGCATCAGAAGTAAGTAATGATAAAATATCTTTTGCAAGAGTTCCTACGATTTAACTAACCGTCTCAAACTATCTTCATCTTCATCACTGTGTAGTGGTTATGTCTACTACTCTACTTAAACACGATAACGCCCATTACATTTTTACAATGAATGTATTTTATGTAACTGAACGAAGTCACAACCATCTTAAACTTCCCAACTCTTTAGAGATAAATTTGACAAGCCTATCATTTAAAGACTAATTCCTTGTCAAAAACTTATTAGACTGATGCAACTACCGCAAATTTGCTTGCCATATCATTTGTGCTTATTTTTGTTCCTTGTAAGCAACTAACCATTAGTCGTTAATTGAATACTCTCTTCTTTTGTGTGTGTATATATATATATATATATATATATATATATATAATATATATATATATATATATATATATTATATATATATATGTGTGTGTGTGTGTGTGTGTATGTCTGTCGGTCTGCCTGTCTGTCTTCCTGTGTTTGTGGCTGTGTCTGTCTGTCTGTGTCTGTGTCGTGTGTCTGTGTGTATACATATATTTCTCTGTGTGTGCGTGTGTGAGTGTGTGTGTATTTATGTGTGTATAATGCTTCAAAGACATAACGTACACTAAATGCCAAACACTGTGCCATCGACATCCTTTCTATTTCATGATATGCGTGTACACAAAGAGTAAGTAGACCTTTAATTATTGGTAATAGTCATGTTTGAGTAAGGAGGGCAACACAAATACTTTCTCACATAAAAATTGTAAACATTTGAAAAGATAAGATAAGAAAATTTGTCTCCAAAGTGAAATGAATAAATGACCTATTACGTAGAGTGTGATGTTTTCATAGATCTTTTTAAAAACCTTACCTACAAAATAAAGTCACGTGAGTTACAAAACTATGTTGTTGTCAATCTGTCGTTTGCAGTCGCTCGGTTGTTCGATTAAAGTGCACATATAGTCTGGTCGGAAGGGTCCCATGCACCCATGTATGTATTTTTAACCAACATTTTTATAATCCTTAGGGTCTATATTTAATGATTTTGATGTTCCCAAAATCAAAGTGTCCCATTGGGTTCATTTGGCGCCATCTTTGCCACCATCTTGGCCGCCATCTTGGATTTCAACAATGGGGTAGGGGTCACGTATTTACCGCTCGACGGAAACAGAAACAATAAAATACTATAAACGTTACATTTTTAGCAAGCCAAGATCATGGCCTTTTCATTGATATATAACTTAATAGGATAAATCAATATTCAAACGTCGATTAGACTTTATATCGGCCATTGACCGTAAATCGTAAAATTTGCTAAATTTCACACCCAATGCTTAAGTTCCCGTTCCTCCAAACAATTTTTCTTAAGGTATTTATATAATTTTGGAAGAACTTAGTGCAATAAACAAGAAAGAAAAAAACATTAAAAATATGTGTCTTGAGATTTAGTGGGTGCATGAGCTTGTTTTCTTAATGCGTAGTATGCCGCATATTCGTGAGTAATATAAGGGGTAGGAGTTATGTTTCCCTTTTTTGTTTCGAATCATGAATGATGAAACCATATAAATGTTACACTTTTTGAAAGTGCTGAATCAGACCATTGTAAAAATGTATAGATTTATGGGAAAAAGGTGCATATTTAAAAGTTACAAAGCTTAAACCTTTCAGTTTGTGTCGATTTTAAGTGATTTTTTAAAACAAAATTATAATATATGGGGTAGGGGTAATGTTTCCCTTTCTGCCTCGAACCATGAATTATGAAACCATATAAATGTTATACTGTAGTTTGAAAGCTCTGAAAAGGGTCTTCAAAAATGTATAGTTTTATTGGGAAAAGTCGCATAATGTTTCCGGTTCTGCCTCGAACCATGAATTATAGAACCATATAAATGTTATACTGTTTGAAAGCTCTGAAATTGGCCTTTCTAAACATGTATAGTTTTATTGGGAAAAATTGCATATTTCAAAGTACAAAGCTTAAGCCTTTCAGTTTGTGTGAATTTTAAGTGATTTTTGAACAATATGCACAAAACTGTTAGTCCTTGGCCAGGTATCGAAATCGTCCCCTCTAAGGCATTTTACCCACTATGATTTTCTGTTAGCTAGTATTCTCAGCTGTCATAATCTGCTTGTTTTCCATTTAACTGATGGTGTTTAAGAGTGTAACGACTTATTTTGTAGGGGGCAGTTACGCCCTCAGTAGTAAATAGGAATGGGTTAGGGGTAACATATTTACGCCTATTCAGAAATAAAAACAACAAAGTACTATAAACAATACATTCTTAGAAATCCTAGACAATCCTCTTACCGTTGGTGTACAACTAAATGGGGATAAATCAATAATCAAACATCGATTAGGTTTTATATGGTCCATGAAATGTAAATTGTAAAATTTGCTTAATTTCAAATCCAATAATTAAGTTCTTGTTCCTCCAAACAATTTTACAAGATATTTATATATTGTTTTAAAAAACGTAATGCAATAAAGAAGAAAAACAATGTTGAAAGTGTGTATCTTGGGATTTAGGAGCATGCAGAATATGTAGTATGTCACATACCTCTCTGTAATAGACTTATGGTTTGCTATGCGTTGAGGAAGAGAATCCTAACAAGAGTAAACCGTAGCTTCTAGCTAATTTTTGTGTCTTGTGCTTCGTGTGTTGTTTGTGGAGTCCCTGTGGACTTGTGATTGAATATACGGCTGGTTTTCAATCGGGTTCGAACCTACACATACGGCATCAGTCGCCCAGCGGAGAGGCCGCTCGGCTAAATCTCCACTCCAAAAAAGAGTGGTCAATAGCCGGCTAATTTTTCTGAGTTTTTTCGTCGTATTAGTATCGGGGTCTCTTTCTCAGTATGAATTATTTGTGTCTTCTAGGAGATTGATTCTTTTTGGACCTTTTGATGTTGGAATTAATTTCAAGCCTTTGCAAAGAGCGTTCATTTCTATAATTGTTTGATTTTTGTGAAGAAAGATTCTCAGTAAATCCATTTTTTTTGTTGGTCACTGTGTTTCGTTTATGTTTGGTATGTTGTAATATTGTGTTTGAGATATTTTGTTTGTCATTTTGTGCATTTATTTTTGCTTTTTCTAGTTTTATTACGCTTTCTGTTTCTGAGTTTTTAACACAATTTCGTGTGTGATCATGTTTTGCCATTGTGTTTCGGTAGTGCTATTTAAACCGGTGTGTGGGATATAAAAGGCCCCCAACTCATTGAAAATTCATAGTGACGCTTGAGTGGCAAAGGGCAATAGCTAGTAGACCGCTCCCTTAAAATCAGCCTAGATGATTCTCAAACAAAAATTATTAGCAAATACATAGGCCATACAGGTATACGCAAAGTTTCACAAATGTTTTTAAAACTACGACGACTTGGAGAGAAATCGCTTCTGAACAAAGGGAATGGCCCTCAAAAGGCAGTTGTTCTATGATTCAAACAATTGTCAATCATTCGGTGACGTGCAGAGGTGTAAACTGGTCAAACATTTGCTGTGCACGGCATACGAGAATAATTACGATGTAAACAAACCATAAGTATGCTTAGATTTATATCAGCGGGCAAAGGATGACAACTTTGTGTAATTGTCATAAACTCTTTTGCTAGCATTTATGGTGAAATGACATCTTGAAAGTGAACCATTTTCAGACGTGACTTACCATGAGGACTATACTGGTAGTACGATGTATTCGATGTAAGCGCGTAAACTTTTTAAAACAAAACTGTAGGCAGGGTCTGTAGTTTGCACCGAGAATGACATCAAAACAACCTTCAAATCATGATGGTAGCCTCCATGATCAATTTAATTATAGTCAGTCCAAGAGATCCATGTATTTAACAACGGCCAAATCTACGGTCGAACTTGACGGAACCGAACAGTTGGTTTGGATGTATATGCTGGCCACGAAAATGGCGTTTTTACACGGAAGTGACATGTCGTGTTCGGAAAGCTGGTAAGGTTTTGACATACCAATTGCTACGAAAATAAACATAACTCGTGATGAGTTGTCGATGTCACCCGCCAAGCAACCGAGCAGCCGACCGTTATCGCTATTACAGGTATCGTGGTACACGAGATTCAAGGAAGTATCGACCCGTACGTAATGTTGTGAACTTCCTTTATTTTCTGATTTTAATAGCGATCGGTCATGACGTCGCCGTTTACTTATTTCCTACCATTTCCTGACATGTTCCTCCTTCCATGCTCAGGTGGATACAGTTTAGTCAACATTCATCGGTAATTCACCATACGAAATTGCAAATTTCGGGTTATTTGTAATTTTCCTATAAGGTTTTTACTTTTTTGAAATTATTCGACTTTAGACGGCGCCAATATTCCGTATGTACATGGCGGTCAGTAGCCGAATCAGTCACATAATGAACGTTGATATTGCCTGAAACTTCGTTAAATTCATTCAAGCAAACTCTTGTTTGATTAAGTTGATAGTATTCCTTTCCTTCTTATTTCGAGTATTTGACATGGCATAACTGGAACGAACCACGAAACGAAGGCTGTACGTATCTATATTAGTCCGAGCCTGAGCGTGATCTGAGAGCAAACAGATCAGCAGATAATGCGAACGATTGCAACCGTTACCAACAGACTCATTATGCAGAGCCATGCCCCAAAACGCCAACCAAACTTAGCACTAATCATGATCCCAGTCCATTTCGAGCCGGGCTTTAAGGGAAGTGCGATGGCCTTTCAAAGACCCTTTGGTTTGGTTTTGTACCGTAGTATAGCAAGAAAACCCGACCTATCGTCGTTGTTGTGAATGTTTGTGTTGTTTTAGCCTCTTTTTTGCCTATTTGAAGAATTGTCTTTGCAGCCTTCCCCCTGCGTTCTGTGTAGCGATTGTCTTCGATCGCTCTCTTAAGTGTGTGATGAATGTACAACTGTCTTGGGTCCCAGTGCTTTATTGGGTGTAGAGGTAAATAGTTAGAGATCAGGGTGATAAATTGGTTGCCGCAGTGTCTTTCCAGGTGTTGCCACTTTTGAAGGAATTCAACACACAGTATTTTGGCCTGGTAAGTATTCTTTAAGGTGTACCTGTAGGCTACGTAGTACTACTTACAACGTAGGTTTCAACACATTCGATACGCTTGGCTTTCGCTAATACCCCGTTGTATGAGTAACAAGGATCGGAAATGGGAAATGCTTAATTAATATCCATCTTTGCTAATAATAATTCTCGTTTGGCTTACAGTTGGCCACCTCTACCTGTTCCAGTGAAAATTTGACTTTCAATTGGACAAAACATTGAGTATGACTTTCTTCTGTGTGTTATTTAGTCCTATGAAAAATATGAAAATTGCATACATGTTGTTGTCAAATATCTCAAATCTTAAATTGTAAGAGATAGGCTTAGCTTCCCTGTAATCATACAAGTGAGTTAAGTTGGAATTAATTGGAGTAGATTACAGTAATCGGAGAGAATGGTTGACACTATAGAAACTTAAGATTATCTCGGACTGTGGGGACCTAACTATGAAAGAACAGCACAGAATACTTGCCCAATGTATGAACTGTTCATGTATAGTACAGGCGACTGTACAGCAGTACTGTACAACAGAAAGTAAAAAACATACAATCAAAGAAGTGACAAATTTTTTCAACTTTTCACAAAGTTTATATTCCATCATTACTATCAGGATTAGGATTTTCCCAATCTATAAATAAGCTATTACTTGATTACATCTTGATTCAGCATGACTAATATTTTGCATTTGCCTCGCAACCAGCCATGCCCGTCCCTGGGATCGCGAACAACGCCTTTAACGAAGCTTTTGAACGCTTTTTGTGAATTGTGTAAGAATGTCCTCTCTGTGGAGTATAATGTGTGAAGCCGTTGTCTAGCTCGCTTGCTCTGATGATTATGTTGACTTCTTTTTTCTCAGCTGCTGGTGGCTGATCTAACTCGAAAGTTAGATCAATCTAGTCTCTCTGATTCGATCATGCTGGTGGGAATGGTATCTTCAAGCATTGACCCTAAAACGTCCGTTTTTAGGGTCTTTGCTTCAAAGACGTCAGGGTCTAACATTGGTTAAATGTCATCCATGATAAGAAACTAATGATAGATTCACTCACAAGGCATTTTAAACATTGAGGTGTCAATGGGAATATAAGCCTTTTTAGTCATTTCTGAGGTTTGTCTCGCCTTCTTATTGCTTGGTGTAGAGAGTGTTTGTTCGCCTTCTGTTTACTATTTAGTTGCGTAATTTGAATGCGTTCTGTGACATTTGGCTTTTCGGGTTTTAGTTCCAGAATTATTTTGCTATTGAATTTTAGTACCCTGTCGAAAATGTAATCCTCATTGGGAGTATATAGTGTTCTGCGTTGTAAAATAATTTCGAAAAATTGGTTATGATCTCTTGTTTTCTGGTAAGGAAGGTAAAGTGTTGTCGATCCATCTTATCTTAGTATGGAGAAGCTATATTGTGGATTAATGGTGATTGGTTTTGAGCGATAAAAGATTCTCTCGTGTTCCCGTGTGGTATTAAAAGTAACACTATTAATAGTGAGCTCTGATTTGCCCAGACGGTCACGTGACTGTGCATATATTTACGATATACTGTAAAGTTGGCCATTCCTATCTCCAAAGTGGGTTTCTTTCACATTGTTTTTATTTTCATCACAAGTTTCAATATACTGATATAATATAGCGATAAACAACCCCTATAAGTTGGGTACACCACTCGAGCTTGGTTTTGACCATTTCACTCCTTATACACACGCGTGAAGTTCGTGCGATTATGTGTTTACCGGTCGAAACCGAGTGGTATCCTTTCCAAGTGGTGCTTTATTGCTTATATATCTCTCGCGATACAATCAAAGAAAAGGGATTGATTGTTGCTGCTGTCATATCAACTTAGCATGACGACTATGACATCCAATTTAGTGTTTGTGGGTGTGAAATATATAATTTTTGACATATTATAGCTGTTAACTTTCTTTCCCTAATTTGAGTTAGTGAAATGAGTAAAACGTCTTTTATTTACCATTTTAACTTTTTAGTGCCCTATAGAGTATTTTTCTATGTTCCTTTTAACAAGTAAATGTCAGGAAAGTAACACAAACTTTTGAGTTTAGGCATTGTCACTGCATAATTTTTGAGTTTACCCCATCAAGCCATATCTTGTTGGAAAAACAACTGCGATAGTGTTTCATATATATGATATTTATGTGGCTTCCTTTTTCGCTGCGTTTGGTAGGAGAGGAAACATTACCCATACCCCTATCCCTTAAATGTATATTATAGAGGGATGTACGGCATACCATATATTAGGAAAACAATCGACGCACCCAATAAATCTCTATTACCTCTCTATTGCATTAAGTTCTTTCAAATAATATATAAATACCTTGTAAACATTGTTTGGAGAAACAAATTTTACAATTTACATTTCATGTCCGATATAGAATCTAATCGATGTTTGAATATCGATTTATCCCCATTTAGTTGTATACCAAAGGTAAGGAAATTATCTGGGCTTTCTAAGAATGTATTCTCTACGGTACTTTTTTATTTTTGTTTCTGACTAGGTATAAATATGTTACCCCTAGCCATTCCTATTTTACTATTGAGGGCGTGACAGCCCTTCAAAAACAAGTCGTTACACTATTACACACCATCAATTAAATGGAAAATAAGCAGATTATGACAGCTGAGAATACTAGCTTACAGAAAATCTTTGTGAGTAAATGCCTTAGAGGGGATGATTTCGATACTGGCCAACGGACTAACTGTTTGTGCATATTGTTCAAATAAATCACTTAAAATTGACACAAACAGAAAGGCATAAGCTTTGTAACTTTAAAATACGCAACTTTTCCCAATAAAACTATACATGTTTAGAAAGGCCAATTTCAGAGCTTTCAAACAGTATAACATTTATATGGTTCCATAATTCATGGCTCAAGGCAGAACCGGAAACATTACCCCTCCCCCTTATATTATAGGATAAAGGGACAACTGAATAAAAGAAGAGTGACCTCTGTCTCCAAAATTTTCCAGATTCCGGTGGAAGCGCATGTTTGACATGGCCAACACGAACGCCACTTGCGCTTCCACTGAAAGATTGGAGGTATTTGTAGACAGAGCTCATTAAAAAAATAATAGCTGCAGTAGGACTCGGAGTAAGTCACCTCGACCCCTGTCCGTTTCGACCCCAATATTTCACACTCTCTTGTCGCTAATTGTGCTCACCTCTACCTTGTCATATCTTTCTTGTTTCATGACGTTTTACTGAATATATCATGCACCTTTCCTGGGAAAATTGGCTTCTAAACAAACAATTTAGCTGTTTCGATACACAAAATGCAGAGACACTTTTACGACCAAGCGCAGCGCGCAGACTGTTCGTAGTTTTTGGCGACTTTGATGGACCCGGCCCTAGCCCAGCTCGCACAATGCTGTGTGTCCCAAGAGTTATACGGTGCCGGGAGGCCCCCAGGAGAGGCCGTATAAGGCCGGGAACACACAGCGTCGTACGCAGGGCTAGGACCGGCCGGTAACCAGAGAGGTCTGCCAGTTGCGAGCTCGGCCAGTGCCCGCGCCGACCAACTCAGCCAGTAGGAGAGGTCAGCCACTTACATTTATATGATTGATTGCGTACATTTTCTCTTCACAGTCAACAGATGCTTTTATACGCATGCCAATTTTAGTTTTTTGATGTTATTTTGTTGAACATTCAGTAAACAACGAGAAGACGTCATCTGTGAAGACCTCAAAGTGGTCACCGACTTCAAAGTGGTCCCCATCCTAAATATCCGGTAAGATAGGGGGTTAAACTCAAGTCTGACGACATCTACCGCATAATGGACGCTTTTGTTGTCACACGGACGTTTTGACGTCCCACTCTTAATACACATTGGTCGACCTCACCCTTTCAGCAGATCGCGGGTAGGGCCGGCGTACGATCGAGAGGTACAAATTGGCAGTAACAATGACTTAATCGTTGATCGTTGGATGAATAACGTTTTAGGCTACGGTTTGACGGTAGTAAATCGTAGGTTTAAAGGTATTTTAATGGAAAGCAAAACACGATGTACCACACTGCGGCCGATGTCATCGTGTAGTTAGCGTTGAAGCGAGGTAACCTCCATGGCGGAAGTAAGTTTGCAAACATCGCGCTCATGAATGACATTGACATCGCTTTCACATTATAACTTTAGCGAGACCTAGAAAATAGAAGAACACTGTGCACTGTAGTCTCATCATATAATCATTATTAACTCCTACTGGCCGAGCTCGCAACTGACCGACCTCTCTTTATTCGGCCCGGCCTGGCCCTGCATCAATTACATAGCGGCCGCCGTGGTATGCATAACGGCGGCCGCTGTGTAATGAACCACACGTATAACTGTGCCCTGAATATACCGTGCTGTGTGTTCCCGGCGTTATAAGCCGTCCCACCGCATACAATGTATCTGTCGAGCCATTCGGCTGCGTTCCCGACGTTACAAGGTTCCACTAAAGTCTTTCAAAGTGCTATCATGGAGGTAGCAGGAGCCTCCATGGTGCTATGAGCATCGAAAAATCTGAGGACGTACTTTCGAGATGATAATGATACAAGTTTCATTCATACCGAAGGCCGGGGGTCGAGTGGTCGAGTGACTGATAGAAGCCGCTGCAGCTCACAAGTTACCCGCGACAAAAATAGGGAAAGGGTTATTAGCTTCATAACAGCCGAACAGTGTCTTATAGGAATACAAAGCAGTGGGCACTTACCACTATACTTCTTTAACTTGAACAAAAACCAGGAACGTAGTTAGTGTTCGGTAGATGTGCTGTACAACGTCCCTCCAGGACCGTGGCTGTACAGTCGATGAAGTTGTTCGCACTAGTTACGCACACACGGCAGACATAACCATCCGAGTTCAGAATATAGTGCGCGCCGTGTTGCGCTTAATTGGCACGTTAGGTTGCTAGTTTGGTGTAATTGTTTGACATTTAGCAAGTACTATACTTTTAAACAATTGCTAAGTAGATAAAAATAGATGAAACGTTGAAATTATGGTCCGCTACCTCCGCTACCCTAAATCTCATTTGCATAAATGAATCGTGCCCACATCCTGCGATAATTGTGCGATTGACATGAGAATGGTTTTGTACGAGCTTTGATCGAATTCGAAATAATGTGTTATCAGTCGTTAAACGAATTAAACATTTAAACAACCCGTTTTATCCAGTAATCTAACTTTATTTGACGTTACAATGAACTTTTGAAGCAAATCTGCAAATCATCTGTGCCATCGAAAATTAGTTTAGTTCACTCTCATTTACTACGTTCTGATAAGGTTTTAAAACATTTTGTGGTACCTTAAGTTGACGCCATGTACTTAAGTTGGTTACCGTATTCAAAATTCTAAGTATTTAATAAATATATTTTTAAACCTTTGAATTATTATACTATATTTATTACGAAGTATCTGTAGCAGGAAAAACGTTTCGACAGAGATCAGAAATCGTATGGTCAAAAATGAACTTTTGTATGAAATTGTTGTTTCATGGAGTTTTGTACGTAATAATATACATTTTCGATATGTTGTTTCCATTGTACATTGTTTTCATTAACCAACATATCAACACATTTACATTGTGTTTGTAAACATGTAAAACACTTGTAAACATATAAATAGCCATATCAAACGCCCAAAAATTGTTCTGCCGAGTGAAGTTTACGTAAAAACTCCCAATTTTGGAGGCATACATCTCCTAAATATATGATGTTTTTTTCACTCATGATACCTCATTTGATTGTCATAAACTTCTTCTTTCATTTGCCAAGAAAAAAAATCGAAAAAGTAAAATCAATAAAAAGTTACAAAAACTTGAAAATTGGATTTCGTTCTATTGCTTGGATCGCCAGAAAAGGGTGATTTTGCGACCCCTATTTTAAATGGAACATTCCACTGAAAGTATGGGCCGATTTCAATGTATGACCCCTTGTTGGAAACGTCAGATAATTGTCTAATGCGTCATAGCCTCGATGTTGCGATTTTCACATGTTATCATCCTTGGAATTGAAAGAAGAACTTTGATCGAAAATCTCGACCTCAAGACAGCAAAAATTTGGACGATCTGCTATCTGATGATAAAAGTTAGCGTATATTTAGTAAAATTCGAAGGTTTTATGAAATTTTGTTGAGCGGTTTCAATGAAAATTGATCGAAAAGTACTCTGGGCGCGATCGGGAGGTAGCGCGATCGACATTTCCGCGGCAAAAGTTTTAGCCCAAGCTCCTTTGTTTTCCGTGTTGGCTATCGACATAGTTGCAATAATTGTGGTCCACGGGTCTTTGTTTGCCGTGTTGCTGGCTATTCAGCCACTGGCCGGGGCTGAGTGAATAGCCAACACGATAAACAAAGGCCTGTGGGCTACAATTATTGCAGCTACCGACATTGTGACTTGAGTGAGGCCAGTGTGTACGCTGTCGCGTACTGCTTAGACAGTTTTAGAAAGTTTGAAACCACTGTGATTCAGAATTTACTGTAGAAGATGCTTTGGGACTGGTAAATGTTTGTAAACTGAACAAAATATTACTTTCTTTGTTGTTAACAAATGCAAACAAAAATTTAGTGGTAGAATGCATACATCGCACACCATGAGTGTTTTTTATGGGCTAGTCTGGCACCAATGATTGTAGTTACCCATTTAGCTGATATATTGCTAATTAAGGAAACTTACAATCAATAAATCTTTTTGAAATGTAATAATTTGCATAAATTAGCATACCTGAAAGGCTGATCAGGGAAACTACATAAGATATGGTCAGCCGTCATTTTGAATGATTTCATTGAATTCAGCATGTCTGAAAACCTAAAAATTAAAAATTCTATATCTCTATGTGGGAGAATAATCATGATATTTAATTTTTGCATATTTAATTAGGTGGGACTTAGTTTTTCTGTGAACGCACTGTTTTTACGGTCGGTGAAATTAGATAATATTCGAATTTTGACCGCATATAATTTGTAGTTGAATAAGTTTTTTCAAAGTGAATGGCCACAATTGGTTTCAAAAGGAATATTGCAACAGGTTTTAAGCTTTCATCAAAGCTATTGATGTATTATTTCTGATATATTGACATCAAAACTTCATTAAAATTAAAAACGCTAAAAACTTTTAATGAACGGCAGAAAAAAATATGAAAATGTATTACTTTAAAAATCTGTATTGCCTGAACTACCCATCCAATCTTGATCATTCAAGGCTTGTTTTGTTCCCCTCACTGAGATCTTTAGATTGAAGTACATTCCAATTCTCTATTCCTAATATTTAAAAATGGCCTGACATGGCTAATGTAAAACATGAACATTTCTCACTTTTCCTTTCTTTAGCAAGTCAGAAAATAACTCAATCACTCATTTAATTCCCTTTTTGAAAATCAATGAATAAGAACTTGTAACATTTTGCAAACTTTTAACGGTTTTAATACTTTTTTGATTTCACTTCTGGACAATTTTTAAATCTCAAGAATGTATTATGATATACCCAACCGTGAGGGGAAAATTTAAATGTGCAATATGATCGATAAGATAAATGCGCCTAAGGGGAATATATTCGGAATCTCAAATAGATACATGGTCTACCGGTTGTACAGGCTATACATTTCAAAGACGATATTCATTTGTCTATCACAAACTATTGATTATGATGATGATGATGGTGATGATAATGATGATAATATTGCACATATTGCACATTAAAATTTTCCCCTCACGGTTGAGTATATCATAATACATTCTTGATATTCTTGATATTCCGGTTGTACAGGCTCATTTTAAAGCTCTTGGCGTACGAAATATTTCACTGTCATAGTTGTTTTTTAAACTAGAAACTTTACCCCGTACAGTGAATACAATGATGGTGGCGAATTTCCATTTCACATATCGGTAAATGTTGGATTATTCGGGTTCATATCAAGCTGATGTCAGTCTACTGTCGTTGTGCAACCAAAATATACATTAAAGTGTAACTGTTTAGATTATTTAAATAGGTCTATTGAAAATATTTGAATTATGTTGTTGTGTATTATCATTATTATTGATTCAAAATCATATAAAGTCATACGGTAGAGAAATACTGTCATTTCTAATCCCGATACAGTGCCAAAGTGTGCATTAATCGACGTTGATATCGTCCTATTCACATGTAAAGAGGACTATCACAGCGTACACACTGGGTACAGTAAAAAGTAATCATGACCGCGATGACGCATACTGTTTTACATTTCAAAATTTCTCGCGGATAAGACAAGCAATAACAACATCAGTATCATCATTATCATCACCATCATCATCATCATAATCAATAGTTTGTGATAGACATAATGAATATCGTCTTTGAAATGTATAGTTTAAACATAACGCTATCATTGTTTAGATACAAGTGCGTACAATATTTGTGACAAATAGCCTTGTTAATCTATAGAAATCATGTATTGAATAAAAGATGCTATTTTATATGACAGTAAGAGCATGCAGTTAACTTGCGTCTGGTGGTGTCTGTGTTAAGAGGACCGGTTCTCTGTAACGATAACAAATGCATTGAACCAGTCTCCATTGATGGGAACCTAACATTTCAATTCGGTGCATGTGCGATAGTTGTTTGAGTCATCAATATAAAAAATATGAATTGATCATTTATAACAAGGAATCTTAGGTGATCTCATCAGATGCGATGTTATGACAGTAACTTAGTCTGATAAATTATTCACATTCCATCGGCACATCAGTTTATAGTTTTAGTTGCCGCTGTGCTGTATCTGTGAGGTATTCAATGGTTTGATCTACCTCCTCTTGTCTAAAAATGTGTCCGTTTTCAGTGTACATTACATTACATTAAGTATCTGTGTCGATGTGTTTCTGTTTTTCCTTACATTATTTACGGTTGAAAACGTCGACATATGCATATTTTAATAGATAGTGTCTGAAAAATCTTGCAAGTAAACAAAGTCCGCTCTCCGTCAGCAATACGATATTGATGACGTAAAAAATAATTAGAGCAGTAAAAATAATCATACTTAGGGTAGATATGTAGAATGATAATCAACAACTTAATGCTCACTCGACAATGTTGACATGGAAACTTTCTGTGTAAACAAGCTATGCGCTCTGTGCTTTGTACGACGATCCTCGCGTGAGATATTACAACCTGGCCATTCCAGATAGTGTTTTATATATATATATATATATATATATATATATATATATATATATATATATATATATATATATATATATATATATTATATATATAATATATCTCGAATTATACATATGTCCTCGTCGGAAATTACAGTACTCGATGCTAAAGCAGAACGTCATAAATAATAACACAAATTACTTCAAAAACAAAGTAATAGTATCTGTTACGTAAGTTTCATGCTTCTTGCAATCATCAGACAGATGAAGTGAAAGTAACACTAGCTCAACACTATTATATATGTATGATCGGGACGTATCATTCTATTTATGGGTGGTGTTAAAATTTGATAGATAATATTTGTTTTGGTTGCGACATTTTGAAACCAACTTCGAGCGTTTGTTTAACATCGTAAATTTGCATGAAACTTGACGGCAAGTTCTATCCGTACCGTAAACCAAACGACCAAACAATTTATGTCCATAAACAGTCTAACCACCCGCCAACTATAATTAAACACATACCTGACGCAATAAGCAAAACGCATCTCAATGATATCCAGTGAAAAGGGAATCTTTGATAAACACAAAGGTCAATATGATCGCTTCATCTGTCAGATGATTGCAGGATGAATGAAACTTAAGTAACAGATACCATTAATTCGTAGTACTTGAAGTAATTGATATATATATATATATATATATATATATATATATATATATATATATATATATATATATATATATTATGTGTGTGTGTGTGTGTGTGTGTGTGTGTGTGTGTGTGTGTGTGTGTGTGTGTAAGTTCTTGGTCTAAATGGCACAATTGACAGTCATGCTAATACGTTACAGAAATAGGTGACATTGCGAAATAAATATTAAACACTTTAGTATCTTCTATGTCTGATTCCTGATTACACGTTTTTGATACCGGAAAGATGACTTAATATTTCATAAGTTGTTTTAGGTAAGTTGCTGAGGGCAAATTAAACAAATGTAAAGAAAGTGTTACAAATTCGTTTTCAACGCGTTCAAAACCTGTTTAAAATATAGATCAAGGCGCGGACGGGAAAATTGAGATTTTCCATGCAACGGCTTTGACTTGGGATATTTGATTGGGCCAACGTACTTCCTTGAAGCCTTGAATGTTGCTAGCTCTTCAATGACACACAGGTTTCTCTTTCATAGTTAGTGTATCTAAGTAAAAATAACAAAATTATCAAATATGAGTAAAGTTGTTTTATTTATCCCCATTTTGATGCCATGGCCATAAATGTTTGCGGGAAATGAACCTGAATAATGAAAGCTGTCCATCACAAGAAGCATTTCTGAATATTATGTAAATTTCCAGTGCAATATATTCTACCAACCGACCTTGTCGAACATAAGTTTAAACTCTTCATATTCAATACGTTTACGACCATGTCTCTGTAAATCACACAAAGGGGTGTTATTTGAAATTAATGAAAGTGACCTTGGATATTCTTCTACTGAAAAATGAAAACGAAAAACGTGTGAAGACAATTACGAACATTCATTTAATTCAACATGATAAACGACTTCTTCAAATTATTTATCCATCACAAAGAGTAATCATTATTAGCTATACGTAGAGATAATTAATAGTGTTCAGCGTTACTGTTGTTCAAATAAGTTTAATCAGATATTACTGTTGTTTACTGCAGTCATTGGCATGCAACCGCATCGCTGCATTGTAAACATAGCAGTTTCTTTCAGACATTCAAAAATATCTTAATTACGTTACTTTAAATAGATGCTGTCGATCAAAGAATCGTAAAACACTTGCTTCGTTGATGCCACATCCAGACAAGCAATGAAGGAGCTCGTCTATGTACTTGTAATAATCGCACTTCAATGTACTGGAAGCCAGGGTTTATTGTAGTCTCAGGGAGCATCATTCCCTGATAAAAAGGGACGGTAAGTAGCAAAAATCATATTGTCTGCAATCATTTGACTTCAAACATTGGCATTCTGAAATAACGGAGCACTTAAGAAATATAGTAATTGAAAGATTGCCTTTAAGGTGAAGTTGCAAGCAAGCAACATAGTTTTTTCCCAAAGAGTATTTATCATTAAATATGACAAGGAAAAGCCTTCATATTATATATTTTTAGAAGACAGAGAATCTAAAGTGTATTACTCGCAGGGTGAGGGAACTGTATTATAGTACAAGTTAAAAACTTGATGCTCTTTTCTAAAATGTATTGTTCACTTGAAACAAGACTGTATGCATAGAAAAAAACTGATCTATTTTGTATCATATATCCTCATTCTAAAATGGCAGGGGTTGAAAGACTGACACTCTCAAAAATATATAAACATTACTGCCCAAAAATCTAGTTGTTTCGTTACATAGCATTAAAAAAAATACTGTTTAAATTTCAGAAAATTTTTACCCGGCCAAAGCGAAGTAAAATTATTTGGAAATCTTAAAATTAGGAATAAAGAGAAGCCAGCAATAGGGTGATTTGAATAAATTTGCATTCGAAAGTATGCAAATTTATTCTAAATATTTGATCCATCCAACTTTTTGTTTTAGAAAAACTCAATGGTATATCCATTACCAAGGCAACTGGCCTTGATTCCATCACGTCATATATATATATATATATTATATATATATATATATATATATATATATATATATATATATATATATATATATATAATATATATATATATATATATATATATATATATATATATATATATATATATTATATATATGTCCTGACCACTGTTGTCGCTGGAAAAGCTGTAAAAGAACGGTCTTGAACTTGATTAGGTAAAAACTATCTGGCAGATCACATGCAGTGCACGAATATAAATGGATCTCTGTCAGAAGCATCACCTGTCCAAATTGGAGTGCCTCAAGGCTGTTTTTTCGGGCACTTTTCTTTCCCATTTATAAAAATGATCTGCCATCAGTTAGTTAGTTATGCAAAGTGATCTTATATACTGATGACACCGCATTGTTTTATGCAGCAGATGACTTGCAAATAGTACAAACCTCTTACTCAGTGACTTTTTGTCGGTTAGTAAATGGATGGACACAAACAGGTCAATCCTTAACGTAGACAAAACTAAGTCCATGATTATGGGGACAAATCAGCGTCTCAGAAATAGAAATTTAATTTTGAAGTCTAATGATATAGTAATTGATGTTTTCAGTCAATTTAAATATATTGGTGTAGTGTTAGACCAGACTTAAGTTGGGAATCTCATAGTATTATGATTACCGAATCGGTATCGAGACGTCTAGGAGTCATTTTGTGTATACGCAAATTTTCGACCAGAAAACCTGCGAGTTGATGGTGAAATCGTTAGTTTTGCATTGATGGCATATTGTGGCGTTGTCTGAATGACGTGCAGTATATGAATGCAAACAAAGATCCAGAGGTTGCATGAAGAGGAGCATAGTTCTCGGTAGGGGAAAGTTTTCATTGTCATCGTTGGCCTTATCTCGTCTCAAATGTCATCCCATAAACCATTATTGGTATACAGGCAGCTGTGATGATTTGGAATTTTTTAAATAGTTTTGTCCCTCCATATTTATCAACTTATTTTCAAGAACCTATTTTACCAAATGCTTCCAGATGTTTAACAAGATCTGCTTTCAGTAATACATAAACGGTACCTGTATCTCGTCTAGAAAAGGGTGTAAACACTTTTCTGAGTCGAGGCACAAGGGTATGGAATACTCCATGACAGCTTTTTCCCCATACAAATGTCTGCGAGAGCTTTTGCTCGCTTAATGAGTTAGTGGGTGTGCGTTTCAATATGTACGCACTGATAACAATGAATTTTAAATTTGACGCCTATTAAAGCCAAGCACAGTTAGTGATTCATCAGAAACGCTGTTCCACACGAGCACCCGAACCAAGTGTAACATTTTTATTTATCGGATCCTAAACGCTATTTTTAGTACAACTTCAGACGTGAGATGAGCACAATCACCAAGTTTTCGAGACAAAGCATAAAGAAAATTTTCACTGGCGCTTTACACAGTGTCGCATGACTATGCTTGCTCGATGAAGCAGGTCTTTAGTCAAAATTTTAAAACTTCAGCACTTGATACTGAACGAAGATGACTAGGAAGGAAGCAGCGGCATTTGTCTGTGCAGTCGTAGCTCTCGTTTTCCCCGGACGAATATGGATTGCAACGGGAAAACTCAGAGTTGTGCAACGAAAAAAATGTTTTTCCGTCGCAACGTACGAGAGCTATGGCTGCTGCTACAGCAATATATGAGAAAGAACGATCATCATAATTTGAATCTTGTTGGTTGAGTTTTAAGAGAAACTTCGTCACTTGAACGGAGAGATCTGAATTCTGGTTTATGAAATCGAAAACTTTAGTGTATACACAGTCCCCAATAACAAGACTGGTTTGTAATGGTGTAATACGGTCAGTAAATTGTCTCGGGTATATTGGAGGAGAATGGAGAAAATTGAGACAAGATTCTTGAAGTTTGCCGGCAATATTGGCCGTGAGTTGCGTATAGCCTCCATGTGTCCCCGGCGTTACACGGGCTAGCGGCATGTGAGCATTTTTCTGTTTGTCTGTGATTTAATATAGTGAATAAGTCAGCATATCAAAATTAGACTACAATATATCAAAATTGGACCACATATATATCTCACATTGATATACTAGGCTTAGTATAGGATAAAGCCCGAGTACGAGGGCTCTTCTGGTATATAAAAGTCCAACCCAACGATAAAATGTCGAGGCCGCAGGCCGAGACATTTTATCGTAGGGTTGGACTTTATATACCAGAAGAGCCCGAGTACGAGGGTTTTATCCGACTTAAAAACTATCGCCCCTAACTGATATATTTTCGTTTTCAATGTCTTTATGTCAACCGTCCCCTTTGTCAATGTAACATGTTTAGGATATGAATTAAACTTTTATTTGTGAAATAGCCTTCCAATGTAATGGAACATCCTATAAATGCCCCAGGGCACATTATATAAATGCCCTAGGGCACAGCAGATTTGTTATGCAGCTGGTTTCCGCTGTGTTACCAAATTGAATATTAAAACGTACCAGATGTCTACAGAATATGACATGTTCACTTTTGATTGGACAGTACTTTACTACGGCGCTGTCATTCGTTTCTGGAATTTGGTGACCAAGGCTTTATGAGTAGATAAAACACCCTGAATTGAGCACTCTGATTGGTCAATCAACAGTAGATAGTTTTTAACATTAGATAAAGATAAAAACAGTTTACCGCCGGCTAAGTACAAAGCTGGGATCGAGGTAAGGGCCGGGTTAGGGCAGAGCGAATCCTTGTCCCCGGAAACGCTAGCGCTTATTGAGACGAAGTTGGTCAGTTTTTGTTTTAGTGATGTCCCATTGGCCGAAATGTTCTGCACCTGTGAATGCCGGACCCTTGTCCATAACAACGGAGAAAAATCAGTTTTGTAGCAATCCAAGTCACTTGAACTGGACCATTGAATACATGTCATACCGTCATACCGATCGCCACGATCGCAAGTGTAGCACTCGTCGCTAACGTGTAATGCATGTTATACAATATCAGCTTAGAGCGTATGGACATACGCGAGCGCGTTCATGTATGGCCGTGGTTTGAGGGACTGTGGGGCTTAAATACTCCAAATTATCGCGTGTGGCAACGCATTTCTTTTTATTTTCGTCCAAAAATTGTGACTTTGGTATTTTACAACATACATGCACTTTTAAGGTGGTTGGAAAGGTATTTTTGCACAAATTCTTTTCTCTGAGTTAATGTCAAATTTCAAGTGTTAAAATCAAGATATTTAGTTGAAATTTTCAGGATAACTCCCTTAGTTAATATTTTCTCCAGAGAATATAAAAATTGTATATTTACAGCCATGATTTTGAATATGACACCAGTAAATATTAAAATTTAATTTTTCATATTTTTTTACATATTTGAATTTATTAATAATTGGATAGTATTATATTACCAAATTAGTTATAAATATGTTGACACTATCCAGTGATTGATTGATCCAGAGACTGACCAGGTGGGAGTGCAGAGAAATACTTAGAAGAGCCAAGTGTAGAATTTGGATAAAGTGGAGATAATTTGTTAGCGTTCCTGCCAGCCTTATCAGAATCATTCTTTGTAGTTTTATCGCCCTCGTTCACGCTGAATATTCATAGACGTATTGGTTATCCGGTTCTCGGGGCCTGAACCGGGTCGTGCCAACGTCAAAATTTGTATGGGCAAAAGCTTGAATGTCTGCCCGCTTATATAAAATCCCCCAAAGAAATTTGGAATTTTAGTTATTTAAATCTTTAGTGAAGAAATTTTTTTAATTTTTACTTATTGTTTTTGTGATGTTGAGATTTGTTAATTAATTTTTATATGTTCTACCTGTCAATATTTTATCATAGATCATAGAACACCATTTGTGTCGGAAATGAATTGTTCGATAAATTTAAAATTTTAAAATAATTACGGTTTATTTCATTTTTTGATCACTATCTAAAAATTGTAATCAGGAAATGTGAAAATACGTAACAGACTACATTTCCAACGTTCTCCAAACTCAGGTAATTTGACATACCATCTAAATCGCAAAGTTTCTCTGATAAAAAATTCACTACTGGTGTATTAAAATACCAAATGCCGACCTTTGTTTTAGCAATGATTGAATAATAATATCTACGAAGAAATCGAATATAAGGTATTACTAGGCCGATAATGCCTTTTTTTATCTGTACTTCAGATGATGTAGACAACCTTGGCTGTTGGAACGATACTCTACAAAGATCGATTCCAACTTTGGAAGGAGAAGACGATAACCTAGATGGGTTTATAAGAACCGCATTGATCCCATCAGAAAGTGCAAAGCAGCTGCCATGTCGAGGTGTCACAATGTCTTCGCTTTGCAAGATGGAGGATGGTGTGTATCAAGTTCAGATGCTATAAACACCTATCAGAAATACGGGGAATCTCAAGAATGTGACAGTGACGGTGAGGGAGGATTCTGGGCAAATCAGGTGTATAAAATAAGTAAGTTAATTTAATAAGGCTGTCTTTTTGACCAAAAAGGATAAAATTGTCTTAAAAAATAACTTGCATGTTTCATCACAATTGAAACAAATCTGATTAAGGTCATCCCTGGTGACCTGTACGTCAAATATTAAAGGAATCGGACTTGCTACTTTAAAGAAGACGATTTGAATGTAAAAGGTTGGTGGGAGGTGGACGACGGACGACAAACGACAGACGCCGCTACACATTCAATTTAAAATAAGCATGGCGTCGTTTAGACTGAAAGATCCGTCGCTCTAGGACGCTCCCTACTGTCCCCTCCTCTTCCGACTGGGCGCGGTCTGTCACACGCGGCGTCGAGATGAAAGAAATATTTAGTCACGCCTACAACTGTTTCTGGTCGCTAAAATATGTGAAGTTTATTCGGAGTGCTGTTGATATTTATTAAACATAGCCCTCTCTCTCTGCATAATAAGTATGGTGGCCATGGCAATACTGTCAATCAATTACGATTACGGTCCTAAGTCTGTCAGCACATTAGTTATATAGATTTTAAATACATATTCACACGTGGTAGGAATTAGTCAAACAGGTAGAAGTCTAAACAGTATACGAGCGATTTTGTTACATTGATAAATTACTTTTAGCTCAGTGCTGCAGACCGGACGTCATGTCCTTTGTGACCATAAGCCCACAAGTGCAGGGACGTGCAAATAGTTTTTTGAGTCTCTGGCCCATGAGCTAGTGTCTCTCAAAAAACAGAACTGGCGAACGGTTACTTTTGCGAACTGACCTTGACTAGCCCATTGGCAAGTGTCTCTCAAAAACATCACTAGCCAATCGTTACTTTTGCAAAGTGACCTTGACTAGCAAAGTCTCAGTTTGTGAAGTTCATGGTTCCACTACCTGCTCTCCAAGTGCAAAGTGTAACACAAATTTGCGATTGGCATGAAGATTTTGCCTAAATTAACAAAATCATGAACCAAAATATAACAAGATACCGACAGTATCGTTTTAGTGCAGTGACCGTAACTGTAGTGTGATACTTTGTGATCTGCTGCTAACTCCATGTTGTGAATATCTCGGTTTCCCTACGCATCAATCGCAATCTGTTCCTTGATACCCACAAAAACAACACAAAGCGTCATATGCACGTGTGTCAAAGTTGTGTCGATCGCAATGTGCGATGCGATGGCAGTTAACTCCTGTATGGAAAGGCTATGATGAGGAGACTATTAGGGAACGAGCACAATTAATGGCAGGGGGGCCGCAAGAGAAAATATGTGGTGCATATATTTTTTACAGCCCCCCTAACACCAGCAAAATTTTAAAGGCCCCCATCACCGACAACAAAAATTTTGTGGCCCCCACTTCCCCCCCCAAAAAAAAGATTACATAAGTACAAAGTTGTACACATTTATATAATCCTTATAACTTTCAATATATGCTTTAGTGAAAACAACATTCTTGCATTCTTGGAATAAATAATAAACAAATAACATATAAATAATAAACAAATAAAGTAACATATGTTCAGGCTTTTCTACTTGTAACACCTACAGCTAGCTTATAGAACAGGAATGCCTGTCAGTACCATGCGAAATTAGCATTCACATGGCTAGTTGGCATGGCTAAATGCATGTGCATAGGGAATAGGCAGTTAGGCAGTCCACATTCATTTCAGAAGCACGTGGGTAACATGTGTATAGGCCGAAATATTTAAACGAGGTAGCCATTCACATACATGTGAATGAATGGTTATTTTGAATAACGAATGGTTATTTTGAACCATTCACATGTATGTAAACGAGTAGTTATTTGAATGCACATATGAATGACAGGGTCATCCTGGCAGAAAAAGAGCACCATGAAAAGTACTGATTTGACACCGGATTTTAATTTTTTGATGTTGCTGTTATGAATTTGGTAAACATTGTTACATTTGCATGTTTGCAAGGTGTAAGCAAATATCAAATAAGTGAAATCAAATTCTTGTAAATCAAGTACTTTTTACAAGGCTCTTTTAGTGTATTATATGATACAATTGGTTGGAGATGTAATTTAACCATATTTGGCCTAAAACTAAGACAGGCCAAGCAGACTTAAAAGCAGCTCAGACTCACCTGAAGCACAGCAAACACAAGCAGACTCACCTTTCCAAACGTTCAAAATAAAACGCACAAAATATATCTGTAAGTCTGATGACCAATTTAATGAAGTTTTGGCTTCAACAAATTTCATAGACACAGTGAAAAGTGATTTAGTCAAAGATTAGTTTTTAAAAGAGTTCATTTAGCTCTGGCGAAGTCTCGTCTTTCATGTTCTATTTTGTTTTGAAATTTGACATTGAAGACTTCTTTAGGTAGGTCATGATTATTCTTGCCGAATTTCTCTTGGGCCTTGGCTGACATGCACACTGAAATGAAACAGAAAGAAGAGAATGAACTTAGCAACATTTATTAAGACAACAAATTTACAATATAGTTTCAGAACATGTGTGTGATTTGTTACATACACATAGAGGAATTTTTTACATGCATCTTTGCGAGTGCAAAATTAACACATTGAAAGTGTAACATATCTAGAAATGTATTGGGCTTGTGTACGTTGTATTGACTTGACTAGTTGCCACAGCCACTAGTCCGATTAATTTATGTACATCTTTACAAAGTGAGGGCGTCACAATTCATAATTTGAATCAATACAAGTCTGTTAATACATGAGGCAAACAAGTCATTGAACTCATTAAAAATTACAGCTGCTGTCTCTTGAAAATTAAGACGTAACACATTTTAAAATATTTTTGTCTTTCAATACCAGGCTTCTTACCTGGCAATATCATATTAAAAATGGATTTTAAAATTAACCATGTATAAAAGAAGTAAAAAACAATGCAAGTAAGACCAGGTGGTACAAACAATCATAAGTTCACATAGCCATAGTTTTGTTTTGTTTTTAAATATTTTCCTTTCGCCTAATTTTTTTGCATACCCCAGAAAATTGAAAACGAGCGAGAAATCCATGTGAAAATGCTTATTGAGCCAATTTTGCAATGTGAATAAAAACAGGTACGACTCATTATCTGATTGACTTCGAGTATGAGTGAGGCTCACATCTGCACGATTTTGCCAGCAGTGCACAGTGAAGTCAATGCACTGGCCAACATTTTGTCCAGTCTGAAGTCACACATACATACCGGTAGCAACGTGCTGATCTTTCCTTGAGGTAACAGGTATTCAGAATCAAAATTCCTACCTCATGAGCTTTATAAGAGTATGCGTACAGCAGCGTAAGTGTAGACTTGTACTCCATAGCTTAGTTGACAATGGCCCCAGTGCGGACATTCGATGTTTTGAAGCTGAATTTAGGTGGGCCACCGGAATTCAAACTTTTACTTTTTGAAGACATGTTTTTATCGATATCTCGCGATCCGCGCGCAGTCGCCACGTCAAATATCGACTGTTGGAATTAAAATAATGTGCTTTAAAAATGTTACCAAGTGGGAGTGCCACTTTAACAAACCTATTCCAATTAAGAACATTCATTTTGATTATCAAATATCTATAAATGCATGGATATAGTTTTGAATTGAAAAAAGCATTACATAGTTTTCTCATAGACTACCATGTCTAGTGAATCAACATTATTGACAGCTTATTATCAATTAAATCAAAATATCAAACTTTTGAACACACACGCTTGCGCAAAAATATTGCGATCCGCCTGTAATTTCTGCCCTATGCCTTTGAGGGGTAATTTCAAAATTATAGCAAGTCAGAAGGGGAAATTTGAACATAAGCAACTTGTGAGTTTGTAAGGAGGGTCATTTTAAAAAAATCTGATATTTTTTTCGGATTCGAACCCTCCCCCCCTTCCAGAGGTGTTTGTGTGGGCAGGTTGACTCAAGCTATGTGGAGGGGGTCATGAAATTTTGTCATCTTAAAAGGGACGGTCATCAATGTTTTAGTGCATTGGGCAGGAAGGTTCACTTATTTTACTAATGCGCAGAAATAATTCGTGGCCTACACCGGTCATAATAACTTAACGCTTCCTAATTAACAACTTGTATATATAAGCAATCCACGTTTAATAGGAGAATGTGATTAATCATTTACCCCTAGACAAAAATGAGAAGTGAAATAATATTTTCGGGAAATTCCAATATTATATTTGTTGTTGTTAACATCTGTACTGTGAACCATCTATTCAGATTAAATAACATCAATATCAATTTTCAAAACAGTTATAAAAATAAATTAATAAATAATGAAGTACACTTGTTATGCGCGTACTCTCTGCGACCAGAGCTCGAGGCGCAAAGATTGTCAAAATCCTCTATGTAAGAGGAAATTTTGACAGAGTTGAAGGCAGATAAAAAGGTTAAAATTATTGTTTAAAGGGAAGTTCACCAAGAATGAATTTTTCTTATGTGCTAGCTTTGTGTCGCTTATTCTGGAAAATTTATTTTCGCCATTTATAACTTGCGCAACTTTTTTAACTAAAAACGGATAAAAAACGGCGGCAGAAGTTGCAGTTCAGGGCTTCATCAACTTAATTTATTTGAATCAGGGGGAAAAAGGCGCGAAGCTTGGCACATTTATCGTGATTATGGCAGGGGCCATCTTATGACGGGTATGACATTGTCATTCACGTTCACATCAGACTGTATATATTTCCAGAATTTTGTTTGTGTTATGCAAATACGCAAAGCCTGGCGTGAACGTAAATGCAAACAACTAAAGTAAGGGAGAATGTGGAGTTCCTACCCAATTACGGCACGTTACTGAAATAGGATGATTGAATGTTACAACCGAGGCTCTTAACGCTTTACTGTGATTGGACTAGAAAAACACACTTGTTTTTACGAGTAATTTATAATATTGCAATATTCATCTATAGGACACATAACATTTTTTGAGAATTTTGAAATATGAAGATTGAATTATCCAAAATTAGTTCCAATCGTGTTTATATCATTTTTCTGTAAATTAGAACTTTTGACACATGTTTGTAACTTCATTAAAAGCATTCGTGACCAACATAATGAACAATATTCACGAACAGATTAATTCTAAAGGTCATAAGTATACAAATATGTAATTAACTGAAATAAAATTAATTCTTTAACTGCTTTCATAGTATCACCACTTTGTATACCAAATGTCCATGCTTTTGATCAAGTTCTTTAAGCTCTGTTCGCAAAACTGTAGAAGCTCATTAGATATAAAAATTATAAATTACCTGATATGAAAATGCGCAATGACTGTCAATATTGTTTTAACCTAGTATCATCAACGTACATACCATGCTTCACCAATTTGATCAGTAAAATCCTGGTACATATCCCTGATTAGGAAAGTTTCATTAAATATGCAAATTAGAAATTGGCTGAAAAAATTTAAATGACATTGAACAATGTTCTAGTATTTTCAATGTACATAGCAAGTTTCGTCATATTGGTCGAGTCAATCAAGATATATATCCTTAAATCGGGAAGTTCATTCAATATGCAAACTAGAAATGGCTGAATTAAAAATGTTTAACGACTGTCAATTATGTTGTATCATAGTATCTTCAATATAGATAGCGAGTTTCGTTAACTTTGGTCGTCAATTTAAATATATATCCCTAATTAGAAAAATTCCTTAAATATGCAAATTGGGAATTTACTGAAGTAAAAATTATGAATAACTTTCAATGATGTTATATCATAGTATCTTTAATACACATACCAAGTTTCGTCGACTTTGGTCATGTTGATTCAGATATATATCCCCAATTAGGAAAGTTCATTACATATGCAATTTAGCAATTATCTTTTATTTCACACGTTAATACCTTTCACGGCTGATATAAACTGATGTACTGATGTAATCAACATTTTTAGCAAATATATATATATATATATATATATATATATATATATATATATATATATATATATATATATATATATATAGTATATATATATACATACACACACACCACACACATATATATATATATATATATATATATATATATATATATAACAAGCGTCATTTCCCTTATAAAACGGAAATATATATATATATATATATATATATATATATATATATATATATATATATATATATAACAAGCGTCATTTCCCCTTATAAAACGGAAATATATATATATATATATATATATATATATATATATATATTATATATATGTATATATATATATACACACACACACACACACACACACACACATATATATATATATATATATATATTATATATATGTATATATATATATACATACTACACACACACACACACATATATATATATATATATATATATATATATTATTATATATATATATATATATATATATATATATATATAACAAGCGTCATTTCCCTTTATAAAACGGAAACATGCTTTGTTTACTAGTTATTATTCCCTCTTAACTAAAAGTAATTTTTATTGTTACTAATCCATTAGAACCGCCAACTATCAGTTGTCCAGCTGATATTTCGTCGACAACATTTACTGACAGACCTACAGTTAATGTTACATGGTCACTTCCAAATACCACCGACAATAATGCACAAATGTACGTGGTAGCCATAAGCCTGGAAGCAACTTCACCATCGGCACTACAGTTGTGACCTACAACGTATCGGACCCTTCTGGCGATGTCGCATCGTGTTCTTTCCTTGTGATAGTGAAAGGTAAATTAAATATGATGACTGCACTTCTTTATCTCATCAATTTGCATATGTCTACTTCGGCTGTCATCATGTGTTTAACCATGCAACTTTTCATCATGCTTATATTATCGAACATCGGGCCAACGATCAAGGTAATCGCCGTTTAAATATTCAATATTGCCTTTCTGAAATGAATTAATTGTAAACTCATCAACTCTATTCTCCTTCTACTACTCTTCTGATCCTGCATTTCAGACATAAATATTCTAAGCGTTCAAAATTTAATGACGTGTTATTCATAATAATGGACGCCTGACCTGTGGAAAGATTTTTACATCCGAAGGAATCGTTAGAGGGAGGATAATATTTTAAATGATGATGGCTAAAGGGATTTAAAACGACAATTTGGCATTAGTAGCTCTGCAAAAACGAAAATTGTGTGTTTCTCGTTGTTGCCTGTTGATCTAGACTAGTCGTTGACAATTATTTTCCTACTGTTCAAAAATGTATTTTACAAAATAAAGTTCGCTAAGGATATTGAGAATGTGTCTAGAGTAAGGCATACACGCTCTTCATTTATGAACAGTTAACCTTATTTTGTCATGTCGCTGTATATCGCAATTAATGATCTATCATATGACATTATTTATTCTACTAACTGATTAGCTTATCAACATACGATAGGACCTTAAACTCCATGATGGAAATAAACATTCCATTTTGTTGTTCATACATCAAAAATGAGATCCTGAGGATTGCAACAAAAACAATGAAACAAACAAACGGAATAGAAAAAACGTCACAGCATCGTTTTTGCAAGAAACCTTGGATGAGATGAGAAACGTGCTTCAAGTTTGTTTTCGGCTCTAGCTACGTCATTGAGTATGATGTATACCGTTCTCGCTCTTAACGAAATTTTATCCTATTTGAATAATCCATGAAGAATCAGTTGATATCAAAGCCATAATCATCCTGTTTTTCTCTCTTTTCAACTTCACACCCTTGAACTGTGCCGAAGGTCTCGTCCCATCTACTTTTTCAAGGGAATCGGGGCGTATCCCACTGCAATTGACGTATGTAATTATAAAATACCTTTGGCATGTTTTTCTATGATTTACGTATTAATCTTTTCGAACTCTTAATGTTTACCATCGTACATTCGTTTGTCTACATTTAGTAAATTTGAAAATCATAACATTTGTAACGTTTACACTCAGTAAAGTTTACGTCGAACGTGTTTTTATAACTATCGTACTTCATCATATGTAAAGGACAGAGTGACCATTATTTTGGTGATAGTTTTTTTTCATTATCTCTCGTTTTTCTCAAAAGAAGTGTATCTTATATGACGGACACTGTCACTTGCTTTGACATCAGTTTCATGACATTTTCATGGTTGAGCAGAAGCTCCGATGATTGTAATGCACCACATTTTCAGTGAAGCAGTGCACTATAAATATTTCTCACGTAAAACATTAAACTGGAATAGTTTGTTATGGTAACCACTTTGTGCTCACGATTGCAATGACTATTTACTTGTTTAAGTCTTCAGTGTTTTCACATAAAATGAGAATGGTTTGAAAAACCGTTTATTTCTCTTGCCACATAAATTAATTTGCTTGCCTGAACAATTGGTTCGTAAATTTTCTGAATTGTACACCTTGCTTGTGAGATGGAATTATAAATGAAGTGTAAAACTCCCCATAGTTTCTGTGTTCATCTTTGTTATGAAACGCAAAAAACAGTCACACAACAATTTATTGTACTCCGCACCTGGACAGAATAATTAAAAATGTAATATTCTTTCAAACTACAGATACTTGAAGAATTTGGTCTAATATCCAATATGATTTCTGGTCTTTACAACGTGGCTATTACACATAAAGAAAGCTTAGCTTTGGCACGGAGTAAGTAAATCAAAAAACATTAAACCAAGTTGGATTTTTTTTCCATCGCGAAGTGCAGTGCCAAGTTTTCGAAATTTCAAAGAGCTGTAGCAGAGAGGTTTAATGTCCGCATAATTACAGCGTACGATTGCAGATCACCTGGAAGTGTCGAACTTGACTGTATTATATTTATGTTAGACTTAAAAAAACCAGAACACTTTTGTCAAGCTGTTGTTTCTATATAAATTCTTTTGCTTTCATATGTTTCATCTCAACAGAACTGTTGGAAGATATTCACACCGGCGTAGAGTTATTGCAGGTCTTAGTCCCCTTAAATGAGTCCAGCGCTGGCGAAAAGACGTGATAACGAAATCCGTCATAAGTACAATTGATGACCTTGCCAACTTTGTTCTTCACTTTACTGAGCCTGGAAACGGTACCATAATGTTGGAGACAACGTACATTCGTCTTAACTTGGAAAAGGATCATGCGGACAAACTAACAAAGACTTCCATCAACATGGGAGGAGGGAACGGGTTTGACATACCAGATGCACAGTCGTTGTTCCCTAATGTGATGTCAAAAGCAATTGTTAATAGAATTGTGAGCTATGTTACGTCAATACCTCATAGTGTATCAATAATTATATAATTGCATACAAGTACATACATGACGTCAGTATTACAGCACGGAATATAAATATGCTAAATGACATACAAACATAAATTACACACACACAAACACATATACACATAGTATATATATATATATATATATATATATATATATATATATATATATATATATATATAGATATAATACATATATATATATATTTATATATATATAAAGATATAGAGATATAATACATAATAACATTTATTATATAAAAAGATACATGCAGACATACATATACACACATACACACACACACACACACACACACACATATATATATATGTATATATATATATATATATATATATATATATATATATATATATATATATATATATATATATATATATATATAATGTGATTTTTGTATGCGTGAGTACTCTGGTGAGTATCTGTAGCACACGTTTCACAGACGTGCACGATGCGTTTGCAAACACAGTTAAATTCCGTTTATTACATGCCTCGATCTCAGTTTAAATTAGAACGTTGATTTTCATAGGAACATCGGGCGAGTTACAGGGTTTTATGAACGATAAACGAACTGCTTCCATAGTGCAAGTCCAGTGAAGCCATCGACGTCAATGTACGATTAACGCTGTATGTGAAATATCCATGGCATGCATGAACTGCTATTTTGACTTGTGACTTTGACATAACAGAATGTGAGTTGCATAGAATTAAAGAGTACACAGTTTCAATTATAAAGAAAAAGACTATTTTCTCTTTCGTGTATGATCTGCTTTATAAACTGCTTTATAAACTATCTTCAGTTTGTCTAACTGCGAATTGAAATTTCGATTCTTATCTAACGTTATATTTAGGCGATGTCGTTAAACAGAAGCGTGTTTCAGAGTGCCAACATAACACACTTTGATACGAAGGACGTTTTGAGTTTAACATTTACTGACGAACAGGTGACGAACTACAAGGTATTTTTGTAAACAAACACTCTGAAATTTAAAACTTTTGCTTCAAGTGTTTCCAGCAACAGTACTGTGATTGTGACACGTTGAGTTTCTTATCTGTGCAACTCAAACTAACAGTTTATTGATGAGTATAATAACACGATTAAATGTAGGGATATACGAGAACAGTGGACAAAACCGGTGTCCACATTTAAGTTGCCTCTGACGCTAGAACGAAATTAACTAAATAAATTGGGAGATCTTACAAGTGTCTTTGAGTTTTCAATATTAATATACCGTATAAATCTTACATTGAAAGTTCTGAGACTAACTTAAGATAATGGTCAGCAAGAAAGTCATCACTGCCTTACAGATATACTATCGTAATTAGCTAGCATTTTGTTCTTTTGCACAGTGAAAGAGGCAGAAGAAGATATCACCATAATATTCGCAAACGATCCTCCGCCAGCGAGCACCAGTCAGTCGATAGAAACTTCGCATCTTGAAGTTGACAATGTTACCTACTTTGGTTCATATTTGACGGTACGTAGCTTTAAAAGGGAAAACACTAAAAACTATAAAACACTTTTTTGGTCATTATCCTTTTTAAAGCCGAATTATTCTGAACTAAACATACAATATACATCGGTGTGTACTATTATCGTACACTAGCTATAAAAACTTTAAGTAGCTTTTTATCAATATTTTTCTACTTCTATGCACGCGTATAGATATCGAAGCCATTCCATGCATCTATCATCATGGTGGATAATTCCGAAGCATTCTATGGAACAACAAGGGCATACTTTTTCAATAACATGGTCGAGTATTCAAAGAATTACAGTGACTGTCTATTTTCGCTTGATGTCCTTTTTCACGGAGATTACTCTACCATCTTCATCCCTGAAAACTCCTTTAAAATTATCGGCAAATACTATGTGACATTTACCATACCAAAAAGTAAGTAAGAATAATCTCCCAGAGTCTTGTAAGAAATAATAGAAAATGCTTTATAGAATCAGCTGACTTACAATTTGTAGATCTGGCAGCTCTGTTGTTTTCTTTAAGAGACCACATCTTTCTCAGTCACTTGTGCGTCCATTCACGATCTTTGATATTAATTTATTACAAAATTGCCATGCATATAGGACCTTATTGACAAAGATTCTTTTCGACGACGATGAGAATGATATGTTTGACATTCATCATCATCATCATCCAGATCAAGAGTACGGTGACGACCACACCACCCCCAAAACGATCATGATCGTATTGTTGTTGTTGTTGTTGTTTTGGTGGTGGTTGTTACTTTCCAATGAGCTAATCACGCAAAAAAGCAATAATGAACGTACATTATTTTCATGGTTGGTGATGATGATGATGATGGATGATGATGATTGATGATGATGATGTGATGATGATGATGATGATGATGATTATGACAACAAAGAAGCTGACGATGACGGTGTTGTTCACATGTTGTTGATAATGATGATGAGGTTGTTGTTGTAAGTTGTTGTTGTTGTTTTTGATGATGATGATGATGTTGATGATGATGATGATGATGATGATGATGATGATGATGATGATGATGATGATTATGACAACAAAGAAGCTGACGATGACAGTGTTGTTCATATGTTGTTGATAATGATGATGAGGTTGTTGTTGTAAGTTGGTGTTGTTGTTTTTGATGATGATGATGATGATGATTATGATGATGATGATGATGATGATGATGATGATGATGATTGTGTTAGTAATAGTTGTCGGCATGGTATAGTTTTTATGAACTAAACCTGTAATATTTGAAATCAAAACAGAGTTGCTAGAATCATCCCGCCAGTCATCGTAGACGTAACAGATATGGATCGCTCTTTTTTGAATAAACAGGACTATGATAGTAACCGAGAAATTAACTGCCGATGCAAGTGCAAGTGATAAATCTTACGGATCTAATCTCATGATTTTTGATCTCATGTAGATGTTGGCATGGTGTTCTCAATGAGTATTAAGCAAGCCATGTGTGGGTATCTGAATGAAGACTTAGCCACTTGGGAAAGCAATGGTTGCAAGGTATACCAGGCAAAAAAGTATTTTTTAAAAGAGAATGATCTTGATCATTGGTTTAACTGCGTACACGTGATTAATGGCGACTCATTTGCTACTCTTACACTGACAAAAGCACATCAATGAAAAACCGTTTATCTTTCCGCTTCCTCAGGTGGATGTTGACAACGTTTTTTCCATTCACTTATCACAAGCTATGTGATCAGATTGAAGGAGTATCCAATGTATCTTAGTGAAATATTTAAAAGCGAGAAGTGCATTTTGGATATATTTCAATAAAACATACAAATTCAAGTTTAAGAGGAGCTTCATATTTTTGAGTTGACCAATTATGTAACCTTGGTTGCGGTATAAATGATGCGACCAAATGCCTCCTTTCACGATTTTTCTGAACAGTGGTAACATGTCATCCATCAATAATGATACGATTTGCGAAGTAATAACAATTCGTATTTTCCTCGCTTGTTCAGATGCTTTGTACCGTTATATCAAAGTTTTCCCGGAGGGGTTTCCCTGGTTTGAATTAAATATAATAAATTTTGCTTTGCAGGTATCACCAGACTCTAACATAACTTCTACAGTGTGCTCGTGTAATCATCTGACCATCTTTGCGCCGTACGCTACACGCTGAGCTGTACCAATACGTACGAGTCACACGGAAAATAATAGCTGTCCTGTCCAAAAGGCATATGCCTGAAATTTTCCAGCCCTTCAGAGATTCATTTGATTCACCATGGCATCATACTTCATTGTCTCCTGATTAATTCTCTAAAGCATTCTGGCATACATAATTAACAGATTCGTAATACAGTGGTAACTTCATCATTTACGTATCGCTGAGAAATATTGTTGTGACAATGTCATTCTTTTCTCAGTTTCAAATATTATTCGCCGTAAAATATGTGCGAGAAACACATGTCGGTCTCATAAATTTTGTATCAATGTGGCGGCGCTATCATATGCCATGTAATACGTCTTGAGTGTTTTGTCTCATAGGCAAGTACACTGATGACAATATTTCCATCATTAGAGCGGCTTGAGAATACTAATCCTTAGTCCATAATCACATTTTAAGTATTATTCGTGGGTATCGTATCGTGATTTTCATCATATTAGTAAGTACGGTATCTTTAAAAATATGAAATATTTAGGATACTGTATATGTGTGGGGGACTTCACATTAAATTCACACCGAAAAGCTGAGCCTCTTCGACAATATGCACTATATTTTGTGTGCTAAGACACTGTGACCCTATTTATTGCGATTTACATGAGAATGCTTTTGTACGAGATTTGATTGTATTCTAAACAATGTGTTATAAGTTGTCAAAGGATTGTAGCATTTACCCTATCCTTTTTAATCCGGTAATCTAAATTTATTTTATTTGACGTTACAATGAAGTCTTTGAAAGAAATTTGCAAATTATCTGCGTCATCGAAAATTAGTTTAGTGCGCTCTCCTTTACCACGTTATAGTAAGGTGTGAAACACTTTTTGTAGTAACTTAAGGTTCCAAGACAAGAAATTGACCATTTTAAACTAACAATTCTCTAGTGATTAATAAGCTCAGAACGCCTGTAAATTATATATTTTCGGAAAGCATAGATATAGGGGAACATTTTGGTTACCATAGTGTCACCATTGTTTATATAACTATCACGTGACAGGTAATTTGCATAACCTTTCAAAAAATCGGTTTTCCCTATGTTTTGTTTCAATGCTTTAAGATATGCGGCTGAAATTTATGTGAGTGCAAGCTGTCCTATGGGTCTTTAAAAGCGTGTCTCAGAATTTTTTTAAACCTTCTTAAACAGTTTTTATGCCGGAAAAACTTCCAGGGCAGTGAATTTTACCATAGTTGATTTCTTTAAAATTTGTGCTCCAAAAAAAACTAAGCAAGATATAAAAAATCTGAGACACACTTTGGAAGAGCATTGTGACAGCTTGCATTCCAGCAAGTTTGAGTAAGATATTTTGAGGTATTGAGACAAAACATAGGGAAAACCGATTTTTGAAAGGTTATGCAAATTACCTTGTCACGTGATAGTTATGTAAACAATGGTGACACTGTGGTTATCAAAATGTTTCTGTATATCTAGGCTTTCAGAAAATGTATACTTTATGGGGGTTTTGAGCTTATTAACTGTTAGAGAATTGTTAGATTAAAAAGGTCAAATTTCTTGTCTTGGAACCTTAAGCTCACGCTAAGTACTCAAGTTGGCTACCATATTCAACATTTCAAGTATTTAATAGATGTATTTTTGAACCTTTGTGAAATATTAAACAATATTTTCAAATTTCGTAGTATCTGTAGCAGGGAAAAACGTTTTGACAGAGATATCAGAAATCGTTTGTTGAGTCAAAAATGAACTTCAGTTTTAATATTGTTAATTTATGGAGTTTTTACGTAATAATATATGTTATTCGATTTATTGTTTTCATTGTACACTGTTTTCATTGAACCAACGTATTTGTAAACATGTAAAACACTTTAGACATGTAAAACATGAAAATTTCTTACTTTCTCTTTCTTCAACAAGACAGAACTTTGAACGATTTTAATGTTTTGTTTGAAAATAGTCCATTTTATACCTTTAAAGTTCTCGGTACCTTACACGAATTTGCCCTCTAAATTAGTCCTTAAAACCTGAGACGATCGACAATACCTACAGCTAAAACACGTAAGATTATAAAAGTAAGTATCTAGGTTATGCAGGAATGTTTTACCAGATTCGCCTGAAATGTTGACATGATGCATGTTCACGTACAAATAGATCTTTTTTGCCACGAAAATGATTACGTTTTTCTTAAACATACTTATTACATCACTATCTTACAGTGATAGAGAATTTTGAAAATTTCAAATATTTGTTAATGATTTCCGTTTTGTTGATGATTTCACTTCTGTACAATTTTTAAATCTCAAGAATGTGTTATGATATACTGCAATTGAGAGGGAGAAATCTGAATATGTAAAATGCTCGATAAGATAGAATGCAAGCCTAGGGGAAAATATTCGGACTCTCAAATAGATGCATGTACTTTCCCGGTCTACCACTTGTAAAGGCTCATTGTAAAGCTCTGGGAGTACGAAAAATTTTCACCACCATAGTTTTTTAACACTCGAAAATTGTATTTACCCCGTACAGTTAATACAATGGTAGTGGCCATTTTGAATTTCAAATATCGATAAATGATGGGTTCATATATAGCTGATGTCAGTCTACTGTCATTGTGCAACCAAAACGTACATTCAAGTGTACCTGTTTAGATTGTTTGAAAGAGAAGGTCTATTGAAAATCTTTGAATTGTGTTGTTGTTTATTATCATTATTATTGACACAAAATCAAATAAAGTTATACGGTAGAGAAATACTGTCATTTCTAAGCCCGATAAAGCGCCAAAGTGTGCATTGGTCGACGTTCATACCGTCCTATTCACATGTATAGAGGACTATCACAGCGTACACACTGGATAAAGTAATCATGGCGGCGATGACGCATACTGTTTTTACATTTTAAAATTTTCTCGCGAAATAGACTAGCAACAACAACAACAACATCACAATCATCATCATCATCATCATCATCATCACCATCATCATATCATCATCATCATCATCATCATCATCATCATCATCATCATCATCAATAGTTTGTGATGGACCTACTGAATATTATCGAGGAAATGTATACCTGAAACATAACGTTATCATTATTCAGATACAGCAGGGTGCAATATTTGTGACAAATAGCCTTGTTAGTCTACTGAGACCATGTTATTGAATAAAAGATGTTATTTTATGACAGTAAGAGCACGCAATTAACCTGCGTCTCTTAGTGTCTTTGTTAAGGGGACCTGTTCTCTGTAACAATAAAAAATGCATTGAACCAGTCACCATTGATGGGAACTTTATATTTGCATTCGGTGCATGTGCCCTAGTTGTTTTAAATCATGAATATAAAATACTGAATTGGTCATTTCTAACAAGGAATTAATCTTAGATGATCTCATCATGTGCGAAGTTCAAACAGTCACTTAGTCGGATAAATTATTCACATTCCGTTCAGTACATCGTTTCTATTGCCATTGTGCTGTATCTCTGTGGTTTGATCTCGTTTCCACGAACGTCTCCATTTCAGTGTATATTACATTATCTATCTGTACTGATGTGTTCCTAGGTTTTTCCTTACATTATTTTATTAAATACATAGTTGGTCCTGCTGAAAGCAAAAGTAGATGCTCATAAATAAAAAGTCGGCCTATCGATATGTATTTCACACCAGATACACATACTGTACCTCGTCTTTACCGCGTTTTTAGTGTGTACTATGAGTGTAAGCTATCCATGAGCATGTGAGCTTGTCTGTGCCCTTGTGATTAAAGTGGCACTCACACTTGGTAACATTTTTAAAGCACATTTTTTTAATGCCAACGGTCGATATTTAACGTGGCGATTGCACGCGGATCGCGAGATATCGATAAAAACATGTCTTCAAAAAAGTAAAAGTTTGAATTCCGGTTGGCCACCTAAATTCAACTTCCGAACGTCGAACGTTCGGCACTGGGGCCATTGTCAACTAAGCTATGGAGTACGAGTCTACCCTGGCGCTGCTGTACGCCACAGAACCATTCGCGTCAGTGATTGGTCTTGCCCCGTGGGAGAAAGCTGAGTCTTACTGACTTGGCGGCAAAACGAAAAACTAAGTTTGCTGATTCCACCAGAATTCGCATAGGTGACTAGCACAGTTACGTGCGGTTGATACATAGCGGCCGCCGCGTGGTATGCATAGACGCACACCACGCGCGCGGCGTACTGTGTGCCAAACGAGAAAATGTAGTCATCGGAGGCGGCTAATATTTGACACGTAAAAACTGATGTTTATGTGGTATTGGTTAAAAATATAATACAACTGATTTAGAATAATGAAAACGACAAAAACTAAGGAGAAGTTTTAAAAAACTTACCTGAGGTAAAGGCATAATGCTGTACACAAAGTCGTTGCAGTGGGAAGTAAATTAATTGCGTCATTCGAACTTATTGTAGACTCCCTAGAATATCGTCAATCAGCACAACAACAAACCTTCGGGGGATTTCGGGTCAAAATCAGAAACGATCGTAAAACTTCGGGATGTGAAAAATACGCTCGGGAAATGACATGTTTTTATCGATATCTCGCGATCTGTGCGCAGTCGCCACGTCAAATATCAACCGTTGGCATTAAAAAAATGTGTTTTAAAAATGTTACCAAGTGGGAGTGCCTCTTTAATATATATATCCTACTTTTGCTTGACGTGTATCGAGTCATCGATACGTTATTTCAATTGTCAGAGCTATAACCAAAGTGTAAAGATTAAATGTACGTAGCGACAAAAAGTAAGAAATTTTTCTACAACTAAGTCTTTGGCAAATGTGTCCTTGTCGCTGGTGACATCTACAAGGAAGTATAAAGTTTGTGAAACAAAAAGGATAGAACAAAAGGGAGCATACTCAGAACTAAATAGGAACACCATTCTAAATGAGCAAGAAATGCAGGTATATCCGAAATCCCAACGTTATTAACTTAGAGCTCCTGCAAAAAGTTCACGTAGAAGAGATTCAACATTTCGGCTTAGATTATAATTGCCGTATGTGCTATTACAGCTTTGGCAATAGTTACCACAGTCATCGGTATTGTAACTGCTTTTGTGGGCGGAGCAAAAACAGGTATTGGCGTCATTTGTGACTTGCCTATCGAATAACATTACGTCGACAAATTCTTCAAGACAGCTCTTTCTATCCCTTAAAATTCACCATCTGTGATGTTATTAAGCCTTTATCGTGATGTTTGTTTTATGGATTTGTATGTCTACTTCTCTTTATCTGAAAGACGACGTTGCCACCTTAATAAGTAATACAACTTTGAGGCAGTCGACCACATCATCAATATAGCCGATTTCTAATTCTAAACATGTTAGATTATACGGAAGGATTAGCATTGATTAAGTTTTAGGTTACACAGGAATTTAATGCCAGAATTGCCTTGAAATATGAAAAGATGCATCAATTTTTGTAGTTTCAGAAACAAACGGAACATTTTGCTTGTCAGCGATTAAATTTGTGTTAAACGAACTCATGACGTCATTATCTCAAAATCTTTCCGTGGCGTGAAGTCGACTTTTTACTCAAATACATTTCAATATCGTGAAGTTTGTCCCTTTAGCACAAGATAAAGCTACTTAATGTTGCGAAAATTGAGAGGGCATTGCGTTTTGTTTAGAACCTGCATGACTTTCTCCTAAGGGGAATCCCACCTCAAATATCAAAGCAGGTTTAAGTAATGGTGTATTTTAATTAGTCGCAACATGGAAAGATATGCAAAATATTCTTGCTGAATATAGTTAAGGCTCGATATTCTACTATGACGGAAGGGATCTACTTGTCGCTGTCAAAATTTCTTTTGAACCGATGTCGCGTAAGCTCCTTGAAAGTGTCCGGATTGGCTTATTTTTATTGCCGGTGCAAAGGACTGTAGTCCACACAAAACTAATAGATTTGAACGTTTAACGGTGAAAATATACCGTTCTTGTATGCGGCAATATTGCGGCAGTGTATAAAAATAGCCAATGAGTATTATTCAGTTTTATACAAAAAGACAGGTTGCTCTATGTCATGTCTTCTCTTTGTGGACATCATTCGTATATCAGCGCATTGTATGACGCGTGCCCTGCATCCATTAAACATGTCAATCATGACGAGTTTGACCGCAATTTTTAAGACTAAGCAGGACTTTAATCTACAACATTTGTGCAGGCTAAGATTGGCATGAATCTTTTATTGCAGCAAAAACGCGTACGCCTTGTTGGATTTTCGTCAAATTGGCAAAAATTAATGAGGTTACCAAGCAGATGCTACACGCAAAATTTCAAGAGGATTTGCTGTGTGGTTTTAGACAGAAAGATATTTTTAGGTTTTGACAAAATTCAAGACAGGTGGCAGATCATGTGACCAATTAAAATTTGCTGGGTCAGGTGCACGACTTCTCATGGTCACGGATCACCCTGGCAGGTTTGAGCAGTTTGCATACTACGGTTTCCTAAATATAGCTTGGCAAATCATTTACGGAAGAATCGGCCTACTAAAAACAATAGTTCCCGAGCAATGATAAAATAGTGTAGTTATGAGCAAATTCATATTCAACACATTCATTTTGAAATGTAGATCAAGGCTTGAACAAGAACATTCAAGATTTTTCATTCAACCGCTTTGACATAGGGTATTTGATGGTGTCAACGTACTTCTTTGCCTTGAATCTTGTAAGTTCTTCTATCACGCACTGGTTTTTCTTTCATAGTAACACGATTGGAACTAATTTGGGAGAATTAGATCTTCATATTTCATATTTTTCAAATTTCTCAAACGTTTTAGCTGAATGTTTCAATATTACCAATCACTCATAAAAACAAGCGTATTACTAAAAACGAAAAGCAGATAAGCCTACATTTGCAGATCAAACTGACATTACTTCACCATTCAATTATCCCAAGTTAGTTCCAATCGTATAAATATCTAAGTAAAAAATTGACGACATCGTCTTATATGTGTAAAGTGGACAATAAATGTTTCATTATCCTCATTTTGATGACATGGACATAAATGTTTGAGGGAAAATAAACATGAATAATGAAAATTGTTATTTACCAGAATTTAACTGTTCTGAACGCTTTCTGTACGTAAGCGAAAAATGCGCTTTTTCTAGCGCAAATATTCTACTTATAAACCTTGTTGAACAATAGATTAAACTCTTTACATAATAAATACGTTCATGACCATATCTCTGTAAAACACATAAAAGGGCGCTATGTGTGAGTATTGGCTATTAATGAAAGTGCCCTCAGATATTCTTCAAATGACAAATAAAAAGGAAACCGTGTGAAATCAATTACGAACGTTCACCTAGTTCAACACAATAAACAGCTTCTTCAAATTATTTTTACTTGATAAAAAGCTGAGCATTATTAGTGTCACATAGAGATAATTAATGGCGTTCATCGCTTCATCGTTACTATTATTCAAACTAGTTCAATCAGATATTACTGGTGTATACTGCTAGTCGATGCCATACAACGGCATCGCTAGATATAGAACGGGCTAGCGTCTTTCAGGTATTGAAAAAAAGAGATGATAATTTCATTACTTTTTAATTGATGCTGTCCATCAATAAAAGGAAGCACGCTTGCTTCGTTGATGCCACTTCCAGACAAGCAATGGAGGGGCTCGTCAAAGTACTGGTAATAATTGCACTCAAATATACTGGAAGCCAGGTTTACTGTAGTCTCAGTCAGCATCATATAGTGAAAAGAAACGGTAAGTAAATCGTCTGCGATCATGTGACTTTAAACATAGGCATTCTGAAAAGACGAACACTCAAAGAACAGTATTCAAAAATCAAACATTTACAATGGATCAACACAGTTTTTTCAAGGAATATTTCTCATCAAAGAAAACAAGGAAACCACTTCATACCAAATTTTTTCAGAAAGCTGATAATCTAAAGTTCACAATCGTATCAATAGTTTACCCGAAAAATGAAGAACGTATATTTCGGGTAGAAATCCTCAATTTTGGTATTAATAATAACAATTAATTTAATTCAAAATAGTGATAGTGTTTCACTTTGAAACAAGAATATATGTAGGAAACAAACGCCTTTTTTATTTTGCATCATCTATCTTCATTCTAAAATGGCAGGGGTTGAAATACTGACAATCCATAAAAGTGATCAAAGTCATGATATGCAAAATTAAATGCCCCTTACACAAAATGTAAGAGCTTTATTGCCAAACAAAATAGTCGTTTTGTTACATAATTTAAAAAACATACTGTGAGTATGTGTAAATTTCGGAACGTTTGACCCAGCAAGAGCGGAGTAAAAATCTCTTCAAATCTTGAATAGGGAAAAAAGAGAAACCAGGAAATCGGGTGATGTGCATAAATTTGCATGAGTTTACAATTGTTTCCCTCCAAACGTACAACTTTTTGCATATTAAATTTTATCAATGTAAAGGATAGATTGCAACACTCATGAACTCTACCACCTGTTACATAATGATGATATGACAGGATGGCTTCAAAAGTTGCAAGGGGAGTCAGTGCTGGTCGTCTTTAGTTAAGTTTTGTTTCGTCTTTAAATTATCCCAGTCTATTTATTATCCATCATTTTGATATGGCATTTTACGTATGGTTACTTTGAACTTAATCCATGTGTTTAATTAAACATTGCAAAGGACATCGTGAGTAGCTAAGTGAGCCGCGCTATTAAAAAGCTATTAATGGGGAAGATCCGTTATATCGGCTGGCGATGGATGTTAGACTTTCTGCGACATCAAATAGCTTCGGTGGAACACAACGAAACGCTGGACGTTCGATTATGAGGCAATGTAGAAATCCAGATTAGTGTTATGGAATGCCCTTCAGTGAGCAATTGTTGTTACAGTATTGGTTTATTGAAGCGTCTTGTTACTGTGTTTGTTTTGAGGACAAGGCAGCCGCTAGCCAGCCATAAAATTAGCTAAATTTGCAGATAGATTTTTTAATGGACGATGAGCAATATTGACATTAATTTGATGGACATTTATATTGCCCCTTATAAGTTCTTTTGTGTAAATATGTTTTCAATAGGATTTTGGTAATAAGGTGGTTACGAAATCCTGTAAGAATGTTTATATTTGTCATAAGAGCATTATGTCCACAAATTATCATCAAAGAAGCAGGGGCCTGAAGAGCCCTAACTACAGCACACGTATGGATCTTCAAGGCTGTATAGTAGCAGTAAGATTCAAGTCAGTATACTACTGTAGAGAAACTGACATTTGATGTGTAATGATAGGGAAATCTGCTTAACATCATGACTTATACAATGCTATTCTCACAGACACATGAGAATGTGAATGTTGAATTTTTAGAGCATAAGCACGCTCTCAGCCAGGCCTTTACCCTACCTAAACTCTATCCCCAGCTGTTTGGTAGTAAGTGCCTGAAAGTTTAAATCACGCGCACTCCAAATGACATAATCTGAAGCATAAGATGGTGCCTGAAGCATAAGATGGTGCCTGCTCTTTCACTGTTTGCAGCATAATTCATCTCTGGGTAAAGGTGATTGCATTTTTAATTTCATTCATTGCGTTTTAATTTTCTGAACACATGGACAAGGAATTAGTCTCATGTAGTAGGTTCCACCAAGGTCACTTCACCACCTTTCCACCCGTAGCCGTACCTAGTTGACAATGGTATTGCTGGTTGTAATTAATTCAGTTTTCCCTTAGTCTAAGGAATGTTGTTTTCAACCTGAATCAGTAAAACGTTATCATTCTGTAGCTCATTTTAACTGCAATTTTTTCGAGTGCTTTGCATCTTTAAGTTTTCGCCATTTGTAACGTGTAGTTTGTAACATTCATGACTTAAATTAGGTCGGCTAGCGATAGATGTTAGGCTTCCTGCGACATCAAAGAGCCTCCATGGAACACAAAGGAAAGTTTTGATTATTACGCAATGTATAAATCCAGATCATTTATTGACTGCATTTTAATAAGCAACTATTTTATCAGTTACGTTTACAGAAGTATATTATTACTGTGTTTATCTTTGCGTAAAATGACGCTGCTGTACCTGCCATAAAATTACCTAATCCATTTCCCTAACACGATAAATTGCTGAAGTAACGGTATGGAATTTAACACTGGAGGTTAATTGAACAATGTATCTTGAATGACTCGGTTAAAAGAAGTACCTATCAACAACAAATGGAATCTCGATCAATTAATTTGCAGATGATTTTAAAATGGCAAATTCTTCTAACGATTTCATTGATAACATCGGCTTGAAACTCACAAATTCCTGCCGAATCTGTATCTAGACGTCTAGGAGCTATATGGTGTATGCGCAAATTCTCGACCAGAAAACCTGCGATTTGATGACATATTGTGGCGTTGTCTGGGTGACGTGCAGTAAATGAAGGAAAACAGATACAAAGATCCAATGGTTGCATAGTAGAGCAGCAAAGTTAGTTTTAGTTAGGGGAAAGTTTTCATCGTCATCGTTGGCCTAATCTCATCTAAAATGGCATCCGATCAGTTGAATATACAGATAGCTTTGATGACTTGGGAATATGTGAATAGTTTTGCTCCTCTTTATTTATCAACTTATTTTCAAGAACTAGAAACGGTAAAAACACTTTTCTGAGTTGAGGCACAAGAGTATTGAATACTCTGTTCTCTGATACAAAATTCCACCAAGAAATTTGTAATTTTAAATCTTTAGTGAAGAAACGTGTTTAATTTGTACTAATTGTTTATGTGATGTTGTGATTTGTCAATTTTTATGTTCTTAGCTGTCAATATAATTTTTATCTACCTATTTTTTTACATTTTTAGCTTTTTTATGCAGGACGTAATGGGAGATCATAGAGCGCCATTTGTGTGGGAAAGGAATTGTTAAATGAACTGCTAAAATAAATTATATAAATTATTAAGGGTTTTTCATTTTTGATGACTATCTTTACATTGTACATAGAAATGTAAAAATAGGCAACATACTACAGCTTTCCCATGTTGTCCAAACTCAAGTAATTTGACGTATCATCTCAATCGCAAAGTTTTTAAGATAACAAATTCACAACTGGTGTATTTAAATATCAAATGCCTGCTTTGTTTCATCAACGATTGCATAATTATATCTACGAAGAAATGGAAAATAAGGTGTTATTTGGTCGATAATCCCTTTGTTATCAGTACTTCCAGATGACCTGGATGACCTCGGATGTTGGAAAGATAACAACCAAGAAAGGTCAATTCCAACTTTGGAAGGAGAAGATAATAACCTTGATGGGAATTATTTGAACCGTATTGATCCCATCAGAAAGTGCAAAGAAGCTGCAATGTCTAGATGTCACACTATCTTCGCTTTGCAAGATGGAGGATGGTGTGCATCAAGTTCAGATGCTATAAACACGTATCAGAAATACGGGGAATCTCAAGATTGTGACAATGACGGTGAGGGAGGAATCTCGGCAAATCAGGTGTATAAAATAAGTAAGTTAATTGAATAAGAATATCTTTTTGTCCAAAAATTACAAAAATGGCCTTAAAACTAATTTGCATATTTTATCACAATTGGAACAAATCCGATAAAGGTCATCCAAGGTGACCTGTACGTCAAAAACTAAGAGAATCAGACTTGCCGCTTTAAAGAAAACGATTATAATGTAAAAGTTGCCGGAAGCTGGACGACGCACGCAGCAACACATTTAATTTTTTGATTAGCTTGGCGTCGTTTGGCCTGAAAGATCCGTCGCTCGTGGACGCTCCCTTCGCTCCCCTCCTCTTACGACTAAACGCGGTCTTTCACACGGCGCAGCGAGATGAAAGAAATTTAGTCACGCCACAGGCGACCCAATAAGTATTACTGAGTTTTTCACACTGTTTCTCTATCATTTTCTCTTCTTTCCTCATGCTCTGAATGATCGGAAAGATAGTGATGTTAGTAACCGTTCCTATCTTTCGCGATGTTGACCAACCTATAAAATCCCTGATAAGTCCACGGATTAGCATAATTAGTTGTGTTGACTACGCAGACAGCTATTTCTGGTCGCTAAAATCACAGGCGACCCAATAAGTATTACTGAGTTTTTCACACTGTTTTCTCTATCATTTTCTCTTCTTTCTTCATGCTCTGAATGATCGGAATAAACATCACTAACATCACTATCTTTCCGATGTTGACCAACCTCTGATAAGTCCACGGATTAGCATAATTAGTTGTGTTGACTAATTAATTACAGCATGTGTGTATGAGAGATATACGTCCTTGTAATGGAGTGTAAAATAAATAAAGAGTCACAGAGGCTAGGTTAGGTTATATAAACCATTTATTTTATTTATTCCGATCATTCAGAGCATGAAGAAAGAAGAGAAAATGATAGAGAAAACAGTGTGAAAAACTCAGTAATACTTATTGGGTCGCCTGTGCTAAAATACGTGAGGTTTATGCAGACTGCTGTTGAATATTTATTGAACTAAGTTCTCTCTCTGCATAATAAGTGTGGTGGTCATGGTAACACTGTCAATCAATTACGATTACGGCCCTAAGTCTGTCAGCACAAGTTATACAGCATTGTAAATACATATTCACACGTGGTAGAAAATAGTCAAACAGGTAGAAGTCCGATCAGTTTCGAGCGATTTGTTACATTGATGAATGACTTTTAGCTCAGTGCTGCAGAGCGGACGTCATGGCCTTTGTGACCATAAGCCCGCAAGTGCAGGGGCGGGCAAATGTTTTTTTTTTCGTCTCCAGCCTGTAACGAATGACAATGAACACTGCATTGATATGAACTGAACTGAACTGAATTGAAGTAGTTTGCATTAGAGCGCCCTCTACACTAACCTTGAAACACAAGATCATTATCATGTTGTCTTGAGACAATAGAATGAGTGCCCATGCCTAAACTAGTAGACCGGCCTCAACATCGATGGTACTTTGATGCCAAAATAACCCATGAATTCACCCTCCGACCCAGGAATAGAGGTGCGTATTGAAATAGTAATTGATTATAGTATTGATTGATTTATAGTTGAGTTTGTAGTTGTAGAACTTTCCGAGTTTTCTTGACTTTAATAGTTGTAGAGAGTTTCTTACATAGATTATGTTAATTTTTGTCCTACAGTTTTTACGTTAACAATGTCGATGAATAAAACTGAATATTGGTAATCTGAAGAACTGTGTTGAGCCAATATATACCCGCAACAGTAAAAACTCTACCCTGTGGATTCATCGATATTCAACGAATGATGGCATCTGCAAAAAGATATCCACCCCTCTACAGTAGGTATGGACGTCAGATTAAGCTGACTGCCAGAGCCCTGGCAAATGCCACGAAGAAGATTTCCAAGGACTTTGACCACTCATACAAACGCCTCTATGATGTAATGCAAGACACGTATGGCCTGATCGTGACAGGTGAGGACAATACACGTGTTAAAGAAAACTATGATAAGTGGCTACCACTGCTAGACAGATACTACCAGTCTGAATCAGAATTTCTTGCAATGCTGGATGAACAAGAACTGAAAGAGTTTGAGACACAGTTGCATGTGAGACAGGGAGACATTGAAACTTTCCAGTCTTTTGTCACTGATATGTTGAAGACTGCACAAGTCAAACAAGAGCCAGATAACGCTGAACACGTTACGCCAGTGAAACAGATGAGTGCGCATTCCACGCATTCCAGCAACAGTGTTGAGAGATTGCGAGATGTTGACATAAGGAAGTCAGACTTAGCAGATAGCGTTGCACTATCCAAAGACAAAGAACAGCTGGGCATGCAGATGAAAGAGATTGAACTTCAAATAAAGACAGCAATGTTAGAGTTTGAAGGAATGAAGGCGGAGTTGAGAAAGGAAATCAAGAAGGCTAAAAGAAGAAATACTGGACTTCCAGTATACAGTGATGATGAAACAGACCGTCAAAGTGAGTGCAGCTCAAAGTACTCTGATTCTGTTTCTCCCGTGAGACTGTCCTATACTCTAGCCGAGACAGTGTAAACCCAAAACACACTGAGCCAAAGACTACACCGAGTAAACGCATGACGTCACCAAGTCGCCATGGAGACAGAGAGGAGTTTTCCTTTACTGCAAAGGAATTAAATAAGCTCTTGAACAATCGAAGTGATGAACTCCCAAGAAAGGAGCCAGACGTCTTCAGTGGTTCTGTGTATGATTACCAAATGTGGAAAAATCATTTGACGCATTGATCGAGAGGAAGGTATCTGTAGCTGCCGATAGACTGTATTATCTAGGCAAGTACACTTCCGGTGAAGCAAAGGAAGCTATCAAGTGTTTGCTTTTACAAGACACAGATGAAGCGTACACCAAGGCTAAGAAGCTACTAGCTGATCGCTATGGCAACAAAATGGCCGTTGCAGAGATGTATAGAAAGAAGATCCATGACTGGCCTCCAATAAAGAACAGAGATGGTCCAGAGCTGCGGAAATTTGCTGACTACCTGCAACAATGCCAGTCAGCAATGTCAACGATGCGATACCTGAGAACTTTGAATGATCCTGAGGAGCACGAGAAAATACTGCGAAAACTCCCAAGACATATAGTCGATAGATGGGACCGCTACGTTTACAAGCAGACGAAGGGTTCCGATGTTGATCTGAATGATGATGATGGAGACAACCCGTACGGAAGTTACCCATCTTTCTCCAAGCTTTGTGACTTCTTGAAGGAAGAGGCTGAAATTGTTTGCGGTCCAAAAAACCGCAGGACAGAGGACAGCACCAAGACAACAGCTGAGAAGCCAACGAAGAGTAAACAAAATGCTGCCAGAATCTTCAAAACTGGCACAGAAGAGAGCAAACAAGCGCCCTCAACCAAAACAGAGCTCAACTTCTTCCAAGAACACTAACACTAATAACAAACCTTGTGTTGTTTGCAAAGGACAACATAACATCGAGTCTTGTGATGACTACCTGAAGATGACCTTAAATGACCGACAAGCTTTAGTGATGTCGAAAGGCCTGTGTTTGACCCGCCTGAGATGGGGATACAGACGACGCCAATGTCGAAGTAAGAAGGTATGCGGTACTTGTGGACAAGGCCACCATACCACACTACATAATGATCCCTCCAGTGAGAAGCCAGACATCGACCAAGCTTCCCAGAAAACAGAGGTGAAACAAGAAACCGCTGTTTCACACCGAGTAGAGGTCAACAAAGATTATACCGGTACATGTTCCCATTCACTCATTGTGCCTGTATACCTACATCACAAGAAGACACCGGCTACACAAACACTTGTGTACGCCCTGCTCGATCCACAATCTGACTCCTGTTTCATAACAGAAGACGCCCTGAGCAAGATGAAGGTGAAAGGTCGTGAAGTACAACTGAAGCTATCCACCATGTCGGATGATAACTTAGTGGTCTCATGCAAGAAAATCGACGATTTAGTCATCAAGGATCTGGACGCCACAACCGAAGTAAACCTGCCCAGTGTTTACACAAGGAATGTTATTCCAGCCAGCCACGACCAGATTCCAAAGCCAGAGACACTAAGACAATGGCCACACCTATATGAAGTTGCAGAGAAGTTGCATCCATTCAGAGATGATGTCGAGATTGGCCTTTTGATCGGGTACAACTGTGTCCGTGCCATAAAGCCGAGAAATGTCATACTTGGCGAAGACGACGCTCCCTATGCAGTCAAGACTATTCTTGGATGGGGTGTTATCGGCATCGTGAACAAGTCAATGAACTACGACGACGTACGTGCATGCAGACTTGTAAATACAGAAGAAAGAAGGTGTCACTTTGCCTTCAAAACACAGACGAAAGAATTCAGTCCAGCCCAGGTGAAGCAAATGTTCGAGCTCGACTTCAGCGAAGGGAAGATCGATGAGAAGGTATCGATCCAAGACAGACGATTCCTGACAAAGGTACGTGAAGGAATCCGCCAAAGAGATGACGGACACTTTGAAATTCCCCTTCCATTCAAACAAGATGAAGTTAAGTTACCAGATAACAGACCTTTAGCTGTTAAGCGCTTGGCTAGATTGAAGAACAGACTGATGACGGATAAGCAGTATAAGTCAGATTATATTACCTTCATGAGTGACATCATAGACAAAGGGTATGCAGAAAAGGTACCCACCGATGATGAGCCCCAGACAGACGGTCGACGATGGTACATTCCACATCACGGCGTGTATCACCCGAAGAAGCCAGGTAAAATACGAGTGGTATTGACTGCAGCGCTGAATATCACAAAGAGACACTGAACAGCCACCTGTTTCAAGGACCAGATCTGACAAACGAGTTGATCGGAGTTTTGTGTCGCTTCAGACAAGAACCGATAGCATTCACTTGCGACATTGAAGCGATGTTCCACCAAGTTGGAGTTGATGTTAAACACCGTGATTACCTGAGATTTCTTTGGTACGAGAACGGCAACCTTGATAACGAGCCCACCGAATATAGAATGACAGTGCACCTGTTTGGAGCAACGTCCTCACCAGGCTGTGTAAACTTCGCCCTCAAGACGACAGCTGACCTTTATGAAAAGGACTACGGTAAAGATGCTGCCGACTTCGTTCGAAGAGACTTCTACGTTGACGATGGTTGAAGTCAGTCCGAGAGCCGTCCGAGGCAATTAACCTGATTGAGAGCAGCCGACAACTGTGTGAGAGAGGCGGCTTCAAATTGCACAAGTACATATCGAACAACAAGGAAGTCATCGATAGTATTCCTCCAGCACAACGAGCTAAGGACATACAAACCATCGACCTTCGTTGCCAGAATCTACCGATCGAGCGCACGTTGGGTGTGCAATGGTGTGTCGAGTCCGACACTTTCCAGTTTCGAGTCCAGCTGAAGGACAAACCACTGACAAGACGAGGCATCTTATCGACAGTAAGTTCGGTGTACGATCCCCTCGGACTTGTATCCCCACTAATTCTCGGAGGCAGACACATACTGCAAGAACTATGCAAGGACGGTGCCGACTGGGATGATCCGATACCAGAAAACACCATGATTAAGTGGGAAAGATGGAGAAGAGACATACTTCTTCTATCAAGTTTGAAGATACCAAGATGTTACAAGCCTAACAACTTCGGTAAATTGAAGAAAGCAGAACTACACCATTTCTCCGATGCCAGCCACTACGGGTACGGCCAATGTAGTTACCTGCGACTCATCGATGATGAAGACAGAGTTTCAAGTTCTCTCGTCATGGGAAAATCCAGAGTGGTTCCAACCAGACCAATGACAGTTCCGCGATTGGAGCTTACAGCTGCTGTAATCTCAGCCAGAGTTGGCGCCTTTCTGAGAGACAACCTACAATATGAAGCTGTCAGCCACACGTACTACACCGATAGTAATGCGGTATTGGGCTACATCAACAACGAAGCAAAGCGTTTCCACATCTTTGTAGCAAATCGAGTTCAACTGATTCGAAAACATTCGTCCCCAGACCAGTGGAGACACGTCGATACCAAGACAAATCCAGCAGACTTGGCTTCGAGAGGTATGACTGCAGACGAGCTACTTACAAGTACTCTGTGGTGGAAAGGACCAGCTTTCCTGACTGATATCGATCTGCAGCAGACAACCCAAGAAATACCTGAACTCGATACTAACGATCCTGAAGTGAAGAAAGAAGCAACAGTCCTCGCTTCACAAACAAACGAAGACTATGCCGACGTACTGACAAGGTTAGAGTACTTTTCCAGTTGGCATAGAGCCAAGAGAGCGATAGCAGCGTGTATGCAGTTCAGAGAGAAACTACAGAAGCGCAGCGTAAAGAAACCGAAGAAATGTGAAGATAAGGAGACCCTGAAGAAAATGATTGAAAGCGACTATATACCAGTCGACGTTGAAGCAATGCGCAAGGCAGAGCAATTCATCATAAAATTGGTGCAAAGGAAAGCTTTCGCCCAAGAGATCCTGACTCTCCCGCCGAAGAGAAAGGAAGAAGACGAAGCAAAGAATCTTCGATCTCCTGTGAAGAAGACGAGCCCCCTCTACCGCCTTGATCCATATCTTGACAAGGATGGAATTGTTCGAGTTGGCGGTAGAATTCGACGAGCAAATCTTCCACGAGAAATAACCCACCCTGTGTTGCTGCCGAAACAAGAACACATCACGAAGTTAGTGATTGCTCATTACCATGAGAAGATAGGCCATCCAGGATGCGGTATGACAATGAATGAGATACGTTCGTCCGGGTATTGGATAATTGCGTCCACGGCCGCCGTAAGCTCCCACATATGGAAATGTGTAAGATGCAGAAAGCTGCGGAGACCTACCCAACTACAGCGAATGTCAGACCTACCGAAAGACAGGCTAGAACCAGCCCCACCATTCACCTACAGCGCAGTGGACTATTTCGGTCCATTCTATGTGAAAGAAAAACGAAAGGAAGAGAAAAGATATGGCGTGCTCTTCACCTGCCTGAATTCACGCGCCATCCACATCGAAATGGCGAACACATTGAGCACCGATTCATTTCTCAATGCGTACCGTCGTTTTGTTTGTCGACGAGGTCCAGTCCGACAGTTGCGATCCGACCAAGGAACGAACTTTGTTGGTGCCAAGGGAGAATTAGCCGCCGCACTAGCAGAGATGGATAAAGATAAGATCAGACAAGAGTTACTGAAGGATAACTGCGATTGGATAAAATTCGAAATGAACATTCCCTACTCCAGTCATATGGGAGGAGTGTGGGAAAGAATGATAAGATCAGCGAGGAACGCCCTGACAAGTCTAATGGTAAACCACGCTTATCGACTTGACGACGAGTTACTGAGAACCCTCCTCGTAGAAGCAGAAGCGATAGTCAACAGTCGCCCACTGACCTACAACGATGTGAGTTCAGCCGACTCATTAGAACCCCTATCTCCAAGTCAACTACTGACACTGAAACCCAAGGTGGTTTTACCTCCCCCAGGCAATTTCGAGAAAGCAGATATGTATTGTCATCGTCGTTGGAGACGTGTGCAGTATCTTGCCGACGAATTTTGGAGAAGATGGAAAACAGAATTCCTACCAACCCAGCAACAGCGAAAGAAGTGGGTTGCTACCACACCAAATCTCCAGAAGGATGATATTGTCTTGGTGGTTGATGAGAAAACACCCAGATGCCAGTGGCCAATAGCACGTGTTGTGGAAACCTTTCCAGGAGAAGACGGTCTTGTGAGAAAAGTTCGACTGCGCGTTGGACAATCAACATATGATAGACCAATCCACAAACTTGTGCTACTGATGAACCGAGGCAGCCCCGTCGAGGAGCCTTGATTTGATTTGATTTGATTTGATTTGAATTTATCTGAATCTATTACTCGATAGTATAGTGAAACTTCGATAGATGTAGTAAAAAAAAAAAAAAAATTGACACACTTTACCTTTTGCTTTTCCTTATTAGTTAGGGACCATTTTGATAAGTTTAGGTAAATTGCTTCCAATTTAGGGGAGCCATGTAACGAATGACAATGAACACTGCATTGATATGAACTGAACTGAACTGAATTGAAGTAGTTTGCATTAGAGCGCCCTCTACATTAACCTTGAAACACAAGATCATTATCATGTTCTCTTGAGACAATAGAATGAGTACCCGCCTAAACTAGTAGACCGGCCTCAACATCGATGGTACTTTGATGCCAAAATAACCCATGAATTCACCCTCCGACCCAGGAATAGAGGTGCGTATTGAAATAGTAATTGATTATAGTATTGATTGATTTATAGTTGAGTTTGTAGTTGTAGAACTTTCCGAGTTTTCTTGACTTTGATAGTTGTAGAGAGTTTCTTACATAGATTATGTTAATTTTTGTCCTACAGTTTTACGTTAACAATGTCGATGAATAAAACTGAATATTGGTAATCTGAAGAACTGTGTTGAGCCAATATATACCCGCAACATGGGCTAGTGTCTCTCAAAGAAAAACATCACTAGCCAACGGAAACTTTTGCGAAGTGACCTTGACTAGCCAAGCCTCAGTTTTTGAAGTTCATGGTTTCACTACCTGCTCTCCAAGTGCAAAATGTGATCAAAAAATTGCGATTGGCATGAAGATTTTTGCCTAAATTAACGAAAGTCATGAATCAAAAATATAACAAGATAACGACAATCTCTTTTTAGTGCAGTGATTGCATGACTGTAACTGTAATGTGATACTTTGTGATCTGCTGCTAACTTCATGTTGTGAATATTTCAGTTTCCTCAATGCCCTACGCATCAATCGCACTCTGTTCATTCTGTTCTTGATACCAACAAATAACACACAAAGCGTCATATGCGCGTGTTTCAAAGTTGTGTCGATCGCAATGTGCAATGCGATGGCTGTTAACTCCTGTATGCGAAGGCAATGATGAGGAGACTATTTGTTGTAAGGGAGGAGTGCATGAATTGTACAAAGTGCACAAGTCATTAAACCAAACTTTATTGCAGTATTTTAATCTATGGCCCCTGTTCGCTAATAGAAGAGTCGTTATAATGTTATACACGCCATAGCTGCTATGCCATGCCAGTCAAGCTAGCTAGCTAACTGAACGTACGACGTCGCTTAACGACGCGTCGGCGGTGGACGTTCGTTTTCTCTCTTGACACGAGCCATTTCATTACTCACAGCATGGTCCAAATAAATTATCATTTTATTCAAAGAATTTTTCCGGTGACTATAACGAATTTCACAGCAATATCGCTTTTATTTGATCTTTGAAATGTCTGTGTTTATGCATGTTGGAAAGACGTACTCGAACAGCATTCTTACGTTCAAACTAGATGGATGACGTTTCCATGCTTAACTTTCTCCTTTTTCAGGATTCAGTTCAAGCTTTGATTTCTCTGAACAACGTTTACTTCATCCCTGAATCGAATTCGTACTTTGATTTTGAACCTGGGTCAAGAATTTCATATCAGTTAGGCTTTGAAACCGTTTCTGTGTTGGCTTTTCTTTTACGCAACGATGGTCTCCATTTCATTTGATGCCGATTGATTTTGCTACTCGCCTGATTTACGCTTACCCATCAGGCTAGTAGGCACCAAAATTACTTGCTTGGCGGTAAAAATGCTATATCCTTGACCTCGGGCTAATTGATATTTCATCATCACAGGTTTAAGTGTGATACCGACAAATAAGCTTAAGAGAACGTACTCCCCAGGAACTTTCAAGGGCCTGCCCTTACTTATGTTCAGCGCAATTTTAAGTTCTTGCGAACTCTTTCTCACTGCCTCGCGATTCAAAGAAGTTCAAAATCACGATCGTTGCTTGGCGGACTCATTGCGTCGTGGAAATCGTACAGTGGGGTATACAAAGTTTTATCTGCGTATTGTTGACATTACAGAAAGAGGCGGCGTCATATGCTGTTTGATCATGCACTTCGCTGGATGCATGGGCGTAACATAGACCTCAAATCTGCCAATAAATGTCTTGACGAAAACTGATTGGTCTCAACAAAATTCTGTTGCCGGACAGGAATGTTACAGACCACGTCCAGTAGTGAGAGGGAGCGTAGAGAGCACCCTGATTGGCAGATCTTCTAAACTTGTAACAACCCTATTCCAATTAAGTACATTTATTTCAATTATCAAATATCTATAAATGCATAAATATAATTTTGAATTGAAAAAGAATTACATAGTTTTCTCATAGACTACCATGTATGGTGAATCAACATTATCAACAGCTGATTATCAATTAAATCAAAATATCAAGTTTTATGCACACATGCTTGCGCAAAAATACTGCGATCCATCTGTAATTTCTGGCCAATACCTTTGAGGGGTAATTTCAGAATTATAGCAAGTCAGAAAGGGAAATTTGAACATTAAGAACTTGTGAGGTTGTAAGGAAGGTCATTTAAAAAAATCTCATAATTTTTTTTTCGGATTCAAACCCCCTCCCCCACCCTTCCAGACGTTTTTGTGTGTGCAGGTTCACTCAAGCAATGTGGAGGGGGTCATTAAATCTTTGTCATCTTAAAAGGGACAGTCATCAATTTTTTTGGTGCAATGGGTAGGGAGGTTCACTTACTTTGACTGATGCGCAGGAATAATTTGCTGGCCTACCCCCGGTCATAATAACTGAACGCTCTCTAATTAACAACTTGTTTATATAAGCAGTCCAAGTTTTATAGGGGAATGTGATTAATCATTTACCCCTAGACAAAAATTAGAAGTGAAATAATATTTTTACGGGAAATTCCAATATTATATTTGTTGTTTACATCTGTACTTTGAAACACTCTATTCTGATTAATATCAATTTTCAAACAGTTATAAAAAATAAATTAATAAACAATAAAGTACACTTGTTATGCGCGTACTCTCTGAGACCAGAGGTCGAGGCGCAAAAGTTGTCATACTCCACTATGTAAGAGGAAATGTTAAAACAGTTGAACTGGAGAATAGGCAGAGAAAAAAGTTAAAACTATTGTTTAAAGGGAAAGTTCACCAAGAATGAATTTTACATTTGTGCTAGCTGTGTGTCGCTTATTCCAGAAAATTTATATTTTCGCCATTTATAACTTGCGTGACTTTTTAACTAAAAAGGATAAAAACAGCGGCAGAAGTTGCAGTTTAGGGCTTCATCAACTTAATGTATTTTGAATCATGGGGGGAAAAGGCGCGAATTTGGCAGGGACCATCTTATGATGGGTATGACATTGTCATTCACGTTCACATCAAACTGTACATATTTCCAGAACTTCTGTTCATTTTATTCAAATATGCACAGCCTGGCGTGAACGTAAATGGAAACAACTAAAGTATGGGCGATATGTGGAGTTCCTACCCAATTACGGTACATTACTGAAATACGAGGATTGAATGTTACAACCGAGGCTCTTAACATTTTACTGTGATTGAACTAGAAAAAACACGAGGTGCCTATAGAGGAAAACCTATTTCATTTTGATCGGTAAAGGGGTTAACTTATCTTGTGTTAATGATTGGTCGATTTCAATCATGAAAATGTATATTTAAATGTATTGATATCCTCTTACATTTGAACTATTTACAATGATGAATGATATGTTGAAATTGTATTCATTCAGTTTTGATGTTTATGACATCATGTTCTTTTACTGCCGCACTTCCTCTAAAGGCCCCCTTTTTGCCCATGTCAAGGAGAAAACGAAATTGTCAAAAAATGAACATGGAAATAACTGAATCTTTTTGCCAGCAGTTCAGGACAAAAAACAAAGAAAACAAAGTAGGTTAACAATAAACACGGAAATGACTTAGCCTTTTTGCTACAGTTTTAGATAACAAATTAAACCAGATATGAACTGAAAATGTTCACGTGTTGTTTCATTGTATATCAACACGATTGGAACTAATTTGAGATATTTGGATGGTGAAGTAATGTCGGTATAATCTGCAAATGTAAGCTCATCTGTTTTTCTTTTTAAGATATAATTATAATCATAATCTTTATATTTTTTATATAGCGCATTACATATTTAAATATATCAATGCGCTTTACATTAAAAAACAAACAAAAGAGTGACAAATGATAACACTAATTTTAAAATGTTCAATAAAAGTAACAGCTTGTAAAACTCAAGAAATGGTTAAAATAGATCAACAAATAAAACTCAGGTATAAAGTGAGTTAAAAGGGTATAAAACTCATGTATAAAATGACTTAAAAAGGTAAGTTTTTAACTCGACTTTAAAATTATCTAGTGACTGAAATGCACGAAAGTTCGACGGCAAAGAATTCCACAGACGAGGCGCACATCTTGCAAACCCCCTATCACTATAGTAAGCTGTGCGACCAATGGGTTGATGTAACTTACTTTCCCCATTTGAAAATGAACGCAATGTATGACTCGTACTACGTCTAATCAAAAGCTCATCAAGGTAATACTGTACATGACTACAAAGAACTTTGAAAGTAATACAAAGAGTCGAAGGCTGATCAAGTATATTACGGATTTTACCAATCTTCCAAAGAGCATGAGAGGCCGATTTACACACATTGACAACATTGTGCTGACATACTGCCACTAGAATTCATCGTGACACCAAGATTGCTAACAGTATCAGATGGGTTAACAATGACATCACCTATTCTAATATCACAACGAGGAACCGGGCCTACACCTGTGAATTTAGAAGAAAATGAATGACCTCGGTTTTACCATCTTTCAGAGCGATCATATTGTCTCGCATCCATCCCCTGATTTCATTAACATATAACTCAATTGAAGTTGTCGGAACACGATCTGCCTCGCAAGTTATATTCGATTGCGTGTCATCGGCATACATCAAGTTATACACTTTTTATGAGTAATTTGTAATATTGCAACATTCGGTTATAGGGGCACATAAATTTTTGAAAAATTTGAAAAATATGAAGATTAAATTATCCAAAAGTAGTTCCAATCATGTTTATATCAGTTTCGTGTAAATTAGAACTTTTCACACATGTTTGCAACTTCATTGAAAGTATTCATAATCAACATAATGAGCAATATCCACCACACATAAATTTTAAGGGTCATTAAGTATATATATATATGTATATATGTAATTAGCTGAAATAAAAACACTTTAACTACCGTCATTGTATCACCGCTTTGTATACCAAGTGTTATTGCCTTTGATCAAGTCATTTAAGCTCTGTATGCCAAACTGTGAAAGCTCATAAGACATGAAAATTATTAATTACCTGACATGAAAATGCGAAATGACTTTCAATATTGTTTTAACCTAGTATCATCAATGTACATAGCATGTTTCACCAACTTTGTTCAATAAAATCCTGGTACATATCCCTGATTAGGAAAGTTCGTCAATTATGCAAATTAGGAATTGGCTGAAAAAAATCTAAATGACATTGAACAATGTTGTAGTATTTTTAATGTACATACCCAGCTTCGTCATAGTTGGTCTAGGCAATCAAGATATATATATCCTTAATTAGGGTAGTTCATTCAATATGCAAATTAGGAATTGGCTGAAGTAAAAATGTTCAGCGACTGTCAATAATGTTGTATCATAGTATCTTCAGTGTACATAGTAAGTTTCGTTAACTTTAGTCAAGTCAATTCAGTTATATATCCCTAATTAGCAAAGTTCATTTAATATGCAAATTAGGAATTGCCTGAAGTAAAAATGACGAATACCTATCAATGATGTTTTATCATAGTATCTTTAATACACATACCAAGTTTCGTCGACTTTGGTCACGTCAATTTAGATATATATCCCAAATTAGGAAAGTTCATTAAAAATGCAAATTAGCAATTATCTTTCATGTCACCCTTCAAAACCTTTCATGGCTGATATATCCTGGTGTGAACAACATTTGTAGGTAATCTAATCAATTCTGTGCAGTCGTTCTCAATGTATATAGGGTTTTTTGGTCATTAATTATGCAAATGCGAAAAATGTATGCAGGCCACATCCACAAAAAACTAATCAGTTCTTACCATTTACTAACTGAATCTATGTACCAGATTTTATTCTGATCTGATGAGCTGTTTTTGACATATCTGGCCAACAGACAGACACAGAAAGACAGACAGACAGACAGGCAGACAGACAGACATCGCGTCGATATAAGTTCACGTGTGTGAAAATGTGAGCTAAACAATCCTAAATAATTTATATATATAATATTATATGTATGTATGTATATATGTATGTATGTATGTATATATATAATATCAAATGTATGTATGTATGTATGTATGTATGTATGTATGTATGTATGTAGTATGTATATTATGTATGTATGTATGTATGTATGTATGTATGTATGTATGTATGTATGTATGTATGTATGTATGTATGTATGTATGTATGTATGTATGTATGTATGTATGTATGTATGTATGTATGTATGTATGTATGTATGTATGTATGTATGTATGTATGTATGTATGTATGTATGTATGTATGTATGTATGTATGTATGTATGTATGTATGTATGTATGTATGCATTACATACATACATACATACAATACATACATACATACAATACAATACATACATACATCCCATTTATTTCAAAGGTTATGATAATATGCTCTTTTAGCTCTTTTAGTTATCTTAGGAAAAGTTGATCGTGATAAAGCGTCATTTCCTCTTATAAAACACGGAAACATGTTTTTGTACTAATCATTATTGCTCTCTTAATTTAAACTTATTTTATTGTTACTAACATTAGAGCCGCCAACTATCAGTTGTCCAGCTGATATTTCGTCGACCACATATATTGACAAACCTACAGTTGCTCTTACATGGTCACTTCCAAATACCACCGACAATAATGCATAAATGTACTCGGTAGCCATAAGCCTGGAAGCAACTTCACCATCGGCACTACAGTTGTGACCTACAACGTATCGGACCATTCTGGCGATGTCGCATTGTGTTCTTTCCTTGTGATAGTGAAAGGTAAATTCAATTAGATGACTGCACTTCTTTGTCTCATCAATTTACATATGTCTACTTCGGCTGTCATCATGTGTTTAGCCATGCAACTTTTCACCATGCTTATATTATCAATACATCAGGCCGACAATAAAGATAATCCCCGTTATAATATTCGATAATGCCCATTGCAATGAATTAATGGTAAACCCATCATCTCATCTTTTATTACTCTTTTGGTCCTGCATTTCAGACATAAGTATTCTCAGCGTTCGAAATCTCAGTGTCCGATCCGTAATATAATGGAGGTCTGACCTGAGGAAAGATTTTTACATCCGCAGGGACCGTTAGAGGGAAGATTATATTTAATTTATAATGGCTAAATTTAAAAACTATAATTTAGCATTATTAAGCTCTAAAAACGAAAATAGTTTGTTTCTCATTGTTGCTAATTGATCAAGACAAGTCGCGACAATTTTTTTTCTGCGGATGAAAAAGTGTATTCTATAAAATTAAAGTTCTCTAAGGATATGGAAAATGTGTCTAGAGTAAAGCATACACACTTTACATTTATGAACAGTAACCTTATCTTTTCATGTCGCTGTATGTCGCAATTACTGGTATACGATAGGCCCTTATACTCCGTGATGGAAGTAAACATTCCCATTTTGTTGTTCGTACATCAGAAATGAGATCCTGAGGATCGCAACAAAAACAATGAAAGAAACAAACGGAATAGAAAAAAGTCAGCATCGTTTTTGCAAGAAACTTTGATGTGAAATGTGACTTAAGTTTTTTGTCCTTGGCTCTGTCGTAGAATATGATGCATTCCGTTCTCCCTCTTGATGAAGTTTTATCATATTTGAATCATTCACGGAGCGTCACTTAATATCAAAGAAATAATCGTCCTATTTTCCCCTCTTTTTATCTTCATACCCTTGAACTGTGTCGAAGGTCTCGTTCCATCTATTTTCTCAAGGGAATCGCTGGCGAATACCACTGCAATTGACGTACGTAATAATATAAATACCTTTGGCATGTGTTTCTATGATTTAAGTACTAACCTTTTCGAACTGTTAAAGTTTACAGTTGTACATTCGTTTGCCTACATTCAGTAAATTAGAAAATCATAACATTTTTAACGTTTCCACTCAGCAAACGTGAAAGTGTTTTCAACACTATTGTACTTCATCTTATCTAAATGACAGAGTGACCATTCTTTAGGTGATATTTTTCTCATGGGAGCAACTTGAAAGTCGTTTTCTCAAAATAAGTGTACGTTATATGTTTATGGTCACTTGCTTTGACATTAGTTTGATGACATGTTCGTGTATTGTTAATAACTATTCATCTGCAAGAGATGAGCAGAGCTCCGATGATTGGTAATGCAACATGTTTCAGTGAGCAGTACACCATTAATATTTCCTGAAATGAATCATTTAACTAGAATAGTCTGCTGTGGTAAACACTTTGTGCTCCTGATTGAAATGACTAATTTACTTGTTTAAGTCTTCAGTGTTTACACATAAAATAGGAATGGTTTCATAAAATCGTTTATTTCTCTTCAAAACAAAAACTTATTTGCTTGCCTAAACTATTGGTTAGCCAGTCTTCTGAATGGTACTCCCTTGCTTGTGAGATGGAATTATGAATGAAGTGTAAAAATTCCAAATGTTTCTGTGTTCTCCTTTGTTATAAAATGCAACGTGACACGAAATAGTCACATGACAATTCGTTGCACTTCACACTTGAAGACAATAATTAAAAATGCAACATTCTTACATACTACAGATTCTTGAAGTATTTGGTCACATGTCAAATATGATTTGCGGTCTTTACAACGTGGCTATTACACAAGAAGAAAGCTTAGCTTTGACAAGGAGTAAGTAAATCAGAAAAAATTCAACCAGTTTGAATTTTTTCCGTTGCCAAGTGGAGTGCTTGTAGCAGAGAGGTCTAATGTCCGCATAATTACAGCGTATGATGGCAGATCACCTAGAAGTGTCGAACTTGACTGTATTATATTTATGTCAGACTAAAGAAACCGAAACACCTCTGTCAAGCAGTTGTTAGAATAAAATTTATAGTATCTTGCCTATAACTCTGTACTAGGAATTAAAGGTCAATTATGCTGTACAGTATTATCCATACCTATGTGATGACATAGTGATATCTTTCTCTTTATATTTCTTTTCTCTCATTTGTTCCATCTCAACAGCACTTTTAGAGAATATAAACACTGGCGTAGAGTTATTGCAGGTCTTAGTCCCCTTAAATGAGTCCAGCGCTGGCGACAAAGACGTGATAACGAAATCCATCATAAGTACAACTGATGTCCTTGCAAACTTTGTTCTTCACTTCACTGAGCCTGGAAACGGTACCATAATGTTGGAGACAACGTACATCGGCCTTAACTTGGAAAAGGACCATGCCGACAAACTAACCAAGACTTCGATCAACATGGGAGGAGGGAACGGGTTTGACATACCAGATGCACAGTCGTTGTTCCCTAATGTGACGTCAAAATCAACTGTTAATAGAATTGTGAGCTATTTACGTCAATACGTCATAATTAATCAATATATAATTGGTCAAAGTACGCAACGTCAGTATTACAGCACGAAATATAGATATACTAAATGACATGCAAACATAAATTTACACACACACATATTATATATATATATATATATATATATATATATATATATATATATATATATATATATATATATATATATATGTATAATATGTGATTTTGCATACGTGAATATTCTGTAGCACCCGTTTCACAGACGTACACTATGTGTTTGCAAACACAGTAAATTCCGTTTATTACATGTCTCGATATGAGTAAAATCAGAGCATTGATTTTAATAGGAACATCGGGGGAGTTAGTGGGTTTTATCAACGATAAACGAACCGGCTTCCATAGCTGCCAGTCCAGTGAAGCCATCGACGCCAATGTACGATTAACGCTGTATGTAAAATATCCATGGCATGCATGCACTGCTATTTTGATATATGACTTTGCCAGAATGTGAGTTGCATAGAATTATTAGTACACAATATAAATTATGAAGAAAATAACAATATTTTCTCTTTCGTGTATGATCTGCTCTTATAAGGTGTCTTCAGTTTGTCTAATTGCGAAGTGAAATTTCTTCTTATCTACCATTATATTTAGACGATGTCGTTAAACAGAAGCGCGTTTCAGAGTGCCAACATCACACACTTTGATACGACGGACGTCTTGAGTTTAACATTTACTGACGAACAAGGTGACGAACTACCAGGTATTTTTGTCAAACAACACTCTGACATTTAAAACTATTGCTAATAGTGTTTCCAATAACAGTACTGTGATTGTGACATGTTGAGTTCCTGATCTGTGCAACTTCAAACTAACAAATGTTGATGAGTATAACAATACCATGATTCAATGTAGGGATATACGAAGAACAGTGAACAAAACCGGTGTCCATATTTAAGTTCTCCCTGACACTAAAACGAACTTAACTAAAGAAAATGCTGAGATCTCGCAAGTGTCTTTGAATTTTCAGTTATTAAGATACCGTATAAACCTTACATTGAAAGTTCTGAGACAAACAAGATAATGGTCAGCAAGCAACTCATCACTGCCTTCGTGGTATTACACATATATTATCTTAATTAGCACGCATTTTGTTCTTTTTCATAGTGAAAGAGGCAGAGGAAGATATCACCATAATATTCGCAAACGGTCCTCCGTCAGCGAACACCAGTCAGTCGATAGAAACTTCGCATCTTGAAGTTGACAATGTTACCTACTTTGGTTCATATTTGACGGTACGTAGCTGTAAAAAGGAAAACACTAAAAACTATAAAACACTATTTTGGTCATTATCCTTTTTAAAGCCGATTATTCTGAACTAAACATACAATATACATCGGTGTGTACTATTATCGTACACTAGCTATAAAAAATATATAAGTAGCTTTTTATCTCGATATTTCTTCTTCTATGTACACGTATAGATATCGAAGCCGTTCTACGCCTCTATCATCAGGATGGATAATTCTGAGGCATTATACGGAACAAGAATGGCATACGTTTTCGGTAGTATGGTCGAGTATTCACAGAATTACAGTGACTGTCTATTTTCGCTTGATGTCCTTTTTCACGGAGATTACTCTACCATCTTCATCCCAGAGAACTCCTTTAAAATTATCGGCAAATACTATTTGACATTTACCATACCTCGAAGTAAGTAAGAATCATTTCATAAAATCTTGTACAAAAAATAGTATATGCTTATTAGAATCAGCTGATTTAGAAATTGTAGATCTGCCAGCTCTGATGTTTCCTTTGAGAGACCACATCTTTCTCAGTCATCTGTGCGTCCGTTCACGATCTTTGCCATGAATTAACTAAGCATCAGTCTATTAAGCATGAATGGATGTTTTATAAATATTATATTCAAATTTATTGAAAATTGCCAAGTATATAGTGACCGATGACAATGAGAATAATTTGTTTGGCCTTCAACATCATCCTGATCAAAACCACGGCGACCACCGCCATCATAAACACCACCACCACCACGACCATGGTGGTTGTAGTATTTGTTGTGGCGTTGGTGGTAGTGTCAATTGTGTTCATGGTTGTTATGGTGGTTGAGTTTAAATTTTCCATGAAGTAAACCACGCAAAATTCCGATAAATACGTACATTGTTTTCATCGTTTATGATGATGATGATGATGATGATGATGATGATGATGACCGTATTAGTGATCGTGGTCGTGATGGTATATATTTGATGATGATGATGATGATGATGATGATGATGATGATGATCGCCATCATCATCATCATCATCATCATGATGGCAATGGTGATTGTGTCAGCAATCTTGGTCGGCATTGTACATTTTTTCATGAACTATACCTCTAACATTTTGAATACAAGACATAGTGGCTAGAATCCTTACGCCAGTCATCGCAGATGCAACAGATATGAATAGCTCTTTTTCTTATAAATAAGACTGTAATAGTAACCAAGACATTTACTGCAGATGCAAGTGCAAGTGATAAATCTCACGAATCTTGTTCTCATTATTGATAAAGTGATTTCTGATCTCGTGTAGATGTTGGCATGGTGTTCTCAATGAGTATTAAGCAAGCCATGTGTGGGTATCTGAATGAAGAGTTAGCTACCTGGGAAAGCAATGGTTGCAAGGTATGCCGGGCGAAAATGTATTTTTCAAGGTGATCAATTTTATGCATTTTGCTTGACTGCGTGTACGTGATTATTCGCTACCCATATTTGCTCCTCTAACACTGAAAAATGCAATTCAAGTCTAAGAGGAGATTCGTTCGTTTTTGAGATGACCAATTATGTAGCCTAGTTTGCAATATAAATGCTGAAACATAATGCTTCCTTTCACTATTTATTATGACCAGTGGTTACATGTCATCTATCAATTATAATATGATTTGCAAATTAATAACAGTGCTTATTTTCCTCGTTTTATTCAGTTGGTTTGTACCATATCACATGTTTTCCTGCCAGGTTTTAAAATTAAATATGATAAACTTTGTTCTACAGGTATCACCAGACTCTAACATGACTTCTACGGTGTGCTTGTGTAATCATCTGACCATCTTTGCGCCGTACGCATCACGCTGAGCTGTACCAATGCGCATGGATCACAAGAAAATTATAGCTGTCGTTTCCAAAGGGCATATAGGGCCTACCTGAAACTTTCCAACCCTTCAGAGATTACACAAAGTTTTGATTCACCATTCTCCTTAGATCGTTTCCTGTTTAGTCTCAAAAGCGTTCTGGCATACATATTAACAGTAATACTGAGGTAAATTTTTCATTTGCGTATCGCTACGAAACATTATGTGATAATGTCCTTCTTGCCTCAATGTCAAATATTATTTGCCTTAAAATATATGCGACAAACACATTCCAGTATCAAAATTCTATGTATCACTGTGGCATCACTATTCTATGTCATTCAATACGTTTTGAGTGCTTTGTCTCATAGGTAGATACACTGATGACAATATTTGCATCATTAGTACGATTTAAGAATATTATCCTTTGGTCCACAGTCGTAAGTTTTTAAGTTTTATCGGCGGGTATTGTAGGGGATTTTAGTCAGCATATTCATAAGTACGGTGTCGTTAAAATGAATTATCTCCTTTAAATGTGTGTCAGACTTCACATTATATTAACACAGAGAAGAAACGCGTCTTCTAGGATCTGCATTATCTTATATATACTGAGACACTGATCTTATTTGTTGCTATTGATGAACTCTTTCAATGAAAAACGCCGATCGTCTGCGCGATCGAAAATTAAAGTCCAGTTATGGAAAGGTTTGAAACATTTATAGCAACTAAAGTTGAATTTATGAGCAAAGGTCTTTGTACACTAAGTATTAGCTTGGTTACCATATTCACCATTCTAAAAATTTAAAATATGTTATTTTTGAACCTTTTGAATTATTCAACAATATTTTGAAATTACGACGTACACAATTTCTTACTTTATTCAAGGGCGGTGTGACATATTAAAGTTCCGAGACAAGAAATTGACCTCTTTAATCTAACAATTCTCCGGTGATTAATAAGCTCAGAACCTTCGTAAATTATACATTTTCTGAAAGCCTGGATATAGGGAAAGTTTTTGGTAACCACAGTGACAGGTAATTTGCATAACCTTTCAAAAATCGGTTTTCCCTATGGTTTGTCTCAATACTTCAAATATCTTACTCAAACTTGCTGGAATGCAAGCTGTTACAATGCTTTTCCAAAGTGTGTCTCAGATTTTGTATATCTTGCTTAGTTTTTATTTGAGCACAATTTTGAAGAAATCAACAAGGGTTAAATTCACTGCTCTGGAAGTTTTTTTGGCATAAAAATTGTTTCAGAAGGTCCTTACGCCAGCTTGCACTCACACAAATTTCAACCACATATCTCAAAGCATTGAAACAAAACACAGGGAAAACCGATTTTTTAGAGGTTATGCAAATTACCTATCACGTGATAGTTATGTAAATAATGGTGATACTATGGTAACCAAACTGTTTCCCTATAGCTAGACTTTCCGAAAATATATAATTTACGGGGGTTCTGAACGTATTAACCACTAGAGAATTGTTAGCTTAAAAGGGTCAATTTCCTGTCTTGGAACCTTAAGTAATACACTAATTTGTAACTTTACACGTGTGACTTTTTTACAGAGATTATAGATGTGTCTTTAGCAGGGACATACGTTTCGACAGAGAGATCAGAAATCGTTAAATGGGTCTAAATGCACTTCAGTTATGACATTGTTATTTCACGGAGTTTTTACATATTATTCGATATGTTAAATTCATCATATAGGTCTCTGTACTCCAATTTAATATTGTTATTACGAATGACTGCACAACATTTAGAGATTTTGCAATGTATATGATACTTTTGACCTTAATTGTATGTGTATTATAAGCAGTTTATTACTTCCAAAGATTTCTAGCGGATGGATAATTATAATTTGCGATTGGAATAAATAGTGAACATACATATTGTTGACTTGCTTATCGTTCATTGAATAACTTGCTTCCTCGGAAAGCGTGTTCGTCCGCCAACGCGTTGAACCAACGTAACGACACAGTCAAATGGTGTTAGCAAACATGAAAACACTTGTAAACATGCAAAACATGAAAATTTCTTACTTTGTCTTGCTTTAGAAAGTCAGAGAATAACTAAATCATTCATTCAGTTTCCTTCTTGAAAATAAATTAATTACAATTGGTAACATTTTGCGAAGTTTGAACAAGTTTGGACACTTTTTGTGGCAAATGGTCTCTTTTATGCCTTAATAATTTTTAGTACCTTAATTACGATTTCGCCAGCTAAATGAGTCCTTAAAGTCTTAGGCGATGAAATATAATTACAATATTAATGATATCTACAGGTAAAACACGTAAGATTAATTACAAAAGTGACTGTAAGCATTGTGATTATGCATCGACAGATTTGCCTGAAAAGTCGAAGTGCTACATCAGTTTAGGTAGTTTCTCCAACAAACCGAACTCATTGTCATACAAATTATTACAATTACGTTGAACGTATTAATTAGATCACTATCTCAACTCTTCCTGTTGTGAAAAGTCTACTTTTTATCCACAATGAATTCCAATATCATGTATGTGCCCCCCCCCCCACGTAGCACAAAAGCTATTAAAGGTAGCAAGAATTTTCATCACGAAGGCCGGTATACGAATATATCTGCAACTTTGCACAAATAATTGTTAAAATTTCAGGGTCAGAAAAGTCACACTCAGTGTGATAGAAAATTTTGAAAATGTTAAATGTTTGTTAAAGATTTTCCTTTGTTGATGATTTTCCTTTTGTACAAGTTTTAAAATCTCAAGGACGTGTTATGATGTACTGCAACCGCGAGGGGAGAATTTGATTATGTAAAAACTCATTAGTGTAGAATGCGCCTCGAGGAGAATTATTCGGACTCTCTCTGGTCTACAGGTTGTGGTTTTTTTTTGAAACTCGAACTTGAACTCGAACTTGAAATCGAATTTAAAATATCGGTAAATGTTGGATGATTTAAGTTCATATCTACCTGATGTCAGTCTCGTGTCATTTCTGTAACCAAAATGTACATTAAAGTGTAACAGTTTAGATTACATGTATTTAAGATTAAAGGTTCTTTAAAAAAACTTTAACTTGTGTTGTTGTAAACTATTGTTATCATTTATTGGCACAAAGTTGTACAAAGTTAAACGGTGGACAGATATTGTCATTGTACAAAGCCCGATACAGTGCAACAATGTGAACAGGTCGACGTTGACACCTTTCTCTTTATTTTACATGTATAGAGGACTGTTACAGCGTACACAATGGATACAGTATGAATTAATCCTAACGGTAATGACGCATAGTGTTGTACTTTTAAAAATTTTCTCACGATAAAGACAAGCAACAACAACAACAACAACAACAACATCAATATCATCATCATCATCATCATCATCATCATCATCATAAATAGTTTGTAATTGACATGATGGATATTATCTTTGACAGGTATGCCAGAAACATAACGTTATTAATTATTCAGGCAAAGAAGGGTGGTGTCTGTTACAGCTAGGCTCGCTTAGGTTAGTGACACCATGTAATTGAAAAAGAATTGTTTATTATTACGTTGTGTGTCTTTGTTTAGGGGACCCGCTCGCTGTAACAATGATAAACGCACTGAGCCACTCATCATTGATGATAACTTTATATTCCATTGGGTGATATATTATTCCTTCTGACCTTCGCCACTCCAACTCTACCCTTTCCTTCCGCCGTTCCCTCAAGACTTTTCTCTTTAAACAGTAGTTTAACCTTTTTCGTTTACGTAGTCTCCAGTCCCGGTGGTTCAACATGTCCTCTGTTATATTGTATTGTCACTATTGCGCCTAGAGCTCTGTTAAGAGATTAGGCGCACTACAAATGTACTTTATTATTATTATTATTATTATATTATATGTGCCCTGCATACTTTTACTCATCAATATCAACATACTATTTTGATCATTTCTAACAAGGATATTAATCTTAGGTGATCTCATTAGATGCGATCCTTTAGACAATCTCTTAGTCGGGTAAATTATTCACATTCTATTCAGTACATCAGATTATTGTTTCGATTGACACTATGTTGTATCTCTGGGGTATTCTATGATTTGATTACCTTCTCCAGTCCATGAATGTCTCCGTTCTTCAGTGTCTATTATATAGTTTATCTATCTCTCTTGATGTGTTTCTGTTCTTTTTTCCTTTCATTATTTATCTTTAAAGGTATACTGTCACCTGTTCCAATTTTGTCACAGTTACCACGGAAAGAGAAAATCTAACCAATCACAGATTTTAAGCGGGTGGCCGCTTTTTAAAAACAGCGCCCTCAAATGAGCATTTTGAATACCAAGGGACGCCCCTTTGACAATATATGGGCATACTTAGATTACAGGTGACTGTATACCTTTAATACATGCTCACATATCAGGTTGGCCTGCTGATATGTATTTCACATCAGATACCATCCGATCGACACATCGTCTTTTTTCGTGTTTTGTGTGTCACAATGAGTGCATGCCATCCATTGGCATGTGAGCTTGTTCAGTGCCCTATGTGCATGAAGTGTATCGAGTTATCGATTAGGTAATTTCAATTGTCAGAGGGCTTTAATCAAAGTGTAAGATTACGTATCGACAAAACGTCAGCATTTTTTCTCTGACTGGTTCTTTGCCAAATGTTTCATTATCGTTGGTGACAGCTACTAGGAAGTACATGTTTGTAAAATACAAGTGCCACACAAGTGGCTTAGAAACGGATGGAAGCACACTTAGTACTGTAGGAGAACACCATTGCTAAATTAGTAAGAAATGCAGGTATATCCGGAATCACAACGTGATAATCTTAGAAGTCCTGGTAAAAATCCGCCAAGAAGAGATTCAAGCCATCGGCCTAGAAAGATTCTAATTATCGTAAGTGTTATTTCAGCCTTGGCAATAGTTGCCACAGTCATTGGTGTTGCGATTGCTTTTGTGGGCGGAGAAACAGGTATTGAAATATCATGAGTTAAACGTTTGGACTAACCTTGTTTTTACCTCTCAGTGTGTTGCTAAAATGTTTGAAACCTTATCTGTTTGTTTTCAGAGGATGTGCTACCCCATTTGGATGTCAGTACAACCCGTGCTCCACATAAAACAGACTCAACTGTACAACCCTCAACAACAGGTAAGAGCATATCACGATGAGCTCGATTAAAAAGTGTGCATGAAACGATTATCAGACACCGATTCTTCTTCTCTTTTCTGTATAAGGAAATACCTTCAAATAGTTAACCATTGACATCTGAGGAGTGACGCTATTAGTGCATGACAGATTTATCAAGAAACTCACAGAATTACTGTTCTCCAATATCATATCACATATATTTCCTGTCTCTGCGTAGGATATTTAATTTGATTTGCCATGTACTCTTGCAGCATCATTTTGACTTGCCTCTCGAAGAATATTACGTCGACAAACTGTTAAATGGCAGTTCTTTTTATCCATTTATATTTCACCAATTTTGATGTGAATAGTCCTTTCTCGTTATGTTTGTTTTGGGAGTGTGCATGTATTTAAATACGAAGTTGCCACTCTGAGTGAGTCATACAAGTCTTGGGTGGTCTACCATATATCTAATATGGCTTAAAACGATTATAAGTATTTATGACATCACTATCTCAAACTCCTGCTGTGATGACAAGTCGACTTTTTACCCACAATTCGTTTCAGTACCATGGAGTTTGCCCCCTTAGCACAAGACAAAAGCTACTGATGGAAGCGAGAATCGGAGAGGGAATGGTGTTTTGTTTATAGAACCTGCATAACTTTTTGTACGGGGGAATTCCACCTCAGCGTTTAAAGCTGGTTAAACTATTTTTAATCAGTCGCAAGGTGGAAAGATATGTAAAATATTCTTGCCGAAAGTAGTTAATGTTTGATATTCTACCATGACAGAAGGGGTCTACTTGTCGCTGTCAAACTTTCGCATGGGCTGTCACCAGGCCGATGTCCCGTGAGCTCGTTGAATGTGTCCGGATTGAATTATTTTTATTGCAAGTGAAAAAGACTGCCAACTTAAAGCCGCCTCCGCAAACTAATCGATTTGGTTGTTTGAGGGCGAATATTCGCTACCAGCAGTAATGTTGTGCCTGCGTAAAAATAGCAAATGGTATCTGATTTTATTACGGGCAGATCTATAGCTAGGTTACTTTGAGTTATCCTGTCAGGACTGTCGAACGAAATCTTAGAAAACCCTGCATCAGAATTTGCTTACACCGCACAGAAGCACTTCAATGAACATCAATCTTGCACTTGATTGTCATACAAAACATGTGGAGCTGATGGTTATGTAAACAAGAATTGCAAAACAACAACTCGAGAATGAAAATATTTGATTTACCAGGTTAATAACTCAAGAATCATGAGATTATGGGTATCGGAGTAGTGACGGCACTTATGAACAGATGACGAAAACAAGAGCTCTCTAAAAGTGTAGTTGACATAATGTCAAAGTACAGATTTTTTTAAGACGAAACAATGCTACGACCTTCAGTACTGTGAGAGTTTAATGCCTATAGGTCGAAAAGCTTGAAAGGGACCTGTATGCCACACCACTTTGTTTTATTTCATCGTGTGCTGGCAAATATTTGTCTGAGCAACGTCGCAAGTTATAAGTCGCTGTGCCAACAAAATACGATAAACTAAACAAAGCTAATTAGTTTTTACCTTTTTTGCACAGGTTCGTGTCCTGATAACACCAATGCATCCCTGATGTTTCACGCCTTTGTGAATCTAACAACGTTTACATCTGAGATTTCGGAGACAAGTCAGATATTTAGCTTAAATTCCTTGGTTCTAGACCAATCACATCTCCTGATAACCACCCACGACAAGTTGTTCGTTGTTCTTGTAAACAGTGACTGGACACTAAATACAATACAAACGATATCACCGCGAGGCTTTTATGACATCAATGGACACGGCCTACGCGTGGAATATTTTGAACTGGGCGGAGACCACTATTTCATCACCAATTCGCACGATGGTCGAAGCTACTACAGCAGCGATGTGTACAAGTGGGACGGAACCAAACTGACTGGGAGTGATGTGATCGAGTTTAGATTCCCTCCATATCGTGGTCAAGTCAATGCTGGGTGGTCGTTCGTTGCAAGTGAACCGCACGGACAGGCATACCTTGCAAACGCAATCTTCAATTTAAGGTGGTTGGAAAGGCTATTTTTGCACCAATTCTTTTCTCAGAGTTAATGTCAAGTTTCAAGTGTTAGAATCAAGATATTTAGTTCAAATTTTCAGGATAGCTCCCTTAGTTAATATTTTCTCCAAAGAATAGAAAAATTGTATATTTGCAGCCATGATTTTGAAATATGACACCAGTAAATATTAAAATTTAATTTTCCATATTTTATTTACATATTTGAATTTAATAATAATTGGATAGTATTAATATTACCAAATTAGTTATAAATATGTTGACACTATTTATTGTAAGATTTGTACGGCAGGATTTGTAAATAAAATTTGTTTTCATGATTTTACATGGGTTTATATATCAAAAAATTATTAAAAATTCTTTCAAATTTCAAAATGTGATTTTTCAAAAAGTACTTCAAATACAGGAAAATTGTGCCGTAAAAATCTTATCTGTAACCTTGTTAATAGGCTGTAAAAATTCCATGGCCATATCTCATTTCAAAGTTGGATTAAATTGGTATACAATTATGTAGGAAAACTGTTATTCTGTCAAAAATGTTGAAAACAAGCCATATTTGCACCCCTCTTTTGAAGTCATAGAGCAGGGTTTTTTTTGTTAATCTCACTTTTGACACCTCTTTGACACTCAAAGAATCTAAAAATGCATTTACAATAGCAGTCACTCACTCTGAATGCCAGCACCACCTTGTCAAACTTTCCTGAAAAACAGCAAAAAATGACTTTCCCTTTTCAAACATTTTATTAACAGCTAGGGGACCTCTACCATAGTTAATACACTAAGGACTCCCCAACTTCTTCTTATTAGGTCAGTTTTTCAGAAGTTTTAACAGGCTATAACTCTGCAATGCCTTTGTGCCCAAATGTCTAGTTTTTTTATTCCGTAGAGAATGTTGACTACTTTTATATTTTAATAGTTTTGTTGAAATTTATAACTGACGCTCTAGCCTTTCCAACCACCTTAAACCACGGTTTAAAATATGAACATACTGTCATTTACAATTTCAGCGGAAACTCATTTAAATATTTCGGTGACATTGATACGGAAGAAAATACATTTGAAGTAACATTTTTCCAAACTGATAACAACGAAATGTATCTTTGTCTTGGAAGCTGGTCCGGACCTGATATACCCATTTCATACGTGTATAGCTTTGATCAGAATACGTCCACTTTTGTTCAACATCAAAATCTATCAGTTACGGGCGTAACCTCAGATATGTTAATTTTTGACATTGCTGGTGAAACATATCTTATGCATGTAATGTTTTTGCCTTCGATCCCACTCTATATCTGGAACAATGGAAGTTCAACTTTCCAAATTCACCAGTACTTTGTGGCGGACAAAGCAAAGGCGGCATGTCATGCTGAGTACTGTGGTCAATATTTCCTGGTCATTGCCAGCGAGGAGTTTGGTTCTGTAGTGTACAAGTGGAGTCACGGTATGTTTGTCCAGTCCCAAGTACTTGATAATGATGCTGATACACCGATACATGCATGTCACGTTTTCCGTGCCAATGGCGTTCCGATTTTAGTTGTGGATAAGATCATGTATATGCTTGGATAAGTCTTCTTGTTGATTTAAAAAGGAATATGTAAAGAATACTCATTGTTATCCAGATTGTGCACAGTTTCGTTGTTCAAAAGTTTTGAAATAGTCCCAGGAAATAATGCACGTGCGGATCACTTCAACATAAAGTGTTTTCATTCGCTTCTTGCTCGTAGGCTATTCCATCTTATGCGTTCAAGTGTGAACAAGGAACGTTAAGAATTAATGAGATGAAAAGATCAACGAATTTAGCTAGTTTCAAAGGCAAGAGAAACATAAGCTGCAATGTCATGCTAAAGTAAGTCTTAATTCGTACCATAGTAAAGGTGAAGCTGTTGTGATAGATAATAAAAGTTTCCCAAGGGTGATTAGGTCCTCGACCGTTGATATATTCAAAAAATATTAAGAATGTCTGACAGATCGTTTGGTGCAAATCATCAAAGCTTAAGGAGCTCGGGCTTCTTCTCATGACTATAAGGCCCTTTGAATGATCTCTACTGGCTTACACTAATGGGTGACTTTATTTCTTTACAATATCAAAGTAATGAGTGGCTGCTGCAATTCGCCGTCTTTTTATCAAATGATTATCAAGTTTACTGAAACCACAAACGAATTATGCTCCGCACAAAAAGTTCAGACCAACTATGTTGATAGTACCTCAAAATTTTCAGTATGCGTGATTTGATGTAACTTTACATATAAAAACTTAGAATAAAATACTTTTCATCAACAAAAGAAAACCATTACTTCCCTAATGAGTATAAAATAGGGTGAAAACGAACGCTTTCTTAGACTTTCAAAATAACTATCTGCCTGGAGAGAGAGAGAGAGAGAGAGAGAGAGAGAGAGAGAGAGAGAGAGAGAGAGAGAGAGAGAGAGAGAGATACTTTCCAAAGCAACACACGCGCGTCTTTCAGCACGTTTTCAAAACCATTTTTAGCTCACGTGTGTAAACACGTGGGCTAATGTCATAGCGATGTCTGTCTGTCTGTCCGTGTGTGTGTGTGTGTGTGTGTGTGTGTGTGTGTGTGTGTATCTGTGTCTGTCTGTCTGTCTGTCTGTCTGTCTGTTTACACGATAACTCAAAACTCCTTAAGGTGGTTGGAAAGGCTATTTTTGCACCAATTCTTTCCTCAGAGTTAATGTCAAGTTTCAAGTGTTAGAATCAAGATATTTAGTTCAAATTTTCAGGATAACTCCCTTAGTTGATATTTTCTCCAAAGAATAGAAAAATTGTATATTTGCAGCCATGATTTGAAATATGACACCAGTAAATATTAAAATTTAATTTTTCATATTTTTTTTACATATTTGAATTTAATAATAATTGGATAGTATTAATATTACCAAATTAGTTATAAATATGTTGACACTATTTATTGTAAGATTTGTACGGCAGGATTTGTAAATAAAATTGTTTTCATGATTTTACATGGTTTATATATCAAAAAATTATTAAAAATTCTTTCAAATTTCAAAATGTGATTTTTCAAAAAGTACTTCAAATACAGGAAAATTGTGCCGTAAAAATCTTATCTGTAACCTTGTTAATAGGCTGTAAAAATTCCATGGCCATATCTCATTTCAAAGTTGGATTAAATTGGTATACAATTATGTAGGAAACCTGTTATTCTGTCAAAAATGTTGAAAAACAAGCCATATTTGCACCCCTCTTTTGAAGTCATAGAGCAGGGTTTTTTGTTAATCTCACTTTTGACACCTCTTTGACACTCAAAGAATCTAAAATGCATTTACAATAGCAGTCACTCACTCTGAATGCCAGCACCACCTTGTCAAACTTTCCTGAAAAACAGCAAAACATGACTTTCCCTTTCAAACATTTTATTAACAGCTAGGGGACCTCTACCATAGTTAATACACTAAGGACTCCCCAACTTCTTCTTATTAGGTCAGTTTTTCAGAAGTTTTAACAGGCTATAACTCTGCAATGCCTTTGTGCCCAAATGTCTAGTTTTTTTTATTCCGTAGAGAATGTTGACTACTTTTATATTTTAATAGTTTTGTTGAAATTTATAACTGACGCTCTAGCCTTTCCAACCACCTTAACAGATTCAAATCAGATTTGGTACAGTGTACAATATGCTACTTGCAAGAACTTATTAGATTTTGGTTAGTGTGGCTTGCATATTAATGAAGTTATGCAATATTGTTTTTTTTCCGTACAATGGTTTCCCTATGGAGACGGTAATTACAGTGTAGACTTATATCAAGAAACACTGCACAAAATTTCATGAAACTTTTTACAGATGACAATCTAAGAACATTATCATGATACTGTGAGTGTCATGTCAATTATCTTCTCATTTGCATATTTAATGAACTTTTGTTATTAGTGAGATAACTCTGAAATTCCTGCACCAAGCTTGATGATACTTGCAACAAATATTGATCTGATATATATCTAATTACACTTAGAAGCATTAGGCAGTGTCAAGTTAATAATTAGCTCATTTGCATATTTTATGAAGGTTTGTAATTAGTCATATAACTCCGATATAACTTCACCAAATGTGATGAAATATTCTGCAGATACTGATCCGACTGATATTTAACTGTAGTGTAAAGCATTTAGTAGTGTGAAATTTACATATTAAATGAACTTTGTAATTAGGTATATAACTCTGAAATTACGGCAACCGAGTCAGTGAAATTGGGTAAAAATATTTTTTTGATAAAAATCTAATTACACTTAGAAGCATTTGGCAGTGTCAAGTTAACAAATAGGTCATTTGCATATTGTATGAAGTTTTGTAATTAGTGATATAACTCCAAAATAACTGTACCAAATGTGATGACATCTGCTGCAGAAACTGATCCGACATATATCTAATTGTGGTGTAGAGCAGTTAGTTGTGTGAAGTTAATTAAGGGTTCATTTGCATATTTAATGAACTTTGTAATTAGTGATATTACTCCAAAATTACAGCGTTAAATTTGATGAAACTTGCTACAGATGTTGGTCTGATAAATATCCAATTGTACTGAGAAGCATTGAGCAGTGTCAAGTTAATAATTAGCTCATTTGCATATTTCATGAAGTCTTATAATTAGTCATATAACTCTGAAATAACTGCATCAAATGTGATGAAAACTGCTGCATATACTGATACGACAGATATCTAACTGTGTTGTAAAGCATTTAGTAGTGTAAAGTTAATTAAGGGTTCATTTGCATATTTAATAAACTTTTTAATTAGGTATATAACTCTGAAATTTGAGCACCAAAATTTTGTGAAATATGCTACAGATATTGATTTGATAAATATTTAATTGGGCTATGAATTATTGAACAGTGTCAAGTTAATTTAGGCTTTATTTGCATATTTAATGAACTTTGTAATTAGTGACATTACTCTAAAATTACAGCATTAAATTAAATAAAACGTGCTACAAATGTTGATCTGATGGATATCTAATTGTCCCATAAAGCATTGAGCAGTGTCAAGTTAATTAATAGCTTATTTGCATATTAAATAAAATTTTGTAATTAGTGATTAAACTCTGAGAGTACTGTGCGAAGTTGAAAAAAAAACCCTGCTACATATAGTGATAACATATATCTCATTTTTCTGTGAAGCGTACTACTATTGATGAACCTGTTGTAAAACACGTGAGCATATTCTGTTCATATCTGGTTAAATCCATGCGCTAGTGATCCTAAGGTTCGACGGCTATAATACCATCGTGAACAAAGTAATCAGTAATGTGGCCGGTAGTTGCGTCAAGAAGAACAAGGTAAGATTTGATGATGCCTGACGAGCAAATACAGAATGAAACCAACATTAGAAAAACATTGATAGACACTGGAAGTACACAAGTCAAACTCATTGAAACGACATTGAACACTGACATATGCACTCTGGTTACACACTTCTTACGTCATGAAAGAGTTGAAGCCCAATTTAGGATGTCGAATAGCAAATTATGGCTTTGGTCGTTATATGTTTTACAAATTCATGGACTTTTTGTTTGAGAATAGGCCTAATGTATTAATAGTCGCGCCAGCGGCTTACTGACTACGCATGCGCTTATTCATAATATACTATGCGAGTAACCGGAAGTGTACCCTCGGCCGTCTTTCATGGGCGCCGCCATGTGTTTTTTTTTGAGTACTCGTAAATAAACAAATACGAAACAAATTACTATGATATAACACGCCTTTTATAAAATATACCTCTTTATTAGCCAGTAAATGTTATTATACACCTTGTCGCTGATACAAAGTATCGTTGATATAGATAAACGGAGAAACTGTCGTGCATATGAACGGGGGCATACGCAAAGAATGCTGGGATTGAATTATAGAAGAGCGCCCCCTGTGTCAATAATTAGATTCAAAAATTGCAAGTTTTTAGACGGAACGCTATAGTTTTCAGCTTGCAAGTGGAAGGTGGGCAGTGCGGTTACCATTGCAATGATAATTATTGCATAATACGTCCCTTGTTTAACGCAATAGGCTGTTATCATTGTAAAAATTGCCAATTTTTGTCCAAAATTTTTACACGCTACAGAAAATCTATACCTGCCCTGCTGCAGGGTTTGACGTCGTGTAACACTGTAAGTACGTGAACTGCTTTCATCAGAGGGAAACTGGGCATAGTTGTCATATAAACGTTTATGAAGTAACAATTACAGTTTATCATGAATCAATACAAATAACATTGCCAATCTTAACCCCTGGCGCGACACCAAGGGCTGAGCCCTATATAATATTACAAACTGGCCATGGTTAATAATAATTATGTTGTGATTTCCCAGCAATGCAAGCTTAATCGGAATGTGGCGCGAAAGATACGAAATAGAATGTATCTCAAATATAAGCTTTTAAATGTTTTTTTCGCTACAACTGTTTGATTTATTGGGGACTTATTACCTTAGCCGTCTGGAAAATTTAAAGTCAAAGTTTAACCCACTGTCATCATCGCACAACATCATCTATAACACACCCAGCAAAGGGGCAAGATATAAGTACTTGCATTTTATTACAATTCATCAAGTCTTTCACACTGGTAATGTTCCTTCGAAATTCGGAGTGGTGCGCGTATACTTTCAGTGAGAGGTATGGAGGCATTCATCTATTACGGAAATGTTAAAAAACTGCACTGCAAATTAACTGGTAAGAACACGATTGGAACTAATTTGGGATAATTGGATTTTTCATATTTTGCAAATTTCTCAAAAGTTCTAGGTGCCATATAGCTGAATGTTGCAATGTCGCAAATTATCCATAAAAACAAGTGTGTAATATAAACAGAAAAGCAGAATAGATAACATTTGTAGATTAAATCGACATTACTTCACCATCCAATTATTGTGTTTAAGTTGGATTATTATACTTAACAAACAATATCACAAATAATGTTCCGATGGTCTTGTACATACCCATGAGAATAATTTATCCATTAAACAAAATTCCTGGATTAAACAAGACAAATTTCATTAGAGTTCTCCAAATCAATGAAGGCATTACATTTGTAATTACTATTTGTGGCGTCAACAAGCATATCATTGTTCATAGGTAGTTGCGAAGTCTCCCCTGACTGGAACATCGAGCTGTCAAAATTTTGCTTCATAAAAAGTAAATCATAGTTGTTACATGGTATTTTGGGAAAAAAATTCAAAATTGCCAAAAATATTCATTTTAAAGTCGTCCTATTCTATGTACACAAATTTATTTTTGCTAAATTTGGCGATGTGGGAGGGGGGTGCACGGTGGGCCCCTCCAGCCCACCTAAAGTCATATCGCCTTTTTGAAGTCATTCGAATCGCTTTAATGAAATACAATCTCAGCTATGCTAGAACAATCGCCAATGACACAATATATAGATTGTTGCGCGGCGTGGATAATTATTATCTAAGTCTGACCGATAGCCACACAACAAATATTTCCTTTAGGCAAATTTAAACATTCCGTACTGGGTCTTCTTTCAGTCCTGCGCGTACCCAGTTGGCTCAATAAACATGGCAGACATCTCAGATTTTGAGAGAAGCTGTACGGCGAGAAGTAGCATTTCCGCACACCATTAAAAATTCTAAAAACTTTTACAATAGCATCAGCAAAGCTGACAGTCATAGCGTCAGACGTCTTGAATCGTCGAGCCACTAAATTTTTTACCGTAGTTTTCGTTATTTTTCTGTAACAGTAAGACTTGTGAGAATGAGATTACGACAAAAAATCAATATGTCACCAGATTAATTTGGCAGCTAGAAGGATTTGAAATATACCCACTTTATTCATTTGAATGACAGAAATTATGAATCTCCCGTAAGCGTTGCCCAACCCGATATATTTACTTTTAGTTCCTTTCTTGAAATGCTGCACTTGTTTTATTTACATGTGAACTACATTGAATAATAAATGAAAGTTTTAGCTATTTTTCCGCTGAAAATGTGCATAAGAATATTATTTGAATTATCACTTCTCAGGCCTTCCAAAACAACAGTTAAAAATGTTGCAAACTTAAAAGTAATGACCACGCCTTATCAATAGTTTGTAGAATTATTTAGATTTCCAATCCAACAATTTTTGTTTCTTTGCACATAAATTATTATTCAGATATTGCACTTTATATATATATATATATATATCAAATAAAAATGTGGAGTCACCAGCCTATTTACAATGCTACATCGCTTAACACCACCCCCTCCCCATATGTGAAATGGGAAAAATCACAATTTGATGAGAAATATGTCCTTTTCAAATTATTGTGTTGGGATTTTTAAATACTTTATAGATATATCGACACTCAAACATTTAAAACTTACAACTCGAAAATAATATAATGACCATTCAATCATAACTAACTACGTCCGCTTTCATGCTAAAAGCTCTGACAATAAGTTGTATGAATAGATTTCCATCAATACCACGGTGTAATTTTTACAGAGAGCCCGTACAGCGCGTCGTAGAGTGCGAGTTCTATTGTTTGCAGCTATGATGACGTAGCAAGTGACTCGATCACCCATAAGCAAGTTTTATGTTTGGCAAGTGTTCACGGATTCGAGATCGATACTGAAACCGGTGCATTTTCATTTTATCTTACGCTTTCTATTCGAAATGTTAAATAAAAAAGACAATATGTATCGAAAATATTAAGTATAAAAAAGACAGGAAAAGTTATTTTTACAAAAAAAAATGCGCTACATCCAAAAATGAGTGTATAAATTTCACCTACAGCAGAGATTGGTGGGGTTGTGTGGTCAATGATGCAGAGACTCTCTAGATAGATTTGGAGAATCCAGGCCGCGCAAAAATATCTATGTGAAGATTGTATGTATAACTGACGATTTTGGAAGGCGAAAAATGTATACATCATTCTGACTATACCATGCAAAGATAAGACGACCTATTAGGGTCATTAATCTCTCTGCAGTTGGAAATTATTGTCCTTTCCTTACTCTGCGGTACAGTAGATCTGAAATACACTGAAAACTACAAATTTAAATGTAAAAAGAATTTAGTTTCTTGTCGGAATCGTAAAAGATAACTGCACAAACTGTTTTTTGTAAGATTTAATGAACGAGTTGTTGCGTACTGATACAATCAAATTATGAAAAAAGCGCATGACCATTTAAGTGTTGCGATTATCACCTTTATTTTGATCAACTAGTATCTTACAGGGTGAATCAGAAGCCATTAAAACACATAAAGTCACAAATGGTCACACTGAGAGTAAATAAAGTCTCTTGTTTCCAAATTTATATTTTGAAATAAAACAGGCGGCTCTACTAGTCCCCAGTCTTCTAATGATCTGTTATTTCTCAAAACGTTTTGTCAACGCTTAAACTGCCAGAATCATCTCCTTTATCGATTAACTTCTCTTGCTTGACATAGATATAGAGTGTATCTCATGTTTTCAGGTTTCCGTTAAATAATATTCTGAATAATTTGATTCGTTAAGATAGCTAAAGGTATGAAAATGACAGTCTTAAGCTTTTGCAGTCATAGTTATGGTAAAGCTTCAACCTCTTATAAAAGGTAATATAATAATAACTGTTTCTATAATGGTGTTGATCGATAGATATTGTACATTGTGGACGATGGAATCATATTTTATCGAGAATCAAGTGGTTCTTGGTTCGTGTAGGCATACGGATATACATGTTACGCAAGGTTCATGCATATTTTTTTAAATTGTACACAGGTAGGGAACTTTGATAGTACTATGCCAAAATTAAAATCGATTGTCATTATGTGAATGGCAAAATTGTTAAAGTACGTATTGTACATGTAAAAGGTATATGCCAGCGGTCTGAGAATACATACATTACGAGGAAAAGAGTTCAAGGTGAAAAAACTGTGAACAAAAGCACACCCCAATATATGACTATCAATTATAGTAAACCACTTCATATTATTAAGACAATTACTAAATTATAAAAGAAGCAAACAAAGCCAAAACACCATAAGATCCATATTGACTGACATAAGCACAATTGAGTAAATTACATTCTTAGTGAGTAATCGGAGACCAGAATTTGTTTTGATCAGTCATTTTGACATTAATAGTTCAATGGACCAGTCACTGCCGAAACATCTGTCTGTTGCTGCATTATTAAGCACAGACGCTTTGTGAAGCCCCTGTGATACTTCGTACTTGTTGTATTCCAGGGGCTTGAAGTGCCTCTGGGACAAAGTACGGGAAACTAGACTGCCGCATGGATTTACATTTATTGTGGTCCAATAACCCTCAGATACACAATAGATTTGCTCACCTATATAAATTACATGGCATCACTGACAATTTTAGTGTCTACATAAAAATTATAACTGAACGTTTTTTTAATAAAATCGTCAAATGATGCTGCATTCTGAACCCATTTCCTTTCTTATGTTTTTCAACCGTCAATTTGCACAAGTTTGTATACTATTTTATCAACTGCTAAATACTGCACACCATTTGCATAGAAGACATGGCATGCATACAAAGGAATGCCTGAATAGACAGGCAGAACTTGGTACTCAACAAAATAATCACCTCTCAACTTGTACACGATTGTATCGGATTCTTTCTTGACAATGACCAAGAAATGCTGGTCATAATATTTATAGTGACACGCTGCTTTACCTCTGGTTGTGTTAAAGAACTGATGGGTTTCGAAATAAGCTATTGCTGGATTCCATACGTAGAGAGGAGACGAAGCCTCGTAAGAAAAATCTTGACCATAATACAGTGTGTGCATTAGGAACGTTATGTCCCCAATATCAAAAAGTAACATATCTGATGTCACACCTGTGACTGGTAAGGTTTGATGACGTGCAAAGTTTGACTCAACAGGATTATACTTGTACACGTATGATGTGAATACACTCGAGGGACTGAATCCACTTCCGAGACAAAGATAAAGCTCGTTGTCACGTGATTGGAAAAACTCAACATCAACTGTATTCATTTCGGTCTCAATGTCCTGCGAGAAATTGAACTTTCTTCCGTCATATACATATATATAAGTATTTTCAGCGTCTACTCCATCGTTGTAGTTGTGCAATGCATTCGCAAGAAATGTTTGTCCTTGCAGACCACTTTCTATGAATGACCACCCGGCACTGAATTCCCAATGAGACACTGTTGGTACAAGATTGATCACATCATTTTCCACTAATTTTTCTCCGTTCCATTTATAAATTTGACTGCTGTATTGGTTTCCGCTTCGGTCAGAATTGATTAAAATAAAGTGTTCACCTTCCAATTCAAAGTGATGAACGGCTTGGCTGAATTCCGGTAAACTGTAACCATTAAATGTTGAGTTTTGTACTGTCTCCATTGTCCCATCGCCCAGTACCGAGTAGACGAACACTGCCTCGCTAGTGACTGCGATCAAATACGTCTTGTCCAAACGAATTAAATCCACGAATCACGGTAGCGTCGGTGATCTCTGATGTCTTGGTCGTTAGATTTAGAGCGCCCTCAAACTCAAGTGACTCGTCGTTGATAGGTGGACATTCAGCTGTTAGTGTAAAGAAGGGTTAATGTTATTGTAATGTTGACAGGTTTGCCACCTTCAAAACACTTTTCTCTAAAATGTCAAAACCAAACACAAGAATGAACAGTTGGAACGTTGCCTGCAATTGCAATTGCAACCGTGCAATTGCAACCGTGAGAGGTTGCATCCATTATGGTCTGTGTGGGACGTGCTGGCAGCCTTTTCAGTATGCGTCCTTCAATTATGTACAACACATAACGTCGTTTCCCGCGTATTTTTGAAGGTCCAAATGTTAAACCCATAGTTGAATATGCAAATAACACGATTAGAACTAATTTGGGATAATTGGATTTCCATATTTTTCAAATTTCTCAAAAGTGTTAGGTGCCATGTAGCTAATTGTTGCAATATCGCAAATTACTCATAAAAACAAGTGTTTAACGTAAAAAGAAAAGCAGATGAGATTACATTTGTAGATGAAATCGATATTACTTCACCATCCAATTATCCCAAATTAGTTTCAATCGTGTTCAATTATAACATTTGACTTGTTTCATTAAAATCGTCGGAATAGCAATTGATATGTGAAAACAAAAAGTGCAAGAAATTTGCATTTCCTACAAAGAATATGTAGAACACTTTGACAAGACAAATATTACAAGTTAAAACAAATTTAGGGGAAATTAACAACTTATTTAAATGGGCACTAAGCAATACAAGAATATAGAAGCAGCTTGCATTAGTGAACATAATTTATTCTTACTTGCATAAAGAGGTGATGTCGAAATTGTCTCTTGACCTTCAGTTGTTGAAACGACCGGGTCTAATCCATTATCATCTGAAATTGAATGAAAAACATGACTTTTGCTGTGATCACTTGGCTGCCGAAAATGTTCTGAATGAGGTCAAAAAGTTGCAGTTCATATTTTTAGCCAGAGTCGTGCAATTACATACCATTGTGTCTAACAAGAAGAACAGCTGCTCCAATAATCGCTGCAACAATAGCAACTGCAAAGATTACAACTGCAGCAATAATTATAAATTTCTTTGGAATAGTTGACATTCCCGTAGAGGCTTTAGATGAACTTGCTTCAAAGCTCAATTGGTTCAGATGTTCGGACTCTGGATGTACCTTCATCTTCCGTACAAGAAAGGAGAAAACGGGTTCCGTTATTTGTCCTATAATGTACTTATTTTGTTGACTGGGTGTTTGTTTGGTACCCTGGGAACATAATTTGTGGCCACTGAGGACTATAAAATACATTAAACTAATATTTAGACGACCCTGAGTTCAAATCCATTTCGGTGTCACGAGACACATTGGTCAATACATTCTCCTGTCGTCCATGGCGACTGACCTCGAGCTAACGAAGGCCCTTTTGGAGGTTTATTATTTAAGTTAGACCGGGGAAGGAGGGATTACTTTAACAGACCTGCTCTTCCGTGGATGATCATCATGGTTCGTCATGTTAGCTTTAGAGAAGGTCACATTAGATATAATTCTTGCTTTCTCTCAATTCCAATTACAAGGTTATTAACAATATTAACCAACTTATTACATGCATTACATATTTTCAAATCTTTAGCGGGGATCACATTTTACATATCGGAAAAAAAGAGGTCACATTTTAGAATTTCCAAAGGAGAATCAGGGAGGCTCACATTTTACATTATGGGCTATCCCTGAATGTCTCCGGCCCATCGCCTCATGATTTCTGAAAGTTGTTTACACGATGAATTGTCGAAAGAATATTGAAGATACTACCTCCAATGCGACGTGAGGGGACGTAAAATACCGTTTCAAACGGGTTTGAACTCACAACGTACAATACCCTGTCACTCAGCGGAGAAGCCTCAGACAAAACCGCTCGGCCAAATCACCAATCTCATAAACATTGGTTCAGTAACCCAGTTAAGCTGTTACAATTTTTCTGACTGAGACCCCTCCAGTCGTGAAGCACTCACGCTTGTACGCTCACTATCACACATAGCGCACAAACTTTATCGAAACGAAGCGATGAATACACCGCTTAAATATCACAATTCCTCGAGCAGGCATATTTGACCCTTCCGATGCGGAATATCATTAGTGTAAGTAGTAAGAATTGCATCTAAGTTTCCGATAAATACAATGCTACATGTAGAGAATCAAAGCCAAAGGAACTCCAGAATGGCCAGTTGGCCACAACATACGGTGCAGAAGTACAGTATAATTTTCCCTATTCCAATGATATGTTGTAGATGTTTCAGTGATCGAACTATGAGTGAAATACTTAAACAACTCAATTTCAATTCTTTTTTCACACCAATATAAGATTGTAGTGATTTCATTCCAATTATAGTTACTTACAGCTATATTGGCACGAATGTCTTGTAAAGTCGGCATGTCTTTTTGTTGTCGGCAGCTCAATGAGGCCTTGGATCAATAACATCGATGACTGCCAGTGTAGACTGACAAACATGGCACCATTCTGTCAGCTTTACAAAACAACCTTTAATGTGAGGTATTCGTTATGAAATAAACCTTTACGAGCTCTGTAACTGACAGTTTATAATCCTAATAATTAATGTACCATGATCTGTAACACAACCACCCGCATGTATTTACTAAATATTTGATATAGAGATCTTCACAGTTTGAACAAATTGATTACACACGCACTGTACAGTGCATGTTTTTTGGCTGAATCGTCCCTAGAGATAATGAGTCATAATCATTTACACTGCACATCAAATCAATTATCAGTAATACAATGAATACAAATATGCAAATATAAATAGATTTATATTGAAAATTGTGGAATAGATACATATTACAAATCTGTGGACGCTGTCACCAGATTATCACCGGATTAAACTTGACAAAGTCAACAACGAACGCGCCAGCAAAGTTTTGTTATACCTTGCTTACTTTGGCCAATTAGGCACTCAAACTCATCAGATAATAGATACAGCATGTAGTGATAAAACGTTAACGCAAGATTGTCAAGGGCAGTGCTAAGTTAAGACCAAAACACCAAAGGTTTGTAGAAGATATCTTTATTAGCGATACAACGAAACACCTACCCACCCCAAGGGACGGACACGTAGGCGTCCTCCTATGGTCTGATAATCAGCTAACTAGCTGAGAACAACAAATGCTACTTACCACCCGAAACCATTTCCGGCCATTGTTAAGGGATAGGGTTGGCGTTAGGGTAAGTGTGTCGCGTGGGTAGATGTTCAGCAGAGATTGTCCTAAACCTATGCTATTGAAGTTCTTCTCGTCCTCCGCTGTATTCACCAATATTATGACACGCAACTCTTTGCGGTATTTTTCCATTGGATATTAGATATTTGAACACTTTGAGGTAACATTAAATTCAATTGCCGTACTGTTCAAGAGTCCATTCCACATAGCACAGAGATGCAATGAGTCTTGGTGCATGGGTCATTGAGTACGCGATGATTCAGGACCAGAAACCGTTTGCAAAAAAATAGGTACTATTGTACATCGATTCTTGTAATGAGGCTGTGACAGTATTTCAAGACGTGAAATTTATTCGTGTTAAATGTGTTTCTAAAGTGCGAGTCTTCCTTGAACAATCTGTGAAAATCACATAGAACTGACCTCTGCAAAATAATATATTAATTCCTACAACTATTGGAGGCGTCTTCATTTCATGAAGAACGTAAGTATGATATTCATTCAAAAGAGTGTGCTTTGAGTCTTTATTTCAATAGAACAGTTTAAATACATATTTCAGCGTACGGGGTACTTACAACGCTTACAAGCAAGCCTTGCCACTTCGATCCCTGGTATGCATGTTTGTTTTACACACTAAACGTTTTCATATCATTAACAGGAAGGAACCTAATGACTGGTCTGGTCGTAAATACATTAATTTGCACCCCAGACTGGTGATAGTAATCTGTCTCAAGGCTTACATGTCAGATATATTTCGGTGTCGGTTTTCTGTTGTTTATCCAGTGCAAACAATCCAGTCATTAGGTTTCTTCCGGTTAATGATATGAAAACGTTTAGTGTGTGTAAAAAAAACCCATGCATACCAGGCATCGAAGTGGCAAGGCTTGCCTGTAAGCGTTGTAAATAGTTTTCATTGATAACGAGTTATTGTTGTCGAATAGAGTGCAGGTGGGTGTAAAAATTGTGGACGCCAGACGCGTCTTTACGCGTTCAAAATGTACATGTCGGTGTTCAAATTTGAACGGCTAGTGTTCATATTGTTAACACTAGTGTTCATATTATTAACAATGATGTTCTAAACCTTAACACGATCTTCTTCAAGTGTTCAAAAACTCAGCAACAGAGAAATTTTGCAATACTGTGAAACAATTAAGAATCTTTTGTGTTTTTTACTTTACAATGGCTATATTAAATTTACTACTGTCTCGCTCGCCGGCAAACGTACACGGACTTTGGTGTAACGAATTTCACACTAAGTGAAAAATATTTCCGGTCTACAATTGCTGAAAGCATGTTTTTTCTAAAAAAGGAAGTATACAAAATAATTTTACACGTTTATTACGGGTTTAAATTTTGAAAATTTGAAAAGAAAATCAGAAAACCACCATGAACGTTTTAATTTTAACATCGGCGTGCAAGAGGCGTTCTACTTCTAAACACTTGGTGTTCAAGTTTGGTGCCTTTTCCTATCCCATGATGCATCAAAACGGAAGTTGCGACATTTTTCTTGTAAGCGCACCCTGAAGGCGTGATCGTGCGGAAGCAAGACCAGAAAGGGTAAGTTTTCTCTCCAAAATAGTAAACGGTATTAGATTTTGAAACATCTGTATTATTATCCTTTGAAATTTATTGTATTTTACTTTGAAATAGCTTAACTACGTGAAGAAACCTTTTTTCTTTCAGTGGCTGGTATACCAACAAATAGCTGTGAATACGCAGTGGTACTTTTGGCCATGGCCTATCGATCGATTTCACTCGGGTCAAGGGTCATCGCAACACAACTGCTGTAGCGATAACCCTTGACCTGAGCACGATCGATACGCCTTGCATAGTACCGCTGCATAATCACAGCTATTCATGTCTTTTAGTAGACACAATCCCATATAAAACATCAATTAATCATCGTAGAGTATACAATGTGTTGTTTCAGCATATGGGAGTTTGGCTTTTTTATTTTAATCAGTTGATGACAAGAAGAAGCAAATATTTTGTAACAGTATTGAAAAGAGGCACTGTATATGAAAGTCTCCCCATTTCCTTAACCTAATCAGCCCTTGTCTTTCATTTAAAGTCTCATCTCGCCATATTACCTATTGTTGCATTATTTTCAGGATGTAAAAAGTAAGATTTAACTGAAAATCGAAAATCGAAAATCGAAGAGTTGTTACAGAAGCTGGTGGTAATGAAGAAGATGAGTGTACAGTTAGCTGTCTGGAGACAAGCTTGAGAACCTCAGTTCATCTCTAATGTAGATTTAAACTTTCAAGGGTCAGTAACTGAATTTTGATAAGTTTCTGTATTTTTGTTCTGAATTAATTTAAGCTTTGGTAGCATTATTGCTATGATCAACTAAATGTTGCCGGAGAATAAACTTTCATAGACGTGTAGTCTCCCTTATCAGATGCAAGGGTGGAATGAAAAATTAAAGCTGAAAGCGACAGAAAATTCAGAGTAAAAATGTCCACTCTGAATTACTGAATTTTCTGAAATTTTCACTCTTAATTTTCTGTCACTCTCTGCTTTAATTTTTCATTCCCCCTTGCATCTGACGAAGGAGACTTCACGTCTTTGAAAGCTTATACCCTTGTAAGATTTAGTTGACCATAGCTTGCTCCCTAACCTTAGATTATTTGGTATTGTAGCTCAACACATCTCTTGTTCTTAGCAACTGGTTTTTAGCTATGCTGTCAGCTAAATAGGTGGATGTGTAGCATTGTTCTCAAATTTGTACATCCCAATGTTTTTCTTCAAAACAGCCTGTACGGACCCTTTAGTATTTGGATTACAGGTCCCAAGGGATTAACCTAATCAGATATGTTCAAATTATGATGAAATATACAAATTTATGTTTTTGAGGCTAATTTTGCTATTTTTTTGGCAAAAATCTTCTTCTCTTTTACTTCTTCAATATTTGGTAAACATGTCCCTGAGAATGACCTTAGTCAAATTTGTGCTAGTTGTGATGAAATATTCAAATTTTTATATTTCATGCAATTTTTGTCATTTTTGATCAAAAAATCTTTAAATTAACTTCTTCAAAACTGTTTATTGAACAGCTTTGATATTTAGGACATAGATCTCTACTGATAGCCTTTTTTCAGATTGTTCAAATTATGCAGAAATTTACAACTTTGTATTTTTAAGACATTGGGGATTACCAGAATGTGATATATTGAAGTTATGATGAAATCTACATTTTTTATTTTAAGGGTGATTTTTACCATTTTTGGTAAAAAAATATTGTATAAAAATTAATAGCAGGGTACACCAGAATTTGAAAGGTCTTTACGAATATGTTTTTAATTTCTGAGAAGTAGATTTTTGAAATGTCACCGATTTATTTTAGGTTTTATTTAAAGATATTACAAACAAACAAACAAACATTTTTGTTTCTGAAGAATTTTGTTGGACAAGGAAATAGGTTTTACCCTGCCAAGGACCCACTTTCCCCACTTTCTGCATGTTGTGCCTTACTGTGACACTTTAAAATTGACAATTTGACATGTTGCGTTACTTAAGTGTGGACAACTATATACCATGTGCACTACAGAAGCCTTGACTAACTTTTTTTTCTTTCAAAATTTACAATTGTCTATACAAGAGGAAATGCCTTCAAGAAACCATCTTACAAAGTATGCATTTCATACATATACGTGTTTTCAACACAATAAGTAAGCCAATTTTGCTTGAGCTTTTTCAGATGATTTTTGTACGTTTCAAACAAGTATGAACATAAAACGTAATCCACAATATTTAAGTAAAACCTTTTTTGTCATTACTTTGTTCATATTTTTAAAACGATCTACAGAGTTCATGGGGATTTTTTATTGCTTATGTTTTTGATAGGAGGGTGTTAACACCGTTGGTATTTTCCTCTGACACATTTTACATATAAAGTGGAAATGTTTATTTGCCCATTTTACAGTAAATTATTGTATTTTACTCTAGAAATGTTTTGTGTATTTTTAGAATAAAATAATTTTACTGAATATCAGTGGTCTGTAATGTTATTTCAAGGCTTGAACACCCCCTGAACGCCCAAAATTAAAGGTGTTCAACACGCGCGCATCATGTGTTCTAGCCTTTAACACACTTATCGTTGAACGGCGTCCATGCGTTCAAAAAGTGTTACAGCCATGCGTTCAATTTTTTGAACACATTTCATGTGCAACGTGTGTTCAGATATGGAACACCATGTGTTCAATATAATCTCTGATGAACACGTAGCGTTCAAAATCTGCACACGTGTGTTCAAAAATTGAACGTTGGTTGAACACGTAGTGTTAAATTTCTGAACGTTTAGACGCGTTCAAAAAGTGTTACAAAAAGGCGTTTAATTGGTGTTCTATCCTTGAACACTTAACTTTACAGTGTGGGTGCAATAAATAAAGTAAGCGCACAGACTCGTTTGCACCATATTTGACGAAAGCGTTGTCACCTTACTCATACATACAAATGATGAAAATAACTGATGGAAATGTCAACGATAATCAAATTTATTTTAATTAAAAAGATAATATACCAACGTGAATCAACAAGTCACAAATATACAAAGTTAGTTTATGATGGTCTTGAGGATAAATATAATCATTTGTCTCTTAAAATGTTTTATTGTTACCTCTCGTGCTGCATACACAAGATGTTTGACAGTCACTTCAACATAACAACTTCAAGCTCACATGACAGGTCGTATCTAGCAACTACTTCAATTATTAAATTCATGGATATATTTTGCACAAAGAGCAAAGCAGATACACTTTTAGGTACAGAGTCCAGTGATTCATCTTGACATTTCGTCATGATAAATGTTGCCAAAAACACATTAATATGAACAAAGTTAGTAAGTATACACAATTAAGTGGTGATCGTGGTAGAGGAATTGCAATCAGTATCAAAATTTACAATAAATTGTTTATATGTTGATGCTAAAAGAGAACAAATACACGTTTTACCAGAATAGGTACGTACCATCATTCTTGCTACAAATATCGTCATGGCTAAATATAAAAGATAACTGTAAACTGTAAACAAAATTCAGGTCCATATAATTGTTAGAGAGTTATTTATTTAAAGCAATCGTATTGGGACAAATTACGCGATATATTGTTGCTCAAACAAAGCCAATAAAAGACAAATGAACTAAGCCAAAGCACTTCAAGACTATTTCTGAATTGGTTGACATAATCAGTCCTGTGTAAAGCCTTATGTGGTAGGTAAGTAACACAATATCATCATTTGCTGAGATCAATAATTATGGGTACCACTGGTTCAGCGCGATGATTGTCCACAGACGAATTTGTGTGTTGCTACACAGGATTTACCTTCATGCTGGTACACGAACCATCAAATACTGAATGTATTTGCCCAACTTACATCGCATAACTGAGACCAGCGGCCTCTACATCATATCATGTTTAAATTTTTACAGAAATTCGTCATGTCTAGGAATCCGAATAATGCTGTTGTGCCCAATCCATTTACTTTCTTATGTATGTCAATCGTCAATTTGGACTAGTTTGTACACTATCTTATCGACTGCTAAATACTGCACACCATTTGCATAGAAGACATGGCACGCATACAAAGAAATGCCTGAATAGACAGGCAGGACTTGGTACTCAACAAAATAATCACCTTTCAAACTGTACACCATAGCATCGGATCTTTCCATGACAATGACCAAGAAATGCTTATCACAATGCTTGTAGTGACACGCTGCTTTACCTCTACTTGTGTTAAAGAACTGATGAACCTCAAAGTTTGCGATTGTTGGGTTCCATACATAGAGGGGAGAGGACACGTCATATGAAGTATATTCATTACCATACAGAGTGTGCATTAAGTACGTCTTCTCTCCAGCTTCAAAGAGCAACAAATCGGATGTCACATCTGCGACTGGTAAGGTTTGGTGATAGGCAAACTTTGACTCATCACTATTGTACTTGTACACAAATGATGTGTATGCGATGGGACTGTATCCACTCCCAAGACAAAGGTATATCTCGTTATCACGTGTTTGGAAAAATACAACATCAATCGTGTTCTTTTCAGTTTCAATCTCTTGTGAGAAATTAAACTTTCTCCCATCGTAGACATATATTAAAGTGTTTTCATAATCTACTAAGTCTGCGAAGCTGTACAATGCATTCGCAAGAAAGGTTTCTCCTTGAAAGCCGCTTTCTATGAATGACCACCCGGAGCTGATTTCCGAATTATACTCAGTTCGTTTGTAATTAATCACATCAGTTTCTATTAATTCTTTTCCGTTCCATTTAAAACTCTGTTTGGTGTATTGGTTGTCGCTCCAATCAAAGTTGATTAAGAGAAAGTGTTCGCCTTCCAATTCAAAGTAATCAACTGGCGAGCCGTATTGACGAAAATCGTAACCATTTAACGTCAGAGTTTGTACTATCTCCATTGCCCCGTCGCCCAGAACTGAGTACACATATAATTCGTCGCGAGTGACTGCGAGGAAATACGTCTTGTCCACGATGAACGAATGTAAATCACGTACCAGGACAGTGTTTGCAATCTCTGATGTCGCTCTCGCTAGATTCACAGCGCCCTCAAACTGAAGTGAATCGTCGGTGATTGATGAGCATTCAGCTGTGTAAAGAAGGGCTAAATTTTAGTGAAACACTCTAAGGGTTTGCCACTGCCAACGGAAAACTTGATTCAACAGTCAACGTATATGTTATACATTTACTTCGAAACTGAAAGATAGTCGCTTTTGATTTTGACGTTGAAAAGAAACTGGCGATGTATAGGCATATACCTTATCACAAGAGAATGCCCACTGTGCCTCGACAAAGAGTTCATCGCAAATGACACGGTGCGAGGTAAAGTATAACAGAAACTTGTTTTGGTGAAAATGTTATGAGATGGGAATGTTGTTCAATAACAATAATATTGACTGGTTAATGTTTATATCGATGTTATTACTTATGCATCTACACTATCACTGATTAAAGGTACACGGTCACCGTAAATTTGCATATTCCATATATGGTAAAGGGGCGGGGCTTAGAGTTCTACCTCGTAAGCTGTCGCGCCTCCATATTTGATGCGTCAAAGGCTATGCAGACGACGCTGCTAAGTATGTCATGACTGGTCGTGTGGGGCGCCATTTTTAAAAAGCGGCCACCCGCGTAAAATCTGTGATTGGCTATTAAAAAACAGGTGACCGAATACCTTTAATATGTGAGGAGGTTCTATCTGAAATGAAACGTTTCAGGTACCAAAGAGCGTTATTTCTTCTTAAACAAGCGACCTAGCGGCCGATATAGCTCCGCTGTGTTTTATAGAGAATAACTATTTTTGACACATGTTGATGAAGAAGGTGGAAATCTTTGGTAGCTCATTTCAGTGGCAAGAAAAAAGGGGCTAAAATAGCTGCAAAAATACACAATTGAAGATTTCATCATACTTTGAATATATCACATCGGATCATCCCTAGGAACATGTCAACCAAAGCTCTCTGATGAGTAGTATTTTGAGAATAAAATCTTCTGACCAAAAATGGCAACAATTGCCCCCAAAATAAAAATTGCAGATTTCATCATAATTTCAAAAGATCAAATTTAGTTCATCTGTAGGAACCTGCATATCGAATTTCAAAGCTATCAGACCAGTACTTTTTGAGAAACACATTTTTGACCAAAAATGGCAAACATTGCCCCCAAAATTCAAAATTGCAGATTTCATCATAATTTCAATAAATATCATTTAGTTCATCTATAGAAACCTGTATACCAAATTTCAAAGCTATCAGATGAGTAGTTTTGGAAATACACATTTTTTTGACCAAAAATGGCAAAAATTGCCCCAAAAATACAGAATTACAGATTTCATCAGAAATTCAATATATATTACTAAGCTCATCTGTAGAAACTTGTATACCAAATTTCAAAGCTATCAGACCAGTACTTTTTGAGAAATACATTTTTTGACCAAAAATGGCAAAAATTGGCCTAAAATTACAAAATTGCAGATTTCATCATCATTTCAATAAATAACATTTAGTTCATCTGTAGGAACCTGTATACCAAATTGCAAAGCTATCAGATGAGTAGTTTTGGAAATACACATTTTTTGACCAAAAATGGCAAAAATTGCCCCCAAAATACAAAATTACAGATTTCATCAGAAATGCAATATATATTACTTAGTTCATCTATAAAAACCTGTATACCAAATTTCAAAGCTATCAGACCAGTACTTTTTGAGAAACACATTTTTGACCCAAAATGGCAAACATTCCCCTAAAAATTCAAAATTGCAGATTTCATCATAATTTCAATAAATATCATGTAGTTCATCTATATAGAAAACCTGTCTACCAATTTCAAAGCTATCAGATGAGTATTTTGGAAATACACATTTGTTTGACCTAAAATGGCAAAAATTGCCCCAAAAATACAGAATTACAGATTTCATCAGAAATTCAATATATATTACTTAGCTCATCTGTAGAAACTTGTATACCAAATTTCAAAGCTATCAGACCAGTACTTTTTGAGAAATACATTTTTGACCAAAAATGGCAAAAATTGGCCTAAAATTACAAAATTGCAGATTTCATCATAATTTCAATAAATACATTTAAGTTCATCTGTAGGAACCTGTATACCAAATTGCAAAGCTATCAGATGAGTAGTTTTGGAAATACACATTTTTTGACCCAAATGGCAAAAAATTGCCTTAAAAATGTAAATTTCCATATTTCTGCACAATTTGAACAAATCTGAAATAGATCATATCTAGGAACATATGTACCAAATATCAAAGCTATGTGACTTTTAGTTTTGAAGAAGAAGATTTTTAAAGATTTTTTTTACCAAAAACGAAAAAAATTGCCTTACAAAAACAAATATGCAAATTTCACCACGATTTGAACAAATCTGACTGAAGTCACCCGAAGTAAACTGCACATCAAATTTCAAAGTAATCGAACAAGGGATTTCAGAGTAGAAGATTTTTCTACCAAAAACACGAAAATATGCCCCTAAAATAGAAATATGGAAATTTCACCACGATTTGAACAAACTGAAATGAGGTCACCCAAAGTGAACTGCATATAAAATTTCAAAGCAAATGGACTTGCGGTTTCAGAGGAGAGGGCAATTGTTGACGGACGACGACGACGGACGACGACGACGGACGATGACGGATGACGACGGAAAATCAACGTATTTGATAAGCTCCGCGTCGCTGAGAGCGGAGCTAACAAAGCGGATGGTAGACGTTTCACTACTTTTCTTGAAATTTCAGGGCGGTATTTATAATACAATAAGTGAAAATGGTATCAAAGTGGCAGGTTGAAGAAATTTGAATTTCAAAGTATTTAAAAAGATTAAAATACAAATGTTCGAAGAAAGCTCTTTCGAATTGTATAAATTTGAATGCGCAAGAATGCACGTTAGGAATCCTGCCTTTAACAGTGGCATCCGTGCGAGATTGAATCAACTGTGGCTTGTGCTGGACGTATTGGCGGGTCTAAAGAAACTGCCATAGTAATGCGAAGGTAAACTTGATGGCATTCTAATTGATATATGTACCATTAATTTATTCTGTGATATTGCGTTTTTCAGAATTTTCTTTTACCAATTATTCACCTATACGTGTTGGACTATGCGTTGAGCGAGCCAATAAACTACTTACTTTGTCTTCTACGATGTAAAACCCGGTGCATCATTTCTACTTAGTATATGATCCGAATGTTAGAATAAATTTGATAAATGTAAAGTGATTATTTTTTAAACTGGGATTGTTTCAGTGACATTATTCAAAAGAGAACGATATCCTCTCTATTAAACAATTTTAAGCTAATCTGATGTAAAATCTGAGGTTCAAAGCCGAGTTAACTAACTGATTAGCTTGAAGTTCTGACGCCTTCGGAAAATTACTTTATGTTAAAGGGCGGCAGTCGTCGGAACTCTGCTCAAAGGTTGCAAGGGACCCCAACGACCGATGAAAACACTGTATCTAGGGTACATTTGCGATTGATGAAAGTTAAAATATGTTTGTTAACATTGGATATCGTAAAATTTAAATGTTGCTGACTTGGTGCATCTAGATATCATGCATGAAATACATTGTTTGTAGACGAGAAAGTCGCACACGCGCAGTTCCGACGACTGCCTCCCTTTAAATGTTACAATGTTGTACTCAGCTGAAATTAGGAAACAGGATTGGTTCTTACCTGCCTGAGAGGACGTCGGAGGAATGGTCGTCTGCAGTTTTGTTGTGGAGACAATGGGATCTGTTTGATGATCACCTAAGATTCGGTGAGAAAAATACAAAATTAAATGCATTAACTTTGCTGTCGAAAAGTTCCCATGGAGTAAGACATCGACAATTGAACATTTTAGATAAAAATAAGGAATATCATGTTATTTCTTCCGGGTGGAAAAATAATAATAATAATTAAGCACTTATATAGTGCCATATATCCACAAAAGGCGCTTAACATAGGCGCTTAACAGAAATGGCAACAATAAAAACAACCAAGATAAAAATTGTGGAAATAAAACTAACTATATGGTAAAAACCTAATAAAAAGATAGTACACAGTATAAAAAACATCACAGGCTATAAGAAAGCTTAAAAAAGAGTTTTCAACTTCTTCTTAAAAATGTCAAGTGATCTGCAGGTTTTAATTTCAAGTGGAAGCTCGTTCCATAAGATTGGGGCAGCATAACAAAAGGCCCGATTTCCAAAGGTCTTAGATACAACTTTCGGAACAACTAACAGGCATTGGTTTTCAGAACGAAGACAGCGCTTTGGATTGTAGCGTGTAATTAGATCGCAGAGGTAAGACGGAGCAGCACCGTGCAGGGTCTGAAACGTGAACAGCAACATTTAAATTCAATGCGTTTCTTGGCAGGCAGCCAGTGAAGTTTAATAAGAGCATCAGTAATGTTGTCGATTTTTTTTTACTCTTGTAATCGGACGAGCTGCAGTGTTCTGGACGAGTTGAAGCTTCCGCATATTTAACTTGGTCATACCATAAAGTAGACTATTAGCATAATCCAGTCTAGATGTTACGAATGCGTGAACTAACTGCTTTGTTGCGTCTTCTGTTAAATATTTCCGTATGGCGCTTACATGTCTGATATGCATGTATGATGATTTACACACTGCAGTTACGTGGTTGATCATACTCATTGTGTTGTCAAAGAGAGCGCCAAGGTTTCTAGCACACGTTGTCAGAATGATGGTACAGCCGTCAATTCGCAAGGATGGTATGTTAAGGTTACAAAGGTTTGCCTACGAACCAAAAAAGACTAATTCTGTCTTATCCGAGTTCAGTTTGAGTAGGTTAATGGTCATCCACTTGTGTATTTCTGCGATCGCGTTTTCCATTTTAGATATTCTCATGTTGATATTCTGTAGTCTGTAAGAAAGGTAAAGCTGGGTGTCATCCGCATAGAGATGAAACTCTATGTTATATCTTTGAATGATGTTGCCAAGTGGTGACGTGTAAATTGTGAACAAGATAGGCCTAAGAACAGAGCCCTGAGGAACTCCATAGTTGACTTTCCTAAGGTCAGAAAACACACCATTTATGCAAACTCTGTGTTGACGATCTTCAAGGTATGATTTAAACCAAGTTAATGCGGTACCACGAACACCCATCAGGTAGGACAAATGAGAGAGAAGTATTTGATGGTCAATTGTATACAAAAGCTGCTCACAGATCGAGAAGAATGCATTTTACTAGCGAGGAGAAGTTGTGGCATTGGCTCAGCGGAAAAAATATGTTAACAGAAAGATAGAATGCCAAAAGGGAAAAGATCGCCATGTATCAAAACGGTTTAAAACCTCTCACCACCACAAAAATAACACATGGTCACTAGTCGACTTAACTACAGTGTATCGAAGCTTGGATAATTCTTTTCAAGTATCAGCCCAACTGTAAAGGTTAGCTTATTTTGCGAAGTGAAAATGTTAATCATTACAACTCATTGTGATAGTAAAATCAGTTTTACACGGTAAACATGCACCAACACTCTCACAGGAGGAAGGAAAAAGACAAAAAATCCGCGTATTTAAAACAGTCCAACAATTCGTCTCGTCCCAGTTTGCAAAACTGCTGACCATCGAAATTTTCGCCACGCTCATATCATTCGCCTTTTGCGAATGTGGTGAGAGTTGCCAATAAACTGCAATTGTCATTCAAAAGAAATTCAACACACAACACTACTGTTGATTTTAAGTTTTATTTTCAACAATTACCAACATATAATACTGCCGTTTTCCTATTGGGCGGTATTCTTCACGAACCGTATGGACCGTCTCCATAAATTTTTCGATGACCAACGGAACGCGGTTAACATATCACTCAGATTCTGCTGAACAAAACTTTCTAAATATTTACTTCCATGAGAATATTGTACTCGGCTATCCACCAAAGGACAGGTATACTTTACGCCAGTGGTATACGTACTGTCATGTATCATACTTCATATATGGTGGTTTCACTGAGGTTCGAACTCACAACGTACGGTTGCTAGTCACCTACCACAGAAGCCACAGACAAAACCGCTCGGCCAAATCCCCAATCTCAAAAAAATTGGTTCAATAACCGAGCTAAGATGTTACAGTTTTTCTGACTGCGACCCCTCCACACGCTGTAGAGCCCATGAAGCACTCACGCTCGTACGCTCACTATCACACACAAACTTTATCGAAGCGAAGCAATGAATACATCGCTTAAACTGGGCGAAAGATAGCCTCGGGGACAATTCTGTCCACCAGCAGAGCTATCAACCCAGGATAGAAAATATGGTGGTTTCACTGGGGTTCGAACTCACAACGTACGGTACCTAGTCACCTAGCAGAGAAGCCACAGACAAAACCGCTAGGCCAAATTTAAATCCAAAATCTCAAAAAAGATTGATTCAATTATCGAGCTAAGCCGACCTCATATCGAGCGACTTTGTCGATAACTCGGTAAAGTAAAAACTTCCGTCGAGTCTAAGCATCCACCGAGTATGCTTACCACTTCATGTCTTGTTACAGTTTGCGAAACTGTACAGTTTAATGAATATTTCTCCTGAATACCAACCTGCAAATATGCTGTTAAAGTCATCACATTTCGCCAGCTGTCGGTTGCTCATGAAAACAATAAATATATATATCGACATACCTTTGCATCTTTCAAGAATAATTGTTACAGCTCCAATCATTACTGCAAGAACAGCAAACAAGAAGACAACAGTTATGGCAAGAATAGCAATAACGATGTTTTTCAAAGGAATATTTAACATTCCCTTGGAGTGTGTCAACCAACTTCCACCAAAGCTCTGGTCCGGATTTTTAGACACTGTATGCGCCTTCATCTTGTCCATTTCAGAGGCCTGTAAATTCCAGCTCACGCGTTCCCTGTCAGCCTTTTGCTAGGTTTGTTTCTTGTTGACTGATGTGTTTTTTGCACACCTAAGCAGTCTGAACTTTGCAGCCCTTTGATCTGAGGTTGTTCTGACTTGGGGGAGTAGACATGTCGACAAACCAACCAATCAACGTACCAGCAAGTCAATCGATCAACACATTTTCAAGCGTGCAGGAAAATATATATCGGGCCCTTACAATGGATGAATTCTCTGCAAAGTCCAGAGTTTGTCGCCTAATGAAAGTATGTATTGTCTGAAAGTCAGACATTTGTGAATGCAGTGATTTACATTACACAAGGATAGTTGTGACATTATAACCCTACACGGGGTTTTCTCTTTCATTGCTCAAACCAGGCAGTGTTTGCCTAGAGTGTTCGCTATTTTTATTGGAGGCTTTAGTTCATTTCTATGACGTGACAATTTTTCCCGGCAGGTTGTTGACCAATGGTTAAAACAGCTTTTAGAGTTTGACACAAGAAATCATAGATAGATAAAAAATCCAAGACACATTTTGCGGGCCATTATGTATAAATCATTAGTGCTAATTTCCATCGGAAACACTGCAACAGGAAGGAAAAAATCCGATTTTAAGCGGTTATTCAAATTGAAAGTTACACGATCCTTATATAAGCAATGATTACAAAATAAAAATCACAATCTTTTCCAAGACCTAGCCTATTGGAAAATATGTTACTTATATTATAATAATCCCTTACTTGAAAAAGCCTAATGCATGTCCTATACGCTAAAAGCGACAGTTCCCACGACGTAGTGCCCAAAATAGACATGGACCTCAGGCGGAATGTGGGGTGAGCTGTTTTTTGGCCCCTAGATGCTGCAAGCCCTGCCAACCACCAGGATATAAAGTATCCAAGGGTAAAAAAACAGCCCATCCCACTTTCTGCCAACGGGTCCAGGGCTATGTCCAGTGGTGTTGGTAATCAATGACACCGTCATTATAGTCGATACACGTGTTGGAAGATTACCCCTTTTGTGACTTGAAACAAAACTGTACTATTCGTCAATATAAAATACGATGGAAAATAGATTGCAATGAAAACGTTTTAACTGCCACCCCTGCCGTGCACCATTTAAGACAGTGTCACTATTCGATCATACTAGAGGGGTTGATGTTTAAGATGATTCCTCCTACGAGTCAACATGATACTGATCTAATTTTACACGATCAGAATGATTAAACTCAGTTTGATAGTAAAAGTCACCTTTTTAGGATAAACTTTCACTGAGGCCAAAAAAATAAATTGTGCTGTTCCGATAACATGGTTTTCAAAAATACTGTAGGCAGGATTTTTTCTCCAAAATATATATATTTTTAATATGCATTTTTCAGGGGTTCAGGGCGGTCAAACACTGGCCACAACATTTCCAGAAAAATGTATTATACATAAAAGACATCCTCGTTCAAGCAATAAATTAAATGCCAAGTAACGAACGCGTGATTTTACGGTTTTTTCTTTCTTATTTTTACTTCCGTGTTTACGTAGCTCTAAAAAAGTTTAGGGTCGGCGGGTGAAACATAAGGTAGCTCGGGTTATCCTAACAACACATTATTGTTCGGCCTAGCTCAAAGTAATGAACGTTGAGTCCTGGCTTGAGCTCCTACCAATGACGTTAAGTATATTGGGACCCAGCACAGACCTATGTAAACCGTGTTCCCCTAATCTCAATGCCTGCTTCCATATGCAAATTTGACCAATAATTCAAAAGTTGGGTTATTAAGATGTCTGAACCCAGGCTTTACGTCGTCAAAAAATCAGACTGCTCAAAATAAGGTGTGTGGTGACCCGAGTAAACCCATTCACTCGAGTTCCTCTTAATTCAAATGTGTGTAGTGACCCGAGTAAGCCCTTCACTCGAATTCCTCAAAATTCAAAGTGTTTTTCTACATGTAAACACATCTATGAAATGTGGACAGTCACAGGCTTTGGTCCCTCTTGTGATATTTGAGGTCTCCTTCTCTTTCTTCTACCACCATATATGGAAACGGCTCACTGGCTCACCCCACCCGAATACAAAAAGTAACAAACCTTAATACGCCCCTTTCAAGTCATGTCACTATTCGATCATTCTACGTTGTAAGTGTATTCAAGTTGAGACAAGTCTTTCCGTTATTAATTTTATTTACAAGTCAAATGCTATACCTGCTACATTTGCACATGCATGCGAGTGCACTTACATTTGTTATTTCACATTGGAGAATGTATTTTACTATTCTTATTAAGAATTTTAGTGGTAGGTGTTGCGAGCTGTAAGATGGTCACTTTTTACTCGCCAGAGAGACAACAATGTTGTAATATAGTTACTGTGTAGCGAAGTGTAACCGGGCTAAATTTGAGAAAAATTGGAGAAGCGTTGTTGCAAACGTAGCAAAGTGTAACGAGGTGTAAGATGGTCACTTTTTACTCGCCAGAGACACAGCAACCCTGTATTGTAATTAACGTGTAGCAAACTGTAACAAAGTCTAGAAGTTAAGGCCATCGTCTGGGCTAATGTCGGTCAAAATGCTCAAAAAATCAAATTTTATTTTTTTTCTTCATTGTCACCCTCGACATGTATACTTTCAAATAAGCTATATCATTCTTCAAAAAATATTAACTAAAATCGAGAAAAATCGCGTTTTTTCCCACTGACCCCTGGTCAAATTTTATTTAGTCTAATTATATATTCAAAACAGGTAAATCGCTATTTTTGGTTGCCTAAAAACTTTGTTGAGTTATGGCATCATGTATGAAGTAGTGACTATTTGCTTGCTTATTGAAGCAGCTTTTTCAGAGGTAAAAATATGGCGTTGTGGAAATTGTGAGTTTGAGACTAATTGCAGTCTAAAAAAGCCAGATCAATGAGTAATCGGGAAGAAATTTGCAACAAATGATTCTGTTTCATATTTTGTGTGGATATTACTGTAAGGCACATGAAGATTTTCATTCAGGTATAGCAATTAAACCAGAAAACAAACCATATTAGACGTTATGGTGTCCATATACATAACAAGTAAAGAATCTCACATGAATTTCATTATCATGCTGATTATAAAATCGATGGTTTTTGATAATTAACAGTTCATTTTTCACTTAGAAAGCAATTACAACCAGGCTTTTGTAAATAGAATTCTAACTGACAATTTAAACTTGTCCAATACCCTATTTTGAGGTCGTAAACTTTGCATGAAGTATGAGTATCAACTTTATGTTGTAAACATTTCAATCCAATACTCCTAACAATTGTCTTTTGTACTGCATTCGTTTCTTGTGGCAGTAATAACTCTTGAAAGAATGGTTGGAATGCAATGAAAATCAGCCAACATATGTGAAATTAAATACTTTACAAAATAATCTCAAAAAACAAGGTCATCCAATCATGTCATAGTAGAACTTGACGGAAAGTTGTGAAATTTATTAATTTTTCAATCTTACCGAGATGACTATGATTTAATTTATATTGACATCTTATACAGTCATAGATTTAGGTTCATATTGTAATACATATACATCTGAATGCTACAGAAAAAATTCGGTTGTTGTATGACTTTTCGTTCAATAGATATCTTTGCCACAAATTTCCTCATATTTTTAACCCTGAAATTGTCGCCAGGGCAACCGAATATCCGGTTTTCCCCCGCACTGCATTTTACCATCTACTGCAACAAAAAGATGCCAAACTCTGAAAACAAGGTACTACACGGTTTGTGTTTTAAAATAGCCCCTACAATAGCCTTAAATTTTGTGAAAATTGGACAACGCGGTGTTGCAAGCCATTAGATGATCACTTTTTGCTCGTCAGAGAAAGACTAGAAAGTGGTAGCCTAGTTAATGTGTAACGAAGTGTAACCAAGTCTAGAAGTTAAATTTTGTAAAAATTGAGAAGGGGGTGTTGCGAACGTAGTGAAAAGTAACGAGGTGTTGCGGGCTGTAAGATTGTCACTTTTTACTTGCCAGAGACACAGCAATCCTATAGCATAGTTAACAACTTGTAGTGAAGTGTCACCGAGTCTGGAAGTTAAATTTTGATGAATTTATAAGCAGGGTAACTTGTCTGAGTCCTGGCGTTAGCTACTCTAAATGAAGACGTGGTGATCCAGCAGTGACCTGAGTACACCAAAGGTGACCTATACCAAATAAGGTTCCTCTGATGTCAAAACATACTTCCCTATGCAAATAAGGCTATGCACCTACACAGTCACTATGAACGTGGGATGGCCCCACACTTTTTATCTCATACGGAAATCTGGAAAAGACAACTTCAGATATCAAGCCTACTGGGCTCTGGCCCATATTGTTACACTTTGTGGTCTACTTCTGCTGCCATGATTTCTACCGCTTCAGGTAAACTTCTCAAACTTGCAGGTCATGGAGACTGAGAGTCACAATTTCTGAAACAAGCACGGAAATCTACAGATCTTTTTAATGATATATTTGTTAGTTACTTCAAATGAAGACATGTATTTTCTACCACAGTCACTATAGGATGTTTTATTTTGGACATTGAAGTGCTGTAACACGTACAGGTAATTGAAGTACATGTACATGTCTGTCATCACATCCCTGAAAAGCCACACTGGATGCTGAAGGCACTAAGTGGTAGCTGCTGTGCTTCATGCAACTCAACTCATTTAACTACAATTGTCAGTGTATTGCAATTCTACAAGGAGTAAAAACTAAGAAGACGAAAAATGACTGGGAACCAGTTACACTGCAACATGGTGTGTTTTTGTCAAAGGAGAAGAAAATACATAGTATTTTAAATGTTACAGGAGCTAGTTGTACTAGACTGAGTTAAAATATGTCCAGGAAAAATGAAAATTTCTGGTACATATCCAAATGTCACACAAAAAAGATGTCGTCAGTATTTAAAAACCACAGTCTTTTGGTGTTACTGAACCTGTAACATAGTTTTAAAAGCCCAGTATATGTTACAAGATGCCCTTGTGAACACAACAAAATGCATCCTTAAATTAAAAAGCCATATAAGATTCTATCCAACTTCTACCTATCAGCTAGCTGGAAAAGTAAGTCCTGATTAATGAGATGTAACGGTTACAGAAGTGTCTGTATTTGAAAGAAATTAACATTGGTAGTTAGAAATCTTATTTATTAACGTGTCCTAACATGTCTTATGTGGGCTTAAAGTTTACATTTGCTCACATGTGTAGTACAATATCTGTTAAAACTTGCCACATCCAGCCCCTTGGGCTTATAAGACACAGAAAACCAATTTCAACAAGAAATAAATAATTGGTAGTTAGAAACCTGATTTGGACATAAAAAGAAACAAAGCTACAACTTACAAGGTATTCCATGATTCATCTTGGTCACATGATCAACAATTTAGTCTGCAGCTCTCTTCCTATGGTAACACTTCATATGTAAGTTGACATTTAATACATATTTCTCATTCTACTTCAAATAAGAGTGTTATTGGTAAGTTTTATTTGTAAATTCATCAAGAGTTCTACTCAAGAATGAAAAGGACACGATGTGATCTACAGATTAAGTACGCCTAGGTGACCACGTGATAATTGTACGAACAAACCCACATGTACAAATACTTTTGAAAATACACATATTTCTGTGCACGTGGTTTTGTTTGTATCGTTGTCAATTTGAATTCTCGGTTTAACCATAGACCCTCGAGAAAAACGGGACAGGCAACTGCGATAGAGAACAAAGGGTCTATGGGATTAGCAGCTTGCGATCTATCTTGGAATAATTAAGAGGTGTTAATGGGTCGGGGACTGCACAACGTCCGGTTCATAGACACGTGCATGCGGGTATACGGTAATAATGTTTTCGGATTACAAGTTATTTCGGATTACCCGCAAGTCCATTTTTAGAAATAAAAGTGTTACAACTACTTTGAGAAGAATTCGTCAAAATGGTTTTAAAGTACTTTTTACATATTGGTAGCGAGATTCGATGCAACTAGAAGTCTGCAGGGAGTCAGTATGTTGCTGTAAAATGACAAAGTTTCGAATAGAAATCCGAAACACATACCGCTGCAGTTCCAGACTTGACAGCAGTTGACATCACAGAGTTGTTTACATTCCGCAATCGTCCGTGTATCTCCGAATTTTCCCTCGTTTTTGCAGTTTTTTAACCGTCGGAATAATTTCTGTGCGAGGAGTGCTCCATGATTCGGTAAAGTATGTATGTTAACTACTGAAATGTTGTTGTTTGAAAACTGTGAACGGCCAAATTTACGAGGACAGCGTTCAGATTTGTGTAAATGCATGTCTACCTTACTGCTTCTGAATCCATCAACCGATGGATAGTCCCGATTTATCGGGAAGTTTCTCCTGACAGCGAAAGTCAGTGTTACAAATGTATTTCCTAGTACTTTGCGGATGTAAACATGTGTAGCTTATCCGAACTTTGGTGTTTCTTTAGGCAAAAACATACCAAAATGTTAGAGGTCGTGTATTTGAGCTCCGATGGAGTAGTCATTTTTTGTGTTCCCTGATTTTCGTCAAATGTTGCGTGACAGATGAAATAAAGGTCAGATTTTCGTTTCGCAGGACTGGGGAAGTGTAAACCTGTCTAACTTGTAAATGTTTGTTGTTATCGGTGATTTTTATGGTAGGTAATGTAAACTTATATTGTCGATATCTAGCAAGAGTTTTCTGTAGCGTCTATGGCTAAACGTACACAGTTTTTATCGTGTAGTTTTTTCCCGTTGGCTTCGGCTTGAATCCAAATGTGATCTTTATCGTTCCAGAACATTCACCATGACTAGTATCAAAAAACCCTCAAAATTCTCTGTGTCATTACTCGGAACGTGCCATGCAAGAGCAAAGTGTACATATTCAGAACGTCAGTTTGATCGTTAATGACATTCAGTGTTAAGTACGAAGTATTGTTGTGGGGGACCGCTTGGCAAATAAACTTTAATGTATTCAAAGATAGATCGCACAAAGAAATCTCAGCAGTTGCCTGTCCCGTTTTTCTCGAGGGTCTATGGTTTAACCTTTTAAAAAAGCTATGTTACATCTCAAAAGATCTCAAATTATGGTCATTTGCTATGATATGTGTGATCCATACAACACTGCTAACCTGCCAGAGCATTTAAAAAGTAGAAACTGGTTAAAATACTTTGATGATCTATAGCCACTTGGTATAGAAATCTAATGCTGTTGAGTTACACCAGGCAGCATTACAGCTTTTGACCTAAGTTATACTGACTTGCATAGAAACTTCTATGAACATTCCCAAATATTTCAGTTGTACATATTGCAAATTACTTATTTCTCTTCTCAATCTTGTGAGTGTCTCATTACAGGGATGAAAACACTGAAAAGTCTGTTAGTCAGATGTGATATCGAAACACATTACAGAAGTCAATTTATGGCACACCCAGTACAAGCTGTCACAATCTATAAAAGTTTGATCTAAAGGTCTAGTCGGTGATGAAGGCATACCTGTCCATAATAGTTTAGCAATAACCCTAGTGCAGTTGGGTAAACACAAGATGGTGGTATAGACCATTACAGAAAACACTGCATGAGCTACACTGTAGGTGAACACAAAATGGCTTCTTTTTTTAGTTCTATCATATAAAATCACATCTCTGTTACATGTACTTCTTGACAATGATGGAAATCCAAAAAAAAGGCATTACTGACAGATATCATGTTTTCTTGTCAAAAAAAATCCTGACCATTTTTATGAAAAGTCCCGCTGTAAACAACGACATTACAAAAGTAAATCCTTCCACACTGCCAATGTGAGAACGAACCGTCACTATGGAACTTTTCAGGATGTTAGTCGACTCTTTTTTCTTCTTTTGCATTTTTGATTTTTTCTGAAAGACACAAATGAAAAAAAGTAAGAATGAATGCAAGTGAGGTCTTAAGTTCATAATGGATGCTCTAATGAACTAACCACTCCATTAGGCAATAATCCGTTCTACATTATGTTTTGGCTATGATCAGCAAACTTTATTTCATTGACACTAATCTACAAAATATCAGTGATTGTTTTTCTAGGGTGAAATACAAAGCCAAATTAAGTTTTTTATTATTATTATTTCAGATAATACAAATTAATGGTGGGTAATTTTTGGTAAAGATGTACATATACAGTGGTTTGCTTTGAAGCATTGGCATTAAGCGAAGTAGACATATTGTCTAAATTGAGGTGTTGCCAATAAATGACTGTAAATCAACTCTCACCTAAGGTTTGTTCCAAACAGATGGGTGTCCTTGGTAGAAACTAACTCTACTACTAGTTAATATACTTGAGCAGGCAAGATGACTTTATCCAAGTGAATGCTTACCTCAATAATTCCCTGCTGAGTCAGGTACTTGATAAAACTTTCATCTTTCAGAGTCAAGGCTGGTAGATACTCTCTGACAAATTTCCTCCTCCACCAATTCTTTGGTAGGGTACTGAAAAAAAGAAAATAAACCAAATAATATCAATAAACAGCAATGTTTTATAATCATCACACACCTAGAAGCAATATTCCAGTCAAACCTTTTTAATTTGATTGGCAAAATGAAAAAATGTAATGGTTGTGTCAGGTGTACACCAACAGATGTCAATATTGAAAATTGTCCAAATTCTAAACAAAAAGAAAAGGCCCAACTTTGTTAAAACCAGTCTCTGAATATGTACTAACAAAAATATATAAATAAATAGTGTAGCAGCATGACATGTAAATTTTGGTGATACACATACATGTATGTGGGAGTCATTTTTTCACTGATATGCAAAAGACAAGAAACTTTACTGTCAGTGCCATATTGACTGTCTGCATTCTTACAGATGCTTTGACCGATGAAACAGTAATGGCCATAAACATGACGGGGCGCTTGCATCTAAAAAACAGTGCACTTTTTTGGCTCTTTCTGCACTGATAATATGCAATCTAAAGTAGTTATATCAGATATAATCAGACATTACATAACGCTTTGTCAACAACTTCAGATACAGGGTTAGCGGTAGGGTTTTCAAGTTAGTAGCCACACTTACTCAGTGTGGCTAATTTGGTCCTCATTTTATTAGCCACACGCAACTTTCATTAGCCACACATACATTGTACTAAATGCTGTAGAAACATGCTTCAGTCTTCAAGTTTTTGATGTGATACATTCATAAATGCGTACACACACACACACATATATATTATATATATATATATATATATATATATATATATATATATATATATATATATATATATATATATATATATGAGATACATGAGACTATACATTTCTTTTCTCACTGCAAAGGCTACACAGACAGTAGACATGATCTTTAAGTAAACTAATCATTTGTAAAAACACATTCAGAGACACACGAGACCTTACAAACATTTTTCAAGAACAGTCAAATCATCATTATGTGATTTGGGAAAATTGTTTGAACTCAGACAAAAATAAAAATGAAAAAGAGTTAAATATTGATGAATATGTCACATCCTCATCTATATATACTCTTTTGTTGTTGATTTTGCAAAACCTGTATTGCACTTTATGATCAAGATCCCCAATTGGGATAGGATTTCAATAAAGGCTTACTTCACTATACTTTACATGCCAACCCTAGTTAAACCCCGATACAGAAAGGTAATGAGCATATAATAGATCATTACAGTTAGTAAAATTACTTTTCCGATCAGAAAAACTATTAAAAAGGTGTTACAACAATGAGAAATTGAAGTTCCCGCGACAGCATTGTTAGGAAAATGGCACATTTTGTGAGTACCTTCATGAATCTGTGTCCCTCCATACCCCCGTTACCTAAATAGAATAGTCCCACTCTGCACATCCGCCATTGTTATTCTCACTCAAGGCCACGATGCGACATTGGTTTTCCTTCTCTAAATATGCAATTTCATTTGTTTGACGCTATTATCATTTCATCAGTGAAGAGTTTTTACCGGCGACTATTACAACTTTCACTGCTATGTCGTTGTTTTCACAAGATGTAGACCGTTTGATATTGCAATGTCGACTTGCTTTTATGTGCAGTCAATGCACATGCCATGCCAGTTAGTTACGGTTCACACTATGCTGTTGATCGACAGCATACACCAGTAACACGACGTCTGTTTCACGTTTACTTTTTTCAAGTTATGATTAATGTCGAAATTTCACTAAAATGTCGCTGATCCAGGTTTGTTTAATCAGATTCATTTGATACTCCGATATGAAATACTGTGTCAATAAAGTTCGGAATCGTCGCTGAGTTTTGCTGCTTTTGGCTATGGTTGTCTATCTTAGTATCAACGTGATCGGAATGCCAGTTCATGGAGATCGAGATCGCGAGAATGTAATTGTAACTGTTTTCTGTATTTGTCTTCCTTTACAATTTCAAGTAAGTGCTTTAAATAAAGAGTTTTCCAGCATATCAGTGGAAAAGCATTAAGATTTGGACTGTTTAGTTTTATCAATTTCGACTGTAGAAATCAGCTGTCGCCACGCTTTTGAGATCGTGGCGATTGCCGATGGGTTTTTGTTCGCCACAAACAAGTTTTAGTCGCATTTTGCGACTGTGGCGACCTCTACCGCGAACCCTGAGATACCAATAGCTTGGCCGGTACTACTTTATGCCAAGGTATTGTACAGTGAAGCGGCACAAACTCAGTCTCGTGTAAACCTTGACAACAGTATTATCATTTCAGGACATCGGAATTTGTTCCTACTTTTATTAATTTGAACTAACATATGGCTTGTAGTATATCTATAGGTCCTATTCTGTGAAAATTAGGGTACAATGTTCAAAGAAGTTCAAAGCGAACGATTATCTGTATGAGTGAAGTGTGTAAGGCAGAGATGTCTTCCCTGTACACCCACTTAATCGCTATCTCTAATCACATATTGCAAACAGCTTAGGAGATGGCAAATAACTTTAATTAGGAGCTCCATACCCCTTGAAACCCCTATTTCAAGGGGTGAATGTGCATTGAATATGCATTGTTTTTTAGATGGAAACGTCCCCTAATGAATATTGCCTTTTTCTATCAAATGAAGTTGCAACACTGGCTTTTCAAGAAATCTCAGTTGTGAAGATGATGTCATGAGCAAACCACTGTAGTCCAGATGAATGTATATTTCCATCTTTCTGTAAGCTATAGCAATCACTGGTATTATATGTAATAACCCTTGTACATGATTACATACTTCAAAACTTACCTCAATGTTGTGTTTTTTCCAATCCTTGTAAAATAATAATGCCATAACTCTGCTCTGATGTACTTTGGTGGTTTATCTGGAAATGGGTTCTTTGCTATGAGTGCTATCACTGTGAATAGACAACAGGAGACAGTGATTAAAAAAAATTTTCATTGAAAATCTGTGTTCATTTACAAATGACGCACAGAAACATGATCTATCCATAAGTTACACAGACATCAATACATGCATGTTTGTACAGTACAGCCTTTTTTGCGAAAAACACTAACACTGAATAGCACTATGGTATTCAGAGTCAATTGGGCAAAATTGACCAGTGCAGCAGCAGAGTATCAAAACAACATCTTTTCAGAGATCCATCAGCCAATCTATTGACAATTACTCTCTATACAACACTGCATCAGAATGAATGTAAGGCAATATTATACCATGGTACCAGGCATTCATCCAATCACAAAACACTTCATCAAATAATGCAGAAATTAGATGCTCATTCCACTTAAAGCATTTAGGATGGTGGATATCATGCTGCATTACATGTAGGTGATCTAAACTTTAACTAGAGCACATACCACTGCATCATTCTAAAGTTCCACCAGCTGTATCTTTTTACATATAACTTGCGCAAAATTTACCCTAATTCTATCAAGCCATATTGTCTTTGAGAAAGTCGCTTATTTCAATCTTTGCTAATAAATTTGGTTGATTAAATCTAGGCACACTCATTCATTTGCAGCCGCCATATTTGTCAAAATCTATGTTGTGCATTGGAAGTTAATGTTTGAAAAACATTCTGTGGCTACAACTTCTGTAGGTATTCTCACATACAGTTTGCAATTGGTTCCAAATTATGTTGTGAAAAAAAAAAATGCAAAAGATACAGCTAGTAGGGCTTTAATTGCCGTCGCGATAAGTTTACACACACCAAACTTCCGATGTATTTAGGTATACCGCTGGTGATGTTGTTGTATTCTTACATATCTGATATCACATTCCCCCGTGAAGCCGTCGTTTTATGGAGGAAGTGAACGTCGTCATGGGGAGTCTACCAGATAAGCTCAAAGGGTCATTCATTTTGGCCCAAGGGGTTGGTAACGGTCTGTGGGTTGTGAAATAAAATGTGAATGGTACAACTACACTCTCATTTGTCTCACGTGTCATTTATTTAGAATAATATATATTTTCACTGATTTCATTTTCACATGCGGATTTTTCATCGGTGCTAGCCTTCCTCAAAATGTCCACATAGAATGAGTCCCTTTATACAAATGGTATCAACTGCAATCACTCCAAGCGCGCGAATATTGACCTGTAATGTTTCACAAAGTACACGCGCGCACTCTGTGCACTGACCAAGCGACATGTACCAATTTCAAGTGAAGTACTGCGGGACGAAAATACGTAAAACGTATTTCTAACTGGTGTGCCTGCTTAAGGAAAATATCTCAAGTTTGAAAACGGCTGAATTTCAAATTCAGTATCGGAATGACGAAGGAGACACAATAAAGTTATCCAACAGTGAACTCGATGTCAATGATTTGTATCGTTGCTCAGAAACTCTTCCGAACGCGGAATACAAGCAGGTAAAATTAGAGGTCATGGAAGATTTCTCTCATCGAGTACGCGGCAAGCGACTCTCTTCAAAATGACGTGAGTTGGAAGAATATTCGTTCGCTTTATCCCGGCTTCGTCGAAAAGTGTACTTGCAGTGGATCAAGGCTTGTAACCATGTCGATGTATCGAACGACACGTTCTATGTTTGCTCTGTAACTTGTTCTGCAGGTACCTGCGATATCCTCTTGTAACTATTATAGTTCAAATCTCGTTTAAAGATGTCGTATATAGTTCTGTGGGCAGGGCAAGGAATCAATGTCACAGAGTTCACTATTTAAAAGCTCCGCACGAACTTCGCTGGCTGTCATCGATTGCTTCCTTGTTTTCAGATACTCGACATACTCGACAACATCTGCGGAGCTTTACACTCAGTGTCAGTTTTCGGACAGGGTAGTGAATTTCGCCCAAAGCCGTTTCATAAATGACGAGCACTACGAAATCTTATTATCATACCTTTCGAAACTTTGTGTTTTATCCTCAAACTGCTAACAACCGACAGAGGTGTCATAAATTAGGGGGTCAAAGTTGCCAAATTTTTGACCCATGTTGAGTGCGTAGTAATCGGACTGCTATCGAGATAATCGGATGTCGTATTTGGAATATGATTATAGGGGCTAAATACTGATATTTTGAAACTTCGAACCCCGATTTTCAATTTCGTTGTGTTTAGAAAACTACGTGGAAACATTTCGTGATAATTAGTTACGTTTAATCCATGGACGACGCAACTGTATTTCAACGTGTATAGCGCTTAGATATCGGACACGGGCTGTTTCTGTGTGTTGCGTTCGACATCTTGTATCGTACGGTGTGGCTAACTTCGCCAAGTTTGTAGCGCCCGAAATAGCTTCTACCTAAAAAAAGACTATCCAAACGGGACAGTAGCGTCACCTGACTTAATAGGCGGTAGCATGCCTTGTAAAAAGCTATCAATACGGAGCGAAGTGAGTACAACGAACAGCATGTCCGAAAACTGAGGTCGTCCGAAAATCACACTGAGTGTACTGTGTGGGCGTCCACTTGCTCTAGCCGTTACAGTAAGACCGGTTTTCTTGAATCGCCTCAAAATAGTTGCCACCACTGTTGATGCCGATATATTTTTGTCCTGAGCAACAGATCTTATAGAGTGTCCATTCAGCCAAAGCTGAATTATTTCAGACCGCACTGTCGGGCGAACCCTTCGCTTCGACATGTTCGGTGGAGATAGTTGTGCGCGGGACAGACAACGTAGTGGTTGATACCATTTTATTAGGGTAGGGAGGAATGATCGGTAGTAAGTTCACATGTATATTTTTTAAGGTTATAGGCCTACTGGTGATGAAAGACGAAAAGCGAGAGAAACAAAAAATAAAGCAGTGACACTTGGTAAATGATACAAACAGTAAGAAAATGAACAAGAGTCATTGATTTAATAAAATTTTATTTTTGTGTCCTCATTCAATAAAGTGGAATATTCCGTCCCATCTGTACAGCCGCCACTTTTATGGCCAGGCTCAGCTCCCGGTGGAATTCCAGAAGCGTAAACAGATGTGTAATTCTACCTGATTACTTGGGTGATTACATGGAATGTAACAACATCACCAGCGGTATACCTAAATACATTGGAAGTTTGGTGTGTGTAAACTTATCGCGACGGCTTTAATAGACAGCACGCCAGTATATTCTTAGGCACATATTATGAAAGGGTGGATACTGTATCATTCAGACCAACTATAATCTTGCACAATCACCAGCTTGTGTGCAAATCAGGTTCAATCTTGGAATATACAAGGTTTACTTACCATCTGGTTCATTGTTGAGTAGTCTGTAGATCAGATTAAGAAACCATGGATTGTGATTGTAACTGCCAAGTGCTGCAAACCACATCTGCCAATCTAACCTGGGTTGGTGTGGAGCTGAATAAGAAGAAAAAAACGGGCCATATCAGGACTGAAGAGACGTTACTCAACAAATGATGGCACATACATGTATATGATGCCAACATATGACCTGTAATGCTAATTTAGTTCTACATAGGTACAAGAGACCTATTGAAGTTTTTGAATGGACAACATAGAGCTGCAGTATGATATATATGTATACATATACAAACATAACCTTACCACTCTAAGTCAACTAGAAAAGGTATCACTCCCTAAAACTAATCAACTACACGCATTACCTGCACAATGTGTAAAACACTTTGCTCACATTTGGTTCAATGTGGCAGGCCTGAGTGTACATACATATTTAATAGCTTCTATTGGCCTTAGCTTGTCATATTCATAGTTTCAAATGCATTTGAACACATATTGATACACTGTCCATCCAATACCAAAGGGAAGTATGTAATGCTTGGCAACACACACACACACACACACACACATAATGCAACATCATGCTGCTTGGTACATCAAAATTAGTGATACAGTCTACTGTACCAGGTAAATATGTCATCTGGATTACATGGAATTTATGTAACCAATATTTAGCAATTCATCAAACAGTATATTTAAGAAAACAACTTATAATTGGCTTGGAGATCTTTGGTTATGTTTCTGTACAAATCATGCCAAACACGGATAATTCTGAATTTGACCAAGTTTACACTTTTGCTCATTAGCGTCATTTTGGTCAATGATAACTTCATTGGAACAAATTCCCATTTACAGTTGAGCAAACATCTACAAGTAAAATGTGCAGTGGTTCTCCAGTTTTTCCATTGGACTAGGGAATTCAATACAGAGATATTAGGCATCTTTTGGGACCAAAAATAGCTAAACTTGTCCCGAAAATACAAAATTGCAGGTTTTCACAATTGGAACAAAAACTGATAAATCAGTGTTCTCCATGAGGGGTTATTGATGGGCGGTGTGCCCGGCTTCTTTTTGTCGCCCGCCCACGTTTGTTTTCTGTCACCTAAACTGTTTTCACAGTCAGTTGTCTGAACAATATCTAAAAGTCTATTGAATAAAAATGACATAGCAACTGACGACGTCGTGTTAAAGAGGGGCCGTTCACACATCTGTCGGTTTGTTTTGCGACTGCATGCGATCGTCACGCATATCTGTATGATGTTCTGCCGCTCAGTGTACGTAGGTTACCGCTCCTCTCAGAGGAGGTGTCCGTTTAACACCTTCTCTGTAGAACTTTTTGGGAAAAAGAGTAAGTGTTACCGCCACTACTTTCAAAGCATTTTCCGCCGTACAAGATGTATTTAAACGGCAATAAGTCGCCAGTACCAGCAGTTCATCGCTTACCATCGAAGAAGTTACATCATGAACTCCATACTCCGATACACAACGAAGTCTCCAACCGCCACCCAGTCAAACCGCAAATGCAAGCAAGATGATGCCGACCGCGCATCCAATCCAAGAGGATTGCCAAGCACCGTTTTTCTGGCTGGTACCAACCTTGGCAGAAGAAATACTGTTGGCTTGAATACCATACTGATGAAGGTTAGTTCTGTTTAATATCGTAAGTTCCAAAACAAAATACGTTCAAACTTTTTGGCTTTCTGATATCAGTCACAGCAAGCAAATAGTCTAATTATGTTATTCGTGATCAGATCCAAGGTCAAAAGTACAGTGTAGATAGGTAAAATGTTACATTGGTTGTAATTGGTTTAATCATGTCACATGATGACTTTCAACGAATCGCGGTATCAGTTTTATGAACATGTAGTTCTACATCTGAATCTGAATCTGAAATAGTGTTTCAAAGTCAAATACTCAGTTCCCCCGTTTTATATTTACGTTTTTCCGGAACACATGTTCGTGTAAACCAGAAATGCTTTCTAAAATGTGCTCGATTAATCGTTTCCCACCTTTTTAGGCATGTATTGCCGAGTGTGCAAAACGTACAACGCTAGACAGAAGACTGGTAGTAGTATATGGATTTCGGTGCCGTGTACTGCCTACCGAGAAGACCGTATACGAAGCCATGCATATTCGATCAGCCACTGTGCCGCTACCCGAAAGGAAGCAGACGCAAGCGCATCGGCTAAAGATGGGGGTATCTGTGCAACTTTTGAGAGAGTCGTCACTGTGGAAACTCAGGCCTTCGATCGGTGCTCTACGTTGTATGTATTTTCTCATGCATCGTGAGCTACCGCATACGACGAATTTTGTACACACCCTTGAGCTGGCGAAGTCATTGGGCTGTTCGTATCTGAGTACCCTCAGCAGTGATAAGCAGAACTTCAACTACTCGTCGGAAAGGACCATGCAAGAAATGGTATACTGTATAGGTGAGTGACAATATGTGTATCGTATATTTTCTCAAGAAAGGTTATTTTGGCGATGAGAAAACTAACAAGGAAAGAATACCATGTTTGCACCCAACAGAAAGCCTGTGCTATATTTTTAATTATTATTTTTCTGCTGCTTAAGTTCATGGGTTTTGCTCTCTTTAACATTCATGCTTTTTTGGTTATTGTTTTTTCAGGACAGGTTATCCTTGAAGAAATTTTGGAGAAGGTTAAACAGAGCAACTTTGTGTCATTGCTTATAGACGAGACTACAGATGTATCCATCATGAAACAGCTGATCATCTACTCGAAGTATTTGCTGAAATCTGGAGAGTCCAAAGTTTCATTTCTTGGAATAGAGGAGGTAAGTACAAACTACAATGGCTTCAAATTGTGTTGGCTGTATCAGACATTTCTCGACTGAAAGAAAGACTAGCTAAGACCGAAGAAATTTCTTAAATGACAAGGAAATGAATTTATATGAAGACTTCATTCAAAGAAAAGGGTTTAGATGTTTGTCCTTAGGTAATTCCACTGATAATTATAACCCTGAATTATAATAGTATAATATATATTATATTTACATAAATAAATGTAACAAACCAGAACCAATTCTTGCTATTTTAGGTTTGTGATGGAAGAGCAGAGACACTGACTGAGTGAGAGACATGATATTGTTCTGAATGGCAGGCTGTGTGGTCTTGGAAGTGATGGAGCTGCTGTGCTGATTGGTAAGAAGTCTGGGGTAGCTACAAGATTGAAGCATGAAGTAAGTATATGCAATGTATTGACCTACTCACTTTTCCAGTTTGAAGAGAGCGGTGATTGCACCACAGAATATTTTAAAACATGTTATGAATAAAAAATGTCCAGAAAATAAAAAGAGAAAGCTTATTTGTATGGGAGTGAATCCAGATGATAATATTTTGTAGCTGTTATTTGTTACTTGTTAGTGACCACACCAAACAAAGAAAATTATTTTGGGCTTTACTTTTAGCAGCTTTAAGGTGAGACACAAATTAAGAAAGCATTTTTTTTTTATTTGTTGCAGGTATCTGAGATTATGGTCTCCCACCACTGTATTGCTCATCGACTTGTGCTTGCTGTGGGACATAAAGAAGATTTCTTAATGACACCTTAGACAACCTGTCCAGGTTCTATGAATATTCACCAGTGAGATCAAGTGCTTTGAAGACAATCAAGGTAATTTGCTTTCTTATATCTAATCACTGTTAGCTATGTAAAATTTGTAATTCATCAATACATCAAATTTTGTTATGTATAGTTTGTAATTCAACACAATATCAATTTCTGTGCAGTAATAAATTTATTACAGTTATATATTGCTGCATCGTGTTGACCATTTTCCCCTCCTTTTTTGTCTCTCCAGGCAACCATGGAGAACCCAGCATTGAGACCAAAGCAGGCCAAGGCAGTGAGGTGGCTGTCACATGAGAATGCGTGTTCCACATTGCGGCAGATCCTTCCAAGCGTTATTGTCAGTCTGCATCATGAGGCATCAGAGAGGAATGATCCGAAGGCATGCGGTTTGTCCAAGTTTGTGAAGGATTGGAGATTTATTGCCACTTTGCTGATGATGTGTGATATTCTTCCACACCTTGCTGCTCTCTCCAGGTATTTCCAGGTAAGCAACTGTACTGTAATCATGATTTATCATTTAGTTTGCCTACAGTTTACCGAACCGGCAGGCAATGGAAGTACTTTGAAATTGAAAGCGTTACAAATACAATGTAGTTACAATACTCAGTGACCAATTTTGAGATTTTAATACGTGTTAATGTATGCATTTTTGTAATTATTATTTGTGTAACACAAAGTTAATCTTTTTTTTTTCAGAAATCCTCCCTTGACTTCCATGGTGTTGGTAACCAAATCCAGACAACTCTGGGCAGTGCTGGATGCCAGATTAATGATCCCTGGTGACCATTTCCAAGGAGCTGCAGAGTATATAGAGTCGCTGCGTAACAATGGTTTCAGCTTCCACTTCAGAGGTCAACAAGATCTTGATGAGTTCAAGCAAAAGGTAAGCAACTCTTAGCTGTTCTCTCTGATTGAGTAAAAACAGAATTTCTGTTTTTACTATTCTAGCATTTATAAGTGATGACTTGTGAACAAAGATCAAGTTTAAAATTCAGATTTTGAATTTTGTGTAATTTTTGTCTCATAAATAGTTAGAGCAGAAAAAAGGTTTACTGTCGTGTGTGTCATGGCTGACTTTATTGTTTTGCTCCTTTGCAGATCCATGACAAGTTTATTGTAGCTGTCAGCAACAACATCAAGGACCGTTTTCCAGACACAGCTGTGTTGGATAGTTTCTCTGTCTTCAGTCCACAGCTCATCCCTGACTTGCCTCTGTGTGACATCCTTGATACACACGGTGAGGAAGAAATCCAGGTTAGTTTTCACAATTGCATTCATAACATCATTTGAATCACAAGAACAGTAGTGACTGACGTCAAAATCATAGCCTAAGGTTCAACTGAAAATACTTTTGTCTAACCAAATTTTTTTTCTTTCAATTAGGTGCTTGTAGATCACTACAAAGGTGTTGTTGATGAAGAAGAGACTGCAAAGGAATGGAAGTGCTTCTTGCCAACACTTCACACCAGAAGGACCAGCCTTAAGATTGACGATGTATTGAAGATGCTGTGTAGTGATAATTCCCAAACTTTTCCAAATCTGGCAAAGTGGGCTGAAATATCACTGACTATACCAGTTTCAACTGCAGGTTAGCCTTTTAAAAACATTAGTAAGTTGTAGAAGTTAGGCTAAAATAAAACTGTATGTTGCATATTCTGGTCAGTTTTTTTTGTTACACTACGGTAGAGCTCTTCTGGTCATGTTTAATTTTGACATTTTACATAATTAAAGTCCGATCAGTCACATTTTGGGTTCCATGGACTTTTTTCATTTGTAACTTAACCAACATTAATTTTGTATTTTTTTATTTTCCAGACTGTGAGAGGGGTTTTAGTGCCCTTAGTAGGGTGCAGACGAAACTTCGCAACAGACTGTCAAAGAAAATCTTGAACGCGCTCCTTATGGTTTCCATCGAAGGGCCACAGCCAGAGAAGTTTGAATTCACTAAAGCAGCCAAGCTATGGTCCGGAATTCGCAACAGATGAATTGAGCTGGTCCTACCAGAGTGAACTGACAAATCGAGCTGATCCTTCCAGAGTACTAACTGACAAATTGAGCTGACCTTCCCAGAGTAAACTTAAAACTGGCATTTTCTCAGAATATTTACTATATTTACAGTGTATTTTTTGTATTAGTTCAATGTGTTTTTTTCACTTTTGATGTTTTATTATTTATTTAAAGTAAATAAACAAGATTTAAATATAAAAATAAATTGTGTAGCTAGCCATTAATCACTGCTGAATGGTAAAAAATATTGAGAATGTCAGAAGTATCTCATCACTGGAATGCCTTGTGAATAGCCCTGGTGATATGTAAATTATATGCAAATATTATGTAAATATTACGCGAATTATTATGCTAATTAGCCACCCGTGTTTAATTTTCATTTGTGGAGAACACTGATTACATCACTAGGAACTTTCATATCAAATTTTAATTTGACCAGAAATTTTAGAGAATATTTTTTGACCAAAAAATGGGGGAAATGATCCAAAAATACAAATATTCAAAGTTCCCCACAATTTGAATAAACTCAACTAAGTTTACTCCTAAGAACATGCATACCAAGTTTTACAGCAATTAGACAAGCGATTTCAGATGAGTATTGGTGTCATGAGCAAATCACTGTAATCTAGATGAATGTGTATTTCCATCTTTCCATCAGCTATAGCTATCACTATACAAATATAAAAACTTCACGACAAACACCTGACTGACGTCACACATAAAATCATGTCTACCAAGTCTCAAAGCAATCTGCCAAGCAGTTTCAGAGAAGGAAAATTGCCCTTAAAAAACAAAATTGAAATTTCACCACAATTTGAACAAACCTAACAGAGCTCAACCCTAGAACCACGCATACCAAGATTTCAAGGAATCTGACGCTAAATTACAGACAAGATGATTTTTTCACCAAAAATGCGAAAAATTGACCCAAAAATACAAAATGAAAATTTCACCACAATTTAATTAAACAAAACAGAGGTTAACCTGAGGATCATGCATAGCAAGTTTCACATCAATTTGACAAGTGATTCAGCGGAGCAATTTTTTTTGACCAAAAAAGGGAAATATTGCCCCAAACATACAAATATGAAAATTTTACAGAAATTTGAGCTCAATAGTTTCAGACCATCCTGTAGCTGTAATAATGTTCTCAAATTTTCTCCAGTCAACATATGTATGAACAATTTTAATGAACTGGTTTGTGACAATCACAATATTGAGATTTTCAGTGATTCCTTTATATCTGACATTAGACATGTTATATTTTCACCGCTGTTCTTGTTTTATTTTTATTTCATGTTGGTATTCTACACTCTATTTTAGTTTTGTACACATTTTTATTTTGTTGCTCTTTGTTCTACCTTTACACAGCATTTTCATTAAAGTTTTTTAAATTTTTTGTGAATGGGACTTGATCCCATAGGACTCCCGAATAAATACATATAAATAAATACATGTAAATGAATAAATAAATAAATTAATTAATTAAAATGTACAGACTATTTGAATTTAATTTTTCTGAGACTAAATGTGATAGGTTGTGGATTGTTATGATTATGCTAATTTACTCAAATTGCAAGATGATGACAGAGTGTCAGTAACATTATCTCTGATTTTTTGTGGTCTTGGAAAATAGAATCCACCAAAAATAACTAGGACAGCAATTCCTGGTTCACTCCACCATCTGCCAGTCTAAAAATATAGTAATAGCTTCCTTACAAGGTCTCTACTGGAGAAAATTAATACAATTTTTAAAAGGGGTATAAAAATGGTGACAAATTACATCACAATTTTTAACTTTGTTCAAAACCATTGCTGTTGATTTATTTTCAACTATAGTTGTAATCAGCACAAACACTATCATCTGCATACTAGGAACTGAAAGTTGTTTATCTCACAACTTTCACAAGGCATTAGTTTTTATCACACTATTGTGAAAATGACCTCAACATTTATGTCTCAGGAAGTTAATTACAGATGTAGGACATGCAGAAACGGTCTATGTTACGAAATATTATCTTCATGTTTACAGTATACATGTATGACATGTGACTACATTCAACCAACTGGCTCGTGACATCTCAATGTATCCGTTTGTAAAATATCTACTTAGGCAGCTTTATCTGGATTTGGCAGTTTACTTGATGGTGACACAACGATACAGAATGGCTGCTGCTTCTGAACGCAAAGTTTTGGAAGAAATTGGTGATGATTTCCTGTGTTGTACCATCTGTCTGGAGCAGTTCAAGTCTCCAAAAAGTCTACCATGCCTTCATACATTCTGTGAGCACTGTTTAGTCACACTGGTTGAGAAGACTGGATCTCTAAACTGTCCAGAATGTCGACAACAATATCAGCTTCCTGTTGGAGGAGTGCCAGCGATAAAAAGCAACTTCTTCATGAGAAATCTGGTTGAGATATTCGAGCAACGACTAAAGTCAATGCAGAGAGCTGAAATCAAGTGTGATGGTTGCCAAGAGAATACAGCAAAACACAGGTGTATAGAGTGCAAACAATACTTCTGTGATACTTGTACAAAGGTACATAGAAACATATTACTCACTCGTTCACATAAGCTTATGACCATTGAAGAATATGAAACAACAAAGTCAACAAGTCTAGCCACACTACATACTGTGGAATACTGCAGTATCCACAACCAGACCGAACTCAAATTCTTCTGTGAAACCTGTCAGGTACCTGTCTGTACAGACTGCACTATAGTCAAACATCGCATACCAGAACATGTACACCTAGACTTGAACGACGCAGCGGATAAGCATCTCACAGAATTGAAAGCCTTAATTGATAAACTGAAAGTGAAAGAACAGGAAGCTGAAAAGAACAAAATCCTAGCTGAGCAAATATACAATGATATCACAGAGCAGTACAGCAGAGAAGACAGAAAGGTGAGAACAAAAGCAGAAGAAATCATAAAGAAAATAAAGAGAGAAGAGCAGAGACTGCTAGATAAACTGAAAATTAATTACAAAATGAAAACTAAAATTGCAGTGGCTGAACTGGATGAGATGCAATTAAAACATGGTAACATTAAGAGTGCATGCAGTTACATAGAAATGTTGATGCATCATGGGAATGCTGCTCAACTTCTCTCCACAAAGGGTGATGCTGGAAATCGTATCAAGCAATTAATAACCTCAGAATCAGAACCCAAAATGCAACATGATGAAGTTGCATTCACATCTAGTTGTGACTTCAATGAACATGGAATTCTAGGAATTCTTAGATCTGATGTTTGTACATCAAAGTGTACAGTTGACAACATTCCAAAACAACTTGTTAAAGGTGATTCTGCAGACCTACTGGTTACAACCAGAGATTCCATGGGAAATCAAGTCATCCCAATACAACCAGTGAAAGCTAAAGTTAGAAAACCTGATGCACCATGGGAAGACATCGATGTATCAGACAACAAAGATGGTACACACAAAGTTACAGTGTTTGGACAAGTGGATGGAAAATATAAAGTTACCATAACAGTAGGAGATCAAACAATGACAGGGTGTCCTGTCTTCATACCTATCATCAAAGGATTGGTGAGGACCATTGGCAGTCAAGGAATTGATGAGGGACATTACAATTATCCTTGTGGGGTGGCCATAAACAAAGACAGAGACATTGTCACTGCTGATACTAACAATAAGAGGTTACAAATAGCCACTAGAGATGGTACATTTCAGAATATTTTGAAATTTCCACAGTTTAAAATGTCTTTCACACCGTTTGACATAGCTGTGTGTAGTGACAATACATACTACTGTCTGGATAACAAAAACAAGCACGCAGTTGTTTGTGATGAGAATGGACACGTCATCAGAACGTTTGGACAAAAGTTGAAAGATCCACGGGGCATCGCTATCAGCCCCGTAGACGGCAACGTCTATGTGACAGACTACAGTGATGACTGTGTCAGGATTTACACAAAACATGGTAAATACCTTAGGTCTTTTGGGTCAGATAGTAAAGGTCAAGTGAAATTCAAGGGTCCCTGGGGTATAGCCATAGGAAGTACTGGAGTGGCCTTTGTAGTAGATCGCCGAAAGAAGTGTATCCAGGTATTGGATGCACATGACAAGTATTTGTATTCCTTTGATTATATGAGTAGAGCTAGTATGTTAGTATGGCCAAAGGGAATAACAATTGAAAATGATAGATACATCTATGTGACTGCTAGTACACAAGTCTTTTCAGCAGATGGTTTAATATTGAAGTTTGATAGTAGTGGTAAGTTTGTTTGTCGCATCGACAGTGACGGCGATAGGCTGAATCAGCCCACTGGCATTGCACTGACAGATGATGTACCTTGCAGGGTGGTTGTGGCTGATCAAAACAACCACTGCATCAAAGTGTTTGCACAATGATACAAAACATCAGATGCAGAAGACGTTGTGCAAGATATTAACTGCTGTTAAAACATCATTTTACAAGTTTCACAGCACAACAGTTAACAGATCTTAACTTGGACCAATAAAATCAATTCTGTGGAAACGTTCCTTGTGAATTTCAAAGATTAACTACTTTCAGACACAACCCTGCAACTTACAGAAGAGAATACAAGCCTACAGAATGTTTAGAATCACTGTAACTTTCAATAACTTTACAACTGATGTTTGTTCAGTTTTTTCCTTACTTTTATGTAACATTACCACATTGTATGGTGTCAATCGTGTAATTAATGAAATATATTCAGAAATAAGAACACAATGGCAGGAAGTGATATGTACATGCAAGATTTCAACTTTTTGTTCTCCTCTATGTGCATCAATATAATAACTGGAATTATTATACACCTACTGCCGTAACCTATGGGAGTTTGACCGTCCAATAACTTTCCGTATTTTGTATAGTACGCGGAGTCCCGAATACAGGAGACGCGCGACGCGCCTGTTTGACGTTTGACCTAGCGATTATCGGATGTAAACATTACGGTGAGTTATAGACATAATAACAACTTCCACCAAAATGTATTCGTAGTATAAGGTTTAAAACACGCTAAACACAAAATGAGTCTAAATGCAATAGATTTTCATTTTAAAAAACTAATTAAAGGGAAGTTCACCAAGGATGATTTTTACATATGTGGTAGCTCTGTGGTCATTTACCCCAGAAAAGCTATTTTCACCATATATAACTCGCCCGATTTTCTACGAAAATGATAAAAATAGTACAGGAAGTTGCCCATATAATTTGAATCATGGGAAAAAAGCCCAAGCTTGGAGCTTGCATCATGTGATATGGAAGGGACCATCTTCGGATGGGTATGGCCCCCACATTGTCCACTCACAGTAGTACAGTAGTAAACAGCAACACAAAATCTGACAGTGGACAGTTTATTATAAGTGATTCACCGTTTATGCAAGGATACTCAGTATAAACAAAAGTTATGTTAATACGCACAGCCTGGTTTGAGCCTGGGTGAGTGGACAATGCCATACCCATGGGAAAATGGTGCCTTCCATATCACATTATGCAAGCTCCAAGCTTGGCGCTTTTTCCCATGATTCAAATTACATGGGCAACTTCCTGTACTATTTCTATCGGTTTTTGTAAAAATCGTGCAAGTTATAAATAGCGAAAATAGCTTTTCCGGGGTAAGTGACCACAAAGCTAGCACATATGTAAAAATCATCCTTTGTAAACTTCCCCTTTAAATTGAAAACATTCAGCCAAGTTTGCTTGTACTGCACTGAAAATTAATTGGCTTCGTGCCAACGCAATGGACTTGTACTACAGAGCAGTAGATCGCGCGTGTTCCATTCATATCGCGCGTGCCGCATCCCTCAAAATTTACCATAGCATTAGTTTATACGGACGATTAATGGAGGGAGGTATATAATAATAGGGTTATACACAAAATACGGCCCTGTATGGACAAGGCTCAGTGAGTGACGTATTGGACGAGCCTTCGGCTCGTCCAATACGTCACTCACTGAGCCCTCTTCCATACAGGGCTGTATTTTGTGAATAACCCTATATTGCCAGATAAAATTTTACATTCCTGATTAATGTCAATATTCACATGTTCATATCATTATCCATGTGTATAGTTCAATTCATGACTTGCTTGATAAGCACAGATTACTCCAAGTACACAGATTACTCCAAGTACATGGTACTATAACATTTCTGGCAATACAAACTCTCTGTTGATCACAATGAACGTCATAAAATCAGATTTTTTTTATCAATGGCCTTTCGTTTCATCATTTGTAGCATGACAAAGGGTGATGAAGTTGAATGATCTCCTGTGAATCAAGTGTGATGCAGATACTGATATTGTGTAGCATAGAATAATGTAATGTAGTGAAGAGCGCAAGTCAAACAGGCATAGCAGTATCATAGACAAATGGGGAAACTTCCAAACACAAACCTATATATATATGAAGGAGCCTGTGTGTAATCAGATATGTACATCTGTTTTAAAGCCCTTCTAACTTAATTTAGGAACATGAAACCAGGGCTTTGTGTAGAAGCCACTATTTGACTTACACGGACAAACAATGGTATAATGTATTTGACCCACACAGGCAAACAAAAATATACAATATGACCATAGAAAGTAAATGATAAAATCCTACAAACCCAATTCCAAAGCAATTTCAGCATTTTTTTCAATACAAACTGACATAGTTTAATACATCCACACATGTATTATTTGGTGATTAATAGCCTGCCCCTGTTGGATTCAGCAGCAAAGTTTGCTATCTATACAGATTATATTTTTGTTGTTGTGCATACATTTATCATCCTGCATACTTGTAAATAAAAAAGCTGGTTGTTTACAAGATCTGTATGCTCAAACTTTTTGTAGACCCAGCATATGGCTACTCACCATATTTTACATGGTGAGTCAGCTGCTCTGGTTTCAATTACCGATGTGAGCTATGAAGTAACCATTATATACAGACACCAAATAAATGGACAAAATGTGCTGCAATTCCAAAATTTTTTGCAACGAGACGAGGAACTTTAAGAATATCATATATAGCAATATTTTACCCAAAAAAGGCACATACGGTATTGTTAAATATTAAGAAATTTATGTCTTCCAATTGGCTCATCCTCAAGTTACTTTCAAAATTTCATCATAATTTGGACATATAATAATCACATGATCCTTAAAAACTTAAAATCCAATTTTGTTAAATATCTGACGTGTGAAAACAAGACTTTTGACCAAAATTGGAAAAAAATCCAAAAATATGTATCAACCAAGTTTTTTACTATTTAACCAAAATATCCCATCGACAGACAAACTGACCGATGAACAGATCGACAGACAGACTGACACTCACAGACTGACAAAGTGATGACATTGTCCCCGTAGTATCCCTTTGCCCAATAAGAGTGACAAAGATTCATCTGGAATTAGTAATAACAAACAGCATGGTATGATCATAAAATAGTCAAGTACACAGGCACTCAGGATGCTTACATTACATCAATTTGATTTGTTTCTCGTCCTCTTTTTATTTATGTGACAATTTTTAAGAATGTCATCCAACAATAAATAAAGATTGTGTTGGCAATTATGTGATATTTGCCAGCAAAGAGTTCAACTCTTCTTGTAGATATCATTGACGGAAAAAAACAGAATCAATATTTACATTTTGCCCATATGGCACAAGCCCACTAATTCACTTCCGGGTTCGTTACGCACGAAGATAGTTCGGAAGAAAAATAGTGCAGACCTTGAAGTTTTGATATCTGCATGGATGCTTGTTTAGTTTGAACTTTAACGTCAAGAATTTTTGTACAGATATTTTTCTGCCTGAATCAAAATGCAGACTGTTGTGAATAATGGCTGAAGCATTTGGTGGTAATATGAGGAGTTCTAGGGCTAATAGAAATCATAACAATAAGCCTGAATTTTGTCAAAAACACCACTGAGGGCGCTATTTTCATCGCTATCTCAAAATTTCCGTGGACTTGCCCACACGAAAAATTAATCAGTAGTCAAGCTGACATTGACCTAACACCTGTTAAGAGGATTCGTGCCGCTAAATGTTTTAAAATAGGAAAATCGAGCTCAACGCTACTGTGGTGGCCTATGGGAAATTAATTAGTGGTCTTGTGCCTAATTGACGGCCCAAAGGAAGCCCTATAGGGGGACATATTTCAGTACATATGATGTCCTATGCTGAAAAATAACAACCTTTTGCACTTTCTATCACTCCGAACATTACTTGGAAATATAAAGGTATGTGGAAACCACCTCAGACACTAATTTTGATATACTTGGGGGCCCAAATCCCTGCTGGCGGCCATATTGGACTCAGTCACTGGAATAGGGTTATGGCATAGCTTTTTGTCAATTTCTCTCCTAATTCAACTTCATTTGTCAAACCAGTACTTTTATTGTTTAGACATACAATTTCTTGCTTTTATATCAAAAATTCGTGCAAATCCATCCATAGGGGTTTTCTACAGAGAAGTTTATTATTCGAAATTTCCGTAAAAACTTGATGAAAACAGGCCTGAAACCGGGGTTTAATTTTGGGGAGGGATTGCTATTTGTGAAATCATTATCTTTTATGGGAAGAACACAACTAAGCAATTGTAAAAGTATTCTGATATGAGTGTTTGGGACACAAAATTTGTTTGCCAGGAATGTGTTTTTATGTCATATGGTGTCATATGGCTTGGTACAGAGGTGATGCAAATTGCTGCCATAGGGCCGATGAATGTATGTCTTGAGGCAGGTGTAGCAATTGAAGTGTAAGGTTAAATTTTCTTTTATTTTAGTACATGTATTTGAGTCATATTCACCAGTACTTTGATTGGTGTTAAAATTGTGCACTTTTGTCAATTTAAGGTTCACTATATTGGCACAATGTCCACTAATTCACTTCCGGGTTCGCTACCCACGAAGATAGTTCGGAAGAAAAATAGTGCAGACCTTGAAGTTTTGATATCTGCATGGATGCTTGTTTAGTTTGAACTTTAACGTCAAGAATTTTTGTAAAGATATTTTTCTGCCTGAATCAAAATGCAGACTGTTGTGAATAATGGCTGAAGCATTTGGTGGTAATATGAGGAGTTCTAGGGCTAATAGAAATCATAACAATAAGCCTGAATTTTGTCAAAAACACCACTGAGGGCACTATTTTCATCGCTATCTCAAAATTTCCGTGGACTTGCCCACACGAAAAATTAATCAGTAGTCAAGCTGACATTGACCTAACACCTGTTAAGAGGATTCGTGCCGCTGAATGTTTTAAAATAGGAAAATCGAGCTCAACACTACTGTGGTGGCCTATGGAAAATGAATTAGTGGTCTTGTGCCATATACCAAATACTTCGAGAGATTTGAACGTACAACCATTAACTTATAGAGTTTTAGCAATTTTGCAGGATTTTTCCTTTGTTTACCTTATTTGCATATTTTTGACCCTGACATGTTCATTTGAACATACATACAGCAGGGATTACCCTGGCTCAAGAACGGCATGAGATAAAATCGCACATGAAAAAAAACTGTGTGAGAATTTCAAAGTCTGTGGGAACCGGACCCAACTTTCCCTGATTTTCTGCATATTGGTTAATTTGCATAACAATACACTCAGTGAGACAGTGTTCGGACGACCTCAGTTTTCAGACATTTAATGACATGCTGTTCGTTATACTCACTTCGCTCCGTCTTGATAGCGTTTTACAAGTCATGCTACTTAAAGTCAGGTGACGCTGCCGTCCCGTTGGTAAAAGCTATTTCGGGCGCTACAAACTTGGTGAAGTTAGCCACACCGTACAATACGATTACGAGGTGTAGAACGCAACACACAGGGACAGCCCGTGTCCGATATCTAGAAGCGCTATACACGTTGAAATATAGTTGCGTCATCCGTGGATTAAACGTAACTAATTATCATGAAATATTTCCATATAGTTTTCTAAACACATGGAAATTGAAAATCGGGGTTCGAAGTTTCAAAATATCAATATTTAGCCCCTTATCACATTCAAAATACGACGTCAGATTACTGCGATAGCAGTCCGATTACACGCACTCAACATGGGGGCAAATATTTGGCAACTTTGACCCCCTAATTTGCCACTTCTGTCGGTGTTAACAGTTTGAGGATAAACACAATAAAGTTTCGAAGGGTATGGTAATAAGATTTCGTTGTGCTCGTCATTATTAGCCCTGCGTACGATGCTGTGTGTTCCGCTACAGCTAATCGCCCCGCTCACCACATGTGTGGTGAGCGGGGCGATTAGCTGTAGCGGAACACACAGCATCGTACGCAGGGCTAGTCATTTATGAAACGGCTTTGGGCGAAATTCACTGCCCTGTCCGAAAACTGTCACACTGAGTTAAGTTGTAATCGGAGGCGATCGAATCCATACGCTCTAGTGCGGGAGTAACGGAAGTACAGTAGTCCAGAATAGTGCATTTGCGTTTTTTCTTCGCACTACCACTCGTACTGAACACGAATGTTCCTTCGAAAGCGCCATTTTGAGCGACGACAACACACTGTTACAGTCTGCCCGATCGCCATAAAAGGAGTGCTCATTTAAATATATTAATATTCATAAGAAGGGCGTTGCCATAGATCCCTTCTGGGTTCCAACCAATCGGTGCAGCAACATGAACCCTCGCTGCAAAAAACACGTGTCAATAATTCTTCCCTCCCCAATCCAGTTCCTTTTTCCTTTGGAAAAAAAATTGATTGACAGGCCAAAAAAAAAAGTACCTGTATATCGAAATATGAATATTAGTCTCTCAAATGACCTTTGCCCCTATGGAATTCAATACTGCCAATGACGTTGTAAATAACCATGACGACACCGTTTGCGATATTTTGATATGTAGCAGACGACAACTGCCGGTATGGCTTCCTGGAGCGAGTCAAAACCTATGTCGACAGATTATCTTATTTATTTTATAGCATTTTGTATTATCTTTGCCTCATTCTTAATTGGATATAAAACTGGTTCTTCAACTTCGTTCAGAAAATGTGGCAATCCGCTACATGGACGATGGCATCCGACATCATCGAGTACTGTAAAACCAGCAAAATATGTTTCGAAACCTTTCAAGAGGGCCTTCAGAAAGTTGGGTGCGCATCACCTTTCACGGATTTGTGTTGATTGCGTGCGGACTGCACCTTCTAAACGAGAATTTACTGTGTTTTTAGATGAGACTGCGTATTCAAAGGTACGTACTAATGTTATACTATTACATGTAACTAGAACGAAGGATATTGTTTGTTTATATGGGGAGGGCGCTGAAACGAAATGTCATGGGTCAAAGCTCAAACGTCAAATCTTCACGCAAATGATTGCTGTGAAATATCTATGGTCTTCCGTCCTCGTTTTGTTATTGTTTGCGGATGTGACGATGTAAAGTTGTTTTTACGGAATAGTGGTTATTTAATTAATCGTATTAATTAAATTCAGATCTATCCGTCTCTTTTCTAGGTGTCTTGGAAAGCAAATGAGCGATGGCCCAGCACAGTGGATTTGGAGGCTGCCTCGGTCAATGTTGGAATTCGACCTTGCAGTACTGTAACGCCAGTAAGTAATGATTTCTGAATCTATACATTGTTCTATATACTATTTTGGACATTTTTCTGATGTAGTTTTTTCGATGTTTATTTACTAATCATTTTGGTTTTCTTTTGCAACAGAACCTAGTAAGTGGTAATGGCTGTAGCACCATGACGGCAGCAGAATGCTCAGCTGCTGCCCCAACCACTCCTCATGATTCAAAGGTTCTTAAGGTAAGTCATGTACAGCAAATCTGTGTATAAATTACCATAATGGATATTGTCGGTTTCGAAATTAAAAATTTCTGGCAAGCTATATAGCCGTGGTTGCACGTGCACCTTGTCTTGATTTTGTGGTAGTCATATATATAGCATTGTAAAGTCTTTTACATACAATTTCACAGGATAAATGTATAGGCATCCATTTACACTTACAGGCTAGGCTTCCATTAAAGTCCATATTTCAGCTATGAAGATGTATTTTTTTCCATTTTTTGACTGTAAAACCTAATTGGGGTTGTGTGTCAAAAGCTAATGGAATTTTATTTAGGGACTGGTCAGTTTCTTCGGGCAGGAGATTGGACTTGTGGTGGGGGGGGGGGGGTGTCACCCTGTTTTTGACTTTGGTGATAGGGGATCACCATGTTTTTGAAATGCCAAATAGAGGGTCAGTGTGTTTTTTAATTTCAACATGGCTCATACTTGTGAAAAATGCATTGCACTAACCACAAATTTCATCATTCAGTTGCATTTCTCGGGGCGCCCTTCGGGCATGTAACTTTAATAATAATAATAAGACATATTTTTCAGAGTTCCATCCTAGTGCAAAACTTTAATATATCAGACATATATATATCTGAGATACCTGTATGTCTAAAATTTTTCGGCGCGCCCTTCGTGCGCATTTCTTTAAAATATCAAACAATATTTTCAGGATGCCCTTCAGCTGCATGACTTTCATGTATCAGATATGTATATATATCAGTGATATCTGGATGTTTGATATTTTTCGGTGCCCCCTAAGGGCACAGTAAATTAATATATCAGAGATATATGTCAGATATATCATGAAGTCCGTAAATTGAAAGTCTGTTTTGCAAAGTGTACTAATCATTATGAAATCTGCAGTTCATATGAAAAGCATGACAACTTCCTGATACTTTTGTTTCCTCTATGAGAATTCAGTATTAGAGAGCAACATGCACTAAAATTTCACAATCACATTTTTCTTATATCAGTTCTTGACATCTGGTTATGCATAAAAAGAGTTGAATACATTCACAGCTCATTCGATATACTGTACTCAAATTTTAGAATTGACACTTTTGAGTTGCTATCTTACAACTCACATGACAACAATGTCATTAAAACACAGAATGACTGAATGTTTTAAGTTATACCAAATATATATATATATATCCAGTGTGCCCTCTAACAAAACAGATTTCATGAAACTTCTGAGTCAATTGAAAAATTTGTAAAATTTTCTTGAGTCACAATGTATTTCTTATTCAACTGAAAATTTTCTTGCGTCACAGAGAATATTCATCATCATGAGTCATGGCGTATCAAATAGGCTTAGAGGGCACACTGTATATACATATATATATATATACATATATATATATATATACATATATATATATATATATATATATATATATATATATATATATATATATATATATATATATATATATATATATATATATATATATGTTGGGCAGCCTCTTGCGTATTAAGGGGCATTCACTGTTGGCTGTATGCTTGGCTCACGGTTCGTGTTGCCGTTAGAGCATTCTGGTGAGTCCATATTTCAATCCTCAGCAATGTGTAACCGTACTCTCTGTGCCCAAGTTCAGAGGTTGCCATAAAGCCATTATTGTGATAACCGGGAGGGCATATTGCATACTTTTTGTGTGTGTGTGTGTGTGTGTGTGTGTGTGTGTGTGTGTGTATATATATAATGCCCTTATCTCTGTGATGTCAAATGGGCTCTTGTTTGTTCTACAGAAATCAAGATGCCCCGTATATGTATGACAATGAATGGATTGAAACCAATCAGTGTAGCAACATGAACCCTCAAAAGTTAAACATATATTTGCTATCTCATATGTTATGTTTTTCTTTAAAAATAGGAACAGTTCACTGAAGCTACAACTCCCTCACAAACTACTCCTGGGTCAGGAATGGAAGAAGCAAGCCAGGGTAAGATGCTTGATGCAGACAAGAACTTTAGTAAACCGCAAAGTGAGAAAGACATACAAGACCTGATAACTGAACTCAAATGTGTGATAGAGAGACTTAGACAGGAGAATCTACAGATGATAGAAGAGAGGACTGCCAATGCTAAATTGATAGATAAATTAAACAGAAAAATAGAAATATTAACTGATGAGATAGAAAGTTTGTTTGACACTCAAGAAAAAAGAATTAGAGCTGCTACTGAAATAGGAAGACTTGAAAACATGAATGTCTATAATGATACTTTGAGAGTTTTGTCAAATAAACAAAGGAAAGATTTAGACCAACTACTTAAATTAGACACTATAGGTCAAATGTCTGACAGGAATCCTGTTCTAACTGCCTTTCTGAATAGTATAACTGCAAAGATGACAGAAACAGGTTTAGGGTTGACAGGTTCCCCTGAAATGACCAGAATTAAATCTGCAGCACTGAGATTGCAGGCAGTTGATTGCATATATTCATGTAGAAATATGAATTATACAAGTGATTTAATGATGGCAGTTCAGGCTGTGCTGTTATCTATAACTCAAAGTGAACTTGCTTGTAATGTTGTAGGCCATGTGACACCAGGTGGTGGATATGATTCTGTGCAGACATGGTTTAAAAACCTCAGTGGAACATGTCAACCTGCACCATGTGGGTTAATAGAATATGCATTTGATAATGAGCAAAGAATATCAAAAACTTACTTAAGTCGTAATAATAATAAGCAAAACATTGAAATCTTGACAAATGTGATTGTACATCAGCTTGATCCAACTTGCAACATACAGACAGATCCTCAATTCAAGCCTTGTAATTGGCCAAAACCACCTGTAACAGATGTCTTGTCTCTATTTGATCTTGATCAAGAACTACAAGTGATTGTAGAGTCAGCAAAACATGATTTGATTAAACATCATCTAAATAAAGTTCAGTTGGAGATAAGAAATGGTGATGCAGTTGAGACTAAAATACTACTTAACACAACAGTGATTTGTCCTTTTTGTGGTCATATGCAACTGAAAAGTAAACAACTAAAATGTAATAATTGCAATAACTATATAAATAAGAAACCAACTGTAAAATCAACAAATACAAGAGTAGTAAGGGTAAAGAAAAGTGATCAGGCTTGTAATGAATTAAAATTTCATAACTATTCAGGGAAGTGTATAACCAATGAAAAGACAGGTACAGAGCATATCATAATTGTAGAAGATGATAAGGAAGATGATAATAGTACAGAATGTCATTCTAGAGAAAAAACAAGAGAAAAAGCGAAAATACAATTACTCAATCCTGAGTTTGTAAACCCAGCATCTTTAGAATCCATTAAACAAGTTTTAAGAGCAATAGGAAACCATTCAGGAATATCAAGATATAGAAATGGAGAGAGTGAAAGTTCAAGGGAATGGACAATCATTAGATGTGATGGTTTACCCCAACATTTAGTAAGGAAAGCTGTGAATGAAGACAGAGAATTTGATTGGGTTTTACTGAGAACAGGTCCAGGTCATGAAGAGATGAATATGATAAAGTCATTTGTTGAGATGTACTGGGAAGTAGCATATAAAGAATTTGGATTGACACAAGGGTTTAAATCTGAAAAATCACTAAATTACTTCAAGAAATGCTATGATCATCACCAATCATTTGACAATTTTAACAAATTTCATGATTCCATTTGGCAAGAGCTACTGTGGTCATACTGTACATCTGTGGATACAGTATCCCAGTCCTCACAGAATTTCCTTCATTGGCTAGACTCTCAATCTCAAACAGATCTTACAATACACTTTATAAATAATACTCTGCTAAATCACTGCTTGGGAATATATATGTTTCGCAAAGGTATTAGATATAATGATTCTAAGGTAATGAGGGCTGGGCGCCAACTGTTTAGTCCTATTTGGTCTGGTCGAAACCACCCGAAATACAAAGAAATTGAGGCTTGGGATGAATATGATAGACTATGCCAGCCAACAACTTTGCAGGAAATACTTGACCAGTATGAATCTGTGTCAAGGTCAGGAAAGGATGACAAACATCAAGGACTTGATTTTGTCCTAGAGGAATACAATAAATCTGTAAAGGCTTGGATTTCAGGAATTCCTGATTCAACTAAGTGGGAGCGAGTTATAAGGAATCACGATAATCTTGAAAAATTAAGAAATGTTACATTATCTAACATTGGTCTTAAACAGAAAGTCACAATGAATCGAAATATTCCATCATATGAAAATGAAGTCATCAACTTTAAAGTTGCACTGCGAAAAAAATAAATTTCTAATGCCTCAGGAGAACAGAAAATTGACAAATATAACTGGTGATGAACTTAATGAAGATCTCATTAATTTTGACATGATAGCAAAGCAAAGACGACTTAATTTCATCCATGAATACCTGTATAATGGTAAATTTCCAAGCAATAGATGTAAAGAACCTGTTTTATTTGTCACTGTAGATGAAAGGGAGAAATATATGAAAACTGAAAACAAAACAGTTCCACAGATAAAATCTGACATAAATCTACTGTTAAGTATGCCTTCAGAATTACAAAGGGAACAGTGGATAGCAGAAGTAGAGAGTTTAACCAAAAAAAGAGCAAAAAAATCTCAATGGATAGAATTATATCATGATATCAAGCATAGAATTGACAACTCTGATACAAACTCAGTATGACAAATTTCAGGTGATTTCTAAAACTTCACTTTGATATATCAACAAAAAGGCTCTGTTTCTCTCTTAAGGTATTTGTTTTGATGACATTGATTCTTATTAGAATTTTTACAGTAAGTAATGTTTGATTCACAATTTGAACCATAAAAAAAAAAAAAGAAAAGTTTTGAGATGTAATTTATTCCTGTCAACATTTTTTTTCTTGTCTTTCCATACAAGAAAACATGATGTTTTATGCAGGTGACATTAAAAGGGACATTAGCTGTAACTTGTAGATTACATTTTCAGCATTCTGGTTCTGTGTATGATTCGAATTATGTATGTGTAATGATTATTACATTTGTTGACAAGTCAATTCTAGTCTTGATTTGAATTCAATTTCAACAATAACAGTGCATACTTATGATGTACAGACTGTGCTGATAAGCTAAGTACTGAGTATTTCATTATGCTTCAGGTATTTAATCATAAAAATGTATATTTAGGAAATTTCAATGTAGGCTATGTAATATAAATTTAGACTAGCACTGTATGTAGGTCATGTAAATAGAAATTTAATGTAGTAGGTCATATAGGCTATTTCAATGGAAATTAAGCATTTGCAATGTAAACAAATATTCAGTATAGGTCATGTAAATAAACATCCATTGTAGGATATGTAAACAGACTATTTGTTACAGAATGCATTGTTTCACCTTTTCTTATGCTTTATCTGCAGTAATCATTGGTATTGGTTTGGAGTCAGTATGTTGTAATTCACAAGATTAAAAAATTACAACTCAATCTCTCCTTAATTTAATGTAACTTTCAAATTAATATTAAACAGACACCTATCCATATGCTTGTACATTGTGATTGAACCTGCTGTGTGAACAGTAAAGTTGTGAACCAAATTATCAAATTGATATCTTAATAATCAAATCATTTTCAATTTTTCACCAGCACTGTTACAGTGTAGAGTGCTATTCTCTTTATACCAATGAATGATTAGCACAGTATTATTCAATGTGAAATAAAATTACAATTTTCATCTTGTACATATGCCTTTCATTTTGTATGAATGAGAGTGTTTTTTGTGTGTTGGAGTAAAAATATCTCATTAAATGGAATCCTTGGAACTGACCTCTCAATCCCTTTTTGTTAAGGACCAGAAATATGAAACATCCATCAATTTCCAGAAGTTTATATTTTTAATATCCATCAATTACTCCTCACAAGAAAACAAATTTTAAATTGTCTCTATGATCTCAGTTTTTGTTCCCTCTCTGAGTCATCATACATTGTTAATCCATGAAACTTGATATATTTCCTTCAACTCTCTGTGAACTGTTTTAACAGCGAGATTAATGTTACAGATGTTTGACCAGATTTTCAACTATACGGTTGCATTCACAAACACTTCTTGAGGAAGGGGTAAGATTTGTGAAAATGATTCTCGTTTTCTTTCAAACCCTCCCCCCCCCCCGACACACTCCATAAAATTTCAGACACCCCCCCCCCTTTCAAGTCATGAAAAAATTTGAGGACCCCCAATAAGTCCCTTTAGGATTTCGCACATACCAATGTTCTACATTCATAATGCTGTGCAAATCTAGCTGCTTTGAGGGTACCGCTTTGTACCTATCGCCTATTCTTGGTCTTTTGGCCAGAGGTCCATATATCTTTCTTTCATGAATTTGACCTTGTTTGTGTACCATCTATGTACTGTCTGTTCTGTGCTGTTTTGTGTCTATGTTTTACGAATTCTGACCTAGTGTTATTGGATTATTCATTGGTATGATTGCGATTACTTTAACACAGGCCTGCTATTGCCAGATTCATTTTGTGCATGTTTCCATGGAACACATAATCTTACTGTACTGGTTGGCCTGAGGGAACTCTAAACATATATTGTAGCTTTAATTTAAAACTGAGTGTCCGGAGGGCACACCGAAAATGAATAACTTGCGTACCTTTGACATTCACTGTATTTTCAAGCACCCCCCCCCCCCCCCCCTGCAGTACAAATACTTTTCAGCCCCCCTCTCCTGATATGTTGCTTATTTTTTCAGGTCCCCCTCAAATCTCCCCTCCAGAAACACCTCTCCCCCTCCAGACGTATTTGTGAACACAACCTAATCATCCAGAATGTATTGAATATACTCAAACCACTTGGAGTGGTGCGATAAGTTGTATATATGCAACATGTAGTAAAATGTCATCTAAAAAAACCAATTGATGCCAATAGATTTGTATTACAGACTGTTAGTGGCAAGGCAAGGATGGGGGTATTGAAATTCGACAGGTGCTCAAGCCTAAATGGTATCTGGAAGTTTACATAAATAAACAAACAAACAAACAAACAAACAAACAAACAAACAAAAATCGATTGCGACCTGGATGACAATAACAAGAAATTGTTAATAAACGGTAGTTCTCTTCTTGGAGGATAGGCTGGCCCTGAAAAGGGCCGTTTGTCCGCGTTTTTAGCAACTGTGGGTAACCCGGAAACCCTTGTTCAGGACGATGTCCGCTGCACGGTCTTCATCCTCTGTCTTCAGTAGAAAGCCTACCGTGCACTCCTGTGCAATGCCGCTTCGCCCAGAATTAACGGGAGCACGGCACTGTACCTTTAGATAGTATACGCCATTTGAAGAAAGACGTGCATCGATCACTTCGGAAAGTAATCGAGCTGCATCTCTCTTCAAATGGCCCAAAATGTGCCGAGCTTCCGCGAAATTCTCGACGATCGCAACTGCATTTTGATCGTGAGGGTTGTCCTTCTCACGCATCAAACGGTAGGCTCTACCTTGAGTCAGGAGACCGTCATAATGCAGCATTCCAACTGCCATGACACGATGTATAATCACTTTCGGCATTTTGTATGCTGTCGTCTACGAATTGTAAACGCAGACGACAATATCAAAACAAACCGCGAATTTATTGTGACCCAGCATGACCTATTCCACTGTGAGATCTCATTGACCCGATTGGTTGGAACCCAGAAGGGATCTATGGCAACGCCCTTCTTATGAATATTAATATATTTAAATGAGCACTCCTTTTATGGCGATCGGGCAGACTGCTGTACAGCAGCAATGAACACTTGCTGTATCGACTCCAATGATTTGTCAATGAACGCAAAACTTCCTGTTGGTAACCAATCACAAACGCTGTTGAAAAGGGTAACTCTGCAACAGCTTTTTTCTGGCGTAATTATAGCGCTCTCTACGGCGACACAATGAGTGGTTCTGTACTGCAAACCTGTCAAATGTTACCGATGAATTTAGATCGCGTAAAGGTATCACGTACGTTGGCTGGTCCCCGCCTCAGTGACAAGCACATAGAGGCAGGTAACGGGAAACCGCCATGTATCGAATTACGAAATCTGATTGGTTGAATCATGGGGCGCTGTCATTGGCTGTTCAATTTTACTTTTAAGTAAAGCTAAAATTATCACAGCGAACGTGGCTAGAATTTAATCGAGGATTTAATTAATATTCTTACAAGTTTTGAAATATTGGCAGGTACCAGACTAGACTAAAAAGCACGCGATAAAAAATGATGCACTATGTGCGGGCATGCGCAATCAACAACTTCCGGGAGACCAAAAACTGTCTCATTTCAAAATGGCGGTTTGCCGGTATCTGCGTCTTACTTCGTGCATGCTGCGTCTAGCTAGTCACGTGAGACGCAGTGATCAGCGAATCACGTACGCGCCATTTGAATTATCGGCGCGACTTTTTTTGCCCAATTGATTTTTCTGAATGCGATTTTTCTGATTTTTTAGCGTAAATATCGCGTTATCGCGCCCCAAAGTGATCCCTGATACAGACATACATGTACATACATACATAATATGAGGTTATTACGAAAATACCGCAAAGGATGCACAAGGACATTGGCGCAGCGTATCGCCCGACGCGAAGCGGAGGGCGATGCGAGGCGCCAATGTCCGAGTGCATCCTTTGCGGTATTTTCGTAATAACCTTATTATTATACATCTTACATTCCTGATCGGGGCATCAAATGTCGGAGTAGTGACCGTTTTCGTGCAATGTCAACAATTTTTCTTCCGATTTTATCGCGCCAGTGTGGGAACGCTCCCTCGGACGCGCTTCTGCAAGTTTTGGAGTGTGTGCACTACACAGAACAGTACAGAGCGCGCGCGCGAGACTTGTTCTGGCACTCGTCCAAGGGGTCCCTTGAAACCGTTCTACAGTGAACGCGCAGATACAGCCGCAGGGAATGGGGCGCCTTGAAACCGTGCCGTACGGAACGGGCGCGAGTTCCGTACGGCTTTTTTAGCGCACGCTAAATTCTATTTTTCTCGATGGTAGATGTATAATAATGATACATACATACAGACAGATGCCACTGACTTACCATACATGCAGGGTTCTCAAAAATTTTTGAAGTAGGCGGAAAATTCAGAAAAGTAGGCGGTTAGCTAATGTGTGCAACCAGGTTCCCTGGGCGGGGGGGGGGGGGGGGGATATAGTTCTAAGCAATTTCAAGCATTCTTATACAGTGTATATATAAAAGGCTATTCCAACATACACACAGGAGGGAGGGTTTCAAGGAGGGGTCCCCTCCCTGAAAGCAAGAAATTTTTAAATTTGAAGACATTTTGAAATAATTTCATGCATTATTGTACTGTATGAAAACCATTTCAGCATGAGAGTGTTAAGGATTATTTTTAAATTTGAAGACATTTCTGAGCAATTTCATGCATTCTTATACAGTGTATAAAAGGCTATTTCAACATACACAAAGGGGGAGGGTTTCAGGGACGGGGGTGGGCAAGAAATTTTTAAATTTTGAAGACATTTTGGAGTAATTTTATGCATTCTTGTACAGTATTAAAGACCATTTCACTCAGCATACAGAATAATCATTATCATTGCCAATTACAACATGTTTTCAAGGGATAAAGTTTTAAAAAAGTCAGAAAAAATTAATTTGATATCACTTGGGCCTATCAACTACATTCAGTTGACAAGGATAATAGCAAAATTTCACCAGACTGCTGTGTAGAATTATGTTTAGCTCATGACTTGAACAAACATTTTGAAATACATCATAGAATGGGGCCTAGGGTTTTCACAACCCAGGTAACGATCCGCTAGAATCCTGACCAGCCTGGCTGTACAAAGTGTTTTACTGATTTAAATAAACTTGATTGAAGATACAGTAAAATCAAAGAGTTTATTCAATTCAATGAATTATAGGAACACAATTTTCAGTGATTTTAATTCACTGTACTAATTTCACAATAAAACGAATCCGCGAGCTGATTATTGATTTTTTGCTGATGTTGAATATAATTGAAAAAGAGAGCTAAATTTCAGTGTTCATGTTTGATAAAACCTCAAACTATAAACGACACTGAACGCCAGCCTGTACTACAGGTAGTCAATTGTAACACAGTACACACAACGCGATATCGGTCGACCTGAAATCTGACACTGTGATCGACGTAGCGTTTTAAAAGTACGAAAAGTGAGACCAAGTATTTTTTTGTTTATTTAGATTTGACCTAAACCTCCCATAACCAACAGACAAAGTCACAAAATCAAAGTTTTCAAGCGTCGACTTTCTCTCGCGATGCACACAACCACAGCCCCTCCACAAAGCGCGATGTCGATCGACTTGAGTTGAATATTGACATCGTGATCGACCATGGATAGATTGACGTGGCGTTCGTTCGAAAGTATGAACAGTGAGACTCAGTAACTTGTGGTCGCTTTAGATTTGATCAAAAACCTACCAAACCCATCAGACTAGGCCCTACTCTTACGCAGAAAACCAAAGCTCTCAAGCATCGACTTTCTCTTCCGCGTTTGACAAAACAAAAGTCGGCTTCATTCGGAAATGGTCGGCTATTCGCGGGCATAAACGTAATTGTATGTTAGTCCAATTTTCGGCTATACCCGATGTCAACGTCGGAATAATTCGGGCTGTGATCGGGCGAGCGAGGTTGACCTCGAGAGCGATGCCCAGTGTATTAGTAAAACACGTTCGCTGATCGCGGTTCTACAGTGATAGCAACAAGTTCACTGCGTAAATTGCTAGACTACATATAGCCACATCGGCACTTCTGAAATATTGTCTGCGGCTTGCAAGACCACCAAAAAAATCTAATTATTGTTATCAAAACCAGAATTTCCGGGCCAGAGAGCGAAACAGTGCTGTAAAGTAGCCAGCCAAAATACGAAAGTTGCCGGTCAATTTGACCGGCATCCGGCTAAAAATGAACACGCTGTACATGTATCAAAGTGAGCTAATAAAAACTACAAAGTGTACACAAACTTAGGAGTAAACACAGCTTGTAAGTTTAGGTACAGTGAAGGTTCTTGTCTACAAAATCTTACCTACCTACAACAGGTGGTGCTTCACTAACATTGCCTGGCTTGTAGAGAAAATCATACGCCTGTACAGTAAAAACACATGAACATGAATATCATTATTGGTCTGAATACAGAACTTAATACAATAACTCTCTGCACCCTATATGTATATATGACTGACAAAATCATGTATAATACAAGGAAATGCTTTCGCTTTAGAATATCTATTTCTGAAATGCAAGGTATCTGTCATGAATTGTTGTTGCATGGTATTCCATTTTCAATCACCATGATAAGTATTTCACCAGAAAAAAGTTAGAAATTTTTATGTCTCTGCTCTACATACCATCTTGTGTAAACCTGTCTCACAAACATGAAAGTACAAAGCCAAGATTCAAAACCAGATACACTGGTGATTCATCATTTGTGGTGATGATACAGTCAAACTTGTTGCTCACTGACAGCTATATTAGCGTGCTGTGAATACATGTACAGTGTTCTCCCCAGGCATTTTAGCGTAGCGGTCCCGCTACGCTTTCGCCTCTCCCCGCTACGCTTTGATTCTCCCCGCTACGCTTTAAAATATTCCCGCCATCCTTTAGTTCACACGCTAACGCTCTGCGTAGCTATCAGCTGTTGCATACATTGTCTACACATTAGCGCTCACTGCAACTTTCAACCTCGTGAAAGAGTGGTAGGTGTGAAGTATGGTATGCGTCTGATAACTTGTCCGTAAGTGTTGAGAGGAACGTTAAAACAATAGAAGAATCGGCTGGGTTGTTCACAAGTTTTCATTCTACAATGACTATTACGACCAACAAAGACTTTTAGTTGGTATACATCGAGGACAAGTACTCACAGAGTTAGGCGGTGTAGCACTAGCGGGGCCTTTGATCACATTCCCATGCTTTGATCAACGAAATGGACCGCAAAAGAAACAAAAGAAGCAGTTGACTAGTGAGGTTGATTATGATTTTACAACGATAATCTTTTTTTTGTCCGAGTACGATCACGATCGCGATCGAGTTCACATTGCATAAATTCCAATATGGCGGCGGTATAACGTGTTGACATCGATCCTGGCGTCGCGTGTGGTTCCACTCTGACACGTTCTCTGAAAGATTTTACACCTGATTTTCGAGTGATTCTAGTCGTACTTAGTTCATGTCTTGTGATCATCTTGGTGTTATTTTTAAAATCAAGAATCGAACGACGATGTTCAGTGGCAGTAGTAGTTACAGGGGGGGGGGGGGTGAAATTGATCCCCGTGATGAAACATTATTCGCGGCGTTTGTCATTCAAAAATGATATAAAACTCAATTACATTTGAATTGTGTAAAGCTTAAACTTATGAATTTTCCTCTTTGTTGGCAATTTTTGACAATTTTATTAGCAATATATGTATTAATGAAACTCCAATCAGACGAACCATTTCTTGCTTTCAATCTGAACTTGCTGTTACTGTTTGAATCTTCTATTTTAATTGCAACTGTACTATACTGTGATGATTTATTTAAGTGTAATAAAGAGTTTCCATGATGTTCAAATTGCATACTTGTGTGTTACCAATTTGCATTTTGTTGTGAGTGTACATGAATGCGTGGGTGCATGTGCAAGCTTATATCCATATGCAAATATAAATTAATGATATGCAAATGATTATGCAAATTAGCCGCTACGCTTTTGCTTGATCCTGGGGAGAACACTGATGTAGACACGGCAAAACACTACTCATCAAAGTACCTTGATTTATAATTTATTTTCAAACATAGACGACACTAGCAATTTTGATTGATTTAGTTCAAAAATAAACTATCTACCTCAAGTTGCTTTGATGGGTTTAGCAAGCTACATGTAAGGATCACGAATATCTGCCAGAATGCACTTGCTCACCTTCCATTGGTTCAAATCATAACTGCCTTCGATGATGACTTCCGGTCTGCCGCCAACTCCAGTCATTCTCCGGAACAATCCATAAGAATTTGTCAAGTGAAGGTAACTGGTCTTGGAATGCCACCTGTGGACAATAGGCCAGACGTTCTGCCTTGCTGTGTCATCAACTACACTATGAGGCACCTGTAATACAGAAACATGGCATCTGAAATGGTTTTAGAATCTGAAGACAACTACACAGAGAAATCAAAGTATGGCATCTGAAATGGTTTCAGAATCTGAAGACAGCTACATGTATGCAGGGAAACCCAGTACTGAATACATATGGGTGGCTTGATATTGTTGATTGATCTAAATAACAAATGAAAATGATTAAAATTATCAAGACAAATATATATTATCTATCATATTTAATATGCATATGAAAACGTGGAAAAAGTAGGCTCAAACTTGGTTGAGTTCATCTCAACATATGCAAATAGAAAAGAGCTTAATACAGAAAAATTATACATGAAAATGCGGGCATTTCCTATAATAGCATCTCACATTGAGAATGTACATTAACCAAGGGATGTGATTATTGTAAAAAGGAAATGTACAAATACTTGAAAACAAGTCATCAGATCTTCATCCTCAAAATGACACAGACAACTTTTCAAATGAAACAATAATAATTGACGTCAATGTGAACCAAGGATGGTAACCATGTACCTATAACTTCTTTATCAAAATGGTTTGATCCAAGCCTCACTGTTTTCAATGGTAAGGTAGGATCAGTTCACTTGACAATGGGTGTGAAAAACTTAAACTTCACTCAAAATTAATCAGAACTATCAAACAAATGGGAGAGCTGAAAACAACTTCCAAAACTGACTGCAAACAAACACTTACCAAACTAATTGCAAACATAAAGACAGCTGCCGATGAAAATAACAGGCACAGGAAAATGGACCAAACTTTCTTGAGGAGCCCTTCTTCATTATACAAACACCTGTATGGGTAGAAAGAGCATGATTACAAAACTTTCAAAATTTTAAATTTGAACAAATTTCAACATGTCATTTTTCTCTTTCATGACAACATGTGTTCCCTTATCGATACAGAGACTTCAAAGCCAAGAGAAAGATAGCTTTACCTGCCTAGTGCATAGATGATTTCAAAATCAAGGGAAAGATAGCTTTACCTGCCTAGTGCATAGATGATTTCAAAATCAAGGGAAAGATAGCTTTACCTGCCTAGTGCATAGATGATTTCAAAATCAAGGGAAAGATAGCTTTACCTGCCTAGTGCATAGATGATTTCAAAATCAAAAGAAAGATAGCTTTACCTGCCTAGTGCATAGATGATTTCAAAATCAAAAGAAAGATAGCTTTACCTGCCCAGTGCATAGATGATTTCAAAATCAAAAGAAAGATAGCTTTACCTGCCTAGTGCATAGATGATTTCAAAATCAAAAGAAAGATAACTTTACCTGCCTAGTGCATAGATGATTTCAAAATCAAGAGAAAGATAGCTTTACCTGCCTAGTGCATAGATGATTTCAAAATCAAAAGAAAGATAACTTTACCTGCCTAGTGCATAGATGATTTCAAAATCAAAAGAAAGATAACTTTACCTGCCTAGTGCATAGATGATTTCAAAATCAAAAGAAAGATAGCTTTACCTGCCTAGTGCATAGATGATTTCAAAATCAAAAGAAAGATAACTTTACCTGCCTAGTGCATAGATGATTTCAAAATCAAGAGAAAGATAGCTTTACCTGCCTAGTGCATAGATGATTTCAAAATCAAAAGAAAGATAACTTTACCTGCCTAGTGCATAGATGATTTCAAAATCAAGAGAAAGATAGCTTTACCTGCCTAGTGCATAGATGATTTCAAAGGCAAGTGATGCAATTCCCATCCACACTGTGACTGGCATGATCTTCCTCAACGCTTGTAGAAACTCATTCAATGTAAATGCTAGAAAACAAATGTATGTTTTACGTTGACTTCAGAAAATGAACTTTGGTATAAGCTTTATATGCTCCACTCAGGTTGTGTGTTCTTTAAATATTACACAATTGCATAAACAAGTGTTGAATCACAATTTCTCTAGGTAATACATGTATATACATGTATCAATCTATGTAATCTCTAATAATATGCTACCTCCTTTAAGCTATAGATCTGTTGATAGCTCGTAACAGACACAAACCACTGTCATTTGAAAATACGCTGATGGAAAGTGCTATAAATATAACTGGTGTTTAACATTAACAAGTTGATCATACATTTTTTACATCTAAAATCAGAAAGCTGAAAACTTTGCATTTCTGGCTATACGTTACCTATTTTGGATTCAATTCCGTAGACACTGGTGTCGATATGCAGCGAGAACAGTTTCACTGTCCAGTAGACCAGCCCTCCGTATACCACTATTTCTGAAGCTTTTACCAACACCTTGACGGCTATTTGGAACACACTACGGGAACTAGTTGCACCTGCTGAAATTGAAGTTAAGTTACGATTATATAAGTTTTGACTCACACTGAAGTCTGACAAGGGTCAGTACATGATTCTAAAGCTGCCACTTGGGGGCGCCCTTCCACAAAACTGGGCCTATAAGGACTTTTATTAAAGGATGCCAACATATATTATTACATTTCTCACTTACGGAAGAGAAACAGTGTAAACAAAATCTAATTGAAGCAATTTTTTACCAAACTCATTTAAAGGCAACTATTAGCATTATTTGTGGGAATGTCACCACATTGAGAAAACATTTCTACAGTTTTTTGGAAAAACTTTTTTTCAACTAGTTTTGAGATTTTCCAGTATTGACACAAAATGACAGACACAATGCTCTTTCTCCTCTGCAGTTTCAACTTTAAGATACAAAAGCTGCCAGATTTCTGTTAATGTAATAGGCACCTCAAAAGTGAAAGACTTAAACTTTTGTTCTACCTTTAATATCAAGTATGCTGCAGTAAAACATTGGAATTCCCTTCCACATACTATCAAAAACTTAACAAACTGGCATTCCTTTAACCCTTTTCCTGCCGAGCGCCCTTGTCCGTTATCCTCCCAAGTAAGTAGAAAACCGCCCCATAATATGTGCCTGCAAAAGATTGGCTCTCCTGCATGTTATCCTGCCAGGCATTTTGGCAGAAATCGCCCATTTTCAGGGTAGTAGTTTTAGCCGTACTTATACGTGTTAGACTTCGATAATTTCTACATGCCCGTAGACAGGGGAAGGAGCTCAAGGGTTGCTGCAGAAAAAATTGAGGTCACCGGCTTTGTTTGCCCCTGGGAGTGCGTCATTTTATTGCCGTTTCATGTTTATTTTTTCTGAAATAAACTCCTTCAGTATTACGCACGTCTGCTAGGCACAAACATCACCTCACTCGTCTGTTAGTCAGAGACCCTGAGGGTCGTGCTAGGGGTGCAGAAGCACCGTCAAACCTGTCCTGTTTCCCCAGGGTAGGGTCAATTGAATACGTACCTTAAACGACTTGGCAGTGTAGCACAAAAACTACGTTTTTGCCGTTGTATTAACGACATGGCTAAGCCATTGAAGCACAGCTCAACGTAGTTTAGCCAGCTCAGTTGGGAGTTGGCTTACGAGTGTTACCGTTCATTACTGACTTAATCGAGTGGTCCTCAGTCAGGTATGGGTTTGTACCAACATGGCTTGGGCTGCAGCTAACCAGTGATAACCAGTCACTACACCCAAGTCTTCAGTTCACTTTTGCGATGCACGGGTGCAACGCAATATGCTTCCATTATTCTAGCCATCGACGTGTCCACATGCCTGGCAGCCATATTGTACTGCTAGCTGGTTTGCATAACAAAAGCAGTCCCTGCTAACTGCAGGCGGTATCCCCGTAGCATATTGACCTTATGTCACCTTTTGAATTCTCTGTACGCAAACAGCGTACATAGTTACTAATGCGTCGGCAAGAGGATACGTTTGCCTGCAAACCAAAGCCAATACTTCGGACGATGGAATAAATAAAAAATCCAAAGCTACGTCCATTGAATGGCACGGCCAAGGCGGTGAAGGACGTTGCCTGGCTTGAACTTGCAGAGCTGAAGCCCAGCTTACGTCGGACACCAGTTTGTAATGGTATTTCCGAGTCGTTCATATCCGTTCCATCGGAGGAACAAGTCGAGCCGTCCCGTCAAAAATACGTTCTCATTTTCAGTCACGCACAACTGAATAAGTGACTTTCGTCTCGCACCATCGGCATATCTGCCAAGTCGTTTGCAAGAGGTAGCCTTCTAGATTAGCATTGCGAGTTGGTCAAGTTCGGCAGCAATCTCTATAGTGCCAGGCAGCCAAGTACGTCAAACTCCGCCAGAAAACGTCACCATGCTATCCTGCCAAGTCCGCTAAAAAGCGGTAAAAAAAAACCCAGCCCCCCTCGGGTGTGGGGACTGGCGGACAGGTTTCTGCACCTTTCCCTGTCTATCGACTCCCTGCGAACCCATTTCGAGGGGAAAAGGCGTTCCTTGTCAGTAAACCTCTCCTAGGATGACCCCTAAACGCACAGGGGATAGCAAAACGTAGTGCCGTCGACTTGGCAGGAAAGGGGGTACCCAAAAAGGGCCCGATTTCCACCGGGTTGGGAGAATAACGGTCACCAGTGCTTAGATTCTGGCTACACCGAATTTCAAGCGGATTTTCACCGACTTGGCAGGAAAAGGGTTAAGACGCAACTCAAGAAATATCTACTAGACATAGATTGACATTACATAGTTTCATTTATTTTCGACTCTGTACTCCCTTTACTTTGACTTTTATTTCCAAACAATTTTTTCTCCCTCCCACTCGATGTATTTCTGTTGTGTGCTTGTTTCATTTATTTCTCTTAAATGCTTCGTCACTTTAAAGTCATGCTGTATTATTCCTTATTATTAGTATATTTGGGCCATGGACTTTACTAGTTTGTAAGAACTATTTCCATGGTCCTCACCAGGGATGTTAAAACATTTTGATGACAAACACTGTTGTAACTTGCTATTACCATTATTTATTTCTATTCTTTCACTGTACGATGTGCCTTGTAACCTTTCCCCTGGTGAAATAAAACAAACCTTTCCTCAAGGAGACTTTCAGGCATTATCCTTCAAAATGTAGAATATAAATCAAGGGTCACCACGCAAATTTTGATATAAATCACCTTAAATTTACAGATACTTGGAATTGATATGAAAATGGCCACCATCCCTGTGCTAGTGCTGGAGAGAAAAATAAACTTTTCACTTTTCACAACACCGACATGATGAAAACTTTATTTAATCCAAGAGCTTCAAAATTGTGCCACCACCACTAGTGGTTAAGCAGAATAGTATTGGAAAAATTTTTGAGTCCAAATATGTGTTCCTAAGGTGTACTCTATCTTAAACTGAAACACAACTCTACATATGGCTACCATGGCATTGTCACTTATCTTTCTTACCTTTGCTTTTGGAGAAGAAGTCGTCATCCAGTGTTGAAAGACATAGCACTGCTGTGAGGACATTGAAGAAGTTGTAATTTCCCGTCAGCAGTATCAAAATCATTAAAAACACCTGATAAGAATGAATTATACACAGCAATATGTCATATTTTCAAAAAGAGCCACACATTGAGAAAATGTAGTTAGTTTAACTATACAGCTTTGATATCACTTATAACATGGTACAGTTACATTGGGTAAGCATGTCAATATCAGCCAGTGAGTTTAATCATTTAATATACATCATGGGTGTAAATGTACGAAGCTTCACACAACTTTCAGGTTTACACCAAGTATCGCTTGGTGCAGACGCATTTGACCATCTTTTGTGTTGCAAACCAATTCACAAAATTATGAATGCACATGTAGTCATCCATATCTGTGAAAAGTAATTTTGGAAAAGATGAGAATGGCTCTTCCAACTTAAGTAGTGTTTTATGGAATCCTGTCATATGGTCGCATAGGCACACCAATGGAAACCTTGGAAAAATGACACCATTAGTTACTATCCATGTAAAATTTACAAACTTTAAAGCACGGACATAAATACTGTATGAAGGTATCTGTCAGAGTGCATCTCAGCAATAGGACATTAAAACAGGTCTAATAATATATATCATTAACCCTTTGAGCACTGTAATTTTTCCCCAAAAAATATCAAGGCAATATTTTATGAATTTTTCTGTAAATCTTTTCCATGATTTTAGACCAAATGAACATAAATTTTCATGGGCTACACTTTTTGACCAAAATTTTGGGAAAAAATCAGAAAAAAATTGTCTACATCTGAAAGAAATTGTTGGCGTTATATTGTAAAAGGGTAATAAAAATTAACTTTGGCACTCCAAGGGTTAAAGATAAAGTAAATTATTATACACCTGCATCTGTAACCTATGGAGTTTAGTTGTACAGTAACTTTCGGTATCAGAGGACGCGAAGTCCAATAACTTTGACGCGGAGTACAATAACTTCAGGTGTTATTGAACCCTATTTGATCATTGACCTCAAAAACCTTTACGTCGATGCGGGGAAAAAGGAACGATGATCCACAATTTTTAACAAAAAATATACTTCTGAACATTCAGTAGCTAACAAAATTTATAGTGGTCAATCCAAAACCTGTGAATTTGAGTGAAATTATGCTGCTGACCTACAATGTCTACCACATACACTGCACGCGGGTTGAAATTTCGTTCTGTGCGCTAAGCAGACGTGCTGTACAGTATGCGTTCCCTGTCTGCTCGCGATCGCCCCAAGATCACTCAGTGCAGTGCGCGAGGACATCCCAAAACTGCTCTAATGTTGACTTTTTCCTTGTAAAATTGGGCTAAAAAGGTGTATAATAATAAGGTTATTCACAACATACCGGGAGTTATGTCCTCGTACATCGTACGCTTCAGTATTGTCCTCGACGCTACACGTCTCGGACAATACCTCCAATGTACAATGAACTCAGACATAAATCAAAGTATTTTGTGAATAACCTCATATTACCAGGTCTTAAAATAGGAAAATGACAATTACAGCAGGCGTTATCTTGAACCACTGGAGAAAGTTGATGTTTCCATGTTTGCATGTTCTTTGCTATTTGTGTTAGCTGATAGTCACCTGACTAAATCCATAGTAGAGGGTCTATGCTATATCTGAACCACTGCCATGGAAGGTTATGTTCAAATCTGTATCTCATTGGCCTGAACAGCTGACCAGACAGAAAGAAGCTTACAACAGCCACTAGTTGTGGATTACAGCATTGTATTTAAAACACATACTGATTGATTCAAGCAAAGCATTGTATTCTAACGCAATCTTCTGTAGCAGTGGTTCAGATGTAGTGAGGCGACAGCACAGTATGAGAACAGCATGAGAAAATATAAGCTCTTTTTGGTATTTCTATACATACCAAATATGAGCTATAAAGCAAACCTAGAAACGATGCCATCTCTAAATCTGGTTTTAATCAGGTTTTACCTGTATCCTGTCTGATATCAGTGTCTATACAGCAGTGTACTGACTTGCATCTCACAACTATTACAGTCCTTTACAGTCTGGCTGACACAGACATGTACCACAGTTAGGCCTGCACAGGCCCTGATTCTGGCGTGAATATCTTTTCCCACCATGTACTGTATCATACATACCTGAGAAATACCACCAAATATTCTCATACTTCTGACTGGTGAGAAGAATAGAAATGGTAAAGCTATTTCAATGACGTAGGTGAAGACCACGCTTAGTTTCTGAAACCACACAGGCAACTGGTGTGCATACCAAGCCAGTGGTGTTGCAATACACTGAAAAAGAAAATGAATGAAAATCACTACACTTTGAAACTGATAGAATCCCTCATCTTCCAGTAATTTTTTATGTGTTTTTTTGTTATAAAAATGCATCTAGACATGCACTAGTCATTTCTTGATTTCGTGCAAGTAAGTGAAATTGTTCAAGTTCTAAATGAAGAACTCAGAATGTACCTCAGACATACCAAGCATATTTGTACTCTCAAACTTTTTCAATGCCTGTTTTGTCTACCATTTAAGTGGGCTCATTTTGAAGCTCATGAAATAAACAAAATTTGTAAAGACTTATTTTTGTGAAAATTGAATGTTTTATTTCTCCCACTGTGTTAACACAAGGATGGCAGCCATTTTGAATTTCAAGTGTTAGTCAGTATTGTGAAATATGTTTTTCCATTACAAATTTGTTATTCTTGATTTCAAAAGGGGATTGTTTAACATTCCTTGAGGAAAATTTGGGCAAAAGTGTAAGTCTTTCAATTTTGAGGTGCAAACAACCTTAAAAGCTTTAATGATGTATAGTGTACATGTAGCTCTGGTTAGAAGTTGGTTTCCTATGTATGGAAACACAACACAGTGCAGTACTATGAAGGTGCTATACGTATAGGCCACATTGGTTAACCCAAGTCACTGGAAACTAATGTTGCTATTTCGGCACCCTTTCAGTAAGGAAACAATTTCTAACTTTCTAATTTTCATGACACTTTCTCTTTGGATTGACTTATCAGTGAATCAGATAGTATCTAAGTCAATGGCAAGACTCAAGCAAATATTACAGTACTTATTTCAACAGCAAGATTGAAGATTAGTGGACACAAACAAATTTTGTTTGAAGCATTAGTAACCTAGGGAGTCCGCTCATACCATAACTTTATATAGAGCCCCTAAGAAAATCCTGTTCAGTTCACAATCAAAGGTGTGAACATTAATCGTCAGTCCTCCCATTTCAACATTTGCATAAATTGAAAGCATGGAGCAAAAACTTACCTGGGTCTCATAGTGGTATGTCAAAGCCGTCAGACCCCACCATGTTGGGCACTGGCTTGTCAGTTTGACAATACCGGATGCAAACATCAACCTGAAGAGCAACCACTTCACCAACCACATGGTGATTCTGTCATGCTGATAGTGCGACACTGGTTTCCACTTCAGTAAATTGAACGGAGCGACTAGTATGGTCAGAAAACCAACTTCCAATAACAATATGTCCCATTGAAACCATAAAAAAGTTTGGCCAACCTGGAATGTAAATACATGTAACACATTCAGAACTAATTTTGCAAAATCCGACCAAATTTCGGAATTTCGGTTAAATTCAAATTTTCTTACTAGATATTAATGTTACTATAATACTGAATATAATTGTACCATAACTTTCCACATAAGATATTTCATATCCCAAAAAATGCCTTTTTAAAATTCATATTCACTAAAAAATTCAGCTGAATTTTTGGATGAACAGGTTGTTCATTAAAAAAATTCGGACTTCGGAAAACCGAAATTAGTTTGGATTCTGTTATGTATACTTAAAAATAATCATATATGGTCCTGTAACTTTTGAGTAACCCCAACAAATTTGCTCAACAGATGGACCAGACCAACACAAATACACAGAGAGGCTAACAGAGTCATGACATTGACCCCACCCCCTGTAGGCCCCTAGCCAATGAGGGCAAAAATATCTATCTTCACTACATACAGGAGAATAATTCAATGTGGATTGATGCATTTTCAATATCATTGACAATAGCAACATACCAGTTCCGCCACCAATATACAAAACACCATTTATGGAATCTTCATAGCTTGACTTACACTAACAGCTGTAAATGAAGAACTTGAACACATTGTTTCACCAATTCTGACAATTAAGTGGTACACATCACCGTATCTCAGTTTGGATCTGTCATTGAGCTTATAATGTTGTTTTACACAGGTCATGAGAGACAAGACACGGCACAACACCAGAATGCAGAAATAACATACCGGTATGTGTAAGTTCACTGGCACGTAACTGTAACTTGATGGTTTTTTTCACTTTATTTTGTTTTGTATATAAATCATAAGTTCTTGTTCTACGCCCCACTGCATGTTGAATCACCTACCATTCAGCATGTCAATGCAGTGTCTATGGGTGCAAAATGCGATGTTATTGTGTACATTTGAATTCTAGTCCAGACCAGAATCCATTCGTCAACAATAATAATGCACTTTACACATGTACAGGCTGATTAGACATGGTGAATACCGTGTACCTCAACATGTTCTGGAGAGTAGCTCAGCAAATTGTAGTTGATATTAAAACAAAGACAAAGGAAAAATTATCAAACATTACAGCTACAGGCCATTTAACACCTATATCAGTGACAGATAATAAATAATATAAACTTTGACATTACCTGGTACATTGAAAAATACAAAAACCACATTATTACAAAGCTGCATGTGTCTCTCAGTGTTTTTGATATCATACTGATCAGTGATATTGCAATTCCCAGCAAACAAATCAGGTCCATTGTGGTGTCAATGTCAAGTCCAATCCGCGGTGCAAACCACAGCAATGTCGGCAGTTTCTTGAAGGAATCTTCTGGTGTCCTTCCATCTTCCTTGAGTACAAGATGTGCTGGTAGTAGACCTTTGTTACCATACAGGCCTAGAGCAAAACACATAAGCTTTTGATATAAAATCAGTATGTAAGCTTGTTAGATGTTATGCCAGTCATTTCATCACAGAGAATTAGAAACTAACATATTGCACCTCTTTTTATTTATTGCCATGTATCAAAAACTGCATATTACAATATTCTGTTACAAAGTCTCATTAGCTGTATCTTTTCGCATTCACTTACTAAAAAATTACCATCAAATCTTGAGAGAGATGATTTGGAATCCTGATATCTGTCCGTACATCAATCCTCAGTGAGGAAACTATGAATAATTTCTTTTTTAATACAAAACTAGCCAAATCTGTGTATTTATAGACTCTTGATTATTGATATTGGTGTAATTGATTAGACTAGCGCAATTACAAGTTCATGTGTGTGAAAGAAATTTGATTTTGGAATTTCACCAAAAATGTTGATTATACATGTACATTGTGATCTGTAACGAAACTTTGAATATTTTTTTCAAAATACAAAACTAGCTGATCTGAAAAACAAATATAATATTGGAATTTCACCCAAGTGATTATTTGTCAAGTTCAAAAGGATTCTTTGAAAGTTAGCTCAAATGGGAAATTATAAGTCAATTGAGATATTATCAGTGATGCGGACTGTGACACGTGGGGGAGGGTCACTGGTTTTTGTGCATGAAAATTGGGGTGGGTCACTCTTTCTCTTGCAAACACTTTTGAAGTCTCAAGAGCCCAATTTTTCACTCAAGGCCATAGGATGCAAAGGGTCAATGAATCAAATCTGATGATTTTTTTTTGGGGGGGGGGGGGGGGGGGGGAGGGGGGCATTTTACAATTGTTACCTCGAGCCAGCGTGGACGTACCATGGAGCCAGTAACCCGCACGAGACAAGCCAGAACCTACATATAGGAATTCTAACATCTTTGCTTATTTTTTTTTATCATTTTGGATCTACGTGCAGTTATCCACGACACTCTCAACACTGTGTCAGTGGTAAATGAGTACACACAGGCTACTGCACTGTCATTGTCAACAGACGCCGGTTCGCCTGTGAACAGCGATGTGCACAGCAAAGCTGCATGCAATGTTTACTTACCAGGAATTTGGTTGTACAACGATGCGAAGGCGAAAAGATAAATTGCAGACACGCACCAAAGATAAAAATCTCGAACAAGTTTTATTTCCGCCATATTGCACGCTGACAAAATACCGGCACCGCGCCGTACCTGCACCAGGGTAGGAAACGCTGACCAGCCAGTGACTGTATGCCACGATTCAAGTTGTGTTATGGTCGTGCAACAGCTTGCAGTGACCTTTGCTCTGCAGCGGAAATACGGGGTCAAAAATATAATTCGTACAAACATCTGTTAAAATGTAGCCTTTGTTGGTTTAACTAGGTCAACCTTGGGCCAAAAGATATTATTAATATTATTGTTATTTTTGTGAAGTATCTTTCGGAAAGCATTACCGAAATTTTAAAGAATTCATTGATTTTTGCGCGCTGTAATATTAATTGTAAACACAGAAATACGGCTATCTCAACGAGCACCAAGAGCCCTACACTGACTCGACAATCTCTTGTCGGAGAAAAGCTTTTGACCAATGGGGTGGCTGCTTATTTTTTGACATTAGAATTATACTGGAACTATTTTCGTTCAGTAATGGCGGGACATACGAAAACGACAGAGGCATCTCCCTCACCAGGCTTCCTTTCACTCTTGTAAAAACTATTGCAAAAGTTTGCTGATTCACAGAGACGTCCTGTTGAGTGTTCAGGTGCTGTTGTCTTGGTGATAAGGTAAGAAGGCTCATAATATTTGACATTGCTTTTTGACTGGATTTGCGAGAATTTGGTGTTGTATGTGCCCACAGGCTCTTGACTCAATGCAGGCGAACCGCCAGCCGTCACTTTGTATTCTGTTGCATCAGTGACGGCTGGCGGTTCGCCTGCATTGAGTCAAGACCCTGTGATTGTGCCAGTGCCATGTGAGATATGGCAGGCTAAAGACCGCGAAACTGTTAATTTTATCGGTAAACTGCAATTGACATCTGTGCGGACCAGTTGAAGGTTCTATCGAGTTTCGAAATATCTTTGTTTTTTTGCACAATAATCGTTTTATGATACCTTGATCATTTACTGCATGATTGATGACACTGACAATTTTTTTTGTGATTTTGTGTCACTTCGACTCAAAATGTTGGTGGTCTGAAAAAATTAGCCCCCGTCATCTAGAGTGTAAGTTGTAGTAGGTCGAGGTCCACAGGGCTGGATAGTGGGCTGACGTCTTGTCGGTTCTGCTTCTGGCACCATTCCACTACACTGTGAAGTTGGTTTACAGCTTTGCAGTGTACCAGCACGACCGCCAAAAACTTGGTGATCAAGATTGACCACTAAAACCAGAAACTGGTGGTCGAAATGAGAAAATTTGTAGTCTTTTGACGCATGACCACCACTTTTGTATTTCGAACCCTGTATAGCTCAAGGACATTGTATTAGCCTGTAACCATGGCTGTAACCAAGGAAGGATAATACCCCCAACATTCACGTTTTGTTTGTAAAATCATAGACCCTCGAGAAAGCCACGAGACCCTCGAGAGGGTCTATGGTAGAATGCGATTTTTTGTTCTACGCCCATCCAACTTGTCAACACGGCAAGTATGTATAACGTACGTGTAATGTTCAAATATTACATTTGAAAACAAGTCCAGACTACATGTAAATCCCTTTGTCAACAATAACATTGCATTCACAATGTATAATGTACAGAAAACTAATAGCAATATCACAGTGGACGGACAGTGGTAATACTGCGGATTTCAAACATCCTTTCGTGAGAAGGACAAGAAAATTAATTTTTACCCTTTGAGTGCCAAAGTCTATTTTTGTTCCCTTTATAATATAAACCCCAGTCAATTTTTCTCAGCTTTTAACCAAAATTTTGAGGAAAAACTGTAGCCAACAAAATGTGATTTTCATTGGTCCAAATTTATCAAAAAATTAAAGAAAAATTCATTAAAATTGGTACAATTTTGCACTAAAATTGTTGCGGGAGAAAATTACAGTGGTTAAAGGGTTAATATTTCTACAACTGCTGTACTCGTGGTGCAGTGTTGTATGAGTAAAAGCCAATGACAAAACACATGGATGTATATGTATGTAAAACCAGCCCCTTTTGCTTAAAATGATTTCAATTATTTCAATCAATTTCAAGTATTTCAATCTTCATTTGTACAGCACTGAGGATTATTCAAAGTCCTTCATACGAGTTGTGTCTCCATAAAGTTGAAGATATACTCCCTGCAAGATGACTGTCGGCACACAGAGCCAAGGAAGCCAGTACTCTAACTATATCCAGCCCCTACGGGATATGGCCAAAAATTGGGAAATAGATGTGGCTTCAAGACTGGAGGAATTTCTGGAGGAGGTATGTCAAAATTCAAAAGACATGTATGTGTAAATGTCCCTCTATCACATAGAGGGATCGTGGCACAATGTTCATTTGATGATATCAAATGTCTTTAATTTAAAAACTGTTGTGTTTCTTCATAAAGATCAAAAATATTTTTCAAGTAATACCAAGAGTCATTGGTTGCAGTCTGCATTACTATTACACAAATCAAATTGATGCAGTTTGTCTCATTTGGTCAATACAGTTGGCAGAAGTGAGAATATCATTTGATGGTGGTGAGACTTCAATGAACTTTGCCGAGGCTGCCTTACTGATACAGGGTTCAACATGCGTCTACAGCAAGAAAGTAGAGTCCCTGTATACTCTGGTCTACCAGGCATTGGACATGATCAACAGCAAAAAGTCAGTGAATGTTTACATTTTCCCCTACTTCACTATGATCAAAGCCCACTGTTTTCAACTTGTACTATCCATAAAGATAGCAACAAGGTGATGCATGAAGTGTGTGTTATGATTTGAGTGTACAATTTTCACTTCATCTGGTTCACAGCATGACCATCATGCATTGACTGAAAAACACCTTTTGAATTCCAAATACATTAGTACAGGATAAATTCACTACAGTGTAACTGACTGGTAAACAAGACAATTAAAATACGTTTGTGCAAAGAGAAAATCGTGGCATTTTTTGTGTTTCAAGTCCAGCTGTCCTTTTCATTTATGTGCAACCTACCTCAAGCTTCCCCATGTCCATGTAGCCTCTCTCAAATTTGTCATGCATGTTATACTGTAGGATGTGTATATATATGTATTTATTTACTGAAATAAAATCTAAAATTATCCTGAATTAAATATGAGTCGATATCAAATGAAATGGTTTTAAAACCTTTTTTTTTGATTGATTCATTGGAATTAAAATAACTGCCTCCTTTTAGTCAAACATTTTGCATGTCTGATTTCCAATCTTTTTTATTGCGACAATTTGTGAAAGAATGTAAAAGAACGAACTTCCCTATTTGCTGTTTTATTCCGCAGGAAATTACAACAGGCAGCAAATAGCAATGAGAAAGGTGGAGCTGATGAGGATGATGACATGATGGGTGGACAGGAAGAGGCTGTAAGTTCTCTGATGTACATGTATTTACTTTGAATCTGATCATGCTTACCAGGAGACTGAAACTGCTATTTTAGTTTTTAATGACAGTACTTCTGTTATCATTTCCAAGCATTGAACAAGATCACTCTGGCTCTACCATCAGTACTATGTATTTAGTGGTTTCACATTAGCAGCTTATTGCTTTGGATGAAGATAGCACTGTTGTATACTCCTTGATTGATGTTCAGGGGAACAGCCCATTATTGCATAAACAGCATTGATGACAATATCTTTCCATGCTGTACTGTACAGTACTTCTGCAACTCACTAACAATTTCATTTTACAGTCACCACCAGTGTGCCCTCTATCACACATGTACTTCTTGAAACTTTGGGTCCGTTTGAGAAATTGTGGATGTGTCCTTGCGTCAAGCTACATGTACATGTATATATATCCTTACAAATGAACTAAATAATCTGCTTGTGTCACTGGCACTTTTGTTGCGTTGTGGCATGATGCATCTTGGCCAAGAGGGAACACTGGTCAGCACTGAAAGGGGTTCCAAGTAAACACAGCTTGGCTTGTAATGACACCAGTCTTCACAGAAGTTACAGCTCACATTGATATAAACTGTTCACCCCCCAATTTCTGTATACAGGTCCACAATCACTATTCATAACAGTAGGTTTGGACCAAACCATGGAGGTATAATGGGTAAATGTCCTAAGTCATTTCTTTCTCACTCTTTCTGCAGTTTCTTGATCTTGATGATACAGAAGAACGTCAAAATATTGGTTTGAAAGATGATGATCAGATAAATGATATTGTGAGTAATTTACAGTTGATTTTCACTATTATACCCATAGTCTATTGATGTGTACGTGTAAAATGGACTTTGCTAACATAAACTTAAAACAGCCGTACGCTACCAAACTTTGGCAACTTTTTGCAATAACAAACAGAAAAAAACCACATTGAGAGGAAATGGAAGAGAAAAGAAATAGAAATTTCACTGCTTCCGAGAAAGACAACCTGTCCCATCGTACATCATCACATGTATGGAAAGGATTCAGCTGTCCAAGTACTTCATGTTTTTTGTAGAATTGAAAAAAGCTTGTCCGAGTGCCAGTTGATGACACTCAGAACTCATCATCTCAGTATGTTTACTCAATCCATTCTCTCACAATTAAGAAGCTAGCAAAACTGAGGAGACTTGGCCCACACTGAACATTAACATGATCCTAGGGGGTCCAGCTTCATCAAAGAGCAATGGAAGACCCCCTAAGAAACCCAATTGTTTTCATGATGAAGATTGAGCCCTGTCTCTTCAGGTTTGCCAAGAAGCCTCAGAAATGGAATTGATTACAGTTCATATCATATGTTTATACTTGCTAACAATCACAGTTCTGTAGAATTCTGCAAATCTAACTGCTTTTTGTGTACCTTATGGATTCAGAGTATGAACGATCTTGTGAGGACACCGTTGGGTTTGCCTGATGTGGAAGAAACAGAGAAATCACAGAAAATACTTATCAGGTAATCAATATCACCATTCAAGTTACAGTTTTAACTCGTACTCGCAGGGTTTTACATCACTTTCAACTTTTGAGAGTCCCTGGGACTCCTGGTGTTAGAAAATGGGAGTCCTACATCAAAATATGGGGGTCCCAATTTATTTCACAAAAATGTTTTATAGTTTATCAATGCCATGGTCTTCACTGTGTTCAATTAGTATTAAAACACACAGCAAATAGTTGCATATTTCTTAAAATAATTCCTACATGAAAATTCTAGTTCATACTGAGGGCCCTCATTGATCAATTCAAAGAACATTATTCATGATATTATCTCATAACTTTAATGACAAGTTCACAACGTGAAATTTGAACAATATTCAAATTTGTCAAATTGACAAGAAGGTAAGTAATTTCATACTCTGAAATGGCATACACTAGCAAGTCCAGTAGGTTTGAGTTCACACTCTGCCAGCAGCTCCTTCAGCAAATAACCTACAGTAGCAGTGTTCATGAAGTCAAAATCATCTATAATGGGGCCAACCAGTTTGATGAACATTAGTCTATTAAGCCTTTGAGGATTGAGTCTATTTCGTGCCCTCTGTTTGATGGCATTTTGTACTGAAAAGCCCCTTCACATGGGGCAGAAGACACTGGTATGACAAGAGCAATTTTAGCTAGGATGGCAAAATCAGGATACTCCTCTGTAAAATCAGTTAGCAACAGCTTGATATACATATCAAAATTCAGTGCCTCCCTATGAGATTTTGTGAAGTGTTTGTAAACAAGGAAGTGTGCCCTAGCTCTATCAGCATCAATACCTGGTGTATTGTTATAATGAATCAACAGTTGATCAAGCTGGTTGACCCCATAGTCAGGTAGGTTGGCCACATTTTCAGGATATCTGTGTGGGTTGAGAATCACATCAAAACACTCCAGAATATTCATCTCATCATCTGGAAATCTGCTATCTAAATTCTGCAGCAGTTTGTTGATATAATTTTCTCTTGCATCACAGAACCTCTGTCTGAGTGGCTGATTGTCAGTATTTTGAATGTTTTTGTATGTGTTTTTCTGACCATTGCCAGGAACATCACCCAAATCATTAAAGACGTCTCTGACAGTGTGTGAATCATTAGTCATTCTATTCAATGTGTCCCTAGTAGACTGAACACTTTTTTTGATATAAGAGGTGACAGAATCTTTCTGAAATGTAAGGCTCAAAATTCCAATGACAGTAAGAACATCAATCAATAAGGCAGTGAATAGCAGACACAATGAATTAGAGATAAATTTCAACAGCTCATCAGCCTTTCCCCTTTTTGTCACTTGCAAGTGCCAAGGCAATTGGCTCAAAACTGATGAAAACCATCTTGACCGCTGATTCGACCGACAGCCAGCAAACAGATGTAGCCTCAGTAATTTGTTTTGTTTTCCCATTCAACAGAGTTTGAATTTCCCTAAGTTTGTCATATCTCACACTAGAGTCAATGAAGTATTTATACAATGAATGGATTATATTATGATATTCTTTGCAATATTCAATATCTCTGCCTGCTTGGGAAGCAGCAAGATTCAATCAATGTGCAACACAATGCACTTGAACAAGGTTGGGATTTCTGGCTTTTAATTTTGCACCCAACCCATTCAAACGGCCGGTCATTACGGCCGCCCCGTCTGTTCCTAGTCCATATATTTTGTCCACGGCTGCGTCACAGATTTCTTTCCTAGTCAAAAATTCAATCAAGGCGTTTTCAATCTCTGCAGCAGTGGCATCTGTAATTTGCTGGTTACAGAGGAAAGAAAAATTCGCCTCGCCATTCTGAATATATCGAACATATATTGCAAGTTTCTTATGAATGAAATGTCACAACACAAGTCTCATCCAACATTATACCGATGACGTCACTTGCATGTATGCTATCAATCAGGGACTTCTCGATCGCACGTTGAATACACTCTTCAAACTCCATAACTATCTGAGGACGTTTGTAATATTCAATGTCTAAGCCGTTCAGATTCTGCAGATGAATGATGTCAGTGAATACATCGCATGGAAGGTCACGTTTAGCGATCAGGTAAACAGTACGTAATTGTGCAGCGTACGCCTCGAGTTCGTTACTCTTACCGGTACGTATCACTCCACTCGTAACTGTGCTCTTACCCTGCAACTGCCGGTCCTCATGCTTAGGATTTTAACGCTTGTGAGATGACTTTTCGAGTCCTGATGACGAGTGAGAGTTGAATGTTGAAAATTACAAAAACCTTCCATGAACGGGCATGTAACATTCGCTTTCAAACATACACCGCATTCCATGACGTTTCGCTCTTCAGAATATCGAAGCCATTTATAGTAAATCTATTGAGTCAACTTCTGTTGAATGTTCGTAATTTTGCTGACTTGGTCGGGGGACCTGATGTATCAGTATCGCATGGCGTAGCTGCCGTTTCGGCCTCGACCAAACCTGCATGGTGCTGGTTGCTGCGGCCGCCGAAAAACCTTCGCAGATCGGCCTGTTTGACACGACCCGCCATGATGCATAAACATGTGTTAATCGACACAAACAAGAAATCGACCAATTAAGTAACTTTTTACAGCAATAGAATTTGTTTCCGCGGTTACCATTGGTTATGAAACAGTGGAGGCCAATGCACTATGGAGTATTCCATTAAAGTACGGGGTCGGTAAGGTTTACTGGGATGTGTTTTACGTGTTCAGCAGCTTCGCAAGGTGTACACCAGCAACAGATATTGCTGCGTCCCAAGGGACGCATGGTTTGGTTTTTGAGGGGTCCTGCGTCCGGTTTTATGCGTAAAGGACGCAGAAATGCGCGTCATGTAAAACCCTGTACTCGTAAATTATAGAGTTTTACAATGTATATGCACTTAAAATAAATCTTGATGTACTGTTTTGTAATGAACTAGTCTTTTCTATAGCTTGAATTTGTCACAGGTGTTTACAAATCAGCTCTGGTGTTTTTGATTACCATAAACAATCAAACAAACCTTTTTGAGAACTTCCTTGCATGCACTGGTCATGAACAAGAAGGCGTAGTTGAATATGTCAATATTAATTGAACATGAAAACATTTGCAAACCAAACAAACAGCTGTTCCCATCAAGTCCCATCAAGTTCATCAGGGCATATTAATCATTTTGCTCATTTTCTGTGCCTTGTAAGTATATCAAAGGAATCAAACGCAGGGGATGACAGAAATATGTACAGCAGTTACCCCTTGGTCTACATTCCCAAACCCTAGCAGAAACACTCCTCATCCATATACATGTATGTACAGGGTTTTACATCACTTTTAACTTTTGAGAGTCCCTGGGACTCCTGGTGTTAGAAAATGGGAGTCCTACATCAAAATATGGGGGTCCCAATTTATTTCACAAAAATGTTTTATAGTTTATCAATGCCATGGTCTTCACTGTGTTCAATTAGTATTAATTTGCATACACAGAGACAACAAGGTTCCATATTGTACATGGAGGGGTAACTATTGTCCAACACATGCACACAACTATAGGGCATATTCAACTGACTCTGTATAGTTTGAACCGCCTGTATAACTATAATGAAGAGTTGAAGACAAAAACACATTTCACTAACCTTTTTATCGATTAATTTTGGTGTTTGACCCAACTTACATTAGTTTAATTCACGTACGCGTGTGTAACTATCTGTGGCTTATCGAGTCACGGACTCGTACTACCATACATACTAGTCAATCCGTTCGCCAAGTTTGATCACATTTTTTGACAAGCACGCCACAAAATCCGCCACAAAATGGAAAGAAACCACTAAGTATCGAGAAAAAAGTTTCATGTCCGGTTTATTTCAGTTAAAAAAATGCGTAACACGTAGGAAATGTCTCGCAATGTCAACAGTTCAGAACAACTACATTTCATTTACAAACCGGGTCGACTGTTATGGCCGTCTCGCTTCAGGACGGCCGGAGGTCAAATATCAACAGTTTAAAGGGGCTTTTTGGCAGTCAAACGATTGAAAATTCACAAAATACACTTCAATTTAACCGAATCCTTACAAATTTCTCAATCTTGCATGTTTTGGACTTCGAAAACCTTAACCTCGGGTTCCATGTCGAGAGTTAGGCATCACACAGTGCCGCCATCTTGGCCGCCGATACGTTCGAAGTTCACTATCGCGATCGATTGGTCACCAAATCGCGTCATTTTTCCACAAAATATTCTCAAAAAAACTGTAAAATCTATCATTTCTATCACCCAGAGGGCAGTAGCTTGGCATAATATAGTTGTCTTCCGTGTCTACGGCATGGTAAAGCTTTCAAAACGTACGTACGTGTTTCGTTCAATGCACTGTGGCCGTATCTGCGTACGGGTGAAACTGCAGACCTGATTAAATATTCATGAAAACCGCTGACCTCTTTTGAAGAAAGTTCGCATAAATTACTTGAATTTTCGATTGTTAGGCTGCATGATGTCATTATTTTAGTCCTTATATGGTACTAAACTGGGTTCAAAGGGTCAGGAATACCCTCCTTCTGGCTGAGTTCGGCAATGCATAGCTAAGTTAGGCATAAGCATAGAACGCAATCACTGTCGGTTTATATACCGACGTGGCGCTGAGAGCGAGAATGCCGTGTCGGTTTATAAACCGACGCGGCACTTTAAGGGTAAAGTACGGGGTCGGTAAGGTTTACTGGGATGTGTTTACGTGTTCAGCAGCTTCGCAAGGTGTACACCAGCAACAGATATTGCTGCGTCCCAAGGGACGCGTGGTTTAGTTTTTGAGGGGTCCTGCGTCCGGTTTTATGCGTAAAGGACGCAGAAATGCGCGTCATGTAAAACCCTGTATGTATTAATAAAGCCTGAGTAATGCCAACTTTAGTCAATTTTATAAAAGGCATCTTAAATTAGCATTACTGGGGCTTAAAAGTGGTGACATTTGTATCTTTGTGTTCTAGTTCTACAGGTGAAGTCATAGGCAGTCGTATGGACTACTGGATGAACAGATGTCCAATTGATCCATTGTCAGGCACAACACTTGGCAGTGCATCCAGTCTGTCACTCACAGAAAGCCGAAATCTGGAAAGCGGAAATCTCCTAGGGTTGATAGCTGGCCAAGGTAAACTTTCACTTTGTCTTTCAAGCATTTCTGTGATATAGTCTCAACGAAGAATGTGCCTCGAAAATGAAGGACAAACTTTTACGCAAACTTTTCTCAAGGAATCTTTCAACAATTCTCTTTCAAAATCAAGAATAAAATTTGGGATCACCGTGCAAATTTCAGTGCTAGAGAAACAATGACCCAATATTTAATGATCTTTAAAATTCAGAGTGGCCACCATTCTTGTGTTAACTGTATGGAGAAAAATAAAAAATTTTATCACCAAAAAACTAAGATTGTAAAAATTTTCTTACACTGAGAGCTTTAAAATGAGCCCCCCACAAGTGGTAGATAAGAAAAGGATTGTAAAAGTGTGAGAGTCCTGATATCTGTCCCCGGGATGCAGTCTACCTTTACAGGGCTTTGTATTCACTTTGAATTGAGAGTTTGAAAAAGATATAAATGACAGTACCATTGAGTTTACTCATTTTCCAGAGGTACCCACGTCATAATAGGGATTTCTGGAAATTTATTTATTAGGTCTATACAATGCAAGTACATCTGTTAGCCGTCAGTGGTGAGCAAAGCCACTTGTTATTGTCACCTGTTGTACCTATATGTGTGAATTATAAAGTGTTGTTCTTTTGAATTAATATTCAGATTTAAATGAGAAGCCAGACAGTGACGCTGCCAATCCAGTAGAAGACCTGGCTGAAGGTAATGGTTGTATTTCACCTATTATCAGTCACAAACCAGTTTTCTTGTGATGTCTTAGCTATGTTGATACTTGTTTAAGGTACATTCATAAGCCCATTACATCACTCTAAAACTGTTTGTTGAGGATGTGTATTCACAGCACACACCAAATATCTATACCCCTTTTCCTGCCAGACAGTAATAACTGTATTACTTCCCATCAGCCAAGTCAGTAAAAAGCGGTATTGAGCCAAAACATGACGTATTTTCACCCGCTTGGCTTGGTATGTTATAGCATCTTTTGTTCCAAAAAAATTAAGTTTACAGTATTATGTTTTCAACAGCCTTCAAATGTACAGTATTATGTAAAATAAATCATATGGAATACGGTGTGTTTCATTAATTTTAATCATCTTGTCCTGGTGGTGAAATATGGACTTGGCAGGAAAAGGGATACACATGTACATGTGTGACTACAAAAGCCATGCAATTTGTGACACTAAGCTTGGTAAATTCATCCTGTAGAGATGTCCTTATCACAGGAGTGACAAGGGCAAGCATTACAGCCGAACTAAGAAAAAAATGGGAGTATTATTATTTTCTCGAAGGTATTGTGGTACAAATTTTGTACTTTCAATTCACGATACAGCAATGGATAGATAAGTCTTAGTGTACAAAATGTATGTAACCAGTACCAGTGTTCTCCCCAGGATCAAGCAAAAGCGTAGCGGCTAATTTGCATAATCATTTGCATATCATTAATTTATATTTGCATATGGATATAAGCTTGCACATGCACCCATGCATTCATGTACACTCACAACAAAATGCAATGGTAACACACAAGTATGCAATTTGAACATCATGGAAACTCTTTATTACACTTAAATAAATCATCACAGTATAGTACAATTGCAATTAAAATAGAAGATTCAAACAGTAACAGCAAGTTCAGATTGAAAGCAAGAAATGGTTCATCTGATTGGAGTTTCATTAATACATATATTGCTAATAAAATTGTCAAGAATTGCCAACAAAGAGGAAAATTCACAAGTTTAAGCTTTACACAATTCAAATGTAATTGAGATTTATATCATTTTTGAACGACAAACACTGCGAATAATGTTTCATCACGGGGATCAATTTCAACTAGCGCCCCCCCCGCGTAACTACCACTGCCACTGAACATCGTCGTTCGATTCTTGATTTTAAAAATACCACCAAGATGATCACAAGACATGAACTAAGTACGACTAGAATCACTCGAAAATCAGGTGTAAAATCTTTCAGAGAACGTGTCAGAGTGGAACCACACGCGACGCCAGGATCAATGTCAACACGTTATAAACACGTCAGCCAACATGGCCGCCGCCATATTGGAATTTATGCAATGTGAACTTGATCGCGATCGTGATCGTATTCGGACAAAAAAAAAAGATCATCGTTGTAAAATCATAATCAGCCTCACTAGACAACTGCTTCTTTTGTTTCTTTTGTGGTCCATTTCGTTGATCAAAGCATGGGAATGTGATCAAAGGCCCCACTAGTGCTACACCGCCTAACTCTGTGAATACTTATCCTCGATGTACGGTATACATGTACCGACTAAAGGTCTTTGTTGGTCGTAATAGTCGTTGTAGAATGAAAACTTGTGAACAACCCAGCCGATTCTTCTATTGTTTTAACGTTCCTCTCAACACTTACGGACAACTTATCGGACGCATACCATACTTCACACCTTCCACTCATTCACCAGGTTGAAAGTTGCAGTGAGCGCTATTAAATGTGTAGACAATGCATGCAACAGCTGGTAGCTACGCAGAGCACTAGCGTGTGAACTAAAGGATGGTGGGAATATTTTAAAGCGTAGCGGGGAGAATCAAAGCGTAAAATGGCCTGGGGAGAACACTGAGTACTGTAATGTTTAGCCAGATGACAAACTTGAGATGAGGAACTTACCAAAATTCTAATATTGCAAAATTGCCACTTTTCATAATAAAACTACAACTTTCTCCCAGAATATCTTTTGACCAGTTTAATTGTTTTCCAGCATCTTCTTTAACAACCAAATGATGCTATGAAAACTTAAGTACATTTGCTTTCTTTTTTTCTGTCAGTTCACAGTGATGTAGAAGATGTTGGAATGCCACTTGCAGACATGGATGACGGTGAGTGATGGTTTACTATCCAAGCAATCCAAGTTGAATATGTCACCAATATTGTCAAATTTGCTGTTAACTTATCTCATCATGTCATTTTGCAACTGAACTTTTTCAAGACCCTTGTCAATTGAAAAGTAAAAGTGGCACCCTCTTGTTCATTGAATTTCATGATGTACAGACAATGTTCAATAGTCCAGCTGCCCGAATTGCTTCAGTGATTCTGTAGTAAATAGAAAAAAGAGAAAGAAAAATATCAAAAAAAATCATATCATCATATGAATATGTTCAGGACACATCCTTGTCTTTCAAGTCTTACAATGCTCAACAACTTTGTGATAAAATCATCAGATTTGCACATCATCTTACAGGTGAAAGATAATGTATTCATCTATGTTGCACAATATTCATATTGTTTGTGTGGGAAACAGCGCCCTCTACTGGATCTGTGCTCACATGTGCTACCTTCTTTTTTTAGTTATATGTCTCCGTTTCCTTCTAAAATAGATGTAACTAGAACAATTAAAACAGTTAATGTAACAATCATGGACCCAAAAACCTAACATAGATTGATAATATCTGCTTCCATGATTGTATTTTGTGTTGTGTTGCAGATGATATGGATGATGGAGGAATGCCAATGGACAATGAACCAACCATGCAAGAAAATACAGTGCATGCACAGGTTTGTCAAGTTGTTACAAATTTTATTGATTGGCTTGTGTATTTGCTAGACCTTGGGGGATGGGGGGGTTGAAAAAATGATACTTCTTTCCTCCAGATGGTTGTTATTGAAACATTTTGCATAAACATAAAGATCAATCTTATTTATGTTGACAATCAAACCCATATTTGGAAAGGTGTAACCATCTTCTATCAAGTGAATTTCCTAACATTGACAACTCCTTGCACTTAGTAGCTCATTATATAGATTCCACATTTCAAGATTGTGTATTGTCATTTGCATTTCTCACTACCTGCTCTTTCTTACATGCTAGGATGAACAGAGATACAGATTGAGAGACAGGAGAGAAGCAGAGAAACTGGCCATGATGAAAGCAAAACCTACGATAGATCCCTGGAAATTATTAGATGCTCACAACCCAAGTGACATATTAGAAAAGCCATTCAGAAAAGGTAATGTACAACTTTTTCCATCACAATTTAAGGTGTCTAACAGAATACGTACACGGAATCATGTGTGACATTGGCTGCTGCAGACAGAAATCAGATGAATTTTCATTGTTCAACATCTGTGTTTACTACTGCATTTTGAAGTTGGAGCCCTTAACATGTGAATTATTTTCTATAGTTTCCATCTTAACATTGATGATTACAATTAGTCAATCTACTTTGTATAATTTCCAGAAAATTCAAATGTGATGACAATACTGTTGACTTCAGTTCAAACTATTTCTTATAATCACAACTGTACGTTTTATTTATTATTGCATAACTTGATGTATGGAAGAGAACTTGATTACGTTATGAGTAACAGTGCACTGCAAAAGAGAAAATACCTTCTCAGTTTGAATCTTTTTTATCTCATGAGTAATTATACGATTTGGTTGTCTTGCAGCAAAGACATTCAAACTGCCGGACAATCTGAACAACAAGAAGAGGAAAAGAACCAAGGTCAAAGCCAAATGTACACCTATTGATGAGTTTGTGGAAAAAGCATGTAAGATAAATTCAAATTCCTTTGCCAGCATTATCCAAAGCTTCGAAGGAAACGGTTATTTTTTCTCTAAGTTGCTCTCATGAAAAGAAATGTTACATTTGTCCCTGCAGTTCCTATCAGAACAGAGTAAATATTAAGTTTTGGATATGGAAACCTTGATTCCTCACAACTTAATCTTATACTGGTCCTTTCTTGGAATCTGATTACTAGGAATCAGAGTGAACACGTCATTCTCAATGGCTTAGTCCCCACTTGTTTAATGAATTCAGAAACCATTGACGGAAATGAATGGTTGTATTCGATTGTATCACAACTCAAATCAGCGTGCATATGTATTACATAGGGAGTAATCCTTGTACGGAGTTTGAAAGAAATCCTTCCTAGCATCTCTGAGAAATTTGCGTGCACGGACACCACTTTGTCTGTGTGGCCTAACAAGCAAAGTCTACCAAGAATATTGTCTACTGTTCACTCACCTACCTGTGTCTTGTTGACAGACTTTTCCCACGCCGCCAAGTTCCCAAAGAACCCTCTAAGGGTTCCAATTTATGAAGAATTTGAAATCCTGTTTTGGAATGAGTTCAAGAGGAGACAGGCTGCCATACAGGAAAAGACCAAGAAACTGGTGAGTGTTTGAAAACATGGACAGGTATCACTATCTGTGAAGGTTATTAAATAGAATGTGCATTTGGGACAGATATTCAGACTCTCAAACAGTGTTCTCCACAAATGAAAATTAAAGGCGGGCGGCTAATTAGCATATGTATTTGCATAATATTTGCATAAAATTTACATATCACCAGGGCTATTCACAAGGCACTCCAGTGATGAGATATACTTCTGACATTCTCAATATTTTTCTCCATTCAGCAGTGATTAATGGCAAGCTATACAATTTATTTTTACATTTAAATCCTGTCTATTTACTTTAAATAAATAATAAAACATCAAAAGTGAAAAAAAAACACATTGAACTAATACAAACAATACACAATTTAGTAAATATATTGCACAATACCAACATGAAAATTCAAAAGTAGGCCTACATGAGAAGTAATCAGTGTTCGAAATAATCGGTGGCAAATGGTGGCACGTTTTCATGTGACCCTCTGTTACTATATGTTTGTCTGTAGCCGGATTGGTAAAGCCATGATCGTCTTTTTTTTACGTCCATGACAAGTTGACACGGGACTGAATAATGCACTAAGTTACAATGCGGAGTCAGCGGAGCATGCCTGCAGAGAAACATACGTTGACTTTAAAACTCAATTCATAATAAAGGGAGGCCCGAAAAAAATGATACCAAGTATTTCCAAGAGAAAGATTTGAAATTTCATCGACTCTTAGTTCGGCAAACGTACAAAACTTCGACAACTGCGCGGCGTAGGCTGCCATGCATGTTTGTGTGGAGCACGCTGGCGCACTAGATCTCGATCACATGCGACCTTTGAACTATACAGTAGGCCTACAGAACCGTATGTACGGTACATAGCTGCTGTATTCGGATGATCACACGAATGATGATTTTAGCTCGTGCAGTTTCTTTTTACTTCATTTCATTGTGCCTTTGATATTTTAAAACGGTCACGGATTTTGAAACTTGATCAAACGCAACTGCTTCTCAAAGTCAATCGAATGAATCCATGCAAGTTACGAATGCGTGACAGGAAATGACACACATGGCTTCAACGTCATGTGGACGTACACGGATCTCAAAATGGCTAACTTGGCTCGGATACCCAACGACCTAAGCACGCGAAGCACCATACTTTTTTGCATCTGATATTTGTCTCAACCAATCGTACGATTTTAGCCAGATCTGATCGAAATCACTTTTCCTGACCTTCGGATCCTTACAAGTACGAGACATTGGCGGCAATGGCAGTTGACAATAGCATAGATGCTTTGACTGAGTGTCCGCTGGCAAAAATGCAACACCGAGCCTTCGAGTGTACCGTGTCCGTTGTATGAAATGGACGGTGTCTGTACGGTACGGTCGGCAGCTTAACACATTTCAAGCTTTTTGAATTGAAGTCTTAGCCAGTGTTCATCGGCACTACGGCCGTTTCACACTTGAAAAGCTTGCTGAAATAAGAGCGTGACAAAATCGCCGCTGAGAAACATAGGTCTTCAACCACATTTACTAAAGAGTATCGGCGCCGGCGGATATGAAACAGGATCGAGCGAAAAAAATAAAGGATCGGGGCCGTCGGGGCCTGGGAGAACATTGAGGATTGCATGCAGTCGCAAAACAAACCGACAGATGTGTGAACGGTCCCTCTTTATTACACGACGTTGTCAGTTGCTGTCATTTTTATTCAATAGGCTTTCAGATATTGTTCGGACAACTGACTGTGAAAACAGTTTAGGCGACAGAAAAACAAGGTGGGCGGGCGAGATTAAAGGCGGGCGGGCGAGATTAAAGGTGGGCGGCGACAAAAAAAAGCGCGGCGCACCGCCCGTCAAAAACCCCTTGTGGAGAACACTGTCTCAAACTTTTACAGTATTCTTTTCAGTCTAAAGTTTAAGTCTTGAATGTCTTGAACAATAGAGGGCACACTGATGTCCGAATTTAAAACTGTAACCGTTTCAAAGTGCAAAAATAATTTAGCAATAAACCTCCCCAGCAACAGGCATTCCACAAGATTTTGACCAGTTAACGACCTGTATGCACTAACCATATCACTGTTTTTCATACATGTTGTGTGGACTTGTCAAAACTGAGTGGTATATCCATTGCTGAGATGGTTAATTGCTGTAATAGTACAGCAGTACATTTGAATGCTGGACTGAAAAGGTGAAAAAAGGGTTGTTCTCTCACTTAACCCTTTCACCCCCAGTTCCCTGTATACAGGTCCAACTTTACCATAGAAAACAATGGGTTTGGACAAACCATGGTGGTGAAAAGGGTTAAAGCTTCCATGTATTCCAACAGTCCTATATCCCGAATACAGCACCATTATTTTCATGTCTCATCCAATCAGGTCACTGTATTTTTGCCGTCAATTAATTGGTATGATATAATTCACCCTATTTTAATTTCCAGAGGAGAGAAAAGAGGTACGAGGAACTGACCATCTTAGAAGAACAGCTCAAACAACAGGAGGAAGAGGATAACCCAGCAGATGACCAAGACTTTGCCGCTGCCGATGATTTTGATGATGATGGGGATGGGGGCCCCGTTTCCATGGAGAATTACCACGACAACATGAATGGTTTGAACGGAGCTGAAGGGGAGAACATTCAACCCATGGGTAAGTTTGGAGTCACCATTATCTTTCTGGGAAAATATTTGATAGTTGCAACCTACTGTACATTTCATAAACATTGCAAAGCAACTTTTGAAGTATCCGAACAGAGTATTTTTGTGATGGGTTGTGTGTGCTGAAAATTGTTACAATGCTCTGTGTGCTTACCCAAATGCTAGAATATTAATGGGCCATGCAGTAGCTGAAACTTTTTGGTGTTTTTTATAACACTAGTTTAGTTTTTGATGTCAAATAAAGTTTCTTGTTAAATTCCCAAAGCATGTTGTGATACACAGTATTCAGCTTGTCAACTCACCCTGTGCATGTGCAGACTGCATTGTTATTGTTGACAAGTGAGTCAGGTCTAGACTAGAATTCCAATGTGTACAATAGCAGTGCAGTGTTATATAGACACTGTGTTGACCAGCTAAATAGTAGGTGTTTCACAAGAAGTAGTTCAAAAATCATTAAAAGTTACAGCTACTAGCCCTATTATAGTTAAATTGCGGCACATACAGACATACAAATGCCATTGTATTGTTGACACACATAAATGAATTAATCAGTACAGCATGCTTTCTCAAACATGGAGAGTGTGTAAAAATTAATAGTTCCTGATAACACAAACCTTTATGGAACAAAACGTAATGATGCACTGGAATAAATGGTGCGTCAATAACAAAGTTACTTTGATGTGTTTTTCACAGGATTTGATGTCCAATCACAGCAGTCACAACAATCACAAGCATTGATCGCACAGACCTATGAAGATATGGTTAAGCAACATGTTGTAAGTGTCTGCGACATCTCTATTCTACTTCATTATGACATGTACTGTGACCTGAATTGTCAGCTCTGATACACTATAGCAAGAAATTTATCAACTTGTTGCATGTAAAAATAATATGAGTGCATGGTGCAATTTCCTGGTTAGGCCATATATAAAAAAAATTGTGTTTCTGGTATCATACTTCTAAATTTTTACTCTTTTTATATTTAGTTTTGTTGGCTGAGACCCATAAAATAGGGTAAAATTTAGAGAATGTACTCAAATTTAGGGTCAGTGGATTTTTCTAGGATTGGTTGAGTTACTGGAAACACACTTAACGTTTATATGACCTTACGTGTTTGAATTTTTTTTATTCCTTGAGAAGGTCACATTCTTCCTCATGTTGCTTTATACACTGAAACCCTTTCAGTTTCATTTTTGTTTTTTACCCTTTTGCAATCATCTCAGTCCTCCTTAGCACCTAACCAACCAGAAAAAAATGATTTAATACAAAAAAAGCAGGGCTTTGGCAGATCTCCGATACCTGTAAGTAAAGCAGAAATTACTTTTAGACATGTATTTTTTTGTCAGGCAAATTGGATGACACATACACAAAATGTACATCAGCCTGCAGTTGTCACACTGTTTATGTTTTTCATTTTTCACAGGATTTATACTTGGAGCAAGCCCAGCAATATGTACAAGAAACAGATCTTTCAAGGAGGATAAAAGAATGGGAAGAAAAAATACAGCCGATATTGCAACAAGAAGTAAGTACACGTAGGACAAGGTAGTTTTGATTGAAATAACGTTGATATTCTGTTGAGTTATTTTGTCTCAAGAGGGCGCCAGTCAAAGGAATTGGTCATAGTATTGATAAAGTTCAGTGACTTTTAAAAAAGTCTTGATAGAGTTCAGAGACTTTGCTTACTGTGTGTTTTCAAAGTACCTCTGTGTTCATGCAGTTTATAAACAGATCTGTAAATATCATTTGTTTATCTTCACGAGTTCTGACCCAGAACAATACATCAACCTTATTCTTCGATGAGTTGGTCCATTGACAAAAACATGACAGAGTTGCAGATTAACAGAACACTTGAATGATATTGACGATGTACACATGCTTGACCGTGTGTTGTGGTATTTACAAGTACAATGAACACTGTCTGATCAACATATATCATGGTGGAGGTCCCCATTTGCTACCTGACACACATACAGAAAGTAAACAAAGTTGCCAGGATTGGCCATTTTTAAAAAAATGATTCAAAAACATGTATTACATTACCGATATGAAACTTTTGGAGAAAGTTCTATACAAAAAGTAACATAAAAGCCTGAAATGGATTTCTTTAGTGTTTTTGTTTTGCTTAGTGGTCAAGACATTCTGGTCAGTTCAGTTCATTATTGGGACAAGATATTATATAAAATATCCATGAAATTACATTGATTTACACGTCAACAAAACGCCACCATTACAGAAAATCTGCCAGCCCAATGGAATGTCATATTAAAAATAATACAGTTTAATTGACAAGCGGTAATAACAGGGCAAGAGGAAATTTATCATTACTTGTTCCCTTTTGAAATCAAAAATAAATGACTGGTCAAGAATAAAATTTCTTGTTGGTGAAATTCTATTACAGGAAGAGCATGGTGCATTTGATATCCACCACTATGGCACTGTAATACTGGATTCATTTGAACCTGAAAACGGCAAAACGATGTTACCCTTCCAAGAAATCACCAAACAGAGGGAGCCATATGAAGTCTGTAGATTATTATTGGCATCACTGCAGCTGGTAAGTCATAAGATTTTATTACTATTTTATTACTATTATTTTATCATTATTTATTTTATTGTAATATTTTGTTTAGCAACAGAATTTTATATTACCCATAATTTTTTTTTTTTACACTTGAGCTGGGCATGTTTCTTACTACCAGTATATTACACTTCAAAATTTGTCAAAACTCTGAAATCAAGAAATAAATTGTATAAGTATTCTTATAAGTGCTGAATAGTTTGGCAGCGTTTTGTAAATATTCTTACTGTGCCAGCATATCAGTTGGAGACACAGTTCACATGGAACGATGCATGAATTCCTGACAATGAAGAAAAAAAAGAAAGAAAAATAAAGTTCTCATCAATTTTTTCCTTTTCACAAGTGCCATATCTTTATATCATATTAGATTTTCACATAGTTCTGTAGCTTCCATTAATTTGATCAAGTATGGTAAGAAATGTCTTTTTGAAAAGAAAATTCTCTCCCGCCTTCTCCCTCTCTTAATGTAGTTGATTCCACCTAATTAATTCAACGTTGAGATGTGACCTATGTACATGATAACAGGTGTACACAAAATCTATATGTAGCCGATATATTTACTCAAGTCTTGTTTAATATTTGTTACTGGTGACATCCTTCCCAGAGATATCTGACCTTTAACCTTTGTCTGTGCCAATACAAAGACTGATCACATTAGTAGGTTATTGATAGCTTTTGGTCCAGCGGCAAATTCATTTTTCACTTTGTATTTAGTCCCTCCATGACATGGGTTTAAAATACTACAGCTTGCTCATGATGTCAGCTTGCTCATGTCTATTTGGGAATCTTTCTGAATTTTGCCAAACAAGAGACAGATATTGAAATTTTTTCTAGCTTTTTTTCTGTTGTTTAGAGTACAAGAAATAATGGTGTAATTGGGCAGATATTATTTCAGAAGAAATGGGTGAAGTGTATGCGTGTACAAACATGTACATTTTTAACTTGTGCTAAAGTCAATTTTTTGTCACCTTGATAGAGTATAATCTCGACGGGATTTTTTTTCAGATTTTTCCCAAAATTTTGACCCAAAACTTGAGTCTATGAAAAGTGCTGTCCTCCATTTGGTCCAATAAAACATTGCACTAAAATTTTGGTGAGAAAAATTACAACACTCAGAGGGTAAAAATAGTTAAAGTTGCATATCTGTATTGTCATTGACCCTCTTAGTGCCAAAGTCAAGTTTCATCACCTTTATAGAACAACGTAAAAAATTTTTGTATATTTTTCCAAAATTTTGATCCAAAACTGTGGCCAATGAAAATTCATATCCATTTGGTCCAAAATTGTCAAAAAATTACTCCAAAATTTTCAAATATTGGCCACAATTTGGCACTAAAATTTTAATGGAAACATTTACAGCACTTAAGGTGGTTGGAAAGGCTATTTTTGCACCAATTCTTTTCTCAGAGTTAATGTCAAATTTCAAGTGTTAAAATCAAGATATTTAGTTCAAATTTTCAGGATAACTCCCTTAGTTAATATTTCTCCAAAGAATATAAAAATTGTATATTTGCAGCCATGATTTTGAAATATGACACCAGTAAATATTAAAATTTAATTTTTCATATTTTTTTTACATATTTGAATTTAATAATAATTGGATAGTATTAATATTACCAAATTAGTTATAAATATGTTGACACTATTTATTGTAAGATTTATGCGGCAGGATTTGTAAATAAAATTTGTTTTTATGATTTTACATTGGTTTATATATCAAAAAATTATTAAAAATTCTTTCAAATTTCAAAATGTGATTTTTCAAAAAGTACTTCAAATACAGGAAAATTGTGCCGTACAAATCTTATCTGTAACCTTGTTAATAGGCTGTAAAAATTCCATGTCCATATCTCATTTCAAAGTTGGATTAAATTGGTATACAATTATGTAGGAAAACTGTTATTCTGTCAAAAATGTTGAAAACAAGCCATATTTGCACCCCTCTTTTGAAGTCATAGAGCAGGTTTTTTTTGGTTAATCTCACTTTTGACACCTCTTTGACACTCAAAGAATCTAAAAATGCATTACAATAGCAGTCACTCACTCTGAATGCAAGCACCGCCTTGTCAAACTTTCCTGAAAAACAGCAAATTAATGACTTTCCCTTTTCAAACATTTTATTAAAAGCTAGGGGACCTCTACCATAGTTAATACACTAAGGACTCCCCAACTTCTTCTTATTTGGTCAGTTTTTCAGAAGTTTTAACAGGCTATAACTCTGCAATGCCTTTGTGCCCAAATGTCTAGTTTTTTTATTCCACAGAGAATGTTGACTACTTTTATATTTTAATAGTTTTTGTTGAAATTTATAACTGACGCTCTAGCCTTTCCAACCACCTTAAAGGTTGCAATCATGAGAGAACCATTCTTAACTGCATTATGGACAGAAAAGGTTAGGACTTTGGGATCCCCTCGCTGATTACGTGTAAATACCCCCACTGATCCAAGATACCTGTACCTGTGTGCGTGTGCTTGTTGTTTGACCAGTGATCCCCCTCTTTTTGCCATACTCAGCTTAGCCATACTTTCTCCAGCGCAACCTGGATTTGAGGCTTAGTTAAATTTTTAACTGGTTTCAAATCCTTGTGAAGTTTGCTGGGGGGATCACTGTGTTTATTCCGTGTTTATCCACAAGCACATTTGTAACATTTTAGGGAGTAATGTTAATAATAAAGTGTAAGACGAGCAGGATAAACATGACAGTATATCAACTTGCAATACAACAGCTTTTACAATAATTCTATGCAGTGCAGGTGCAGCCTATTTTTGTTGCTGACATGTCAAGACATGTGTTACCGGTACGACTCAACTGTTGCCCTTGTGCTCCCTGACCAAAATGTCATTGAGGTTTTGTCTCTGAAAAAAATAACCCTTTGCTGGCCAAATAATCGTTAAGTCATAATATAACAAGTATTGTTTCACATTTCTAGATGTTCGATGCAAACAGAACAGTATTGAATGTCAAGAACTGTTGCAGTCATTAACTAAACTGTTTTTTTTTAATTTATGTATTTCGTTCAACGTCAATCACATCAAAGATTCTACAACTTGAGTTTCTCGTTTCCATCAAAATGTTCTATGGCAATTTTGTGCGTAATTTGCATGAGTTGCAGGGTCTGTACACTCCTGAAAAGGCTTTGAAAGTCCTGGAAAAAGTCCTGGAAAATGAAATTTAGTCCTGGAAAGTCCTGAAAATCGATATGACAATGATAATCCATCCACAATTTTCAAAAATGACAAGATGATCCGCCATGATATTGTAAAATCATATGTGAAATACTATATTGTAAAAGTGATATCTTGAAAATGGTATTTTGGACTTTAAAAAGTCCTTGAAAATTGCTCAAGTCCTCGAAAATCCTGAAACTTTTGGTGACTGAGTGTAAGGACCCAGGAGTTGGGTAAATGTAGTTTTAGAAAATTTATTTTTGTGTCAACCCTTTGAATTTTATATTCTCAGAATTACACATACAAGCATGCTGTTTTCTTGGTATACTGTCTTCACTGTTATTTTTTTAGTCCCCACGGACACCATCCGGGGGGACTTATAGGTTTGGTCATGTCCGTGCGTGCGTGCGTGTGTGCGTCCGTCCGTTCATGCAGATATCTCAGAGATGCCCAGGTCAATTTCTTTCAAACTTTGCACAAGGATAGTACCCTACCCCATACAGATGCACGTCTATTTGTTTCACAATGCGATCAAATTTGGCCGTGTTAGAGGACTTTTTAGTTTTCACCTCCATAGACTCCCATGTATAAGGCAGTCACCATAGACTCCCATGTATAAGGCAGTCCATAGACTCCCATGTATAAGGCAGTCCATAGACTCCCATGTATAAGGCAGTCCATAGACTCCCATGTATAAGGCAGTCCATAGACTCCCATGTATAAGGCCGAGAAAAATAAAAATTTGTTTCTCATCGTATTCATATTGCAAAAAGGATGCAGTGACACAGTTTTCAGTCCCAACGGATGAAGTCCAGGGGGCTAATAGATTGGGTCATGTCCGTCCATGAGTCCATCCATGAGTCCATCCTTTCACGCAGATATCTCAGATATTTTGACAAAATGTCACGTTACCTCGGTGACCTTTGACCTCAAATATACATATTTGTCCATAACTCAGTAACCACAAGTGCTACACCCTTCATATATGGTATGATGGCACAGCTTATGACGCCACATATTGTACCTCATTAATTATGCACATATCTAATTTTGAGCAAGCCAATAGAGCTAGAGGTCTGATTTTTGGTATGTAGGGATAACTTAGCAATAAAATTTTTTTGACAAAATGTCACGTGACCTCGGTGACCTTTGACCTCAAATATACATATTTGTCCATAACTCAGTAACCACAAGTGCTACAACCCTTCATATATGGTATGATGGGACAGCTTATGACGCCACATATTGTACCTCATTAATTATGTGCATATCTAATTTTGAGCGAGCCAATAGAGCTAGAGGTCTGATTTTTGGTATATAGGGATAACTTAGCAATACAATTTTTTTGACAAAATGTCACATGACCTCGGTGACCTTTGACCTCAAATATACATATTTGTCCATAACTCAGTAACCACAAGTGCTACACCCTTCATATATGGTATGATGGGACAGCTTATGACGCCACATATTGTACCTCATTAATTATGCGCATATCTAATTTTGAGCGAGCCAATAGAGCTAGAGGTCTGATTTTTTGTATATAGGGATAACTTAGCAATAAAATTATTGTGACAAAATGTCACATGACCTCGATGACCTTTGACCTCAAATATACATATTTGTCCATAACTCAGTAACCACAAGTGGTACACCCTTCATATATGGTATGATGGGAGACCTTATGATGCTTCATACTGTACCTAATTAATTATGCATATATCTAATTCTGAGCAAACCCATAGAGCTGGATGTCTGTCATACATATGCCATAGATTTGTTCTGTGATAGGATCCAATAAGGCCGCCATGTGGCCATTTTATTACGATTCTTTCATGTCCTGAACTACAGCTCAGACATGTATCAAGCAAATTTATTCAAAAGTATTTTTATCACAGACCTAATGAAGAGGCCTCTATCCTCTCTGAGGACCTGTAATCAAAGTACCCATTAACAAGTGGGGACTGTGTCATCAACGATGACTTGTTCTGTATGCAAGGAGTGACACTGAACTACAGCAAAGGCCTTACAGTAACTGTTGATAACTAGAGGCCTGTTGGTACAGTGTAAAAGCTTTGAGTTTGTATCCACAGGTTGGTGTCAACGAATGCTCAACCTTACCCTTCTGACCTACTTACATGTTTTTCCCCAATTTATGTAAATTGCAGGCCAACAATCAGAATGTGCAGATCGGTAACGACAATGGCAGTGAGTGTCACATGGATACCATGACGCTGGAATTTCTGTCCAAGCAAAGACATCACGAAGACCTGGCTGAATACAGGGCGCCCTCCATCGAACACAGAACACAGAAAGTATCATAGGGGAATGCACATTTTATCACACAAAGTTATTGTGTTTTTTGCATCAAACAAAGTCTGAATCAGATTCAGAGTTACACTCAAGAGTGATTTTTGCTAATGATAACGTCATTTTCAGATCCAGCATCAGAGCTCAGATGTTTCAGCAGCAAACTTTTCCGTAAAACTCAAATCTAGACTACTATCAGTCTCTCAAAGTTAAATTATTACTGACCCTAATTTCCCAAGGAGAAGGAATGGAGTCAGTTACTGTTTTACAGAGCTGTTATTTACTGGTGAAGTATCTTCTACACATTTGGAATGTAAAAACTTGTTTTCTTCTAATGTATATCAATAAGTGAAAGAGGCATACTTCTTGATATGGTACACCTGTTTAATGTTTGTATCTATATCATTCACACTTTCTTCTATTGAATTTTCAATCTGCTGAAACAATTTGCTATATTATTTATCTCACTGGGAATATGCCTCTTTCAGCGCACTATAGGAAGGCACATTGGATTTGAATCCTGTGAATCTGATTCTGATTGTACCCCTTTTATAATCTTTGGTCGATTAGGATGTCAAGAGTGGAATGGGGTTTTTTTTTGAGTGAGGAGTTACTAACATTTGTATATACTGGCTTGAAAACTGAAAATGACTTCAAAAACGTTTGCTGGCAGTTGATGTGATTTTACAGTTGCTTGACATGTCTGTATGATACTATTGATCCAAGGTCGCCTTAATACATTTTTCCATTCGTCATGGAGTGCCTGTCACATACATGTACATGTAGCACCCATAGGACGATAACATGCAGTTTTGCACATATTCTCTATATTTCACATTCCAAACCACGTCATCCTAATGTATCACATCAAGGCGCCAAGTGATACTATCAGGATGATAACTTGATATGAACCATGAACCCTTTTTTGGCATTGAAAATTTCAATCTTCAAGACATCAGGTGTACCATTGTATTATACAGAAAAAATTTCCATTGTCAAAATGAAGCCTTTTATCAAAGATAGTGATACCTGTCCTAAATATATAGAGGAAAATATGTTTCAGGTTAACTCATGTTTCATACCACATTTTGTCAAAGTTTACATCACATGGAAACATAAACACAGATATTGTGTATTATTTTACATCCTCAATTGTGAGCAATAACATTTTGTTTGTGAAAAAAAGCCTTGTGAAACAGTTCTTGTAACCATGACCATTATTGACAGGCACCAAACACATTGTACCTTTCACTGACAGTTGCCAGGTTTGTCTCTTACTCTGTACATGTAGTTGAACAGACTGTTAGAAGTGCGTCCAAGATCATGTTCTGTTCTGGAACTTTTAGTGGAAATGGGAAGAGATATTGTCAAATTGCATGAAACTTTGATGCCCCATTCACAAAATTAAAATATATAATAATAATAAGTACAAAGTATGCACATGTATGCTCACTGCTTTGTGTTGGCGAATTTGCCTGTCTCTTCAGCACATTTTGCGGTGTGTTCATAATAACCTCACAGCAATCTGTTCGTGACTAAAGCTTGCACGATTGTTTTGGACAGCTGGTGTCAAAAATATGTACATGCATAACATGCAGGAAAACTGGAAAAGCGTCCCCAGTAGAGAAGTGTTCATAATAGACAGGTAAACATCCATTCAACCTGGAACTTTGGGATTAAAAATCTGCCATTGTCAGAGATATATATCTACAAAGATAGGTTGCACTGTACTGCAACATATGCAAATCTTCCACTACTAAGTATATTGGGGCTTTGTCGCAATTCTGTTTTTTTACGGCAATGATTGAACAATTGACAGTCTTATGAATTAGAGACATGTACAAATTCCTGTTCATCATGTTTGCATTTCCTGTGAGCTACAGACTATTACAAGAGGTAAAAAACGTAGAAATGTCTGTAGTTAATTGAAATTGTTGAAGTGTTGGTAATGTTAGATATGCTATCATCCCTGTATCTAGACGGCGTTTAAACTAAACAGGGAAACAACCTGTATGTTAGATAGTCCATACACTCCTGGTGGGTCCTTAAATTTGAAGTGACTTTGAGAGTATGGACCCTGGTGATAACACTGAAAAAACTGACAACTGTAGTTTAACTTGCTCTCTGCCATGTAAGTTTTTTAATTAATAATCTTTATATGTATTTTTGCCCTATAGCACACAATAAATAATAATGAAATGTGATATTTTGATTAATATAGATCATTGTTCCCTTAGACATGTGTACTATAGAATAGAATGCGCTGACAAATCTAGTCACAGCTGTTTTCGATGGTTTTAGACCCTAAAGAGTGTCTATAATCTGACAGCTTTTTTTCAGGAACCACAGTACAGGTGTCTCTCTCAGAGATGTAATTTTGACAGAGCTTACCTAACCTAGGTTTTAGTGTTCTTTCATAATCTAAACAAAAATGCTATCATTTCTTCCGTTCGATTATCATTGTAAACTTTGATTTTATGTCATATGTATTAAAGAACATAAATATTTATGAGAGAAATGAAACAAGTTATTATGTTGTCATTTATTTGGGCTAGTTGAACGCTTTACGGGCTTGTCTGAAGGCGCCTTTCATTATGAATAAATACAAACAACATCCCCAGTACTGTGGTGAACTGCACTGCAGCTTAGCATGGTCCGCGTAATACCACCATGCCACAGTGTTTACCAATCCTGTTAGACTGGTCTTTACAAGAACTGTACTCTGATAAAAGGCTGTTTTCACATAGATTTGTTGGATCAGTGGGCCAAGATAGTTATCGCAAAAGAAATCTCTTTTAAATGGACATTTGTCGGTGTAGTGTACATGATAGTGACGGGAGGAGGGGGATTAGCCCCATTGGGGTACAGATGTACCCTGGACCTTTCAAACTAAAATTTAGTACAAGGCATCAGGTCGACAATGTTCCGTAAGATCTTGGGTCTAAAGTCTACATTTCGGCCTAAATGCCGGTGTCGCAACATTTTCTACAAAATGATGGATCAAAATCTTGTCGGATACAAAAAGGGAGACAAGTGAACTTTCCATCGCCATTTCCTTGGTCGAGGTGAAAAACGAGGGAGTCAAAATCGCTGTACAGTGTATAGATTCCCCTCCTAGTGCAGTGATTTCTCATTCATTCACTCTTTTTCCGGGTTGTACACAAGGACAGGATTCACCACAAATTTACAAAATACCATTCTGTTAACTTTATTCATACTTGTTATAGCACCAATAACTTTGTAAGTAAAATTCCAAACTAACATGATGGAATGTCAGTGGAAAACGTTACAAAAGGACAACTGTACACCTTGGATCGTTCTGCAAAAGATCTGTTGAGCGTCTCGATCTCAGATTAAATCAGATTAATACAATATTTTATTTGATTCAACAACTACGCAATACAGAAACTAGAAGGCAGTTTGTGTGGCACGGGCAGACTCTTCAAAGCAGACGTCACGGAAATTCCGGTTTTTGGCTTCACCATTAATTGACCTTTGACCTGAAGTACAGGTGAACTATGTAATTTGCAGATGTTTGGAGCACGTCTCACTAAATGTCTGTAGGATAAAGGGCGGGAAAATTTCCGTCCTGACCCTAATGATTTAGAATTAATTTGTATCGACAATTGAGTATTGCTCAGTCCTGACCCTAAACTGCTTCAAAGTACATATATTGGAGTTCAAGGATCCACGCTCTGTGACCCGCTTACGCCATGGATACAGAACGTGAAAAAAGCGACATTCAGTACAAACAACATTTGAGAATTGGAATTGAACAAGCTATTGAACTTGATGATTGCATCGGGTGGAAAATGTTCGATTTTGTTATATCTGAGGAACTGTAGATAGATGAAACCAGGCCTACCATCATTTTCACGAAATCTGAAACATTTAAAACTGATTCGTTGTAGGCTAAACGTGTGAACATCTCTTACAGTTATAGCGATGTAGCTCAAAACTAGTGTGTCCGGCAGTACATATGCCGGAATTCGAAGATTGATGTGGAATTCGGTAGCTGTCCAGTGAAACTTTAACACTTCACCCATTTTCCGCCTGTTTCGTGCTTCGTCATTATTCTGTCCATATCAGCGCCTTTGTATTCTGCGGTGTCATTATGCAAATGACTGAAGATTAAATGGAGTCGCACCACAAGGGACCTAGTAATCTGGTTGTTGTTGTTGTTTGTGTTGTTGTTTATGTTTATACTACTCAGATTGTTGTTTTTGATGCTGACCAATAAAGTTCAATGAACATCACTATTGAGTTGTTGTTTCAAACGTAATGTAGATAGATGTCATGAGTACAATGACACTGCCGTTATTTTGACCCAATTTTCCTATTGTAGGAAAAGAGTGATCGTCAGGAGAGAGTTGCATTGGGTTAAATAACGGTAGTGTCCTATAGTGTTTCTTATGACGTTTACATTACGTTTGAAACAACATCAACACAATAGTTATGTTCGTTTCATTTTACTGGTCAACAACAACACATTTTAATATAAACATAAACAACAATACAAACAACAATACAAACAGCCAGATTACTGGGTCTCCTGTGGTTGCACGCCCTTGGACAAGTACGGTAAAAGCGTTCAAATTCAACCAAACTTATGGGCTTCTAGCAATGTACTCCAACAATCGTTGACGCTACCGGCCCCCTAGATTAAAAGAAATTAATGCGAAACAGTCACTGGCCATTTGTCTTCACTCATGTCTCAAACTGCTATTAAATGTATTGTCTTAATAAATAAGCTAAAATTTACTACCTAAATTAAACAGCCGTTTAACTTTTGCTCCTTTTAATGAAAACTCAGGCTCAGCTTCATCAATCTGATCAGAAATCAGCTGAAGAGATGGGCGTTCCTTCTGTTCCTTGTTGAAGCATGAAGTCTGTGTCTTCAGTAGATAGACGAGAGCTTGAACCAAGGAAAGCCACATACAAAAGAAAAAGCAAACTTACAGAAAAGTAGCTTATCCCAACACCTGATTTTGATCAGACTGAGCTTCACCGTGTTTCTTATGGTCAACAGCAACATTAACAATGTCAGAAAACACATCAGCATGATATTTTTGGTGCTTCCCTCGACTGTCCAAGCTAAGTGTTTTTAGAAGTCGTGTATTGTAGGGCAGTAATGTCAACTATTCGCAAGATTCCGTATTACATCATTTCATTGCTTATTTGGCAGCCTGTGGTATAGAATATGCTAATCAGACATGTGGAATATGCTCACTCTTATCGCAATAGCTGACATCATTTTCTGACTACATCCATTCCTCCTTGGATGTTCAGCGATTTATCAGTCTGTCACATTGCACACTGTATGAATAGTAGAACGGCTGTTCAATGTATGTCAAAGCTTAGATTCAGCAGCGGTAGTGTTTTTGTTTGTTTGTTTGTTTAATTTCTCTTCTGATGAACAACAATTTCACCTATGCACTGTATAAGTTGAATACCGTGAAGGGGGTTCTTTGGGAAAGCAAGTGGGGCACTCACATTTCTAGATACGAGGAAACTGAGGCACAGGCAACTTTTTTTTCTTTTCATTAGACATGAAATCGGAATATTAAGAATAATCCTGCGGAGTGTATGCACTAGATATTTGAATGTCACACCAGATATGTCGTTCCGAGTTTTATCGAGCCCTACCATAATCTCCGCACTTCTTTTTAAAACTCAGATTTAGAGTAGCTTTTCTGTGCACATCGCCAATACCATACAAACTTTTGACAGTAACTCGTTTCAATACTTATATGACATGGAATTCAATTATCAAAACGCAATGTTTGCCTGCGCCTTGTCTTAAACAATAGTTAGCAAGCATTCATTCTTTGGGAAAAAGGTAGGTCTCTATGGAGCTCCTCATCCAATCTTTCCTTGTGTCAGATACATGTACAAGTTAGTGGGACGCCACCTTAGAAGGATTTGGATACCACTTGTAAATTTTTGACATAAAGGACAACTTTGGAACGTGGTTAAGAATGAGTGAAATACAAAACAAGGTACACGAATTTAAACGTTGATCTCGTTCGTCCACTCGTCAATGTTGTAAAAGGCATTGTTATACATTGATGCAAATGAGCTCTCAGCTTGCATTTGTTCTGATGGCTGTTCTTGTGACGTAGGAACCTCAAACTGGTCACCGGACATCAGAGCATCTTCTCGTCCGTCCTCACACCGTGAATCTTCTGCTTTTTCACGTTTGGAATGTCTCCTAGTGCCAGGTTTAGCTCGCCGTCTTTGACTAGCACCTTCACATGACGACGAATCTGGCGACGTTCGAGATCGGTGCGAATGAGTCCTGTGGCCCACCACGGTCCTATCTATTGTCGGTGACGATTCCTTAGAAGCACGTGGTTCATCTGGCACTTTGAAGGGTTCCTGCCCCTCTGAGTTGAGATTTCTGCCGTCGCAACCTGATGTTGCATCTTGCGACTTTCTGCGACCCTGTTCGCCTCGTTCCATATCAACGTGCACTGTTATCGGTTCTTCACCTGACGGGAAGGGCCTTGGATTTCTCTCAATTGCGCGTTCCTCAAAATCATTCTCATCCTGAGCTCGTGTCCTGTGTGGAGTCCTGTCTCCATGGATACGTCCATGATTACCAGAGTCAACATTGCACGTGTCCTCCCCTGGGTCTGTTTCTAGTCGCACAGACTGCGCAGGTACGTTTAATTCCAAAGGATCTGTAGGTCCCCTGCTTTCGTCCTGGTCAAGTCCAACATTTGGACCCCATTTAGGAGTGCGAACAAAAGTGAACGTCCTGCGTGAGCCATCTTGTAAATTACTCTGCAATTGCACGCTACTCCCGGGATGTATCGGAACCCGTTCGCTAGGCTGTTGTTGCCGAGGTGATTCGGCATTCTGTAACGTTTCTGGACTTATTGCCTCGTGAACGATCCTTAAAGTGACATCCGAGACACTATCATTGTCATCCTCCTCCGGGGTTTCTTCTATAGAGTCGTGCGAGTACGGCAAATTCATGTCGGAAGCTCGCCTGTAGTACGGGTAAGCAATGAGACCCGGCGGCAATCTCGTATGCATTGCCGCCAGTTCGCTCTCATCACCGGTGACCCTGGGCGTCAAATCCGGAAGACTCTGCATATGGCTTCGCTGTGCGCTAGTCCGTTCGCCTTGTAGGATATCAATTGTGTTATGGTTCTCCAAACCTTGTAAGGATATCTGTCCGGAGGAGTTGCTCCTTTGGGTCAGCGAGGTCACGTTTGACAGGTTACCGACAGATAGTTCCACCATCTCCCTGTTGCTGGCACTTTGAGTGTCCTGATAAAGGCGATACCGGCGGAGTGAGTCACGGTCAACGGCAGGAGTGAGTGGCGCTGTGAAAAACACAATAATTTACGTCATTTGAAAAATTCTGTCATTTGAAGGAAAACGGTTGACTACGTACTGTATACCTGTTAAGTAAAGTATAGCATGCAATCATAGCTTTTGAACAAAATCATGCTTTTGTATTTATGGGCGATTTTATTATTACCAAACCAAAATTATAAGAACATTTTTGCAGCTATGGTATGACACTATAATGCATATAAACCTATTTACTACTCGAACCACTATTTCGCTGGATATTCCATTAGAGCTATCTATTTACTTAGTCAACTCAAATCTTTATCACCATTTGAACGTGTTGACCCGGAAGCTAGGAGGATTGAACCTGTGACCTGTGGTAGGATATCGTCTGGCAACAAAGTCACCTCCCCAAACGTGCCACACCCAATCCGTCGACAAGATAGTTCAATGAACCCGATCTTGCGTCAAGATTTTGAGGATGACACCTTCGTATTTTGCAATTTACTAACATTGACAAACTAGACTTTAAAGAAGACTGATTCAAGTGTCTTTACATGGTAATCCTCCCCAGCACGTCCAGAACACAGTCACCTGTGGTCTATTCCGCTTTGCATCTATGCGCCCCGTAGACGTGTGAACATCTGCCTGAGAAGATGGGGCGCATAGACGCAAAGTGGAATAGACCACAGGTGACTGGTCCAGAACCATCTGGCCACCGGGAAAATGAAATTCGATGGAAGGGGACTTCTCCAATGAATGCATGGACACACGAAACATTTCTAAGTCCAATTTACTATTAAAAACTGAGATAAACCGTATCAATGTCACATTGTCACGTGGGGAACACTCCTCATTAATCTGACTCCTACTGTTTATGCCGCTGAGAGACTGCAAGTCGGAACTCCGTCGTCTCGTGCTGAATCGGAGTGCCTCGTGATAGTTCGGCAAGGACGGGACGATCACCTGCTGGCAATTCAAACTGCTCTCTCTCGACCTCGATATTTCGCTGTCAGGTATGTAATACACCTTGAAATAGGAAGAAGGATTGTTTATGTGTAAGTACAATCGAACAACAAATTTTCCAACAATTTTTCACATTCATTTTCTCGAATTTTGTTTTAATTATTTACTCAGGTACATCGTTGGTGAACTCTGATTCATTCTTGTGGCAAATTATGAAAATATATAATGAACGCTTTAGCATTCGCTTTCATCGCATCTCGATTAAAGATTACCCCAAGCGTATATATCATCTTATCAATTACTTGACTCGATTCTTGTCCGCAGTTCCTCCTACAGTATTTGCGGGACAAACATATGCCGGTAAAGATTTGACAAACTACATTTGAATGTTGTCTTCCATCTGCTTCCGGTAAATAACAAATTTTGATTCTGTTATTTTAAGAAAAAAAAACTCGAACCCTAGTTTGCCTTTGATAATCACAGATTTTGGTGATGAATCACTGAATGTTTCTGCGAAAGACTTGCTCATATACACTGATGATATCTGCAAACATAGATGTGAGGTCAACAGTTTAATCGTTATGTCTCTCACCTGTCCATCTTGTAGCATATCTGCCCTGTTTTTGTCCCACTTGACGGCGAAACCAGACGTGACAACGGAAGTAATCGAGAATCCAGCTTCTATCGTTGCCGTTATTATGAGCAGAATGTTGACAGTCAGCAATGCGGTCTGTAGAAGAGCAGAAACTGCTATGTGTGGAATATACGCCTCGAAAGTGTTAATCACAATGGTTAGAGCTAGATTGGCACCTCATCGGGTATTTTCTAACTCCTATTACACTCACATATTCTATAACATTGAAATTAAATCAGCGATATATATATATATATATATATATATATATATATATATATATATATATATATATATATATATATATATATGTATATATATCTAATGTATGTATGTATGTATGTATGTATGTATGTATGTATGTATGTATGTATGTATGTATGTATGTCTACACACATTATTGGAAATTTGCACGAAATAAAATTTTATCTTTTCAAATTTACTCAATCCAGCTTAGAGATAAAATACGTCGGGTATGGACAAAACTATGTCCGTAGAGTATACAGTTTCTAACGAAAGTACAAAGTATTTGATTAGGAAGTTGATATCCATGACATAGGCGCTTAGAAAGTTTTTTAAATGAGAGAGTATTCGTAATTCGCTCTCATATTTGCCACATTTTCTTGAAGGGAATAAAGATGATACCAATCAAAGCCAGAATAATCGATCTTTTTTTCTTTTTTTTTTTCCCAAGTCTTCCGTTTGCTCTGTGTTTTCTTCGAAAAGAATCTTGAAATTTGAATTAGGAATTAATGTTACTTACCGGGTTCTCACTACAGTCTTTCACCGACTCGTCGCTGCCACAGGTGTACGGGTCACCGAGTTTTGCCAAAGCTAGGGACGAATCTATCAACAGTATGATGGCGAATATCATGGATACGACAGACATCACAATAAATCCAATCACCTTTGGAGGAAAAGTAGTCGAAAGCCTCGTCATTGACACTGCTACGTCAACAGGCTATATTGTTTCCAAGCAAGCGTAAACTTGACAGGTTCCAAAATCATTACACAATGAATGTATTTGGCACTTCAAACGAAACATAAAAATCTAACAAATAAGCATTAAGCAAATACTCTGATAATTCCATCGGAAAACCGAATGTCGTATGCATATGTGAAAATATTTCAGTAAGATGAGACGATACGTCATCCTCCGCGACGTCGTTTATTGAGTCTGCGCAGTGGACAAAACGGCAGTTTTATCGTTCATTTCAGTATGTTGTGTAGCACTGACCTCAAACCTCACGCTTAAAAAGAAAACTTCTACACACAAGAAGGTTTTTCAAACGGTTTGGGTCACAGACTTGAATCGAGCCTAATTCATGTTGTACAGATCGAAATTTTAAAGAAAAGTTTCATTGTTGCTCGTTCTGTAGCTCATATTTGTGGCAAGATGAGAGAATGAGTTCAAACAGCAATTTCTCAGAAAATGTGACACTTTTGCGCCACTGCAATGCCGTATTGCTACGGGCGTTATTGCTAAATATTTATAGATTATATAAAATTTTATAAATACATTACCATGTATTTATTTTTCCTGTTGTGTCCGACGCCGTAACCTAGGCAACCAGTTATGAAGAACTGAAAGGAGAAATAGAGAATTATGATTCGATTTTATTAGATATTTATGAAATCATTTCCCCTTTAGACGAGACTCATAGATACCAGGGTGACGGCCGACCACCTTGTCGTCGGGTCGTCTTTGTTCAGTTGTGCGTGATGCGTACATTGTGATCACCTGTCGTTCGGTGAGAGCATTGCGCAATCTCAGTTGGCAAACGTTGTAGATTTCAAAAATTCGGCATCTATGTTTTTGTGCACACAGATTGTTCTGTGGTCCCACTCTGCGCTGTCTCTTAGATCTAATGAAGCGATTAAGGAAGCATTATCCTCGATAGACTATTCATTTAGCCGAAAACACAAAAGGTGTTTCTGGAGAGCAAACCTATACGCTATTTTATGCCTTGCAACATTTTTAAAACGAGGCTTCAGTATACTACTTTTTTCTGTTTTCGATTGACGACAGCAAGCTGAAGAAAAACAAAATTAAAAAGTTCCCACCCAACTTTTATATCCATGTTACACTGAATTTTTAAATTCTCTTTATCTAAAAATGTGAGTTTTTATTTAGATTTTTATCCCCACACAAGTCGTAATTCTAATATCAAACAGAATTTGAATGGGCTCTGAAGATTTAAACTTTGTTCCATTTAATAAATAACCGGTTTGCTTCGTCGGTACCAGTTTGTGCAAGTCGACTGACAGCCAAGTCGTCACGTACCGCCACGTACGTAATTGAAGTAATATTACGTCACTTCAGTTGGCAAAACATATCCCAATCGCCCTTGCGGTCATCTTGCCACAAACACCCATAATAGTGAATGATTTCATTAATCCCCAATGTAGTCATGGGACATGTTTTACTCACTGAGTTACGAAAGACAAGTAAAAGACGTAATGGGTGCAAAAACATCGAGAGCCGGGTAAAAGAACCAGCGTGACTGATATATTTATTTTTCAGTGTCTTCAAACCTCACAACTCTCTTTGGTGATGCACGCGACTGATTCAAGTGATATGATACACATTACCATAAAAGACACAAGAATGTCTCCATAATTTATCAGCTTGAATTTATTCTATTCAGTTATTTCCACTCTAATGAGCGGACCTGTAGCTTTGCAGCGGAAATACTTGTATTATTTAACGGTTATGGGTACTCACTGAAAGTTGCTGTGTATACATTTATAATTTATCCTGCATAATTATCAGGGGACCTATGGATGGAACTGTTGATTTAAATTATTAATTTCATTGTTGCTGTTCCAGAAAAGAAGGATAAGTGTTGGAACTCAAGGTATTGGCTTAGCAAACACAACGCAGTGTGTATAATATTGGCGTCACGCGAATGTAGACTGTATTTGAAGTGTGAACAATAACAGTTTTGACCTGCCTTTTGAATAAAACGAGACACGGTATTTTACAATGGAAACAAACACATTGGGAAACCAAAGTAAAAGTCACGGCTTACGAGCCTTGAAATGGACAACAGCTACGGTGAATAATGGTAATACATGTATTTTCATCAATGTTACATGTATATCAAGAAAATGTGTTTAAATACAAAATGTCAGCTGTGCAAAACGCAACACTTGTGGTATGTGATGCAAATGTTGACAAATTATTGTATAGAAGATTAAGTTGCCGACATGGTTTACATTACAAATATTTTGGCGGTCTTGATAACTTAAGGTTATTTCGGCCGCGAAATTTGGGAGGATAACTAGGAAGTTTTTAACTAAGTTGTACAAAGAGAACAAAACTTATAGAAAACACGTCCGAAGTGACAGCTAATTGAGCTTTAAGTTGTCAAAAAAACTTGGTCTTTTTCACACTTACAGCAATGCCTGTCCAAACAGCGGTTCCTATCCAGAATCCGTAGCTCTGAATTAGCATGGAAAATACTCCTAAAATCATACTCATGGCAGCCGAGATGAAGTGAGCGCCCCCTAGGTACATGAACAAACTGTCGGGCATGTTCGGGGGAATCTCGCTTTCGCTGTACTGCCTCGCCGAACGAGACCGCCTGGCATCCTGGGCTTCGGAAGATGGCGGATCGTTAACAGTGGGTGACTGCATCACGCGAGATCTCGTACAGATATTGTCATCATTTAGACACTTGGAAGATCAAGCTGTAAAAGAAAAACAGAAAAGACGATTGTTGATAAATTAGCATTTTAGCGATGCTTGATTAAATTGTAAGAGAAAGAAAATATACCGACATTGAGTATGCCTCGCGGACATGTATTCGGACTCTGGAGCTTCTGTAATGGTCTTTGTGGGACTACTCATTTTAAAAATTGTTGAACAAAGTGATTGTCTACCATCCTGTGTTTCGGGAAAATAGAAAAGTTGATCATTTTTGGCTATTCAGTCAACGTAGAGACAAACCCACTTTTAATTTCAAATTTATTGGTAAATTTTATATCATTTGTATTTCTGCTATCAAAATTTGCGCAGACTGTTATTCTTGATTATGGAAGACACTGATTTAAAGTTTCCCGTACTGAGGAAATTTTGAGCAAAAAGGTTTAAAACTTTTAGTTGCGAGGAGAATGGTACCTAAAGCATTTTGACATATATTCACACGCTATGACAGGCATCATTGAGTCTAATGAAGTCTAAAACCTCTTTCCTTCATATAATTTCAATAATGGATAGATAAAATCTCTATCAAGTTGATTTAATCAAACTTTTCATCCGCTATAAATGAAGGAGATATGATGTCCTTCACTATTTGGGTCTTATTACCATCGTAACAGAACAAGTTGGTGATTTTTTTCACATGCGAATATCCCTGAGTGGAAAATATATCATTGAAACGTTTACACGTGTTTCATTCGTCGATAAGTTTACCTAGCTTGTTTTCTTTAATAATCCACTTGACATATTTTTGAGGAACTGTGTGAAATTCATATTTAATATATTTCGGGAAGTATGAAAATATACTTTGAAGAAGTAACCTATTATATCCAAACCAGAATTACAGAAGGAGATTAATTTCCTCGTAAAATCGAGACGAAATTTCTGTCTCTCGAATAGAAGAACTGACAGATTCATACTGCATGACATCTGTGTATTTTTACACGAAAATTTATATGAAACAAAAAATCGCTACTTCCAATTAAATTAAGTGGCATCAGCAAGAAAAATGTGCTTAGGCTACTAGTCTGGTGTTAAAGAAACCAATAGCCACAAAATCAGTTATCACGACATAACTACGTAATACTGAATTTACACTGTCAGTCTATTTTAAGTGTTATCAGATGATATTTACTGACTGCAATTGTTTCAAGATAGCGTATTTGAAATATGTTACATTAAATGTCCTGTACTACATTCAACATTTTGACAAGTTTCAAACTTGTCAAAATGTTGAATGTTATTCAGCGAAACGTAAAGAGGTAAGATAATCATTCTGTTTGAACTCTGAGCGCGAGTCAACATCGAAGTTATCTGTGTTCCTTTCTGAGTGAAATTCTTGGATAGTAATACTGGTTAGTTGTTTGATAGGGCTGATCGTAACGAGCGACAATTTTTAGTTCGACAACAACATTACTTACCTGTGTTTGTGAGTTTTTTAATTGTTTTCTCCACAAACTATGGCTGTGCTGTGCCTCACTTAATATAATTAATCACCTTTCTTTGACAAAAGTTACCTTTTGGGGATCTCGGTCGGAATACTGGATAAAGATTATAATAATATTACCCTATCTGCATCTTCTTTTAAGATTAATAGACTGTTAGACTATTTTTAAAGGCGCAGTCCCCAATCCCTGGTTCTTGCATTAGTGGTTGTTGACATTGACTGATTAATGAGAAATACTTTGAGAATCTACAAAAGACAAAGTATGGCTCTGTGGCAATGAATGCGTTAAAAAGTTAAACCCGCACTATTCTCCACATGTTAAATTATACACTCTTTAAACTCATAAATCACAATTATGTTTGTCAAATTACAATTAGCATTCGTCATGACCACGGAAACCGCGTTGCGGCTGACGATCTGACTTCTGTGATATGCGGAAGTTACTTTCCAGTCAGAGTTGTTTAGAATTTGCAGGACATGTACAGTTTCTGGTGTGGTTCATCTAAAAGCTTGCAACACTATAAACTGTCATATGTTAATATCACACAAATCCAGACATTGCTATGTTCAGTTTGTTACAGCGTATATCGAGCATAAACTTGCGCTGCCAAGCGTACTGACAGTCCTCCGCTCGATGCAAAAACGTCACAACCGGTATCATCTGATTATCTATACGTTGTCCTTTCGAGTACACCTACAATCATCAAACGCGTGACATCAAAGTTCCTCCAAATTGATTAATTTCCGTTTGTATCTTATAATTCCGATGCTATTTGACCCGGCTACTTTTTCGACATTATCGAACGCATTACAAATAGCCCAGTCAAGAGGCAGTACACTGCATGCATATATATTACTGATGAAATGCTTCCACAGTCGCTATCTTAATTACACCTTGGAGATTTTTTTCTTGAGAAGATGCAATTGTTTCTTAGTAAACAAAGTCAAATGCTGGCAGTGACTTGATAACAATAGTGTGTTGACCCATGATAAAGTCAGTGAGTGTCTCAGGCCGATGTCAGTCATGTAGGGACAATACTGATACGACATGTTCATAAGATTCCGGTGTTTACAAATACTTTCAGCTGTTTAAAGAGAAAGGGACTGTAACTTTTGATAATACCGTCTTTTCCGCATCGATAGTTTTGTCCCTTAACCCTTTAAGGCCTGACTTTCTGGTAACTTACCAAAGCTACCCCTGTATATAGGTGTTTAGGCCTGAAAGGGTTAAAAGTCAAACTTCCTTCTTCTTCTCCAAAGGGTGTGTCGAAATACAAGGTATTCTCCTTGTACAAACAACGTACCGTGTGCAATATACGATGTTATTGCTGACAAATGAGTTCTTTTTTGCCTTAACACGATTGGAACTAAATTGGGAAAATTGGATTGGCAGAATTTCTCAAGAATTTTAGAAATTTCTCTAATTTTACACCATATTTGCTTACCATCTTTAAATTTTATACACAATTTACGATGCTGTTGAAATCTTATGAGTAAGAATCAGTACATGATAGTATATAATGCAATATTGTTCAAAACATATGAACAATTTTCGCATTTGAATGAAAATATGAGAGTTTGTCTGTAGTTTCTTCATTACTGAAACACTAGTAATAATGTCAGTTTGTCATTTTTCCTCGACCAAAATGAACCTTTTCGACTGATTTACAGTTAAGTCAGTCAAGGTCTCTTAAAATGTGCCCTGACTCAGTTTTATGTTTATGAAGCCTTAAATTCATGAAAAAGTCAGGGGCATTTCAAAAGTGCCCTGACTCAAATTCGTCCATCAGAGAAATTTTAAGCATTTTGTCCCCTTTCTTCAGTACATTTACACAAAAATGAACTTATTTTCATAAAATGAATCCGATGAAAGGGGTATGCAATAATCGTTGTGTTTTCGTAGTTTTGTCCGATGAGAACAATATTTCAAATTTTGCACTATTCTATCATTTTGTAAAATTTCAGCTGTAAAAATTTCGATTTCGTTACATTTTCCTAATAATTACTCTCATCCAATTTTCCCAAATTAGTTCCAATCGTGTTCCTTATTATTCACCGACTTGAAGCAAGTCTAACAAGGCATGCAATACAGTTCTAGATCTTGCAGTGACACAACTGACTACAGTATCTGATTTGTTTAAAAACTTCATCAAACATTGCGGTAACCGTTGTACATTTTAGAATGGGACCTACATGTAACACTGTCCAAAATTCCTGTATCGTTTACATAGAATTAGTAGATGTGGCGAAATTACAGCAACCAAACACATAATTAGTGAAAACATCATGGTTTATTGTAAGATACACAAAAATTGACAGCCATCACGAATGGATTTGTGTCACAACTGACGAAGGCCAAAACTAAAAGCTCCATTAGCAATGGCATTCCACATCACACATGTCGGCACTGGGTTCTCAATCAACACGCTAGGTGTGCTACCAGTAGAAAGAGTAAAGGCACAAAAATGTGGGAGATACTGAGTATTAATCCAGCATGTGTACATGAATTTGTTGTATGCTTTTAATCAATTCAATACACAAGGTTATCAATGAAATCCGGAAGTTACTATATGCAGATCATATTCAACTGCACTGACTCCACTGTGGTGTGTTTGCCGGCCATGATCACCGTTCCTTATGATAAGCCAATTTACACTCATCAAAATTCTATATAGCTTTGGATGAAACGACAAAGATGCACTGTATTGGCACTTGTTATTTCGACACGAGCTCGAGGGTAGAACAAGAAACTGTAATTTACGAACAGAACAAAAATGAACAGGAAATAGGTAAAAGGTCACTGTTTTTAGGGCTTTATACATGAATATATACTCCATTCACAATCTGACAAACGACAAATCAACACAAACGCTTCCTATTTTCGACACGAACCTTATCAAAACGGTCGCAATGAGGGAACGATTCAAAAATATATAGCTATGCGATGTACAAAGTGTAATTTTCTCCACCAATTTCATGAATTTTTCTGTAAGTTTTTGATAATTTTGGACCAAATAGACATCAACATTTCATCGGCTGCAGTTTTTTTATTAAAATTTGGGCAAAAAATCTGGAAAAAAACTGACTGGGTTATATCTATAAAGGGGACAGAAATTGACTTTGGCGCTCAAAGGGTTATATTATTCAATGTATTATCATGTAATATGAGAAATTGAATTTTGAATGTCAAATGGATATGAAAGTATCGTCAAACATCTCCACGAATGTATACATCACATTAAGCAACGGAGGTCAAAGGAGTTGGTGACGCACAGTCCTGTGAGTGACTGTGTGGTGTTTTTACAATTAAATCGGTCCACTCGAGCGCGTAAGTAATTGAAGCGACTGAAAAAAAGCATTTCCGGTAGCCGTCATTAAATATGAATTAAATTTACCGGAAAATTACAATGATATGAGAGGAAGGTTTTAATCCCAAAAGTTATCTTCATGGGTTGTCGAAAGCCGATGTAGAAACGGTTTTGCGTGTAATAGTTTCCATTCAGCAAAATATGCCGGTGGAATTTTGCTTAATATCTTGATAAAGGATGGTGCTCAAATTGAACTCTTGGCCGTCTCAGCGACCGTAGTCTATTTGTGATTTTAATAGTTAGATCATTCTCACGAGCCAGAGCAATAATTTCCGCTCCGCTGACCTACGCAAAAATCTCTTAGGTAGCGCTAAGCTGCTGCCGTAAAGAGGCACGTCGTTTACGACGATGAGTTAGATCTCATAATTATCTCATATATGGTCCGTACCAGACATTATTGACACATGAGCAAGTTATGCAAGATCTAATAATATGGCAACTCGCGTTTCAAACTTATAAGCTGTACTTTGTGACCAGTGGATACAACAGTATAGAGCAGCAAGCTGATATAGTTAAAAACGGCATTGACTGACATCAATCAGCTGCATATAGCATGGATGTAAAAAATAGATAGTAACTGTTTTTCGTTGTCTTACGTATTACGTCATCGTCGTTCATACGGCCCATTCCAGGGTTCATATACCTGCCTATTCGGCGCGAAAAATAATTGCATACAGATATCATGGGTTGGTTTAGCAGAGAGCTTGTTCAAGTTTCAGTTAACTTCTACGTTTACCGAGGTAAACATGACGAGGCAAATATGGGTCGATGGTCTTTAGTTGATAAAGTTCCATCACGGGTTAATGTTTGGCCAGACAACACGTCAAATTGTACCTTACTAAGAGCGGTCTGTGTCTGGTCTTTTCAAAAGCCCGAACGTACACAACACAACTACTTTTCGCAATTCAGGGCATTGTTTTTTCCCGACGCTAAAATTACCCAACTATTATAGGTTGGCCATGGTCACTACCACACTGACTTTTGTCAATAAATCGTACAGATATCGCGAAACATGCGACGCTAATACCGCACTGTGTACACGGATCAACGCCCAATGGTCACTGTGCATCCTCCCGTATCGTCCCATATATATTACGCTCACGGTGGCGAACGACTCGCTTGCGGCGCACGTGACGCCGTTAAAAACTGGTGCCGTACAGTAGATGAATGACTAGCTATAAAAACGCCACTTTACGTGTAAATCACCTGCAATAAAAAATTTGCCTAATATAGGAATGGCATTTGCGCGGATTGTGTCACAAATATTTCACAGATATGACATTGCTGTGTAAACAGGGTATGACCCACCTGCCTTTTGTTTGTGATAGCACAAATTTGCTATACAAATAATTTGTAGGGATAGACACTGTAAGGGTGTGTGTCCTTTGGAAATTAAATACTAATGTTTTTTTTTCTCATGAGGTAGACGAAAACTTACTTGCAGGGTTCTTGATTCTTTCCAAGCTAATTGATGCATCGAATTTAATTAGATCGGTGATTTCCGCGTTGCACGTTGATTACGTGAGCACCATCCACCTCGCATGTCTGAACAGATAATGTAGTTCGCTGGCTTATGTCGTTTACACGAGGTAGGAGAAATCCCAAAGTGAAGCCCGCTGCTCGGGGTGCATCCTATGTGTCTCGCCGCGGCATCGCCTTTTTTGAGTTGATGGGATGTTGTCCAGACGATAATAGCCACTGCGCTGTGATGATTCAAAGGTCCGCCGATCAGGGAACAAGTCAACGACGGGTTACACGTAAGCACACGGAGGACCGATAACGGTGTACCGTACCATTGCCGAGCCGGGCGACAGGCGAAAACAACACGGAGCTCCCGTGCTGGGAGTGTGAGTCATCCCCGGCTTCAACAGCCGTATCTCCGAACCAAACCGAATCTCAGACGTCGACGTATCCTGCAGGGCAGTCCGACCTTGATTGGTGACCGCCTCTTTACGAGAATGACCATGAAATGACTGTACTATAACGAGGAAGATGTATCTATGAAAAAAAATATTCCACTGTGTGGTTCCTGTGCGTAGAGATAGAAAACTTTAGATTAGACTGGGTTTAATATGTAATCAGGTTGAACGAGTTAGATACAAGTCGCTCCATGGTGCATAGTGCGTACAATTAACAATTAACAAATACAGTTTGTTCACAGGAGCAAGAAGCCAGACCTTCTAACAAACCCTAAACCTTTCATCGTTTCATTTGTCGCGAGATATCAAAAGATAAAAAACCAATCTTTCATTAATTGTTTTTTAGAACGGCAAACTTTATCAGTTTTAACGTTGCTAAGATACAGGGTTGACTTTTAAGGCTGAAATGTCATATCTCTGTCAAATTTTGACATTTTGTACATCGGTTTTATAGTGAAATCCTTGATTTGCAAATATAATTATTGTACAATTTGTCAAAATGCTTGATCTTGGTGCTTCTGTGTAAAAATATTGAGCCGCAAACATCTATACCAGCCAACAGCAAACGCTCACAAAATCGTAAACAATTCTGGTAATCAGAATTTCCCGGTCCTGATTGCGGTACACCAATAATAGTGCTGTTTTAATACGTTCGTCAGGTTTTTATAAAGCAAGAAAAATCAGAGAGTTGTCACCATGGAGACAGAATTTTAATATTTTATGGCTCCAGATCATGCTGTCTGGGTGGTACGTTATCTGGGTTTCCGTTGATATGTCTTATCAACAGATCTGGAATGCGACGGTTCCTCTCTTGTTAAGCCCGGTATCAGTTGACGATGGCACCGCACGGCGTCGAAGGTTGTGCTCTCCTCGTTCGTACACATGTACAGTTAAGTACAACAACCTGTCATCGTCTCACATGGACTGCGCGTGCGCATTTGAATGAGGCAGTGATATATCGATTGGGCTCACCTATCGGGTAGGCACGATCACGGTGCAAGGATGACGTCACACATTCAATTACTATTTTAGATATTAAATTATTCTTTCGTTCATTTTTTTACTTTTCTTTGATATTTATCTTTTATTCTTTCATTTGTGATCAACCTGTTATCGTCACACCCGCAACGCGTGAGTGATGACTGGGGCCGACCCCAGCGTCAGTGAGAATATATACGCAGGGACGATACTATACTATTGATGATTTCATGTGATATGTGTAATCACATTTTTTGCTCATTAACTTAAGTACCTCGACCCGTGTACAGTGATGCATGACAGTATTTAACATACTCATAATATGCAATGTCAAATAAAAATGTACAATAAAACATTAAAAATTAAATGCAATGAGATTAAACACAAACAGAAATCACTCAGGACGCAAAAATAATCTAATCATGAAATCTAACGAGAAATAAAATCATCAAGATTCGGGAAGGAAAACATATGGATGAAATACGTACAACGAAACTACATTATGAGCTTGCTGAAATTGCAAGATTTGAAAAGGTTAAGGTTTAGAAACAAATCTAAAACGTTAATGTGTTTAACCTATCAAAGTTTGCGTTTAAACGTATTGCTTACCTCGGTGATGAGAATTTTGAATGTTTGCTCACATTTCACTCAACAAGGTGAAACGTCCCATTTACAGTCATGAATAAAAATCATAAGTTGCGGTTCTATGTTTTTACTTGGAGCTGAAGCTTAGCAAATAATTATAATACAAGACCAAATTCACCGTCTTCATCATTAATATATTAAAAGTGGTCGCTTTCTTCCTTATTACCTTTCACATATTACTCATATCGAGTAAACCCAAAAATTTTTATCAGATTAAGAGAGTCCGAAATAATGTCCCTGGTCGGAATAAATGAATGAAATTTGATGAAACCATGCGACCTATAACATGAAATAGAAAAAACGGAGTAGTGAACTTACCAGCTTTTGAATACAAGGTAGGTTTATGAGAGGCGATATTCTCTCTGGAATAGATTAATTAGTTCTGCAGACTTTCATGGGCTGTCTCGAAATCTACTTTTCATGATACAGACATCATGAGATAACCGTCCGTCATTCGACGGGTTTGCTGCAGGAGCTGTGCCATTTGTGGCTAATACACTTACAGCATCTTCAGTAAGAAAAAAAATCAAGTTCTTTTCGATATACAGTAACGAATTTCTACGGCCACCATATTTGATATTGCAGAGTCGTGTACATAAATGGCGCGATGGCAGTTTCTACGAAGCATAATTTTATTATTACTAGACCGTAATCGTTTTAGATATACACAGCCTAATATTAAGACTAAGCATCATTATACATTCCTCTGACTTGCGTGAACAATTCAATAAGTGATAATGAAGCAATGATGTAGAGATTACATGAAAAATTAAGCTTGGGGTTAGCAAATCGCCGCTTGAGGGACCAATTTTTTTCACAGCAATAATGTCACCATGCTGAATTTTGTTGTGGCTGCCCTTGTTTTGAAAAGCTATAAACAATAACATTGGTCGCAGGTTTATCAGTAGGTAAATTTACATAGACTGCTGCCAACATAAATTCATACATATATTGTTATTTTGCTATTTATCTTTGTTTCCGGCCATGGCCACTGTTCGAGGCATAATATGATTTTTATCGGATTTCATCAAAGCACTCAGACTTGTACTGACAGTGTATCGTATCTTGGAAAGAAAGTCGAAAAATGCTCAGTTTTGGTGAATGAATCATATTCATGTGAGGTCACGTAATTTTAAATCAGCCAGCAAAATGTAAAAAATATCAAAGGGAACGGAACGTTTCCTGCGACGCAACACAGGAATTCTTCTTGTAATATATGTCCCTCGCTTTAATATACCTCTCCACCAACAACAACGGTAATGCTGAAGAAAATTACACCTATTTATATTGTAGATATTCCCCCAGTTTCAGCTGGGAACGGAACCTTTAACAAGTCATGATGTCAGAAACTGATATATGATAAACGGGCATATTCTGCGTATACACCTTTTATGATAACTTTCTCATAATTTAGCCATTGACGAAAAAATATAAGTTTACGTGAAAAACGGAAAACATCAAGCAAACTTACTTACATTTCTACTGTGGCAATAAAGTTGTGAAAACTGCTGTGACATGACTACTATAACTAACCTACTTAACGTTGCCTTCCAGACGACAAGCGAGTTTGTGACGTCACCAAAAGGCGCGAAGGGCTCGCACTGCAGAAAATGATCACAATCAGTCAACTTTCCAAGTGCGACAAGGAACTAACCTTGTATGTGCTTCAAATATCGATACAGAGTCGATTAAAACGACAGTGGCAACGAAGCTATGAAAATCGAGAGAGGGCGCCACTTGAGTTGAAGAGGAAGCGCTAGCTCCCTGATTACGGTTACCCAGGATCACATTAGTACACGGTGTTTAGATACATATCGTGGACTTAGAAAGCTTTAATACAGAAATATACTTTGAGACATATAAAACCAAATTATACATAAATCCAAATTCATTTCGGCGATTCATGCAAGTCATGTAGACACCTATTGTACTTGGCACATCGCGCATGAAATAAATACCGTTTTTGCTTCTCCACATTGCGTTTGAGGGCGTTTCTGGATTTCTTCCGCACCGCAACAAAGAATTTAACAGTACAGTGGATACACAATGATAACAAACATGATATTATTGTAAGATGTGTGAGGTGACTAGTTGAGCAAAAAAGATTTTGGAATGAACAGGATGATTTCTCTTGCGTGTGTTATGATGTCAAACACTCAAACTCAAGTTTTAAAAATGACAACCAAATCGATTCAAAACCGTTGGAAGAAACGTAACTTTATTTATAAAACGATTCATCAAATATAAATTACATTTCTTTGTCTTCTAACGATTTCCACATTATTAATTACAGGAGTGTAAAAAGCATGAAGCATAAACTGTATTACGTGATTAATTTTGTATCAAAGGAAAATTGATACGAACAGAGAAAAGACCTATACAGTTTGGTACACCATACAAAGTATAGTACTGGGACAAGAAAATGATTTAAAAAATCGTACAAATATTTGAAAGCTCGGTATGCTAGCTCACAGCTGTTGGTGTTATTAGAATACTATAAATGTGACTCATTTTTTAGACGTCACGATGCAACAAGATTTCTACTATTTTTGATAAGGCTAAACGGAGCTTCGCACTTCCATGAAAACGGGTAGTCTAGGTCCTTTCTCAGTTCCTAAAACTGGCACACATAGATTGGTGCGAATGATCAGATCAAGCTAGCCTCGCTTTGATCAATTTCACACTGGCATGAGATATAAGACGTTGTAACTTGTATCTATAAATTTGAAAAACGAGGCAAGAACGCTACAATACATTGGCAGATTCATTTCGTTGCAATTTGCAAATTAAAATTAACTCTACAATATTTGCTTTTAAAATGTACACGCCATCTCAAGAAATTTGTCACAAGACTACACGATATCAGTAGAAAATTTCAAATACCCACTGACTAAAACTTGAAGATTCGATAAAAGTTAATTTGTTGAAAACGTCAATACGAAAAAAGGACAGTATTTTGGGGGTTTTTGTAACACAAAAGAATATACTAGAAAGGAAGCTTGGTTACGAATGATTAACATTTTAGCCAAAAGGAGCCCGCATGATTTCGGAGAAAAAGAAAAACACAAAAAATGGAAAATATTAAATGTAATTCTAATATGCCACCAAGTACAACTCATAAATGAATTCATGCGAAATTTCCATTCATCTTCGATTCATGAAATTAAAAAAATCATGTCACTGTACCGTGCTATATTATAAATGCATATCTAGCCTATGTAATACGGAGCAGTCAGTGCTATACAAGAAACTATAGTTACAAAAGCCAATACTTTCCCCTCTAAACCTACCGTTTAGGTCTATTCAACCATCCTGTGTATTGCTACTCAAACATGTAGACAGAAATTTGCCGAAGTTAAGAAATATCATGAACTATGCACAAATTGCCTGAAAATTGAACCATAAAGTAGACAGAATAAAGAATATCGCGGACTAAGTGCCGAAGGAATCTTCTGTAAGTCCTCAGTGAAATGTATATATTGGCACTATAGGGGCCTACTGTTATGTCTTTATGTACGGGGACATTTTTCTTCCGTCAAAAGCGTTGAAAATGTACGGCGCGATTATGAAATCATTCCGCCAGCTTTGTTACACTTAAATCTTCGAACGTTGAGGGCAGTCATCAGTAGATGAAAATAGTTCTTCTTCACTGTCTGAAACATCTGAAGTAATTAAAAGAATTAATATACATAAAAGATCGTTTTCCTTGGACTGGCACATGAAACTGACTGAAATTTACAATATACCGCTAAGGAGCCGTTTAGCTTTGTAACCATGAGTTTATACAAATTGGCAATTTGAAAAACTAATTTTTAAACGTTGACAATGGTGTCAATGTACAAATGATTTCTGATATTGATTGTTCAGTGACTTGCACTTTGTAGCGGCTACTTTAAGCAACCCTTTTGTTCAATGAGCTTACATGAGAAAACGCACGAAGCACCATGAAATGTCTTTGGACATAACCACCTGATATGAATTATAATAAAGTCATGAAAACATTCGTGTTCATGAGTTTACAGTTCCCAGAACTATTGAAATACATATGTATTACTATACTGCACAGTAAACAGACAAATTGTAAATGACGTTGATGAAATTAATAACATTGGACGTGAGATGTGTTACCATGACAACAAACTTTTCCTTGCAAATCACTTTTTAGTGTCGTAGACTTTCTGACTGTCTTTTCTCTCGTCTTCCGCTTCCGATGAAATTTTGCCGGCAACGTAGAGGCATCCGATAGCAGCAATACCACCAAAGACAGCAAAGCACAGGTAGACGATATCAATCACCATACGGGCAACCTGCGAAAGGGACATCATGTGATCAGTAAAGATTATATCTTCGATCAGAGGGAAAGCGTTCTCATAATCAAGGTTCCCGCCACAGGATGCGATCCTTCTATATCCCGAACAGTATCGACATTCTGGGTACAAATTTGTATAATTTTGGAAAACGCCCTGCATGGATTTATCGCCGAATGGTCAAGATGTTGTTTACTCAAGTTATCAATGGTGTCATTCCCAACAGGCGCCTCACCTAAGATTAACACTATAATTAAATTGACAATTAATCTTGGATAAAATTGACCGATGAATTAAACTTTACAAAAGTTATCACAGGTGATGTTTTCTTTTATAAATGAGAAGTAGGTTAATACTAATAGTTTTAGTCAACTATATCTCTCGTTTAAGGTTCTACATGGCATATAGTTGCGAGTTCGTCCCGCCAATCATCGGGTTACTTGAGGTCAACAGACGGACATGCGACAAAGTACTTACCGGAGCAGAACATCCTTCAATGGTGAACCAATCAAACCACCGACAGTAGCCACCGAAGTACTCGTTAGCGATGGCTATGATCAGACCAGTGATCAGGATTAACGAGGCGATGACACAACACACACAGAAGATAGTGTAACCGTGAATCTGAAATTTAAGATACTGCAATTAAGTCGTGATACGTAAGGACGCATATAAACTTACGTACATAACAAAACATTCACATACATACATACATACATACATACATACATACATACATACATACATACATACATACATACATACATACATACATACATACATACATACATACATACATACATACATACATACATACATACATACATACATACATACATACATACATACATACATACATAGACTGACACACAGACAGGCAGACACGTACACATGCATACATACTCTTTCGTCATTACTTACAAGATCTCGCTTTCTCTTGTCATTTGCTAAGACTCCGAAGACACCGGTTATGAGGAACTGAAACAAAATGAGATTAATTTTGTCAATGTACAGTACATTCTAACAAATAATGGCATAAAATGTGGTTCACTCTTTGCAAATATTGCTAATCTACCAGTGGTGTGAAGGTTTGGATAGAAGACATATCCATATTTCAATAGAAAGTGGTTGAGAAGAATAAGGGAAAATGATAATAAAAGACTGCGTTTTTAGATGTACAGTTTGACGTCACGCGATTTGTGAGAAATTTATCGTTCCAAACTTCCGGTAGGGTTCGACTTGAATCCTAATATCGGTTGTTGGAGACCGTCGTCCAAGTGGTGATTGAATCGAGAGGTAGCAAAAATTAAATCCTTGTAAAATTACGCTAGTGAATAATCAAAAAAGACTCAGCTCTTGAGTCACTCAACAAAAATTTGGTATTTGTATGACACAGAACTGCGACATCTAGATCTGCTTACCACGAGTGCAGCCCACAACTGGAATCCTATCTGGAATCCATAACACTCGAGGATGGTAAATGTGATTCCCAGGCCAAGGTAGATGATTCCGAAGATTATTAACGTGACACCTGTAAAACGGTTCGACGACGCTGACGTCATGGTGGATGATTTGCTGCAAAAGATGGAATAAAATAATGAGATTTTCTGGAGTGACTCTCAGAGCCGAGGAAAACAGGCGTACACTTTTACCCGAATATGGCCTGTCGATATATTTTGTAATAAACCTCATCTCACTGAAAATCGAGAGGTTCTTCACTCGTCTTGGCCGTAGACGACACTGCCATATTTTCCTGGTTCTGATGTAGACGATGCAGTTCCGAACTGCTAACCAGTCAACATATTTGGAAACTGTGAAGGTAGTTAATGTCTTGAAATTGAAAGACTTAAACTTTTGCTCCCATTTATCATATTGAAACTTTAGATAGTATCCCTTTTATAAATCAAGAATGAAAATCAGGGGTCGCCGTGCAAACTTTGGAACCAGAGAAACAAATTACCAAATATTTACCAACTCGGACAATTGAAACTAAAAACGGCAGCTATCCCCGTATTAATCTAGGGCGAATAAATTTTAAATTTCAACAAATGTCATTCTCGCGAGCCAGAGCAATAATTTCCGCTCCGCTCCGCTAAGCTGTTGCCGTAAAGAGGCGCGTGGTTTACGACGATGACAAATGTAAACCGACGTAAACTTATTACACCTTGAGCTCCAAAATGAGCCCTAAAAAGCGGTAGACTAACAAGTATTGTAAAAGTTTGAGAGGCTATATATCTGTACCCGACATTCGACATTCTACCGGTAACTATGCTTTTTGCACAATTGTATGTATCAGAACGAAAATGATGCATACCACGTTACAGCAAATTAACAAATCACGACAAATACTTTGGATGTGATGGCTTACAAACTTGAAATTAACAGTCGCATCCTTTACTGTTTAACACTACATGATAGCCTGGGACGTGAACTGCTGTGTATGTGCAGTAATCAAACCGATGGGAAATTCATTAGACATTTAATGCGGAAACAAACATGACATGGCGGCGCATCATGGTACTCATAGTAAAAGGAACAGTACACATTCCGAAACAGACTCGACTTCGTACTAACAGTAAACGACGAACAAAAAGTGTGCCATGTCTCGAGACAAACAGTCTTGATCATATACTGGGGTTTATGTGCGACTGTATCGACTCTTGGTCATTGTAAAATCTTTCTGAAATACATTAGATTCTAAGTCGCAAAGTCACGCCAAAAAGTCATAATGAAAAGCAAAAACGACGCTTTGGCTTTAGTTTTAGGTTTGATGGTACGGTTGCTCCTCTCTATTTTATGTGAAGAGGGAGAACGAATAAGTCAAAACTATTTCCGAATAATAACATTTTGCTGTTCTAATTAACCCTTTCAGACTCTAATCGCGCCATAAAATTATAATGGTAGCTCTGATACGTTACCAGAAAGTCAGGCCTGAAAGGGTTAATAATCTTATGAACGACTTTACATGTGAATAAAAGATAACTATTTCAATCAAATCGTATTTTCCTCAAGAAAACAAAATTAGAGATTGTCTATTCATCGTTATTATGGTTCAAAATGGTTCTCATTATCATTGAATGAATTACAGTTCAATGCACGGTGACCCGATGCCATAATGATGTCATGGTCACTTGCGATAAACCAGATTGACGCCAAATATTATAGCATCAAGTTACTATTAACGAATCAGATAAGCTTAGTAAACTGTTAGCTGTACTTTTCTGCAAAACATGCAGACATACTAGTCGTTTGTTTTGCCCCAATAAAGTCTTGCTTTTGAATAAATTGTAAATGGGGACATATTCATTCAATATTTTTTATGTCCGTATCGGCTAGCCACTTCACAGTAGGCAACCCATCGGTCGGGAAATATAACCAATGTCTGTTAAATGATTTGTCGGGTGCACTGAAGCAAGAACATAAAAAATCTGAGGTCAAAGTTGAATATTGAAGTCGACACATATTTATAATACCGTTGTTGTCAGGCATGAAAATTGACCTCTTTCAATATTAGTGGGTTGTTTACCGACAAGGGGCATTTGAACAAAGTCCGTTTAACCAGCCATCCCGCTCCCAATAAATCAAATGGCGATAGCAATAATTCGCGTTGGCGAGATGATCCGTTAGGATCCACTGAATTTTTTATTGCTAAGGTCATCCTTAGCGAAAAACAAATGCACAAGAAGCGATGGGTGAGTCGAGCTGGTAAGGCGAAACCTGACGGGTTACACAATCGGACAAGTTTTTCATACGTAGATCAAGCAAACTTAATAATGAATATGCAACACTAATATGGGAAATATCCTATAGGCGCTTTTAAGATGGCCGACATACAAGACAGAGGCTAAGCTGTTGTTACGGCCTACGCACCCAACTTGCCACATCCGCAAACAGGGCGTTGAACAATGAGTCCATAGAAATGAACCTACTGGTATTTTGGCCGATGCCCACAAAGCTGAATTCGGACGCAAAAAAACATTAATACTACATGAAAACTGAAATTCATATGATAAGGTTGGCAATATTGTGATCACGCTGTAAGTGGTCTTACAGCTGTGCGATGCGTGTTGGACATCCAGAAATGTATTTCTGTACACCTAGATGTTCCACATTGTGTTGTTCAGTGAAAGACTGTTCGCTTGATTACGGCTTTGAATTGTTACGTGTGTCAGGAAAGATCGAAATGCAGTTACATGTGTATGACAACAAAACTCCGACTTATACATTTGGAGGATCGAAAACATAAAAAAATATGAGCTAAAAATCCTTTTTCTGAAATAAACTAACCTTCATGGTGATTAAATCATGATATTTTCCGTTAAAAACAGGAAAATAATATTATCGTGAGTCACCCGTCTGTATGATACTAGTAATATAATCAGTTCCACTGTTTGAGAGTTCTTCAAGATTTCTTCCAATGTCTTCGTAATTGTAACTATTGTAAAAGTTATGTTCCATCTTCGTCATTATCATATTATGGTCCCTGTAACGTATTTCTCACATGTAATTTCGTTTGAATTCTCTAAGTTCAGTTCGAAATTTGGCACATTCCCGCAGTATCAGTTCTTCATCAATTTGCATTACGTCATCGGAATTTGCACTGTTACCTACACATGTCACATGCATCCGCTCTCTTGTTTTACCATCATAGTCACAAAATCATTATAAACCATAACAAATCGTCCACTTTACTAGTATTTTCGCGAAATGACAATTGTTTTGCATAGCACTAAAGAGTCCGACAAGTTTTGCTCAAAGCTTACGTCATTTCAAGCTTTTCATTGAACATAGTGTTATGAATCGACGGGACTTGTTTTATTTAAAAGTTACGATGATGTTTGTAAAAGTGGCACGATTCCTTTTTTCTGAAAAGATATCAAATGTAATTTGATAATATTCAGATAATAGTCTTGCGCCTACATGTGAAAATAATAGGGCGACTTAAACGTTGGCAAAGCCAGCTTGATATGTGGTAACCGAACTTCAAAATGGCGGCAACAACAAAACAATTTACCTGTGAAATTGGTCTGTAATCAAACTTTTGCAGAAGAACGTTTTCTCAGAAGGGGTTGTTGCTATACCAAGTGAAATCTGACAGAGAAAAATCATTGAACAAGATTTATACTTTCAAATTGTTAAGGGAATTCGGCTTTACTTTTACATATCTAAACCAGGCACTAATCTCTGTGACCCAAATGGTGTGAGGTCAAGTCTCTGTGCTAATACTAAGGGAATATAACAAAAACTAACGGATCGCGGAATATATGTAGTGATGCAAATTATCTGTAATTATTAATATTATAAAATGTGTGGCAGACTATATTGTGCGCGGCATCCCGCGCTTTTCTTATAATGGTGGGCTACAACTTATTTTTTACGTGTCTTTAGTTTATTTAAGACTAATTATCTTTCATTTGCAGAAGCAATGCTTCTACTGCAACGTATTCTTGACCCTGCTTGTTTGTGTGTCATAACTTTTATATTTCCTGTTCGATACGTATTTAGTCTCTGCGTGGAACATACCGCTATGATTTCATCGCTCTAACATTTTTATAAAACAGCAACATGTGTGCAGAGAAAACAATATGACAATATGCTAATTTTCCTCCGTACAACAATTGAATATAATAAAACTTATCTATTGACTAGCTAAACTTCAGTATACTTGCATGCATGTGCGTTCAACGGCCTTTCTCCCTATTTTAGAACAAAAATGTTACTTTATTTTCCCGCCCTTGCTTTGTTCACGACCACCTGTAGCTTGCGCCAACATTTTCTAAAATGGCGGATATGTGGTTAATTTTAAACAGGTATTTTGCCATCGACTACATGACCTCAAGAATAGACTGCGAAGCTTTAGTTTAAAAGTTGGCGCTGATCTAACAGAAAATATCTACTGCTCTTCTATACGGAAAATCAAATATTCTTGAGACCGCCAAATATGAACGATATCACAGTAAATTGACACTGAATCAGTCTCGAGCTGAAGACCGACACTCATGAGTTTGTAACGGTCAGGGGAACCAAAATACGCCATGATGTAAGCCTATCAAACAATAATTTTTGAAATGTCTGTCTTCGCGAAAACTAACCAAAATTTCGATCTCGAAATCGCGTTGACTGTAAGTGTGTTGAGTTATATTGGTGTAAAATTATGCTTACCGTGACTCGTCCCGAGTACGTCGACAAAACTGTGTGAAAATATATCACGCAAGATGGAAAGATCAGAAAATATCCAACCGCCCAGTCTCTACTTTGTACGATGTAATTGTATTCACGTTAATTATTAGCCCCGGTGAGCTGATAACGCGTTCCATTCCTACGTAGATTCGATCGTCCGTGAGGTTCGAGTCCTGGGAGTGCCGCTCAACACCTTCATACCCATGTATCCATCCGCTATCGATCTCATGGTATTCGGATGGCGTCTGTGACGCCATTGCTGAAATATTTCTACGTGGGAGTGTGCGCTCCTGTTTGACGTGTCTGAAATGCAGAATCATAACAGCGAAATCACAGAAAAGTTGTATACGTTAACTTCGAAAGTCTTTTACATTCCCTTTAAGTATTTTGCGTATGAATTTACAGAACATTTATTGCGCGTTTTACTGCATACAAAATATTTAGATTATATTACAGGGGTCTTCACAGTAACTTGTTTGTTCATGGCTTCTGGGTTAACGATTAACAGTTTATTTACAGAGTAATTTTCACACAGCTTATTATAGCGGCGTAGACCGTAACAGGCACAGATAGTTCACGCTCATGCTTTAACAGATCCTCTTTTTTCTCGATAGTCTCTGATTTACCCCTGTAAGCTTATAAGATCACTGTACAATGCTATGCATAGCGTATATTTGTTCAAATGAAACCACATAATGCAATGTGTCATTAACTTGTCCCGTTTTATGCACAAATCCACCAACCCAGTAAACTGTTTCTGTAACATTCAACGTGTCCGACCTCGCGTTTCTACCGTAGAAGGTGCGACTCACTGCATCGCGGCTACGCAGAGAGTGCGTCATGTGCAGTGCAAGCGACGGGAAGTGACGATATCAGGCATTGTCCATTCGTTAATCAACAACTCTGAACCATCTTCATTCGCTCTGAAGACTGTGATTCCATCAATTCTTTCAAATATCTACAAGTCAAACGTGTCTAGACCAGCAGTACATGACCAATCTAGAAACAATATGCACTTCTGACTCAAAGGTCACAATGCAAACTCGGTGTCAGCATGATTATTTCAAAATATTAAAGAGAATTTTACGCTTGCAATTCAATCTACAAAGTTAATCTTTATTTTTAAAAGTCGAAACAAATGTTCTTCTTCAAACATCCTACATAAGCTTATTTATTTATGCCATATTTATTTACATAATAATTTATTTTTTGTATGTTTTCATTAGTTCTTTATTTCGTTGCATGTATTCTTGCTTCTTCATTCATTCATTCATTCATTCATTCATTCATTCATTCATTCATTCATTCATTCATTCATTCATTCATTCATTCATTCATTCATTCATTCATTCATTCTCCATTCAGTCATCATCATTACATTCCCATTGTTTGCATTCTTGTTCATTCATTCACTCATTTAAACACTCATTCTTTGGCTGATAATTCTGAAATACACTTAATAGATACTACATGGTGTACTTTTTTTCTGTGGGGGGTTGAATGTTGTTCGTCTGTTCATTTGTTCAGCAGTTCATTTTGTTTGTCAACATAACAATAAATAAACAAATGAGTCACCATAAACAAAAATAAGCAACAAATGAAGCGCCATAAACAAAATTACAAAAGCGTTTGAGTTGTACGAGTGATACAACGGATTTACATGCAATATCCATGCCTGATGATAGAAAGTATGTAAATACACTGTTAACAATGAGATGAAAGATCAAATTGAAGGTCAGAAGCCAAAACCGTGACATCTTACTGGTCTTGAAAATTCAACAGGAACGAACTATCAAGTTTGTTTTTGCATTTTATAAATAAAATAAAATATTCATACTTGAAGACTAGTGAGAATCATTTTCATTACTAGGACACAATGGTGCTGTAATTCAATCAAGAAATACTTTTTTCTGTTCATGACCGTGTATTCACACTGCCTATCCTTATCTAATATGGAAAAGTGCGCCGCCAAACGTTTCCTCTCAGCACAGATATTTCGCTAGGACTGTGCTTGGTTAATGTCACTCTAATAATCTTCTGATATTTTTGTTTCAAATTACATCACGGTCACTGTAAGATGTGTTTTAAAAGGAAGCAGATGCTCTCACCTTAAAGACGGTTTGAAGTTCAGAGAAAGCATGAGGCGACAAAATGTGAAATAGTAATGCTTTGTGAAATATTTCTCAACCACGTACGTCCAGTATACACATGTCGGTATCCCGTTTGGCGGACATTGTTTATACAAACGGCGCTTTATCAAACGTTAAACTGAACAAAAGTTAAACTAAAAATAGAAAATCGTTACATGTGTTACCAACACCGTGTTATATAAGTCCCAACACAGAGGCACTCTTGAAATTCGTATGAATAAGGTTTTGTATGGAAGGTGCCAACAGCACATTCAGACTTCAAAGCTGTCATTTCAGCACCGGAGGTCTAGCAAAACTAGATGCTAGGATATTCCGGTAATCGTCACTATATTATTAAACAAACTGTAAATGTGTCTACGGCGGTAACCCCCACCACTTTCGGCGCACTTTACTATAGCGATGACAGAGCGATGCGACTGGGGTGCAGAAGATGAAAACTCATCCATGAACGGGTGCTATTGGGCGGTCTACCTGGCCGTAGTTCGTTTAATATAGACCGTGTCGCTCAGAGACAAGTGGCTTGTGTGTACTGCTGCTTTTCATGCATTCATAATGCCACACTGGCAAGCAATCAGACACAGAGAGTCGGAATAAATCCAAACGATGCATTTTGATGTGTCACGCATTGGTGTACTAAAATTTCATGATGTGAAAGTTTGTAATAAAACCCGGGATTGAAAATGTGCCATTATTCACAGAACAAAGTGTGAACTTGAATTCTGTGATGTCATATGCGTACCATCAATTGCCAGAGTATACTCCAGATGCATGTCTGACACAAACTCGGTGCACAAGTTGTCAAACAACTTCTATAAGGCCAAAATAAAAATATGTGCTGTTCCGATTACCCGACCTACCCCAATTTTATCCTCCGACCCTAGACTTTTTTGAGCTTCATAAACCAGGAAGTAAGCATAACTATATGAAAAAACATGAAACGGATGAAATCACGCGATTTTATTTTATTTTAATAGTTTGATATTCAATTTGAGTGTGTTACATGAGGAAATTATTTACTGATAGTTTGTTTGAACGCGTACAAAATGCACATTGAGGAATAAAAAAAATTGAAAAAAAAAATTCCCTACCTACCTACCCTATTTTTGAAAACCATGTAATCGGAACAGCACATATTTTTTTATTTGGCCTAAGCATTAATTGACCGAAGAAAAATGTCGCTGATGAAAGTTTATATCTGTTAAGGCAACCTGTAACATATAGGAAGTAAACTAACACATGGACAGACACGAACACAGGAACTGAATAGTTTAAATTGTTTAATGCAGGTTTGAGAATAATTTTACAAAAATTACACCAATAAAATCACCGTAAGAAAGAAAAGGTAACGAAACAGACTGAATTCAACCGACAAAATGACCATGACCAAAGACAAGTACTGGTTAACAATAAAAATATTAGTGGCACGTGCCTGTTGATTAAAATTGTTTGATCAAAACTATATTATCTGTAATACAGCTGCTGATTGGTTCATGTAAAACATACATTGTCGTCTCTATTGTTTACCTGCACAGAAAGTAAATGTTTCCGGATCAAAGTAATGGAATTTGTCATCTTGTTAAAGGCAAAATAGCTTTTTAGCTCTATAAAACAAGTTTAGGTTCTTTTTCTCCTATGCTCAAAGACAAAGTATAAGCTTTTGAGCACAGCGTTTTGTGGACAATCTGCCTTATCAATATTCAAAATGAATATTATATGAATATGAATATGAATATGAATATTAGTCCAAACTAAAAATTCGCTGTCAAAAATAACATCGGTTGTTATCTGACATACAGACTGTGTTTATAGGATGAATAAGCCAGCTATTCGACGTGATTTTGGAAGCAGAACAAAAAATTCTTTATCACAAAGGAACAAAAATACTGGAAAGTATCTCAAAAGTTAAAGGAAACATAGGTTAACAGAGTATTAGGCTCGAGCGAGTTTTCGACGCGTACTTCAAGTTGTCGCTGCACGCAATGGACTCTGTTAATAAAGTTCTGCATGTAGTACTGTTGTAGTACTGTTCAGGACGCATTGTAATTTTTTTGTTCTCGTGTGTTAAATGTTTTACAAATCAATTTTCGGCAGTGGATACAGGACTTGAAATGTAGAAGGTCACTTGATCTCGATCGATGTGCGTACATCTTACTGAAGGAAATCGTAGATTGACAAGCTTGCGACACTGAGATATGCACAAAGACCGTGCAGGAGGAAATCCATAACAGAAGAGATTATGATAATTATAATGAGAAGGAATACGAAATGCTTTGATTGTGTACATACAACGTTTACAATGTGATTGAAAACATTTCAACTGCTGGGACTCAAGTTATTATGCTATTTAAGATAATGGTAAATAATATCACATCCCTTTTCAGTAATGAGATTCTGTTAGTACTTAGAATATGGTCCAAAGTTTGATAGCATCATGGATATTCCAGAATACTATCATACAAAAAATTTGAATGTTTCTTGAAATAGAGCCCTAGTTACTATTATCGCGAACAGATCGCAAATTAGGAAATGCTGCATGGTAGGTATAAACATGTAGCAATGATTTTGTGAGACTGATATGGATAAAACAAAGGTGTCTTGCAATCGGAACTTCTGCTATATGATCAAAGTCCCATGTTTGGTCAATATGGTGTGGAGGTACTGAATATGGACGTTAAACTCGCTTAATACTTGACGCGTGTTGGCAGCAACATCCTTGCAGCCGTCCCGGCTCAATCACGTCTCATCGTAAAGCCAGCTTCTGGTCTATATTCAGACGGTAGGAATTCGACATTGTCTTATGAAACTGTTGGGGGGTTGACCGAAGAACTAGGCCTGGATCAGTTTGACATCGGCTACTTGGTGATCGTCTGGAACACGAACCATCGGCAGTTCATCACTTAAGATTGGCACCATGATGATGGTTCTGCCCTTGTCAGTCTCGTATGTAGTCACAGTTCTGAAATAAGGAAGACAAAACAAGGGAAAACACATTTCAAATGAATGATTCTGAATCCTAGCATACACCTGGTCAACAACCAAATGGTTCCGTTACCAAGAGCACTAACGTTATGCACATGCAAGTAAAAAACGTCACACTTCCCCAGAGAATGGGTTTGAATCTGCAGGTAATCTGAATTGCAAACTGTCAAGGCTCATAGTGACACACTGAGAGATACAGATACACTCTTCGTGAAAGTATTCTAATTCTAAATTCATAGAGAGAGAGAGAGGAATCTATTGGCTACCTCTATTATGTGGTTTCAAGTAACTCTTTTAAAACCTACGACCCCCTAAACTTTTTTTCTAATTTTCCTAAATCATGCATGGTTTAGCCGATTTTTTGGGGGGATTGGTCGGTCGTACGGATATGAAAATAAAAATTATAAAAGTTCCAGACACCCCAATCGTATTTCCTGAGAGCTTCTTACGGAAACACATGTTTTCCTTACGCCTTTTATAACATTTGTCCGCTTTTTAAAAATGATTTTCCCGGCACCGATTCAGTTTTAGTTAACTAGATGGATGAATAGGGATTTCTCTTCCATAACAAACCTTACCTTAGTGGTGCGTACTGTCTCATTGCTGCACTGAGACTACCAGCCACGCTGGCAGAAGCGATGGCGATACAGAATTCAATACCTCCAACAACGGCCAAGGTGACACCGAGACTCCCCTGCATTGTCTGTGAGATAAGCAAGGAGAAATGGAAAACATGAAGCGATTAATGTACAGGTTGAATTAGCCATGTTGGTACATTGGGAGCAAAATCTTCGGCCTGACCTGCAAGTCTAGGCAAACAACTATTGTATAGTGACTGGTTCATACTATGCATCTCCCAAAATTCAAACTCACTCACTCACATACTCTCACTCACACACACACACACACACTCTCTCTCTCTCTCTCTCTCTCTCTCTCTCTCCCCCCCGCGCACGTACATACACTCACCTTGCCATCTTCATAATCTGCCCAGGCAGCAACAGATCCGTACGTAATCGTCACCATGGATACAAATATGGCGATGATTGACAAGGCGAAGTAATCACGCACCTTTTAAATAGACGGAGAAAGAAAATTCAGATCGTCACGAGGTGTGTGGGAAGCGTGTTTAATCCAAATATTTATTTGCATACTGCTGTAGTCATGGAAACTTTTCATTTAACAAATTAAAGTTATACAAATCGACACTAAAGAATCGTGCCAGTTTTACAAACATCATCATCGCAACTTTTGTATAAAACAAATCCTGTCGATTCATTACACTGTGTTCAATGACGAGCATGAAATGACGTAAGCTTTGAGCAAAACTTGTCAGACACCTACAGTGCTACACGGACACATTCAAAGTAACTTACAATTTTTGGTGATTGCTCATTCTTCAAGGTATAACCAACTGCTCCGGTTGTCATAAACTGGAAGAGAAACATGTCCAGATTTGGTAAAGGGTAATAATTTACAAGAAGGATTAAACTCTTACTTTAGGTCTACTATCTAATGAAGGTACATCAAGGATAGGTAGATAAATGGTCAGACAGACAGATAGGCAGACAGACAGACAGACAGACAGACAGACAGACGATTGCGATATAAAGCATGACCACTTACGAGTGTTCCAGTCCACAGGGGTACACCTAGGCTGTTTAGGTAACATTCGTTTTCAACCATGGTGAATTCGAGCGCAATGCATATGAGTCCCAACACAATGTGAGTGATGGCTAACCCAACAGCGCTGTCTACGTCATTCTGTGCTCCGCGGATTCGAGTCATCTTGTCCTGTCAGACCTGAAATGTGTGGTAGAACAGAACACTCATTTATGGTCAAAGTATCATTTTTGGCAAACACGTGTTGTTGGTTTTATAAAATATTAAGCTTACTATTTTATACCACAACGGTTCTCAGATCACATAACGGTGAATTAATGAAGACAAAATCACAGCCACCGTGTTACTATTGTTGCTGCTCATGATGATGATGATGGTGGTGGTGATGATGATGATGATGGTGATGATGATGATGATGATGATGATGATGGTGATGATGATGATGATGATGATGATGGTGGTGGTGGTGATGGTGATTGATTGATTGTAGTGACAAATTGAATGTAGCAGTGCTTGCATTGGTGATGACGTCGGCTTAACGTAGTAGTTATAGTGACGATAATGACAGCAATTGTGACAGCGAAAACCACGAATGTCTATTTAATATGACAGCAGTTACAGTTATTTATACTTTGTACCGGTGACATGTTTCGGGTGTAGGAGCCGCTGTAGTTTCCTAGCATTTTATTGACCCACGCAAGCATTTTGATTTGCAACTAATATCACTGATTTGCCGTACACACATCAATAGACCGCGAATTCGCAATGCTCTTCTCTGGAAATCGTGACGGTGCGGCACACCGTATTTCGACTACAATCCCCATCTCAAATTGCAGTGGGTAACGCTAATCGAGATAAAAACGTTTCTTCTGTGAAAATGTAAGAAGTGTGGAACGTAGCGGGAGCTGTCCTGTAAAATACTATTTCGGCATGATAAAGCGTCCTAAAAATTCAAAGTTTTCATACGCAAAGATGCCTCAGTCGTCAAGCGACAATCTTCCATGCATAAGTGAACGAAGTACTAGCCTGACTAGCCCTGCGTACAGGTCTGTGTGTTCCCGGCGTTATACGGTCGTGGTGGAGGCCGTATAACGCCGGAACACACAGACCTGTACGCAGGGCTATAGCCTGACTAGCGCCCCCTCCTCAAGCATAAAGCAACATGTCGCCCATCTTTTCATGCTTTATGTTACCGACACAATGTGTCGCCCATGCAACAGCAACAACACATTGAACATAAAGGCCGAACAAAAAAATTGTGCTGTTCCGATAACCCGACCAACCCTTTACCTGCCGACCCGAAACTTTCTGGAGCTGAGTAAACACGGAAGTTAAAAAAAAGAAAGAAAAAACCCGTAAAAATCACGCGTTGCATTTGATTTTTGCTTGAATGAGCATGTCTTTTATATATTTTTATTCCCTTTAAATGTATCATACATTTTTCTGGAAATGTTGTGGCGAGTGTTTGACCGGCCTGAAACCCTGAAAAATGCACACTTAAAAATACAAATATTTTGGAGAAAAAAAATCCTGTCGACCTACCTACCCTATTTTTGAAAGCCATGTTATCGAACAATTTGTTTATTTATTCATTTTTTTGCCTAACATAACATGTAACTGTGACACTCACCGTACATGTAAACTCGCAGATCTGATTTCCTCTGCTTGCCAGATTTTAATCTCCCCACTGCTGTGTATGATCCCACCAACCCCGTCAAATGCGACAAACAAAACATATCTGGCGCAAAACATGGTCTGATCACCTTACACAATGCTTGGTCACGTGACAAAACGTTATCTCAAAATCCCAAGGTATTTTGGCAGGAAGAAAAATTGTATAGGGCCTACCTACAGCTACAGACAGTCCCCACATCTAGAACTTAAACTTCATAATACCTCAGATGTTAGCCCTTCGGAATGTCGTCACTGAACTGTCAACTAACATAAAGTCACCATCATTGTTAAAATGATGATTAAATTTCATTACATTTCGTACAGATGAACATAAGCCCTGGATACATTGCCCAGACGATAGGGCATGAATTGGTAGTTGCTGGAGTTTGCCCAGAGACGCGTAGCCTAGCCGCACTGTGACCTAAAAATACCCGCCGGCGGTATTCCTGCGCAGAACGAAAGAACCTTGGAATACGACACATTGTAAATAACTCCGACAGACATCTGGTCCCTTTACATATATGTAATCAATTCACCAGGTGACCGTCATCTCACCTCGGCCGAATGTCTAAACAGTATTACTGCCATTGGTATTCATGAAGCGTACATACATCTAAATCGTTTGCTAATCAGTCATAACAAAGTAGGTTACACACTATACCCATCCTTCGGTCATATGATAATGATGTTGGATACCCCTTATATAATCGACGCTCCAATATCTACAAATACCTAGCCTCCCCCACCCTCTTCGGGTACCTGGAGATTTTCGGCAATGCGTCGAGTTAAGTTGTGTTTATCGACATCGGCTACGTCTTTATTATTATTGTCGGTAGCAATATCATGAATATACGAGCAGTTCCTGGTATCAGCTGTACACTTTTAATCTGAGTGCCTGGCTCGGTGCATCGCCAGCTCGGCAGAGCTTTCCACGTCTGACTGCTTTGGGAAACCGTACGAAGCACATTTTACACAAATGCTATGCACGGCTGTAGGAAACTATATCACCACTTACCTACCTCAACGATCTGGCGAACAGAATACGTGAAACAGGTGTAGTTCCCAGCAGGCGATGCCAATCCGCACAATACTGTGTATCTCTGTGTTGTGTATCCGTGTTAGATTGACGAAGAGCAAAGTTCGCTGACCTCTGAACTTCCTACGTCACTCACGCTATTGAATACTAGTACGCCACCACAGTCTAGCAGAATGCAGCGCTAGTGTCTATGGGGTGAGAACACCGCCAAAATTATCTTGAAAACTTTATTTAAACTTATCTCATTATTATTATTCCATTGTTTGGTGATTTAATGATAATTATATCAGTATTTGGCCATTATTTTGCAATTATTTGATCATTATATGGATATTATTTTGACATGATTATGAACTTATTTGGTAATTCGGTTGTTTTGACATTATTCAGCATTGATGTCTTGATTTGGAACTTATTTCATCATTATTATGCCATTATTTGGTGATTTGGTCATTTTTATGTCATTATTTGGTCTTTCTTATGCAATTATTTGGTCATGATTACGACATTGTCTCGATATTATCTTGATATTGTCTTGACATTATTATGTTAATTCGGTTCTTTTGCCATTATTCGGCATTGATGTCTTGATTTAGAACTTATCTTATCATTATTATTCCATTATTTGGTGATTTGGTCATTTTTATGTCATTATTTGGTCTTTCTTATGCAATTATTTGGTCATGATTACGACATTGTCTCTATATTATCTTGATATTGTCTTGACATTATTATGTTAATTCGGTTCTTTTGCCATTATTCGGCATTGATGTCTTGATTTAGAACTTATCTTATCATTATTATTCCATTATTTGGTGATTTGGTCATTTTTATGTCATTATTTGGTCTTTCTTATGCAATTATTTGGTCATGATTACGACATTGTCTTGACATTCTCTTGATATTGTCTTGACATTATTATGTTAATTCGGTTCTTTTGCCATTATTCGGCATTGATGTCTTGATTTAGAACTTATCTTATCATTATTATTCCATTATTTGGTGATTTGGTCATTTTTATGTCATTATTTGGTCTTTCTTATGCAATTATTTGGTCATGATTACGACATTGTCTTGACATTCTCTTGATATTGTCTTGACATTATTATGTTAATTCAGTTCTTTTGCCATTATTCGGCATTGATGTCTTGATTTAGAACTTATCTTATCATTATTATTCCATTATTTGGTGATTTGGTCATTTTTATGTCATTATTTGGTCTTTCTTATGCAATTATTTGGTCATGATTACGACATTGTCTTGACATTCTCTTGATATTGTCTTGACATTATTATGTTAATTCGGTTCTTTTGCCATTATTCGGCATTGATGTCTTGATTTAGAACTTATCTTATCATTATTATTCCATTAGTTGGTGATTTGGTCATTTTTATGTTATTATTTGGTCTTTCTTATGCGATTATTTGGTCATGATTACGACATTGTCTTGTGGTTATACGGCCTCCACCATATAACATAGCAGGCCCACGGAACGTTTCGTAGATCGTCGTCGGATGGGAAGTGACTGACACTGTGAGGCCGAAGACCGAACCTCGGTCTTAGTCACTTCCCATCCGACGACGATCTACGAAACGTGCCGTGGGCCTGTACCATATAACGCCGAGAACACACGCGTACACGGTACACAGACCTGTACGCTCGGCAAGGTGTAATAGCTATACTATTACTACTAGCCCTGCGTACGATGCTGTGCGTTCCTAACACACAGCGTACACTGCGTACGTACGCAGGGCTAGCGAGAGAGTTGCCGACATCGACGGTTATTTACCAAAAAAGAATAAAAGACTGGCATTTTTGGAAGCGATCGAGTAGCTGAGGTAGGCAGGGATACGACTTGGGCCCAAGAACGCTGAATTTCGGCAGTAATTTGGCTTTTTACGTCAAGTCCAAAAATGGATTTGAAGTCACCAACTCTACGTACGGGTCTTTGCGGGGCTATTAGCTGTAGCGGAACACACAGCATCGTACGCAGGGCTACTATACAACAGGCCACCAAAGGCTACCCAACACAGCCCAGTTCCGCCGCCGAAAATAATCGATTTTTAATCCAAAATTGTGGTCGATCTCAGTTTTCTAGCACGAACAACTATTCTAGATACGCGATGTGCTGAGCTGCGCTTTAAAACTTTCGCAAAGCCCGTTTTTCTATCTCTATGCGAGGGAACAGACCGTATCATCTGCGCCATTGTGAATGTGCAATGATTTCTGGGTAGGGTTCAAATGCAGGTCAAATAATGAGTTCAGATAATAAAGGAGGTCAGATAATTGAAAGCCAAGAGAATGTCAAGACAATGTCGTAATCATGACCAAATAATCGCATAAGAAAGACCAAATAATGACATAAAAATGACCAAATCACCAACTAATGGAATAATAATGATAAGATAAGTTCTAAATCAAGACATCAATGCCGAATAATGGCAAAAGAACCGAATTAACATAATAATGTCAAGACAATATCAAGAGAATGTCAAGACAATGTTGTAATCATGACCAAATAATCGCATAAGAAAGACCAAATAATGACATAAAAATGACCAAATCACCAAATAATGGAATAATAATGATAAGATAAGTTCTAAATCAAGACATCAATGCCGAATAATGGCAAAAGAACCGAATTAACATAATAATGTCAAGACAATATCAAGATAATATCAAGACAATGTCATAATCATGACCAAATAATTGCATAATAAAAACCAAATAATGACATAAAAATGACCAAATCACCAAATAATGGAATAATATGATAAGATAAGTTCTAAATCAAGACATCAATGCCGAATAATGGAAAAGAACCGAATTAACATAATAATATCAAGACAATATCAAGATAATATCAAGACAATGTCGTAATCATGACCAAATAATTGCATAAGAAAAACCAAATAATGACATAAAAATGACCAAATCACCAAATAATGGAATAATAATGATAAGATAAGTTCTAAATCAAGACATCAATGCCGAATAATGGCAAAAGAACCGAATTAACATAATAATGTCAAGACAATATCAAGATAATATCAAGACAATGTCATAATCATGACCAAATAATCGCATAATAAAGACCAAATAATGACATAAAAATGACCAAATCACCAAATAATGGCATAATAATGATGAAATAAGTTCCAAATCAAGACATCAATGCTGAATAATGTCAAAACAACCGAATTACCAAATAAGTTCATAATCATGTCAAAATAATATCCATATAATGATCAAATAATTGCAAAATAATGGCCAAATACTGATATAATTATCATTAAATCACCAAACAATGGAATAATGATAATAATGAGATAAGTTTAAATAAAGTTTTCAAGATAATTTTGGCGGTGTTCTCACCCATATAGTGTCATGTATACCAGGTCTTTGTCTATTCGTTTTGGTATTTACGTCTCACCCGCCTCACCCAAATTCCACACTTAAAATAGGCCTCGCTCATAACACCTTCAAGACACGCCTCGCTAATCATATGCAATCATAAAAAAGTATGAGAAAAGTATATACTGAAAACCTAAGTTTATTTGGTCTCTCAAGAACAAGGACAAGTACTCAGATGTATCATGGTCAATTATTGACAGAGCATCGAGTTACTTTTACAAAAGCAAGCGTTGTAATCTTTGTCTATCAGAGAGCTACACATAATCAATGCTGACAATTAAATCTACTCTGTTAAACAAATTAAATATGAAAAAAATGTTTTTTACCCCGTTGCACCCAATGCGTAATTGTAAACCCAGAAGATCTCCACGTCGAATATCAACAATTTAAACTAATGCTAAGCAGACTTAGAATAATAGTTTAATGGCCGGTCTGCATGCTTCTTTACAACGATTATCGCGAATATTGCAAAGTTGGCCATAATTGGCGCTGTGATTCTAGTCTCATCTGTCCCGCCCATGTGTACGTGGGTTCAGTACCCTAAACACGATTAAAACATCGAAACGGTCTGAGCGCAGATGTCATAAATCTGACATATAGTGATAACCATGGAAAGTCTAAAACTTTGCGACTTTGATTCACAGTAACGACGATAGAGTTCAGGCAGCAAAGACATCGTCGGAAGTAGTAGTCTAAATAATCAGTCAGAAACGAATACCGTCGTCAGAGAGTATAGAACAGAAGAGTACTAAAGATTGTAAAACTCGTCAAAGAAAAAAAAACATTGTCACTGCTGATCTTTATTGAACAGTTTTTATTCATTGACTTTTCAACTAGGTTTTGGCTATCCCGCATACAGCTATTTTATAGGTAACTACATGTAGTTGTACGCATTTTTGATACATTTTACGCAAATAAAATGAAACATTTGCGTATAGCCTTATATATATATATATATATATATATATATATATATATATATATAAAATATAAAATTCTTACTGACCTAAAATACATGGAAACAAATTAACGAAATTGTATGGTGTTTAGAAAGTATGTTTAATAGTATCCCTTTTCATGCAAAAATTGACTGTACAGTCATATTTAGTTGAAAATTGAACTTGTCTGCCTGTTTATACAAGGTACTGACGAAAATCAGAAAATTCGGAAGTATGTCGGGTGCTCGATTCCCTCCGAATAAAGTAGCCAGACATGTCTCAACCACTCTCACTCAAACAAGGCAAGAATTCGACATAAGCTTATGATGATAAAGATACACATCGACTTTGAGAAAATCTAATATTAACACGATTGGAACTAATTTGGGATAATTAATCTACAAAAGTAATCTCATCTGCTTTTCGTTTTACACTAAATTGTTTTTATGAGTTATTTGCGATATTGCAACATTCAGCTATTGCGCACCTAACACTTTTGAAAAATTTGCAAAATGTGAAAATCCAATTATCCCAAATTAGTTCCAATCGTGTTTATTATGACTATCGCAGAATAGTTCCTTCATTTAAATATTCCGCTTTCTGAAAGCTGAAGTTTAAAGGTCAAGCGATAAGCACAGGGACAATGAATCGCTTAAAACTGTTCTGAAACCTACATCTATATCGGAAGCGTACATCACTATTACACTGACACTTTTGTTTAAAAAGTTGTATAAAACTGGCCGACCAGTTTTATGGTCAAGCGATAAACACGAAGGGACAATGGGCCGCTTAAAACTTGTCTGAAACCTACATTTATTATGTCGTAAGCATACACCATTAATTACACGGACACGTCATTTTATAAATTGGTCAACTAGTTTTATAATCAATCATTAAACACGAACTTGTCTGAAACCTATATTTATCTTATCGGAAGCGCACGTGATTAATTACACTTTTGTTTGCTAAAAAATTGTATAAAATGGTCGACCAGAAAATGGTCTGCCTTCAGCGTCGAAAGAATCCTGTGAAATATTCTACTGCCAGGTAACCGTAGTAGAAAGGCAATGCATAATAACTATAAGCTATGTAGCGTCTGCCGATTTCTCTCGAAGCAATTGATGTCAAAACTGAAACAACAAGCAGCGAGACGCTCAGGATAATAATGATGACATCAATGTTCTGCCTGACGACCTGAGAACAGATACAGATACAGAAAAACATCACATATCATTGGCAGTATATTACATACACTATTGGGTTCTTATAGGAGCAATTCGAATTTGCCATTGTTTAGCTAACTGCAACACAGCACTCGTAATTAATTATTCCGTGAGATAAGAATTTCGTCGTAGACTAGGTTCATACACTAGACAAGCAGTGTGATTTAGTTAGCATTCACAAACACCTCTGGAGGGGGCGGAGGATTACAGGGGAACTTGAATAAATTTACAACATGCCAGGGGCATCTGAAACAAATTGATATTGCAAAGGGGAGGACCTGAAAATGTATTGAATACTCAATTCCTTTTCAGAACCTTAAGTTGATTTCCTGTCATTTCCATTTTCGGCGCAACTTCTAGGGTACATTAAACAATTTATTAATGATCTAGGCAGCCACCTTGGGGCAAACGATTTAGGTTGTCATGATTTTTACTTATGCAACCCTTCTGTTGTGCAAAACTGTCCTCTAAATTACTAAAAGTTTCAACTTAGGCTTTCAATAACAATTTGGGAGATACTTATTTGTAGCAAATAACAAGACTAAAATTACTCACAAGTGAAGGTTGATAGTTGGATTCCTGTCCATGGTTGCACTCACTCAATATGGCTATCCATACAATCACAACGAGTACACCCGCCGTACATGCAGCGAAGCTACAGTAGAAATCTGTACTTTTTACCTTCAAAAATAAAATATCTGCATCAGAATATTATATAAGCAAAATATAAGTCAAACGTACAGGACGCATTGCGCGATTGGTCAGATTTGGATTTGACTGAAGTCCGCTCTGCTGCTTCAATGTTTAAAGAATATAAAACAATGAGTAAAACTGTAAATAAGTAACCGCAAGTTGTTCAGTTTTCATGGCAATGTTGATAACCAGTGTCTCCTGTGTGGTCAGCAGCCGGAAGGACACATCCGGTCTGAAGGGCACGCTTTTTGACAATATAGATTTTGTATCCATGGGGATCTCACGTAAGCGTACAAGAACATGATTAAGGTAGTTCGCGCCTTGAAATCGAAATATCTGAACTTTTATCCGAACTTTCCGAGCGAGAACTGTAAGCCATTATCTTATGAAATATAAAATAAGGGGTCACCGAGCAAAAGTTGGTGGTCGAGAAACAAATTACCCATGCAATGTTTACTGACTCTTGAAATTCAAAATGGCCGATATCCCTGCGTCCACTCTAAAGTAAAACGTTAAATTTTCGATTTTCACAAAAATAAGCCGGTGAAAATTGTAATTACTCCATAAGTTTCAAATGAACCCTCACAAGTTCTACTTATCGTGAACGGTTTTAGAGTCAGAAAATCTGTCCCAGAGGCGCACTCTACTACCTTAATTAAGCGGTTATTATCTGTCGATAACATAGATAATCATACAGGTGACGAATGATAAAGTTGAGTAAGGACTGTAGAATGAATGACAAATTCATCATTGGTGAAAAAATGGACAGAGTGTGTATTTACCTGGTCTTCCTGGACCTTACAGTCACGCATTTCCCATGCGCTAATTCCAGCGACCATTCCCTGAGTAAAAAGAGAAAGATTTCTTTCATTGCGCAGTGAGTTAAATATTGCCCCTGATCGTTGTATGTCGAAAAACTGTGGATTTTCCATGATCACATTCGTCATTCTTACAATTTTCAAAGCTCAGTTAATTATATGCAAAGTGAACATGCTTCCGTGTCCAGGGAGGAAACAGCACCATGGCTTAACTTTCACTACAGATGCATGTCCTTGTATAGTGTCAATCTTCCAACTTTGAAAGAAACATACGAATAATGTATTCGAGTGATGGCACTGGACTTAAAAGTAATATATTGGACCATATAACAAAACAAAATAGCATGTACTTGTCTTTCTCAGTGGATTGTTGTCACATCCACTTAGACCAAACTATATTGAGACATAAGTCATACAGTGTATCTTTACAACCTCGTGCGTGAGCACAGGAGCCGAAACCTCATCTGAAAACTTGTTTGCCGAGACAAGGTAGGTGAAACCATTACGGGTAAAAAGTAGGCGTGTCATCTTTAATTTACAAGTATGTTTCATGCGTATATACGGTGATGAAATATTCTAATGTCCTGACAGATGAATCAAAATGATTTGCCTGTGATCATGAAAGAAGTTATGGCATTTCTACCATGTTATTCTGATTCTAAAAGAATTGAAAAATAAACGTCGGAATATTTTGACACACTTACCGAGACACCCGTCAAGAAAGCACCAATCGTAATCACATTCAATATGTTCCAACCATTGCAAATGAAAACAAACACACTGACGAATATAATGAGTAGACCTAGTATGAAGACTGTCGATCCTAACTTGTAAACGACATCAAAAACCAGTTCTTGTAACTGTTGTGAACCGCCTTTTCCCTGTGGTTTCATATTGTGTCACGTCAATTTACCTTAATCTTTCGGCAAACTGACAACCTGCTTGTTTTTAAATCCGGTATAAGTAGAGTCGTGTTCTCGATGTTCAATGAGGCTGGTATGGCTGGGCAAAGCTTTCAACAGATAAACGATATGAATGGCAGTTTTACTCTTTGACCTCAATGACGTCATATCAGAGCCCGATGCCTGTAAGGTCATCAAGAGGTGACAGATATTGACGGGTTAAAGTAGTTCGCGCCTCGGAAAAAACCCCGACAATTGAAAGTCAAAATGGCCGCCATCCCTGCGTTAACTGTATAGTGAACCAGATATGAACTGAAAATGCTCACGTGTATCATACAGTTATGTGTAAATTTGAACCTTTGCCACATGTTTGCAACTTCATTGAAAGTATTATGATCAACATAATGAACAATAATCACCGCCGATTAATTCTCAAAGGTCATGAAGTATACAAATATGTAATTAGCTGAAATAAAAATATTTAAGTTCTTTGACTGCTGTCATTGTATCACCATTTTATATAGCAAGTGTAATTACCATTGGCCAAGTCCTTCAAGCCATATATGCCGAGCTGTGAAAGCTCATTAGATATGCAAATTGTAAATTAGCTGACATGAAAATGTGAAATGACTTTCGATATTGTTTTATAATCATCAATGTTGTCATGTTTTGCCAACTTTGATCAAGTAAATCCCAGTATATATCCCTAATAAGCAAAGTTCATTAAATATGTAAATTAGGAATTGACTTAAGTAAAAATGCTTAATGATTGTCAATAATGTTGTATCATGGTATCTACAATATATGTAGCAAGTTTTGTCAACTTTGGTCAAGTTGATTCAGATATATATCTCTCTAATTAGGAAAAATTAGGAATTGGCTGAAGAGAAAATGCTTAATGACTTTCAATAATATTGTATTATAGTGTCTGAAATGTACATAGCAAGTTACATCAATTGTGATCAAGTCAATTCAGATGATATCCCTAAGTATGAAAATTCATTTAATATGCAAATTAGGAATTGGCTGAAGTAAAAATGTCTTTTGACTTTCAATAATGTTATATCACAGTATCTTTGATGTATATAGCAAGTTTCAATGACTAAAATCAAGTTAAATTGTATTGCTAAGTTATCCCTATATACCAAAAATCAGACCTCTAGCTCTATTGGCTGGCTCAGAATTAGATATGCACATAATTAATGAGGTACAGGATGTGATGTCATAAGGTCTCCCATCATACCAAATATGAAGGGTGTAGCACTTGTGGTTACTTAGTTATGGCCATATATGTATATTTGAGGTCAAAGGTCATCAAGGTCACATGACATTTTGTCAAAAAAATTGTATTGCTAAGTTATCCCTATATACCGAAAATCAGACCTCTAGCTCTATTGGCTGGCTCAGAATTAGATATGCACATAATAAATGAGGTACAGGATGTGGTGTCATAAGGTCTCCCATCATACCAAATATGAAGGGTGTAGCACTTGGGGTTACTTAGTTATGGCCATATATGTATATTTGAGGTCAAAGGTCATCAAGGTCACATGACATTTTGTCAAAAAAATTGTATTGCTAAGTTATCCCTATATACCAAAAATCAGACCTCTAACTCTATTGGCTGGCTCAGAATTAGATATGCGCATAATTAATGAGGTACAGGATGTGGTGTCATAAGGTCTCCCATCATACCAAATATGAAGGGTGTAACACTTGGGGTTACTTAGTTATGGCCATATATGTATATTTGAGGTCAAAGGTCATCGGGGTCACATGACATTTTGTCAAAAAAATTGTATTGCTAAGTTATACCTATATACCAAAAATCAGACCTCTAGCTCTATTGGCTGGCTCAGAATTAGATATGCACATAATTAATGAGGTACAGGATGTGATGTCATAAGGTCTCCCATCATACCAAATATGAAGGGTGTAGCACTTGTGGTTACTTAGTTATGGCCATATATGTATATTTGAGGTCAAGGTCATCAAGGTCACATGACATTTTGTCAAAAAAATTGTATTGCTAAGTTATCCCTATATACCAAAAATCAGACCTCTAGCTCTATTGGCTAGCTCAGAATTAGAAATGCACATAATAAATGAGTTGCAGGAAGATGCCAAGGTCAAAGGTCAAGTGGAATCCCCAAAATTGTGGAGAGCAATTTGGTCCCCTACTGGCCATTGTCCAATAGACGCTGGCTGTCTTGGACTTTAACATAGGCCAGAATAAGCCATTGCCATAGCTTAGCTGCATAGGTATAGGGGAGGTCAAAGGTCATAGAAAATCAGAAAAATAATACTTTAAAAATCTTCTTCTCAAAATTGGCAAGACCTGTGACTTTGATATTTGGCATGAAGGAGCAAGGCTATATGGTCTAACCAGGGTTAGGTTGGTAGCGGGTCGAGTTGACTGGGGTCGAGTTGGTTAGGGGTCGAGATGTCCAGAAACCATGGTCATCATGCTTGCCATAGACTACCATGTATCACAAAAATTAAAACTGTGATAACTTCATTAATATGCAAGCCACGCCCACCAAAACCTTTTCAGTTCTAGCCATTTGAATTCTGAAGATGTCTACCAAATTTGACTGAAATACGTTCAGCCGTTTTTGAGATAATGGGGATACAGACACACGGACACACGGACACACACACACAGACACACACACACACACAGACAGACATGGCTAAACCATATGCTCACGTGTGTGAACACGTGAGCAAAAAATGAAAGTTCCGATTTTTGCATAAATATATTGTAAACTGTTGAGAGTTCGAATATCTGTGCCGGAGGCGCATTTTACCTGAATAGAACATTAACATACGGAGTATGATGGCTTGGTTATCAGATCAACATTTTCTTCACACAGGGAAATTTTGACTCATAGTGTCATACCACTTGACATAGTATGAGGAATGGTGTATCATAACGACGGAAACAGTTTCTTTCAACTGGAACACCAAAAGACTCATTAAAAGTGACAATAGCTCGTTGTTTGTAACACCCTCACTATATCTATTCTAGAAACCAAGCGTATACTCGTATTCCTCTCCCTTTTGAGATTAAAAATACAGGCCTTAAAAACAACACCGTGTATAATATGCGACTAATAATGTTATTGTTAATGACTTATGAATTTTAGTCCCGACTAAAATTCAGTTGTCATCAACAACATTGGACGTTATACACATACAGGCTGTGTTTGTAAGTTGAATACTCCGCATTTCAACATGATCTGGGGATTAAAAAATGAACTTTTTTCATCTTTAATAGAAAAAAAACAATTAACGATACATCGAAAGTTACAGCTAAAGGAGACTGATTATTTTCGATATAAAACTGTCTTTAATAAATCAGATGATGTCATGCAGACATTACTTTGCCTGGTGATAACATTATGAAAATCTCGTAAAAGTGTCATGTATACGCGTATACTACACACTCGTGGATATATATATATATATATATATATATATATATATATATATATATATATATATATATATATATATATATATATGTATATATATATATATATGGCCTATATATATGGCCTATATATATGGCCTATATATATATATATATATATATATATATATATATATATATATATATATAAACGAGAAAAGAAACATCAAAATTTGCACAGAGAAATCTTGTCCTTATTTTATTAAAATCTCGAAATAGGATCATCCCTTCGAATCAACAGTTTAAGGGAAAACTTTAGTGTAGACAAACAAAATCACTGAGTTATAGTATTTGTTTAAAAAATCTTAATCTTCATTCAAAATATTTACAAAATCACATTATCGAATTTTATACCTATCAATTTTAGTGTTCTTCCAAGCAATATTTCTCTCTACTTTTATACTTTGTTTGACCTACATATAATGAAAAGACAAAAGGGGTTTTCATCTTCTCGCATTCATGTATATACTACAGGAACTGTTTCCCTAGGATCATTCAGTGGTTCGAAATACAAGTCTTAGAATTCAGAGCTTGGGAAAATGGTGTCCTTGTTGATCGGCTTAATTCATAGACAATTGAAAATCTGGCTTTTTACAGTCTATGCTTAATTTGAAATGAAGTCTTAACTACCATTCTTGAAATATACGCTAGACTATGCTTGCAGAGTTACAATCACAAAAGAAATGAAACCCTATTACTGTTTTTCCTTCACAAAATGTACACAGGCCGAGAGGGCGCTTTCTTCACTTTCGTGAACCGGATGCTTGTGGTAATAACATTATGAAATATTTTTATGCTGAAACTCCCAATTTATTACATCTGTCGAAACTTAAGTAAATTATCTGAAGCTCTATTCAATTCATATAACAGCATATTTCCTTTTAATATCTATAATATTGTACAGTGTTTTTGTTTCTAAATTTATGATCAAACGAACGCAAGATTAATATTTCCGCCGATGAAATTCTTGTCTCTAATATCAGTATCGAAATTCTGCACGGTGATAATGAAATTTCTATGATGGTTAACTTGTGCATTCTGAAGGTTTGAAGTATAAACGTTGAAAATGTAAAATTTTGTCTCACCAGGAGTCGTTTTGACAACAATTAACCTAACCGTTTGTATCTACAAGGAGAATAAAACCCTCTATCAAAATGCATAATAAGGCACCACGTCTACCGTATTACGGGTTCAATGACCAGCATTTGACCAAATATTCTCCGGCGCTGAGAAACAATGTGTTTCCTGAGCCATCTATGGGATTCTTTTCTGCTCAGTCAAACCACGAACATTGTTATTCATGTGAAAAACGGACAAATCAGAACACCCAACATATTGATTAATAACATTTCATATCGTAGGCATACTCTGACTTCAAGGGAAACCGTCGCCGGAACTGCGCCTGTGAGAGTTTCTTGTTTAGAAACAATGTATTTCGTGCACGATATCTAGATGCACCTCATCATCATAGCTGCAACAGTTAAATTACACGATGTAGATTATGACAGACATGTTTTAACTTTAATCAATCGCCATCGTACCTTGGATACAGTGTTTATTTTGGTCGTATGGGTCCCATACGACCTTTGAGCGCAGTTCCGAACAACACTGTATCCAATACAGTATCCAAGAAGAAAAAGGACAATGAATAAACGTGGATAGAAGTAGAGTTAAAGATAACAAATTACAGGCAAAACCAAACAAAACCAGGGCAGTTAAGGTAGAACGCGCCTCGGGGACAGATAGTCAGACTCTCAAATTTCTACAATTCTTTTCTGATCGATCTACCGCTTTATTCTCTGAATCTGAATCGGTGGTTTCTTGTTTCTGGGGAGTCGATTTTGGGTCTGGCTCTGGTTCCGGTAAGGGCGGCAGTTCGGGTCCAGAATCCGGTTCCCTATCGTCTTTGGCGACAGTTGCCCCCATCGCTGCTACGGCGGCTTGAGGAGGCGCACTCGTCAGAGCCGCGTTTCGTGCATTGGCCTTATTAACTTTGGCATACTCTACTGGAACTGCCGGCTGCTCGCCTGTTGTAAACTCTCCCTGACTTGGCGGAGGCACCGTCGTGGCTACAAAAGCGGAATCCGGTTTCTCAACCTGTTTCTCATCCTCGAGATCGTCTGCCGTTGAATAGGAATGACTCGCATAGTCGGTGGCTCTGAGTCAAGTGCATATAATATCTGTCGGGGAGGATGTAGCCATCATCATAGCCTCTCGTGCTGAACACCCGGCGGTGGCAGTCCCCGGGTTGGTGGGTACCCATGCTTGTTACCCAAGTTTGAAAAGTACCCCCTTTCCTAGAATATTTCTGAGAAAAACATCCCCTATTTGTGGCAAATCTGGGAGAAATTAGCTGTAAAAAACATACCCTTATTTTCGAAATCTAGGAGGTTAGTATGCTGACTTCCAGGGTTGACCCTGGAGGTTGACTTTGTATACATGTACATACATCACAAATGTTTGTCCTCACCTGATTTTAGTCACATTCATACACAATCATCTTCCTTATCCATTTGGATCTGGAGTTCTCTGCTGTACATACAAACGTACGGTACTGTTTTTCATTTTCTTTGTGAGTGAGACTAGACCAGATTTAGTGTCCTAGGGAGATTATGAAAGGACTACCCCTAATCTCGGAGGTTACTCTGAAAAAGTACCCCTTTTTCTCGATTTCACGGACCTAGAATCTCCGAGATGACCGAAGAAAAACACCCCCTTTTCCGTGAATTTGGTAACGCGCATGGGTACCCACCAACCCGGGGACTGCCACCACCGGGGGTAGATCCTGAATAGTACAGAAAATGACGATTATGAGAGAGTATGGAAATTGTGTATACCTGGCTACACTTTACGAAATAGTGAATAACTGAGCATGGTGACCTACCGAAGAATTTTTAATGAAAAGTACAGACATATATGAACTAAATCCGGGATATAAAAGTTTTACAAAATTGACAATACTGGAAGAATGAAATATTCCATCAAATAAAACTTTTAACTCTGAAATTTTGCGGGTTTTACTGGCAAATTTTGTGAGAAATAGATATTCTATTTATTCAGACATGTTTTCATGTAAAGCGGAATCTTTGCTGTTCAAAATTTTATTTTTCATCATTGAACGATGAGAATGTGAACGTTTGATTCACCGCATGAACTTAAAATATTTAAATGGTTTTATATATCGATTTTAAGCGATTTTCGGGATAACTGTGAATTTTCATCGTACGTTTGTAAAACATCAGGCACAGTGACCCCATCCTATGTATTAATATTTTATTCTTCGAATTTACTAGAATTCAAAGTCCTTATGCAAAAGTATAACAATGACTACAATTTTTGTGATCATACACCCTTCAGCAAACAATATTACAATAATAAATTTTGATACTTTTTAGTATTTTTGCATTTTGTATTGTGCCTAACTCCAGCCTATCTCTTGTTTACATCTTATTATGTTGATATGTTCAGTATTCAGCTCATCAACACCATCTTCATATGTTTTTTGTACACATGTACACTTATATTGCTGTCAGTTCCACTTCATACACATTCAAATGTCAATATACCATAAGACTACTACATATATACTCAGGCTGTGTGAATAATTTTAAAGCATTTAAATATGCTATAAAAGAATGATACATTTCACATCTTTATTGCACTCTATGGACAATGTATTCATTGCGAAATGACAAATACAGGTAGCCATATAGGAATAGCAGTAAAGTGTACCATTACATTCAAGGAGCTGTACTCTTTTGTGTACCTCAGTCAACATTTTTGGTGAACATTGATACACCGATCGTCCCATAGGACAATTGTCTTGATAAATGCCAAGTCTTCATGTGCTTCTCTCTGGTCTGATCTTGTGTACAAGTATGTTTCACTGTCATGAGCGTCATAAGACCCAAACTCTTCTTCAACTACATCAGAGTCAGAGAACCTAAACGTGACGCTGGTATGCTGGTATGCATGCATGCAGTAGCAGGGCAGTGCATGTAATGACTTCGATAGATTTGACAATATTTTTGTTCAGTTTATACAACTGCGTTCTTGTTCTTCTCTATAGCATGTTGAACTGTCAAATATTAAGCTTGCCAACACAGCCAGTGTATGTGTACTGTGTATTTGTATCATTGACAAATGACTTTCAGTCTGGACTCTAATTCAATTATCACCAATAGCCTTTACTTATGAAGGCTTTGTTGACAAACTGAATATTGTGTACTTCAGCATGCTCTAGCGAAACAGTAAGAAACTGTACTTGATATATTGCAAAGAAATATTGAAGAAAATATCATCCGTTGCAGCTTCTGCCCCATTACAAGGCCTACTTTTCCTACTTGTTGTTTATCTCATGAAAAGTCAATTGCGTTATACATTTTTATAGTTTTTCGCAATAAAAGTAATGGAAATGCTAAAAACATGGTTCTAGAATTAATTATTATTAATTAATTAATTATTACATAATATAAGAACCATTGAATGACATAAAATACTATTCATTTTTCACTGAATTGCTAAACTATGGATTCTGAAAATGTAAAAAATAAAATCGAACAATATTTCAGGGCCCTCCTATACGCAGAATACCATTGTCAAGTCTCCCTCTACTACCCCAAGAATTTGCTACTCTCATGCATATAATACTTGAATTAAAGGGACATTATTTGTATCTTTGACCTTATATTGTTGCCAACGAGCAGTTGATAATGTTGTTCGACTTACTGAAAGATGTCTAAAAAACGGTCGACCATAGACAACTTCCATCCCGTTTGCGTACACTGTGTAGAAAAACCTTGGGTCAGGGGTTAATGGTGGGCTACTTTTAACCTCAGAGTTGGCAGGTGACCTCGTACCTGCGATCAGACCACACTGCTAACTGCTGTCTGGGCCGCTGTAAGCATCCGCGTGTAAAAAAATAAACCACGCGAAGTGAAAGTCGAAAACGCAGTATTGCAGTTTCGTGATCCGGGTTCGGGATTCCCTATTACTGATGCCGTTTGCTCAGTTACATTTTGACGGTCAGTTTTTCATGGAGATCTTGACGGCCAATCCTGCTCTTAGATACACTATTCTTTGCTGCTAGAGAGCACATTTTATAATGGGCTTTTCAAATGCCTACAAGCTGCAAGAAGTCGACGACAAGGCCTATAGTGGCGGATTTTTTCGTCCCGTTTGTTCCTCCATATGCATATGTACACTTGCCCAAAGCCTGTGGGCATAGAAATGTGAAAACAGAGTAAAATGAAGGGGTAAACTTCAGTTGACAGTCATGTTATTGTCGAGGTGATCGCGAAATTGAAGCAATGTACTTTGACGACTGACACGTACATCATCTCACCGTCTGCGTGGCAGGGCTGTGCAAAATCGCTGGCAGCACCTCGGTTGCGACGTGCAGTTTCTCCCGGGAGTTTCTCCACCAAAAACAACCCATTTTTAATCCCAAGCTTGCATTGAGTTTCGTTTTTGAGCACACCCACCTCGGCTGGGTACACGATTAGCCCTGCGTACAGATCTGTGTGTTCCCCGGCCCGGCGTTATACGGCGCGGAGACCGTATAACGCCGGGAACACACAGACCTGTACGCACGGCTTGGTACATGATGTGCTCAGCTGCGCTTCAATACTTACGCAAAGCCCACTTTGGGAATGGGTCGGAGACACGGAGGCCGTAAGCGACGTATAGGGTCTCGGCAACTGTCATTGCGATGTACTCACTTTTGGTTCGAAATGCGATTCAACTGATACAAATAATTACACAATGCACAGAGAATAACAACATTCAAACAGATCTTGTGTGTCGAGAGGTGACTCCACTCGCGAGCAGTACATCAATGACAGCACTCGCCCGGCACGGTGTCACGATGTCACCGATGCTACACCGTGCACTGTTCAGTCCGAGTGCGATGTTTCCAAGTTCAACAAGTGATCATGTCATGTTTGTAAAACGAACCAACGTAATAGAAAGAAAATGCCCTAACAATCTTGAAAGTTGTCGAAGATTTGCCAACGATCAAATGCACAGAAAATGCATTTAATTTACTCTGTACCTGTTTCACTATCACCACAGCAATCTGACATCGTTTTAGTTTTACCATTGACTCCATTGCGTCTATGGTTTTATTTGTTTCACAGTCCGATACATCGATACTAAAATCAAACTTACAAGCAAATGCCCTGCTCAGTTTCACTATTTGACAGTAGATTGTGAGACATGCATTTGTTTATGCGCGTGTGCTTCTCGATATCCATTGTACTGAAGTTGGTGTGTAGGTCACAGGCCGTTCACGTTCCAGTTGTACTTTGATGGTTGACGTATGCGTAGTAATATTGGTCATGTGCTTGGGTTCAATAATGGCGGTTGGTTCAAAACGCGCGGGGGCCCCTACCAAAATTTAACCTTGCCATAAAAAGCAAGAAGGGGGGTTTACATATCCTTGAAACCGTCCCTAGTCACAATTTAGGTCTCCCATTGTTTTTACCAGGGGTTTTAGTCATCGAAAAAAAGAAAAAAAAGTCAAAAGATACAAATAATGTCCCTTTAAATGACATCCTAGGGAGCAATGTTTTGGAAGCTGAAATGACCCTCATTTGAGTACACTTTCACTGTATGAATTTAAAGTTTCTGTTATTTCAGTTTTATGGCAAGTGCGTGCGGATACCAGTCAGAACTATCGAGTAGGCAAGTCACAAATGTCTTGACTGACTTTTTCAGTCAGTGCGTACATGTATATGACATTTAAGCCCAATCTGTTACGGACATATTAAGTAAAAAAATTAACTCTCTTGCCTTCAATGCCAGAAATTGACAAAATCAGAAAATTCAAAAAATACATCAGGTGCTCGGTCAAAGTAAAGTACCAAGAAATGTTTCATTCATTTTTACTTTAGTCGATCCCTAATTTGCATATTTAACGAACGATCTTAATTTGGGATATATGCCAGGATTAATTTCATCAAAATTGGAAAATATCGTATGTACGTTAAATATTTAAGCGATGTTGAAAGTCAATTACTATTTTAACTTCAACCAATTTATAATTTGCATATTGATTGAAATTTTCTAATGAGGGTGATGTATCGAAACGTGCTATGTACATGGAAGACACTATGACACAATAGTATTGAAAGTCATTAAGGTAATTACTATAATTTTACATATTAACTAACTTTCCTAATTACGCATATATATCCAGCTTGATTGACTTGATCAAAATTGTTGGAAGTTGCTCTGTGCAATAAAGAAACTAGAATGAACAAAAGTCAGTTTAGATTTTTGTAGAACATCTAATTACTAATTTGCTTATTCAACGAGCTTTCCTACTATATGTATCTGGATTGGTTCAGTCAAAGTTGACAAAACGTGCTATGTACATCGAAGATACTACGATATAACATTATTGAAGTCATTTAGCATTTTTATTTTGGCTTATTACTAATGTGCGTATTTAACAAACCTTCCTAATTAGGGATGTATATCTGGATTTAGTTGACGAAACTTGCTATGAATATTGTACATACTATGATATAATGTTACCAAAAGTCGGTTTTGATTTGTGAAACAGCTTATTACTAATTTACATATTTAACACACATTTCTAATTAGGGATATATGTTGATTGACATCATCAAAATCGACGAAACCTGCTATGTACATTGAGAAATATGAAAAATATTAATTACAGTTGTTTAGCATATTTACACTAGCAAGTTAATAATTTGCATCTTTCACTAACTTCCCAATTAGGGATAAAAGACTGGAAGGACTCTAAAGAAAGTATTGATAAGACAATTATGTTTATAAGTGAAATACATTAATTTAATTTATCTAATTTATATAAAATATTTTTATATCTAATGAGCTTTCATAGTTTGGCCTATGTAGCTTGACCAAAGGCAATTTCACTTGCTATATAAGTAGTGATACCATGACAGCAGTCAAAAGAAATATAGTATTTTTTATTTCATATTTGTTTACATAATCAACTTTCGACTTTATCTTAGGTGAATGTAGTTCGTGATGTTGAGCACAACACTTTCAATGAAGTTAAAAACATGTGGCAAAAGTTTAAATTTACAGACAACTGCAATATACTGAAACAGTGAGCCCTTTCAGACATATCTGGTAACATCAGCTTATCTAGGAATATGTATCTGAATAGACTCGATCAAAGTTGGCAATACTTGTGATGAACATTGAAGATACAAGGTTAAAACATTATTGAAAGTCATTTTGCATTTTACTTCAGCTATAAACTGATATGCATATTTAACGAACTTCCCTTATTTGGGATACATATCTGGATTAACACGATCAAAGTTGACAAAACTTACAATACACATTAAAGAAACAAAGTTAAAACATCATTGAAAGAACTTTAGCATTTTACCTTCAGCAAATTACTAATTTGCATATTTAACGGACTTTCCTAATTAGGGATATATACCTGGATTTATGGATCTAAATGACGTACTTGCTCTGTACATTGAAGAAACTATGATAACCGAAAATCGGTTTAGATTTTTTAGAACATCTGATTACTAATTTGCATATCCAACAAACTTTCCTAATCAGAGAAATACAACTGGATTGGCGTAGTCAAAGTTGACAAAAGAAGATATTATAATATAACATCAGTGAAGTCATTTAGCATTTTTATCTTAGTCAATTACTAATTTTCGTATTTAATGAACTTTCCTGATTTGGGTTATATATCTTGATTGACTCGACTAAAGACCAATACTTGTGATGAACATTAAAGGTACGTAGCTAAAACATTTTTGAAAGTTATTTCGCATTTTAATTCAGCTAATTACTAACTTGCATATTAACGAATTTTCCTAATAAGGGATATATATCTTCATTGACTTGACCAAGTTGACGGGGCATGCAATGTACATTGCAGATACTATGATATAATATTACGAAAGGTTGGTTTAGACTTTATATAACATCCAGTTACTAATTTGCAAATTAACAAACTTTTCTGATTAGTGATATATCTTGATTGACTTGATCAAAGTCGATGAAACTTGCTATGTACATTGAAGAAACTGTGATAAAATATAAATGAAAAGCTTGTTTAGCATTTTTACATCAGCAATTCACTAATTGGCATATTTAACTTACTTTCCCAATTAGGGATATAAGACTGGAAGGACTCTAAAAATGTTTATGAAAACTTCCTATTGCTGAGACAATTATTGTATCATTGTTGTATTAGTGAAAGATATTTTGCATTACATGTCAGCTAATTTATAATTTGCATATCCAATGAGCTTTCACAGTTTAGCATATATGGCTTGAAAGACTTGACCAAAGGCAATTACACTTGCTATATAAGTGATGATACAATGACAGCAACCAAAGAAATTTAACATTTTATTTCAGCTAATTACATATTTGTATACACAATGACCTTTGGAGTTAAATTGTGGTGAATAATGCTCATGACGTTGATTATAACAGTTTCAATGAAGTTGCAAACATGTGGCCAAAGTTTAAATTTACACACAACTGCAATATATAATGAAACACGTGAACATTTTCAGTTCATATCTTGTATGTATGATCATACCAACGCGTATGCGTAGCTGTAAGTAGTTCCTGTTAGAGTTAAATATAACCAGATGTGAACTGAATGTGCTCACGCGTTTTACAACAGGTTCATTAATAGTTGTACGCTTCACAGAACAATCAGTTATCAGTTATATCATTATATGCGGCAGGTTTCATCAACTTTTGCATAGTGCTCTCAGACTTAAATCACTTATTTAAAAAAATTATATAATATGCAAATAAGCTGTTTATTAACGTGACACTGCTCAATGCTTCATGGGACAATTAGATATCTATCAGATCAACATTTGTAGCACGTTTCATTACATTTAATGCTGTAATTTTAAAGTTATATCACTAATTACAAAGTTCATTGAATATGCAAATGAACCCTTAATTAACTTGACACTTTTCAATGTTTCATAGCACAATTAGATATTTATCAGATCAATATCTGTAGCAGGTATCACCAAATTTGGTGCAGTAATTTCAGAGTTATATACCTAATTACAAAGTTTATTAAATATGTAAATGAACCCTTAATTAACTTCACACTACTAAATGCTTTACAACACAGTCAGATATCTGTCGGATCAGTATCTGCAGCAGATTTCAAACATTCGGTGCATTTTTTTCTCGGAATTACATGACTAATTACAAAATTTTATAAATATGCAAATGTGCTTTTTCTTAACTTGACACTGCCCAATGCTTCTCATTACAATTAGATATTTATCAGATCAATATCTGTAGCAGGTTTCACTGAATTAGGTGCCGTAATTTCAGAGTTATATACCTAATTACAAAGTTCATTAAATATGCAAATGAACCCTTAATTAACTTCACACTACTGTATGCTTTAAACCACAGTTAGATATCTGTCGGATCAGTATCTGCAGCAGATTTCATCAAATTTCGTGCAGTTATTTCGGAGTTATATGACTAATTACAAAACTTCATAAAATATGCAAATGAGCTATTTATTAACTTGACACTGCCCAATGCTTCTCAATACAATTAGATATATATCCGATCAATATTTGTTGCATGTATCATCAAATTTGGTGCAGGAATTTCAGAGTTATGTCATATGCAAATGAGCAGGTGATTGACATGACACTCACAGTATCATCATAATGTTCTGAGATTGTCATCTGTGAAAAGTTTCATGAAATTTTGTGCACTATTTCTTGATATATGTCGACACTGTCATTACTGTCTCCATAGGGAAACCATAATATGAAAAAAATGGTATTGCATAACTTCATTAATATGCAAGCCACACTAACCAAAATCTAATCAGTTCTTGCAAGTAGCATATGGTACCTGTCTACTAAATCTGACTTGAATCTGTTCAAGCGTTTTTGAGTTATCGTGTAGAAAGACAGACAGACAGACACACATACACATATAATGACAGACAGAAACACACCGCTATAACTTTAGCCCCCTTGTGTGGAAAGAAGACTCCAAGTACTACGAGAAAGAACATAAAGAGAATCCATGTCTGATATAGTATGGAAAGCGAGGTCATGAAAAAAAGGATGACGTCAACGACCTGAGAAGAGGATACAGAAAAAAATTACATATCATAGCGGAAGTATATTACGTACTCTATTGCGTTCTTATAGGAGCGATTTGGATTTGCCATCGTAAAGCCTAATCCACCACAGTATGTGTATGTAATTAATTCCGTGAGATACCCGGTTCGCATACCAAACTAACGTTTTGATTAATGTATCCACTAAATTGTTTAACACGAGCACACTTCAGAAAAAAAATTTTTTTAGTACAATGATATGATTATGATGTTCTATGTTTAGCTCATGTGTTCCTACAGCCTTGTAAACCCTTATACTTTGCCCGATATAGCAGACTGAATGCCTTCGCTCACAAGGCTTGTCGTCCGCTATAAAAGACAGCCTCATACAGGATATGACGCACACTTGTTGAACAATAGATCTAGGAGTGTATTTATCTCAAAACTACGTTACCATTATCGAGGCTACAGTGCGCTCCATATCGAGAATAAGTTATGGAAAATAGTTTGTGGAAGAGATTGTCAAACGTTTGGAAAAATCTGCGGAGCTAGAATTATGAAGAAGACCATCGGACTTGATAATTTGAGAAAAATATTCACATTCGCATGACAGGAGCCGACTCTGACAAAATAGTATAACAAATAATCATTTATTACATGCCTCGATGTGAGTGCAAATCAGTGCGTTGATTTGAATAGGAACATCCGGGAGTTAGCGGGCCGGTGAACGATGTACTGACCGGTTTCCATGGTTACCCGGTCCAGTGAAGCCCTTCGACGTTTTCGACGTCAAAGTAGACGCTTAACGCTAGATGTAAAATATCCATGCACGCACTGCTATTTTGATTTTCGTTAAAATCTGTTTGATGCTTGTCGATAATGGTAAAATTGTTTGAAAATGCCCTGCATGTAACTAAATGTCATATAGCATTAATTGTGAAGAGGCATGTAATAAAAATATTATTGCCTGAATACATGGGTTTATGTCCCCTCGCAGCAGGAGACAATTTGCCCTCCTGGCGTCGGGCAAATTGTCACCTGCTCTCGGGCACATAAACCCATATATCAGGCATAATATATAATATTTTCCGACGAAACGATATTTCAACAACTAGAAGGCGAAAAAATTACATATTTCTAACCACCCCGAAAAGATCTTAAAATGCATCCCGAGCAACTCTTTTGAAAGAACATTAACATGGGGAAAAACAACATTATAAGAATAACGTTAATCTAGAATGAAAATTGATAACTAAAGTCACTCACATCAAGTAAAGGTTTTTTGTTGGGTCGATAATCAGGGTTGCACTCATTCAATTCGGCTTCCATCTCAGGACTGAGAGCATCACCCTCCATACAAGCACAGACGCTACACCAGATTGTGTTGGTTCTTTCAACCTTCTAAGAGAAAATATAAATATCCGAAGATTTAGCAAAATATGAGTCAAGCAGAGCGCAGTACACAATTAGTCATATTTTGATTTGGTTGATTGTAAGTCCTTTAAGGTAGTATTCGCCTCGAATGTGAAGAATTAAACTTTTGTTCAAACTGTCCTCAAAGAATATTTCAACCATGCTCTTTACAAATAGAAAATAAAAAATGGAGGTCACAATGCGAACTTTGGTACTAGAGAAACAATTACCAAAGATGTACCGATATTTGAAATCAAAATGGCCACCATCCCTGTGTTAACTCTATGGACAAAAATAACATTATCAATTTTTATAAAATAACATAGTGAAAGTTTTTCTTATTCAAAGGGCTACAAAGTGAACCATTACAAGTGGCAGATCAGAATTGGAAAAGTTTGAGAATCAAAATATCTGTCCCCGAGGCGCATTCTAGCTTAAGCTGCTCAATTCTTTAAAAGAACTAGATAAACAATTATGTGCAAAATCGTAAATAAGTAAACGCAAGTTGTTCAGTTTTGCTGTCGATGTTGATGAGCAATGTTTCCCATCAGGATCTGATCAGCAGCCGGAGGGGACACATCCGGGCTGAATGGGTAGGATTTTTGATGATATGATTGGTTTAATATCCATGCTTATCTCACGTAAGTGATGCAAGAACATTATCAAGATACCTAGCAACTCGACATTGAAAGACTTGAATTTTTGCTGAAGCTTTCCGGGAAACTTTCCCGTGTTCAGGGAGGAAAAAATACCAGTTAATATTTTTCTAATACGCTTAAAATTTATTACAGATGCATATAAAGTAACATTTTGGAGTATATACTTTCAAAAAGAGAGTAGCATTTATTTGTATTTCACAGTAGATTGTTCTCATGTAAACTTGAACAATTTTATCGTCAGGGACATCTATAGGTGTCGTTACGACCTTGCGCGTGAGCAGGGGCCAATTTTTATGGAAATTTTATCGGGGAAAATTCTAATCCTATTCGATGAATAGTTGAGACAAGGTAGTTCAAACCATTTCTGCTGAACAGTTGGCGTTTTATATTTCAAGTGTTTCATGCGAATATATGGTGGTGAAATGTTCTAGTGTCCTGACGGATTAATTAAAATGATTTCCTGATTATCATGAAAGAATTGGCTATGAATCCTCTATGTATCATATATATGTATCCTATATTATATAACCTGAAGCTAATCAAATCCATGCACTCAAACGTCGTTGGTGAGGCCCAAGCGGTCACTGTAGTTTAAAGTATTTGCACTGATGATGCTATGTGCAAAATTTTAGCTGAAACGGCCTTTTAGTTCTTGTAATAAATAATAATTCTGAATATCATCTCATGGTTATTGTAGGTTTTTTTGCGAATATAAGGTCACTATATTTTGACTTTTTATCCCTAATATTGTTGCACATGACAAATTACTGATGTTGTTAGACTTATGGAAAGATGTTTAAAAACAGCCGAGTGTAGATAATTTCCATTCACAGTATAGATAAACCTCGGTTCAGGGGCTAACGCCAAGGCGGTAATAACCCTAGGCTGATATAAAGGTCAAATCATACACAACCGAATATGAACTGCTACTTCGTATCCGACGTCATGCTGGCATTTGTAACAAAATTTGTATTGTGTGGCGGCTTTCACATAGACAATGACACCGGCTTTTTAAGAAGAAACTATTTGATGATTTGAACACAATTCAATAGTGTCGTAAGGTCATGTGACCAGATAGAATTTTGAAGGATTAGGTGCACAAGTACTCATATGATCCTTTAAGCTCTGCAAATTTAAGAAGTTTAGGGGCATCATTTCTGAGTTCTATATCGACAAAAAAACGGCAGAAGATTTTGATTTATCAAATGAACGTTTATTAGTAAAATTAAACTCCTGTATGGAAAAGTTCATATAAAATCATTTCAATTTTGAGACGAAAAGCATAATTGAATCAGACAAATGCGAAATAGCAAATGATGATCAATTACCGAAAAAAAACTAAGCAAAGTGGGGCACTATTAAAAAAAACAGCAAAAAATGCAAAATGGCTATGACAAGGAAGCCGAAGTGAGACTGAGGTAAATGGTGAAAAGGCAAACAGGTAGCTATATCACAGCAACATGAGGAAAGATACCAATTAAATTGGAAAAAAGCACGATTTTGTCATTGACAGAAGGCAAGATCCGAGGTGTATGAAAAATCTCCATTGGATATGAGAAAGCAAAACAAACTTCCGAAACAAGGAAAGAAGAGGAAAAAGCAATAAATTACATTGTAAAGCTGCAGGTAGCGTTGGCGTGTCCCAAGCCGTTGCCATAGTTAAAGTACTTGCACTGATGATGCTATAGGCAAGACGAGCTCAAATGGTCTTTTGGTTCCTGTAAAGAAGAATTTCGAAAATAATCTCAAGTTCATTGTAGGTTTTTTTGAAAACCATATGGCCTCTTACCCAAGTGACTAATCCAACATGTGTTCCGCAAAGTAATATCGTCGACGATATATGTGTAAACTTTTAGTTCAATTTGTGCATAAGTTTGGAAGGAGAATTTTGAACACTATTCCAAGCTTATCATAGGTCTTCGTAAAAGCAAACATGGCCAACAAACCACATGGCCGATCCAAATGCCTTTCGGAAACTTAAAAGTACTCACAGTAAGAATAAGGCGAGCTCAATGTCTGTTCAAAGTTTGTGTTTATTCTGTAGAAGAAGATTTTTAAATATTAAACTTTATAGTTTTTTGCAACAACATTGTGGCTGCCAAACCACTTGACCTATCTCCTACTCACAGTAAGAATGATGCGAGCTCAATGTCTGTTCAAAGTTTGTGTTTATTCTGTAGAAGAAAATTTTTAAATATTAAACTTTATAGTTTTTGTAAAAACATCGTGGCTGCCAAACCACTTGACCTAACTAAATGACTTTCGCAAACTCGATAGTACTCACAATAAGGATGATACGAATAAAATTTGGAGTCAAATTGTTGTATGGTTTGCAATAGAAGATTTAAAAAAATAAATTAGAATTTTCGCAAAAAGCAATAGGCCGCCAAATTACGTTAACGATCCATATGCTTTCGCAAACAAACTCAAAAGTGCATACACTAAGGATGACACGAGTAAAATTTCAGTTAAAATGGTGTGTTGGTTCTTCAGTAGTACTCAGACCTTATGTGTTGAGGCGAGCAATCCCTCCGCTTGCCTACCGCTCGCGCAAATCAAATTCCGCGAGAACGATTAGTCGCTCGCGCCACGGCTGGGACCAAAGTTTTTGAGACCTGTAGAGCAGTAATTTGTAATACTTTCGTAATTTGTAATACTGCAGTAAATTGTAATAAACTTTGAAGTAATTTGTAATAATTGAACTAGCGCAATTTGTAATAAAATTTGGAGTAATTTGTAATAACAATCACTGCAGTGATTTGTAATAAAATTTGGAGTAAATTGTAATTAGGCTTTTTTGATGAACCAATCTCTAATTTGAATGGTGATACTAGTCAGTGAGCAGACGCTGATTACATATCCTTTTATTTCGAGCAAAATGTTTCCTTTTAATCATGTTTTAGCAAAGTTTTAACATGTAAAAGGAATAGATGGGTATTCAGGTAACCCCGCAGGCAACAGACGGCCTTCTATCTATCTAGCAATCGTAGGGGTCGCCGTGCTATCCTTCCCTGAGAACGGAGTCATCAACAAGCACTGTTTAAGCGTTTTCAATAAACTTAATTGACACCATTCTGAAGCAATGACAATCGCGTGATCAACTACTTTAATTACCTGTAACTTATGGGGACAGCCTACCTAAACCTAACCCAGCTTCAGATCGACTATATCATTACGGTTTGGTCAATAGTCTAACTGTATTATTTCTTCAAATATACTAAAAGAAGAGATAAACTTTTGAATACTTATATGCGGGGCTATAGCACACTAAAGTTTCGTTCGAATGAATCAAGGAGTTCATCGGTTTTGTTGTATACCTAGCGCGATAGTAGCCAAATTTCACGACAAACGGCAAAAGTTTGGCTCCTTCCCAGGCTTATAACTCTAGCATTTCTTTAAGAGTGATAATGATTGGAAGACTTTCCAAAGTTCTGCAAGGTATCGAAATTTTGTTCAAAATCTTTCGAAAGGGTAAAGTTATAGGATATTTTCCACCGGAAACAATGCCAAATTACACCTATGTCGCCTATACAAGAAAGAGTATGGGTTTGGGTTCAAGTACATATTTTCTAAATTTTGCGTTTTTATATGTTCAAATTCCAGAAACAATAAAAGCCTCTAAAAGTAATATTAATGACCAATTACTAAAAGTTCAAAAGCTCTTAAGTATATTCAATTGAAAAACAGTACTAGAGAACGTAGGTCTTTTGGATTTTCTTCCTAACATCTTCATTAAACCAGACTATGCGTTTCAATAACGTCAGACACCAAACAAAAGTCTTGGAATATAACACGCATACGTACGTATGTACGTATGTATCTACAATGTATGCATGCATGCATGTATGCACGTATGCATGCATGCATGCATACATACATACATGCATGCATGCATGCATGTATATAACGCTCACCTCAAAGTATCAGATTTAATTTCAAGCTATGTCTACGCTATACTGTACTTTTAATGCCAAATATACCAAAGAACTCGATCATTTAAACAACACTTGTTACTGAACATCAACAGAGTGTCATGAAACTCGAGAATGTCACGGGCGCGGTCACAAAAAAGCTTTATTACAATTTACTCCAAGTTTTATTACAAATCACTGCAGTGATTGTTATTATAAATTACTCCAAATTTTATTACAAATTGCGCTAGTTCAATTATTACAAATTACTCCAAAGTTTATTACAATTTACTGCAGTATTACAAATTACCGCAAAATTTTATTACAATTTACTGCAGTATTACAAATTACTGTTCTACAAGACCAAAGACACACGTTGTATCAAAAATGTAACATACTGTTATCTCCTTCGAACGGCACGCATAGCACAGTGTAGCTAATAAAATTATGCTTTCAATGTTCAGTTCACTTCATTTCAGTATGAATTACGTCTTGACATGCAGATTCTAGCAATGGAATGGGTCGATTTAGGTGCAACAATGTGATAAAGTATTGCAATACTACTCGTCTATTAGTGATAGCGTATCAGCATCGGGCATATACACTTCAATAGCACTTCTACGGTTCGGAATTTACATGTATACAAATGTACAAAGTACAACCCTTTATTCTCATATTACCAAACAAACTCCGTATCCTTGGCTGTTATATTCGTTCGTAGTGTTCAAAACACAGATGGTTATCCTACCGTAGCAAGATTTCACAGGAAAAATATGCGTGACAAACGGAAATTATTTTGCTTACGCTATCGAGTTACGAGCGTGGAGAAAATGTCTACGACATGATGAATGGCACAATACATCGCCACTTACAGAAACAAATGCATAATCTCTGATCAAACAGTAGGGCCTATAGCCTTAGCGACTGCTAGGTCTATTGGTCCTTTAAAAGCTTAAAATAATTAAATTGACTCTGAAAAGTTTGACAGATACCCGATACTTCTGCAAAAGAGATCGCGAAACGATCATGAGTTCATGCTACCGTAAAACCTTAAAAGACGTAAATTTTGGCAACATTTTGGTGTAGGCGTAGGAGTTCTGCATAACTGTTGTAAAATGGTACTTATTGAAACAATTGTCAGCCCTCTGCCCTCTTCGCCTTCGAGTGTACACACCACGCCCGCGGATCGTGTACCTCGACGTGCCTGTTATGATAAATTGGTTTTGTTTTGTGAAATGTAAACTTGTGATCACCTCGATATATCGATCGCGTAAACAATCGGCTGAGTGACTGTGGTTGAAGACCAGCGAGCATGTAGGATGTTTCAGCGGGCCTCAAACAAATGAAATATAACTTGATTGTGGGCTGCTGGTAGCACGATTCAGTGTAAAATCTAGTTAAAAACCAAACATGTTTGATGACAGCAGTGTTCTCTTGGAAGGTTTTTGTCTTAATGTCAATTTATCTAATGTGCATATATACCGTATAGTATTTTGAAAAGGCTTGTATAAAAAAAAAATCATGAAAAAGGTACATGTCCTTTTAAAAGTATAACTTCATCTATTTGTCCATGAATGCAACAGAGGCCACATTTCTGCATATTTATCGTCCGGAAAATGTTTAAACTCAGCAAATATGCTATGAACATTTGGGTGGGAGAACACTGTTTATCCTATTCCATCTATCAAAATATATAACCTGTATTTTCTCCCTTCTCTATTGTATAACAATAAGAAAGACAGCTAGTGCATATTGTTTTCGTAATAAATTTTATTCATGCACTCTCCATATTGTTTTCAGGGGACCTGTTCTGTCACTTGCCTAATTTCAGCATCGCCATATTCAAATCGTAAGAGATGATACGATTTGTTTTCACTCGCCTGACTATTTTCAGGGGAGCTGTTGAATCTCTAGCCTACCGCGCGCCTGGATGATTTCAGGAGAGTGAAGTTTAGCTCTCCTGCCATTTTCAAAAAATTCGCCCTGCAGTAGAGTATTTTCAAAGATTTAGTTGGTATTTTTCGCAAAGGCCAATATGGCTCCAAACCATGTGACCAATGCAAATGCCCTTCGCAAACTTTAAAGAAATACACATATGATGATATGAGTAAAATTTCGGTTCAGATGGTGTGTTTGTTCTGGTAAAGAGGATTTTTGCACATAATTTCCTGATAGTTTTAGGTTTTTTGCAAAAAAAAAATATGGTCGCGAAACCACATGACTGATCCATATGTATTTCGCAAACTTGGTAGTACTCCTACCAACAATGACACAAGTAAAATTTTCAAGCCAAATAGTTAGTTGCCTCTGGAGAAAAAGATTTAAAAATTAAGTTGGAATTTATAGAAAATTCAATATTGCGGCAAAGGTCATGCGACCCCCTGCGATTTGGATCCAGAACAATAGGTCCCCACGCCCAAGTGGACTTAGCTTCCTATATCGAAACGTTGGAATATTTAGACATACCCACCTCTGTCGGATTGTATATGATGGCAACGATTGCAAATGATATGAAGATTATCGGTAGTACAATAGAGATGACCATGAGATATTTTACCATTGGTTCCATCTCGTTTCACGTCGATTTAGGGACTGGACGTAAATTAGCAGGGGGGGAGGGCCGGGGGATTTGGGGGAGGGTCACAAATTTTGAGCCTCTGTTTGGGGGAGGGTCACAATTTTTGAGCTCCTCTAAGGGGAGGGTCATAAATTTTTGGGCTTGTTGTCGGTGCACTAAAGGTAGAAAGCAAAATTGTTTGTATAGACAATTATGCTCACATGACATCGTTCGCACACTGCCTCTTACTTTCTATTAAGTGCTCATTCCCAACTCTCTGTGCATCTCTTCCCCACATATCTTAAATAGGATTGTTTCTTGTTGCTATTCTTATCGCCATTACGTTTGTAGCAAATCCGATCTATTGTTCCTCAGCTAATCTGTGGCACTCTGGCTGCCCAGTGTACATGTAGTGTGTTTCGTTAACAAACATTGGACAGTGTTTTTGCTAAGATTGGGGAACATTGGGTCCGCTAGTATGACTGCACTGATATACCAAGGCTAACCCTGGTAAAATGACCGGGGAACCCGGTAACATTTACCTAGGTACCGCCCTTAACAAAAACACTGCTGGATATTACCACAATATCTTACATTGTTTCACTGATGTAGTCAATCTTGAACTATAACTATTTGACAATATTATTTCTCATTCCACTTTTTGATCAACAAAAGTTCCCTCTCTTTCATAAGCCACTTCCCTTTAAAGTTTAAGGCCAAGCTCCACCCTGCATCAGTCACTTTATAGGTACATGAATTTTAGTTTTTAGAGATACTATTGTTTGAAATTAAGAGTAAGCTTTGGTGTGATAATTAATAATTTTGATTCCGGAAAGTGATTTTAGTATACTTAAATATTTAGGTACAGTCATCTGATCGGTATTTCTACTTGTGGCATTTTTCAAGTTTATATTGGCTTTACCACCTGGGTGCTATCTTTGGAATGGATAGTGTTCATTGTGTTGAAGGCAGGATATATGACATTTGTTGAAATTTAATATGGGTAATTTATACAGTGAATCAGCCATGTTGATCACATATTTAGATTGAACTTGATTAAATATGGTGATATCCCAATGTCATTTCAGAATATGGAGACTTGATTGGTCATGAATAGTGTTTGCCACTTCTGTGTCAAATCAGGATCAGTCTATCCTCTATTATCTAGGCTGCTTTCTGTGATATGTTTAAAATGCAAAGAAACGAGGCACAAAACGTGACAAAGTATTGTCAATGTTAAAACACCATAATTTCACACTATAGTATTCAATCCATGACCATACTTTGAATTGTTTGCTTAAATTATTGCTTGAATAGGCATAGCCTTTCTGTTGACCTTTCCCCACAAACAGGGCAACATGACCAAAACTTCTCATTGTCTACTGGAACAAAATAGTATATTTTGTAAAACTGGATTTCATATGAGTGCAATTACATAAGCACATGTAAAGGTATTTTCAGTTCTCTGACTACACAGGTCTATCAGGAATATTATAAAATCCAGTGAATAATGGGGTCATGCACACATGTAGTTCTATATCTGTACCAGGAACATATTTTAAACATACATTGTACTTTCCCATATTTCCTCCCCATGCAGAGACTGAACTGCTCAATACACTGTACATGACTGTATATCATTGTTATGGAGATCAGTGTCACATTGTTTCCAGTATTCCCAAATTGTCAATGTGATACATTCCAAAGTTATGAATTTCACTGATATTTTGATAAATATTAAATTATAATTCCTTAGAAAAAATGGCAGGCACATGCATGTGCATTAATATAAAAGAAAACATTTGAAAAGCATTATTTATTACAATCACCCTTAATGGAGTATAAATGCTCTATTCCATTATAAGCCAATTTGGGCATTCATTATTTGGAATTATTGGAGAGTCTGTTGAATCATAACATTCCACATCTGCAGTTCAAAGCCAAAGTGAAAGGGTACATATTTACCGCCTACTTTACATGATATATGCCATTGACTTGGTGTAGCAGTCTAAGCCCTACTGCTTTGATTGCCTCCAACAACGGCATACTCATCACACAGGTGCAACCACAGTCGCAACGCGAAGGCCTATGCACCCGGTAGAGAGAGAGCTCTTTGGGGTAAGTAGTCTTTGTGTAGCGACGGTGGTACACATATCCTCCTAGCGTACGGCAATATTGCCGTTGTACCTCAATATTTGGACTGCTGTTTAGGTGTACGTCAACTTGATCAAACCCTAAAATTTAAAAGCTTAAACTCGAAAAGGCAAACCCTTCAGTTTCGGAACTGCAGCTACATAAAGCAATATATGATACCCCCGGGATGATACCAAGGTACTACCAAAAGAGTGTGGTAGCTCCTAGCTTTGCATGGCAGGGCTGTGTGTTACCAGCGTTATAGTCGGCCTGTGGTAGGAGGCCGTATAACGCGCGCTAGCTGGTAACACACAGCCCTGCCATGCAGAGCTAGGTCCATGGTGATACTGATACGCTCCTGCTTGGGAAAACAACACCGAGACTTGTGAATTGCAATATCAACATCCTTTTGATCCTTAATATATTTTTCATAAGCCAATAAATCAATCTTTTAAACATCAGACCTTTATTTCCTGAAAATGATAGGCTAAAATGTACAGTGTACGTCCAGAGAACTTCTTGGCAGCGCGAAACTTGTAAACAAACTTGTATGCATTCAAGGTATTTGAATATTTTTAGAATGATGTTCACAGTCACACTTGGAAGTAGTTACAATTTAGTCAAGTTGTAAGTGAAACATATTTGTGAAAATCATCATTAAATTAAGTACTTTCAATACTTAGACCTCAATCAATTTTGACAGTCAGGAAGAACGGACAGAAATAATTGAGTGAAATTAATGACTTACATGACGAATCTCTGACTTAAAATGACGTTGAAATTACTGTCATTTTCCAGAATACATAACGTACCAAGCTTGCAGGTCAAGTGCAGAGGGTCAAGTATGATATGAAATAGGCCATAGCTTTTAAACAAGCGGACTGCCAATCTTGTTTAGTGGTCATCTAGTACCAAGACTTTAACTCTTTTACATAATGCTATGCTTGGTGTCTACCTCCATGGTGTACAACATACCTGTACATGATTCAACACTCAGCAGAGGACTGCACTTTTGTGAGTTCACATGGTGGTGTAATCTTACATACCTGTTCAGAAATGGCTAATATTATGATACTTTGGACAAAGCTATTTTTGTCAACATTTTACAGTACTATCTTGTCAATGCACCAATTATAAAAATATTCATTGCCACCATTTTAATACTTCAACAGTGCAATGGTCATGCTGCTTGACACTTGAATTAAAGAATCTCTACTAGATATGTACCAAGTTAAAGGGACAAAGTTGCTCATTATTGACATTATTTTTGCCATTTAAATTCTTTTGATAGATTATTCTCACTGAAATATGCTCACTCTCTGGTTATTGCAATTCAATTCTCACTTTTATAAGGCACATTAACATTGTGAAATTTACTGTGACAATTTTTGGTACATACCTTAAATTAAATTATTAGTGACCACATGTTATATCCATGCATGCATATGAGTTGAGCTGTGACAACCAGAGATTGCAATTAAGCCCATTTCAGTGAGCAACAGACTGAAAGCATATATATTCAATGGAAATTAAAATGACCAAATTTTGTCAAAAATGAGTGACTTTGTCCCTTTAATGGCCAATGAAAATGGCTAAATTCCATGTTTGCTGTTTTGTTAGTTTTGCCTGTCAGTCACTGTAATTTGAAACAATGGTGTATGGACAAGATGTTGGTTTTGTTGTTTACTTTGCGGGTCAGAGTTATATAAATTCATAAGATTTCAGAATTGTTCAGTGTTAGCAGCTGTATTTTAGCATGATATGCTCGTATTGATTCAGTTTGTCAGCCTAGCTTGATGACACTTGAGCAGTGGTGTCATTTTTTGTGTCCAGTGAAGTCTTAAACTGTTTTTTGTGGTTTGTTCCACATTTACAAGTGTGCTGACAAAGTGGAAAATAGAGCATTTCATCAAACTTGTGCAGAAAATCAAACAATGAATTAATTTAATCATAGAGTTTATCCTATGGTGTTCCCCAGAACAATCCACCCATACCACACTGGAAACAAGAATACCAGTACTCCTTTATCTGGTGATTGGTTTACTAAGTTAACCTGTTCACCCCCAATTCCCTGTAAACAGGTCCACACTCACCATTGATAACAATTGGATTGGGGCCAAACCATGGCGGTGAAAGGGTTAAACAGTGTAAGAGTTAAACAGTATATTAAACCTTATCATAACAATCAAAATGCATATTGTGTAGGCAGAGAAATCAGGGGTTTCCCTTTATTAAAACTACTGAAAACTTTGTAGCATAGAATTATCGAGATTTTTTCTACAAGATTAGTTTTACCCATGCTGGTCAAATGGGACTGACACCATGTCATTGAAAGTATTCTTAGGTAAGGCTGACATCCGTGTCTAGACTTGTTCTTGTCACAAGCAGAAGCAAATAAAAAATTTGCAGACATCCTTTGCTGGTATCCTTCTATATTGCCCTGTGTTGTAAATCCCCACCTCAATTTTTGATCGTTGAAGATTCGAATCAATTTGTAATATTCTATTTTTTTGAAACTGGGGGAGGGTCACAAATTTTTCAGCCTTGCTTTGGGGAGGGTCATAAATTTTTCAGCCTTGCTTTGGGGGAGGGTCATAAATTTTTGGTCACTCTCTCACGAAATCCCCCGGCCCTCCCCCCCTGCTAATTACTTCCAGTCCTTTACCTTAATCTTTCTTTTAAAGTTGAAAGGTAGAATTTCGTTCTGTTCGTTCCGTAAGGCTAAATCTTTCAACAGATCAATCAACGGCTGTTTTATTGTCTATGCTCGATGACGTCATCATTGTTACTAGTATATGGTTTACGATTATTGTAAATGGAAGATTACATCGCGATAAGGGGTAATGGATAATTAAAACATGCTCACGGTAAACGAAACTAAGTGCTGTTGGTCTCAACCCCCCTCCCCTAAATGAAAGTTCGGAAGTGCAAAAATGCATCCAAGCCTCATTCTGTATCTGCGTACCCACAATCGGTAATTACGTCACTATGAAATCACGCATACGATACCTACCACCCATTCCACAAATTTTTGAAAGCTTATGCTAATTACCTGTCACGTGATAATTATGTAAACAATGGTAACACTGTGGTTACCAAAATGTTCCATAATGTTGCCCTATATCCAGACTTTCAGAAAATGTACAATTTACAGTGGTTCTGAGCTTATCAACCACCAGAGGATAGTTTGATTAAAAAGGTCGATTTCTTGTCTTGGAACCTTTGTAACGCCTTAAAATGATGACATTTTGCCCTTTTTACCGATATTTAGGATTTATTACCTTGACCTTTTACCGACTTTCATAACTTGTATAACTGGTATAACTTTTATGGTTTTATTACTCTTTCACGTTGTAAGTACACGAGTGACATTACGTGCAATGAACGTAGGTCACATGGAGTCATAACGTGCTATGATTTTAATGAAATGTATAAAAGCTGATGATTTTATTGATTGAGGGGAGAATTCCTTAGAGAGATTTTTGCTGATCGGTGATTGTATCCTGAGTACGGACTTGGTGCCGCTCTGCCTTAGTAATAAAGATCTGAAGTGGTGAGTTAAACTGACTACCTGGTGTGCATTCCAGTTACTGAAAATATTACGATTTCCCGTAGTACCTCTCGATCGTGTGACTTTGAGTGAGCGACGATGTGTCGACAACTACAAGTTACCAAAAGTCAGTCGTAACAAGTTGGTGGAGAATCCGGGTAACTGGAACAACACATTTGATTTTGAAATCCGGACGAATAAATCAACGATTAATGCATCAACAAGGCAGAACAAGCCAAAGCAGGAGTGATGGGTACCTGGTAGGACAGAGGTTGTTATGTGTGCGTTTAGCTCTGCTGCGCTTATTGGCTGCACATGTGAGCTGTTGTCTGCTCCCCAGGGAGTTGAGTGGTATAATATTAGGTCCAGTGACCAGGGGTAATAATAATTGTAAAGCGCCTTGATCACATCTACTGTGGATATGTGCGCTATATAAGAACAAATATTATTATTATTATTAAGCACCGTTGGATCAGCAATACGACCAGATTGCAGCCTTCAACAACGCATGGACACTGCATTCCAACGCATGGAAGACATGCATGACAGGGACCGCAGAGAACAGGCCGAAGAGATGGACAATCTAGGTAGGCGAATTATACTGATAACGGAGGGGTCCATATTATGCCAACGAAGTTTACTGTGAGAGAAAGTGACTGTCCTCATAAATGGATAAAGAAGTTCGAGATGTTCTCTAATTTGAAACGGTTAGCGATTGGTAACCGGATTGACGTATTCGGTCTCCTTATGGCCGACGAGGCTGAGCGTTGGTTTACGTCTCAGCCTGACGACGTCATACAGAACTGGGACGTCCTGAGTGCTACTTACGTGGAGCGATTTGCGAAGCAGGGACCAAGATGGAGGAACGACCGAGAAATCCGTAGTATTCAACAGGGGATCGGCAAGACGGTAGAAACCTACGCTGGACGCTTGAAAGATAAGTGTGATGGGTATGGTAGGACTGATGCTGAACTTTTAAGCTTTTTCTGCAAGGGTTACGCCCTAAGCTAATGAAGTTCGTCGCGGGAAGAGATCCCGAAGATTTCAAGGCAGCGTTCGCGTTCGCCAGAATTGGGGAGCTGTGGTCGATTTGCCAGATGAGATCGACGTCGACGATCAACGGCATCGCACGAATCAGAGTTAAGCAAGGTCATGATGATGCTAATCGAACAGAACAGACGACTGACGGAAGGAAAGAACGGGAGCCAGCAAGCGTCCGCAGCAGCATCAGGGCTTCAATCAGCGACAACGCCCAGGGAAGACACGGTACGTGGCCATTTTTCGAATGGTTTTGATAATTATAGTCAAGGACAGAAGGGGTAGATATGATGCTAATTTTAAAGTTAATCCCCGAAATTTCCGACAGGGAAATGGGCGAGGTAATGGGAATTTTATTTGTTATACGTGTGGGATTGCAGGGCACATAAGTTCAAATTGTCACCCGCCGAGTTACTAAGTTTGTTACAATTGTGATCGGCCCGGCCACATTGCACGTAATTGTTTTGCTGGAGGTAGAAATTCTCAGCGAAAAAACGAATAAAGGCCGGCAGGTTTTAGAAATGGATTTGACAATTGTAATACCTGTGTAGGGCGAGGTACAGGGAGTAATCATATAATAAACAGTGTATGTAATTTAAATATTGATGATAATTGTATGCAAGGTATTAATGTAATTAATGTGAATGTCATGAATCAATGTATTTCAGCGATTGTAGATACCGGGCCGCCATTACTGTCGCCCCAATGCGATTATTGTCAGAAATACCGAAGTTACGTCATTGTAAAATTCTTAAGTCTAATTATAAAGCTGTAAAATTTGCCGATGGTCGACAAATACCAGTGAAGGGAGTTATAAATGTGCGTGTTACTATTAGTGGTAAGAAAGCATTGATGTCAATTCATTTGGTAGAAAATTTGAAACAGAAATTAATTATTGGAGTTGATTTTCTGGCAAGGTACAGAGCGATTATAGACGTAGCTCAAGGAAAGTTGAAGCTTCGTCCACAGAAATGCTTTTTCGGTAGAACGCAAGTGAAATTTCTAGGGCACCGTCTGATAAGGAGGGAATATCAGTAGACCCGAAAAAGGTAAGATCTGTGCAGGATTTCCCTGTCCCCAGAAATGTTTCTGAAGTACGAGCATTTTAGGTTGTGTTGGTTTCTATCATCGGTTTATTAGGGATTTTGCTAAGATCGCAGGCCCTTTGTATAAATTATTAGAAAAGATGTAAAGTTCTCTTGGCGCAAGGAATGTCGCGAGGCTTTTGATTGCCTTAAGCTAGCCTTAGTCACCGCTCCCGTCCTTGGATATCCACGTTTCGGCGACCTTTCAAATTGTATACGGATGCGTCAACATATAGTGTTGGTTTCATGCTTGCGCAAGAACAAGACGGTGTTGAAATGCCCATCGTATACGGGGGGGGGGGGGGGGGGGGCTTCCCTCACAGCCGCCCAGCAACGCTATACCACTACCGAACGCGAAGCAATCGCAGTAATTAATGGTCTTTCTCAATGCGACCCCTATTTGCGTTCGACGAGTTCCAGATTATAACGGACCACGCAAATCTCCCGTATTTGTTCAAAATAAAGAAACCGTCAGGTAGAATCGCGCGTTGGATTCTTAAGACACTGGGTTACAATTAAGAAATTGTCCACAAACCGGGAAAGTCTATTGCTCACGCTGATGGATTATCGCGACGGAAATATTCTGACGTGTGCGATGATAGTTCCAATTTCAGTTGTAAAGATGGCTTAGATAATGCACAGGCGGAAACGAGTGCTGATACGGACGCCGAAAGACAGGTAGCTACTTCACACGATAGTAATGATACGCTTGCAGGAGATCGAGATAAGTCGGTTGCCCCATTAACGAAATAGAGGTCGTTTCAGATAATGATGTTGTAACGGACGTACGACAATTGTACGAAGGGGACCAGGCTTTGACAAATGAGCAACAAGCGCCTGACACAGATAATCTAGACCCCTAACGAAATAATAATGACACTAGTACCGATGAAAGTCAGGTAGAAGAACCAGATGCCGCGGAACAAAGAATTGTAAGTGTACATAGAGAGGATCAAGAGTTAAAACCTTGGTTTGACTTCCTTGAAAATGGTGTATTGCCGACAGACGACAAATTAGCACATCACATTGCTTGTGATAGTGATAATTATGTAATTATAAATGGTGTACTCTATCACTATTGGAATGCGACCGGAAAGGCAGCGAAAAAGGAGAAATGTATTAGGCAGTTAGTTGTTCCGAAAGCATTACAATTATAATGTTCTTTGTAGGATGCTTGATGACGCGACCGCTGGTCATCAGGGCGTTAGTCTTACATTGGAAACGATCAGGTTGCGATATTACTGGAAAATATGATCAAAGACGTCACTGAATATGTTAACTCACAGTCCCTTGTGGGCTTTTCAGCTCTGGGACTACTCGCCCCATAGACGAGTGTACATAAGCGAGAAACAACCCAAGTCTGGGAACAGAATGGCTATAAAAACCACGCCATGTCACATTCCGTGTCCGATTTTACCGTGAAAAGTAGCAAGTTCATCTATCATGTAACCGTCGACCGATCCCTATCATTCTCAAAATTCATACTCTTCTGAATTTCATTTGACAGCACAACATGCCATTCCAAATTCTATTTCACAATTGAACATGCTCTTCTGAATTTCATTTGACAACACAACACAACATGCCATTCCAAATTCTATTTCACAATTGAACATGCTCTTCTGAATTTCATTTGACAACACAACATGCCATTCCAAATTCTATTTCACAATTCAACATGCTCTTCTGAATTTCATTTCACAACACAACACTGCACGATCTTTGCAGGTACGTAACCGACCTCCATACGTTAGTGCCATATAACACCGGCCAAATTCGACAAACCGATTCTCATTCCGTACCTCGCACAAAACGGGATGCGTTGCTGCCGTTCATAGGCAATATATAGAAATCGTTATTCGGCACGGCGACTACGAAAGATGTAATCACGTTGGCTATGCACCTACAGGCACTCGAAAATACGATGCAGCGGCAAGCTGAGGGGATCCAACACTTTGTAAATGATATGAGTTCCATCATGAAATTGCGGGACTTGCGTATCGATGAGTTATGGAACGCGTACAACGATTCCCAGCGTAACCTCGACACGCTGATCTTAGCAGTCGGCGAAATTGAGAAACGCATTGAGGAAACGGACATACAAGAAAGACACTTCAAGCTACGCGTCGACCATTTCCACCAATATCTCTTCTTGGTACTCTTTATTCAGGACCGATCAGAAAACGTAGAAACTCTGTGTAATCAGGCAAAAAACCGCTAATTGAGTTTGCAATCGTTACTCCGCGGATACATCACTGAGGAATTGATTCCGCCCAGTGACATTCGATCGGCCCTGAAGAAATTGACATTGGTATTGCAAGATAAGTACCCAGATTATCGTATAGCACATGTTCACCCCAGTTATTATTATCGACAACCTGGGGCGGTGTCGTTTAAATCAGGCGACACACTTTTAATTAAGATCTTTGTGCCTATTACTCGGTTACCGTCTTTATGTCTATCGTATTTTTACGTTACCTGTGCCAACGCCGCATATGGCTAATAACGAGTCATCGCATGCACGGTTTTCCCAATCTATGACGGTATCACAATTTATGAAGTCGGAATAATAATATTAGGAACATTACAATAAATTGTTCAGAATGAGTAAAATACTATTGTTCCTGTTTGAGAAGCTTAATACTTAAAGCTTGGCGGAAAGAACTTCAATTAAGGTGTCTTATCAGTAGAGCAAAGGAAACAATGAAAAATTGTTAAGCCAAACAATCACAATAAATTTGAATATCAAAATGCAAAAAATTTAAGTTTCACGCATTACATGGAATATCAGAAGGTCACTATGGTGCCTTGCACTTGAGTGACTATCATAAATGTGACACATTTACTCATTTATAAGTATTGCAGAATTAAACATGGGACAAAGCTTAAATTGTTTTCTTTGTCGCAGGATCAAGCTATAGAGTCGCCGAAGTATTGTTAGAATTTACTGCTTGTATACCGACACCCAATTTGGCTTGTTCTTCCGAGTGAATGTTCAGCCAGATACAACAAGGAAACCGTTTTCTGATGGATGGGAGCATTGAAACTTCAGAGTAACAAAGTAACGACAATTGAATATGCACACTTTCGCGAAAACATCACATATATGTAGGGAAATTGTTGTTACTGTCTTCAGTTCTGTGATGGAGCAGAAATGAAATAAAATCACGTTCATTCATACGTATATATAGATATGTCAGAGCTAACCTACGGTTTCTTGTTTGCCAGACGTCTCCTCTGCGGAAATCGACGAGGACGAACTGCTCTTGGACTTGGTGTTCGACGAGCCGGAGCCTTGGCTCGCTGGTGATCCCGTTTTCTTCGAGGGCGCCGTTTCCGACCTCGCTGACTTTGGACTGGAGTTGGCCGAGGAGCCACTTGGCGTTGTTGTCCCCGATGGTATGGTCTCTTCAGAGCTTGACGCCCTCAGGATCAGGGACTGTCTCACAATATCCATCCGCGGCTTGAGTGGCTCATCTGAGGGTGTCAAAATAAAAGAAAATGTTGAAATTATGATAATACTGACAAGTGTTTTCCAAAAAAAGTACAAGGATGGATATTATGCCGTTTCAAATAAATTTTTGGAGAATTTTTTTCTTTTGACAATAATGGCAACATAATGGATGTAAACTGCGTGTCGTTTTGCGCGCCACGCAGTGCAAGATTTTTACAGGTGTAAGTGTAATAACAGGCATTTTGATTGGCTCGTAGATCATTGTAGGCCAGTTGTTGACAACTCAAAAACGTTAAAACAGAGACTTACGTGGTCCAGACTCGTTCAAGTTCGATGGTAGAAGAGGCTACAAACTCATCATCTGAATCCGAATCGGTGGTCTCTTCTTTCTGGGGCATCGATTTTGGTTCTGGTTCTGGCTCTGGTTCCGGTAAGGGCGGCAGTTCAGATCTAGAATCCAGTTTCCTATCGTCCTTGGCGACTGCTGCGCCCACCGCTGCGACGGCGGCTGGAGGAGGCGCACTCGTCAGAGCTGCGTTTCGTGCATTGGCCTTATTAACTTTGTCATACTCTACTTGAACTGCCGGCTGCTCGCCTGTTGTAGACTCCCCCCGATTTGGCGGAGGCACCGTCGTGGTTACAAAAGCGGAATCCGGTTTCTCGATCTGTTTCTCATCCTCGAGATCGTCTGCCGTTTAATAGTGTGGATCTGGAATGTATCGCATTGTCAGTGGCTCTGAACCAAAAGCTTAATCTGTCGGGGAGGATGAAGCCATCATCATAGCCTCTTGTGCTGAAGAGCGCACAAAAATGACGATCATGAGAGAGTATGCAAATTGTGTATTCCTGGCTACACTTCGCTAAATAGTGAATAACTGAGCATGGTGTCCTACCGAAGAAATTTTTTTTAAAAAAGTACAGATATATATGACCAAGTTGAGGCTTGTAACCGTTTTACAAAATTGTCAAAACTGGAAGAACGAAATATTCCATCAAATAGAACTATTGAACTCTGACATTTTGAGGGTTATAATGGCATTGTTTGGGAAAAATGAAACATCCCACATGAACTTTGAATATGACAATGGTTTTATATGTCAATTTCAAGCGATTTTCGTGAAAAACAGTTAATTTTCATCGTACGTTTGTAAAACATCAGGCTTAGGGGCCCCATCCTGTGTATTTAACATTTGATTATTCGAATTTACTACTGTCCTTAATTCAAAAGTATAACAATATCATACACCCTTGAGCAAACAATATTACAAACATAAAATTTTACTACTATTCAGTATTTTTGAGTTCTGTATTTACGCCAACCTATTGTTTTAAATCTTATTATGTTGAAATATTCAGTATTCATCCAATCAACACCATATTTATATATGTTTTATGTACACTTAAATTGCTGTCAGTTGTATTTCATATACATCGAAATAACAATATACCATAAGACTGCTGCATATTAATACTCAGGCAGTGTGAACAAGTTTAAAGCATTTAAATATATTCTAAAAGAATGATACATTTCATATCTGTGTTGCACTCAATAAAAATGTATAAATTGTAAAATGACAAATACAGGTAGCCATATAGGAATAGCAGTAAAGCAGATGCACTCTTTTTGTGTTCCATATAGTCAACATTTTTGGTGAACATTGATACACCTACATGTATTGTCCCTTGTGAAAATTGTGACCCAATCCTATGTATTAATATTTTATTATTCGAATTTACTAGAATTCAAAGTCCTTAATGCAAACGTATAACAATATCGACAATTTTTGTGATCATACACCCTTAAGCAAACAATATTACAAACATAAACTCTTTATACTATTCAATAGTCTTGAGTTTTGTATTAATCAAATCTCTTGTTTTACATCTTATTAAGTTGAAATATTCAGTATTCAGCCAATCAACACTCTCTTCATATGTTTTATGTACACTTATGTTGCTGTCAGTTACACTTCATACACATTCATGTAAATACACCATAAGACTACTACATATTAATACTCACGCTGTGTGGATAAGTTTAAAGCATTAAATATGCTCTAAAAGAAATGGTTTATTCACATCTTTACTTATACAGGCTTTGTTGACAAACTGAATATTGTGCGTTTCAGCATGCTGTAGGGAGACAGCAACAAACTGTATTTAATACATTACATAGAAGCCTTGAAAATATATCAAACGTTGAAGGTTCTGCCCTGTTACAAAGCCTACATGTTGTTTGTCTTATGAACATTGAGTTGCGTTGTACATTTTTATATTTTTTCGAAATAAAAATAACGAAAATGCGACAAAATGGTTTTAAATTTTGTTCCATTAATTACAGCTAAGAACCATTGAATGAAATAGAATGTTATTCATTTTCATTGAATTACTAAATAATGGATTCTGAAAATGTAAAAAATGAAAGGGGAAAAAGTATTTCAGGGGCCCTCTTACACGTACAGCAAATTTTCGAGTCTTCCTCTATTACCCCAAGAATTTTCAAATCTAATGTATATAATGCTTGATCAAAATGACATTCCATGGACCAATGTTTTTGAAGCTGAAATGACCCTCATTTAAGTGAACTTTCACTCAATGAATTTAAAGTTTCTGTCTCTCCAGATTTTTTGCAAGCTTGGTGTCCGTTGAGAACTATCGAGAGGGCAAGTCACAAATGTTGTGACCGACTTTTTCAGTCAGTGCGTGTATGACATGTAAGCCCAATCCGTTATGGACATAAGCTTATTAAGTAAAAAAATTAACTTTCTTGCCTTTCAATACCAGAAATTGACAAAATTAGAAAATTCAAAAATACATCAGGAAATGTTTCAACCATACATGTACGGTGATGTTTATGCACACCAACTATGAGAAACTCTAATATTATAATTACTGGCTCAGTCATATGACTAGTAGCCCATATTTTCCTGTCAAAATCACATTTTACATACAATGATATATTTCAACTTCAGGACAACACTTTATTCAAGGTTTATTGTCAGTAGATATAAAGTAGCATGAAAGCTCATGAAATAACAAAACTAAATCAACATTATTAACATTTTACAATTGTTTCCTTCAAAAACCTAAAAATTTTGGGCAATATTTAACATTTCACGGATATTTTTAAATATTTAATAGAATATGTAAAATTATTTATTTATGCTATTGTGTCCGATATATTTACTGATAATTGCTATTTCAGAATACGCAGAAAAACAGACAAAAAATTGAGGTTAAAATTGTCTCTCAATGTATGGATTTTGGCGGAAAATATCAATTTTCATTCACGTGACTATGTATTTCAACATATATCATATTATATCTGTTAAAATATAACAAAGGAAGTAACTGACCAAATTTTAGTCAATTCTGACAATATCCCTTGAAATTATACTTGGGGTTCACGAAGTTTGGACAATATCGCGTCGTATTCTCGTATGGAAGACCGGTCACGACATGTGACATGCGAGTTTTTTACACTGCGATCTGCGGTTAGGGTTTTGGTTAGGGTTAGGAATTAGGGTTAGGGGTAGGGGTAGGGGTTAGGGTTAGGGTTAGGGTAAGTAAGGGTTAGGGGGAAGGGTTAGGGTTAGGGTTAGGGTAGGGTTAGGGTTAGGTTTCGGTCGTAGATCGCAGTTTAAAGACGCAGGTCGCATGTCGCAGGTCGTGACCGGTCTTCCATATTCTCGTGATGTGTCCGCGCAACGAGTCAAAATACGGACACATCACGAATTAACGACGCGATATTGACCTCACTTCGTGTAATAGCCCCTTTATCATGCCTGTTATCTAGACGGCGTTCCGAAAATAGCACCGAAACAAACAGAATCTACTTTGCTGACTCGCTGTACTTATAGAAAGTTAGGAGTGATGGCAACCGCTTCTTTTGTTGATATTATTAAGCCATTGAGCCATTCCACTTAACCGAAGGGTTGTGATGCACTTCCAGAGCGAACAATTTAATTATTAAGATATCAAAAAAGATTTCACAAATTGAACGATGTATATATTTAAGGTTAGTACGACGTTAGATGTAAAATATAGTCTGGAGAGTGTAGCGAATAATTTTTCATGTTGTGTAAAAGCCGCGAAGCCCTTCACGAAAGTTACGAGGTCCACGAAAAATCCGGTCAAAGTTCATCTCGCGCCAGCAGCATTGATGATAACTATATACATGCTCACCACATGCACCATGGTCGCGCAGCTCACGGTGCGAGCATCTCTACGGCATTTACAAATGCAATTTTGATATAATGTATAAAAGTCGTGCCAGTCAGTTCATCGCCAGGGATTATACATAGCCTTAGACGTGCCGAATTTAGAGAGGAATTTATGAGCGGATTAGGAAAAACTTGATGTGAGTATAGCATTGTAATTGAAATGTACTGTGATTATACAATTTTTCCCAGTACGAATAAAATATTATTGATTTATAATTGATATTAATGTTACAGTGCTTAATAGACTAGAGTAATTACGGATGCAAGTCTTTATCAATAATTAATTAAAGGTATGACGCTATGCCCTGTCTCTTTCTCGTAGGATCTTGAACCAAACTTCACACGCTTTGGCCATGTGAGGAACGCTTCGAGATAAAATCTCTACAAGGGAGGGCGGATAGAATTTTGACAATACTTATAAATGACATTTCGGAGTGTCGTATGCTCTGTTCGCTCAGCTATTCTATATGATCATACCAACGTGTAAGCTTACGAGTAGATGAAAAAATTCAATAACTTAGAATGCATAACCAGCTGCTGTATGTATTCTAGGGTTAAGCAGTATTGCATGAAACAACAGCCAGCACGACTACGATAACGATCAGGATGACGTTAGTGACCTGTGAACAGATACAGAAAAAATTACATATCAATGGCAATATCAGGACAGACACATTGTAAAGCTTGCTGATGACTCCGCCACAGTAAGCTTGCTCAGAGATTGTGAAAGAAATCAGGGCCCTATTGTCGATTAGGCCAAAGTAATTAGAGTCTTTGTTTTGCGTCCATTCTAAATGGGAAAAGGTACGCGTCTAAGCTACTGAAAAACACACACAAGAAAATTAACACAATGCAATTTGATTGCAGAAAATAAAAAAATGTAACAAAATTTTAGTTCAGAAAAGCTAAACGGTTGTGTCCTAAAATTTCCTATTCAAATACACTGTGTGTGTTTTTCATGAAAACCTTAAAAACCTAGGCGGGTAGGGACGCAAAACAAAGAATTTAATTACTTTGGCCTTATTTTACTAAGTGGTGCGATAATTCGTTTCTACAGTTGAATGTCAGTAAAACCAAAGAAATATCTATCGATTTCAGAACGGGTCAATCTCCGCCGAAGCCAACAACGATACAGGGTGCAGAAATTTAAATCGTCAGAAAATATAATTATCTTGGTTCTACTTTGGATGATAAATTAAAGTGAGAGGAAAATACAGAAGTAATCTGTGGTAAAGGGCAACAACGTGTATTTTTCCTAAGAATATTGAAGCAATTCAATGACTTGTAAATAAATCTCTAGTGGCATTGTTTTACAGATCATTCATCGAAAGTATTCTAACATTTGCTGGTATGGTAATTTGAATAGGAAGGACAGAAAACGAACATGTAAGATAATCAATATTTGCAGCAAAGTTATTGGAGAACAACAGACCCGCCTTTCCGAATTGTTTGAGAAACAAAATTACACGTAAGGCTAACTCTATCTTGAATGCTAAATTTAAACACCCATTACAGCACGAGTTCGATCCGCCTCCGTATAGTCGTCGTTTTAGAGTTCCGATTTTAAAAACCAACAGATCAATACACTTTTTTATAAATAGAGCAATTGGATCTTTGCATAGAGTAAAATGGGTCTCTTTTTCTATTGGTTTATCGCAATTTCCAGTACTTTTTAAACAATCTTTTCGGATTTTTATTGTAGAGCGTATTTGTTTTATTTGCTTTGGCTAAAATTTTAAAGTGCTCTTAATTTGTCACATTCCTGTGGTTGTATCTTGTTCTGTAGTTGTATTTATGGGGAATTTTTGTCACTGTCGCAATGCTAATTGCACAAATTGGGACAATAAAAATAAATGTATATCATAGCGGAATTATATCACGTACTCTATTGATTTCTTATAATCTAAATGATTTGGCAACCTACAGCCTAATCCAACACAATAGTGTACGTAATTATTCGGTGAGATAAGAATGTCGTCGTAAACTAGGTTAGCACACCATACTAACAGTTTGATTAATGGATCCACTAAATTATTTCACACGAACACACTTCAGGAAAAAAACTTTCAGTACAATGATGTGACTGTGTTTAGCTCACTTTTTCCCGCAGCCTTGTAAACCCTGATTCTTTAAGCAATATAGCTGACTGAATGCCTTACAAGGCTTATCGTCTGCTATAAAAGACTGCCTCATACAGGATATGACGGACACTCGTTGAACAAACCGATCAAGGTGTGCATTTATCTCATAACTACGTCCCGTTACGTTACCATTGTCGGAGTTACAGTGCTACGATTTATTAAAGAGATGATCATCCACTATCTTCAGTTAGCTTGGCATATCTGATGTCTAAACTTGACACTTTGACTTTAGCAATAAACCACCATCGATTGACATCCAACAACTTTGTGAGTCTCTAAACTGTCCAAGATCTCAAAGTACCTCTCAACAGTGAGTAAACTCCCCAGACCGACGAAATGGGATATAACAATCTGACTGAATGCCTTCTCTATGCTTACAAGGCTTGTCGTCTGCAGTAAAAGACTGTCACACACAAGGTATGACGAACACTTGTGTGGACGAAATTGTCAAACGAATTATGTAAAACAATTATGGAAAAAATCATCGGTCTTAACAATTTTTGAGAAAAATATTCACATGCACATGATAGGAGCCGAATTTACTGACAAAAGAGTGTAACAAATAATCATATAGTTTCAAACAAAATGATATTTCAACAACTATAAGGCAAAAAATTGCTAAATTGCATTCCCAAGCTACTCCTTTGAAAGAACATTAACCTTGGGGAGGAAAAATAACATTACAGCAGGCAAGGGCACATCTGGTGTGAATCTGATATGATTGGTTTAATGTCCGTGCAGATCTCATTGAGTGATGCAAGAACTTTATTATGGCACTTAACACCTCGAAATTGAAAGACTTTATATTTTACTCAAGCTTTCTGAGAAACGTTCCCGTGTTCAGCAGGAAAACATACCATTTAACATTTCCCCAGCATTAACTTTTACTACAGATGCATGTCCTTGTACATTGTCCATCTTCCAACTTTGAAAGAAACTTACAAAATGATATATTCAAGGGATTGCACTAGACTTAATAAGTAACATATTGGATTATGTTTCAATAAGAGAGCATTTATTTGTATTTCACTGTAGATGTTTTCATATAAACTTGAAAAACTGTCGACACAGACATATAGGAATCGTGACGACATCGTGCGTAAGCACGGGAGCCTTTTCATGGAAGATGCCGGGGAAAATTCTTACCTTGTTGGATTAATTTTTGTTGAGACAAGGTAGGAAAAACAATTTCCACTAAACAGTTAGCGTTCCATATTTCAAGTGTTTCATGCGTATATATGGTGGTGAAATTTTCTAGTGTTTCGACGGATGAACTAAATTGATTTACAGATTATCATGAAAGAAACGGCTATGTATCTTTTCCATTATATTGTATATCCTGAAGCTGATCAAATCGGACACATGGACAAAAAGCTAAGTTTCGATTCTTTGTATTTTATGATATTTCTATCATGTAATTCTGATTCTGAAACTAAAATTGAATTGTAGCTGCAAGTGGGTGGGGTGGGGCCAAAGCGGTTACCATGGTTGAAAGTACATGCGCTGATGATGGTATGTGCAAAATTTGAGATGAAATGGTAAATGTCTTCACATGGATATTGTAGGCTTTTTGCGAAAACTAATATGGCCACATAAAGGAATAAAGTCACTATATTTTGACCTTTTGTCACTAATATTGTTGTAAATTACAACTTAATGATGTCGTTAGACATGGTCGACTGTGGCGTGGACAAAGTCTGTCTTGTTTTGCTTACACAGTATATAGAAAAACCTCGGGTCGGGGGTTATCGTAACACTTATATTAACCCCAGCCTGATATAAAGGTCAAATCATAACACACCTGATTATGAACTGACACTCCGTATCAGACGTCATGCTGCATGTTTTTATCCATCCCGAAAAGATCTTAAATTGCATCCCCAAGTTACTCTTTTGAAAGAACATTAACCTTGGGGAGAAAAAATAACATTACACGTATAGTTTTACTCTACGGTGAAAAATTATAACTTAAGTCACTCACAAGTGAAGAATGATTGTTGGGTCGATATTCGAGGTTGCACTCATTCAATATGGCTACTATCCTATGAATGAGAGTAAAGACCTCCATACATTCACAGACGCTACACCAGATGGTCTTTAAACCTTCACAGTATTTTCAACCTTCTAAGAGAAAATATCAATATCAGAAGATATTAGCAAAATATGAGTCAAGCAGAACGCAGTACACAATTAGTCATATTTTGGTTTGGTTGATTGTAAGTCCTGTAAGGTAGTATGCGCCTCGAATGTGAAGACTTAAACTTTTGCTCACACTGTCATCAAAGAATATTTCAATTATTCTCTTTATAATAAAAAATACAAAATGGGGTCACAGTGCAAACTTTGGCACTAGAGAGACAATTACCAAAGATGTACCGATATTTGAAATTCAAAATGACTGCGTTGCCTGTGTAAACGGTATGGACCCAGAAAAATAAAACTTTCGATCTAAAAAATCTAAGACGGTGAAAGCTTTTTTATTCAATGGACTTCGAAGTGAACTCCAACAAGTGGCAGATCAGAAAAGAATTGGAAAAGCTTGAGAGTCAAAGGTGTCACTATATTTTGACCTTTTTGTCACTACTATTGTTGCAAATGACAAGTTACTGATGTTGTTAGACATGGTCGACTGTGGACAAATTTCATCTTGTTTTGCTTACACAGTATATAGAAAAACTTCGGGTCGTAGGTTATCACCAAAATGGTAATAGCCCCAGCCTGATATAAAGGTCAAATCATAACACACCTGATTATGAACTGCCACTCCGTATCAGACGTCATGCTGGCATTTGTAACAAATTTGTATTGTGTGACGCCGCCTTTCGCATAGATAATGACACAAGCTTTCATACGATGAAGCAATATTTGTTTCTCAGTAAAACCCACTGAATGGTACTTAGTTCATGTCTGTTAGAGGTTACAAATAAAACACAGTGCCTGCGTAAAGCATATGGCTCTAATTTTTAATATTTTTCAAGGGATTCACAAACATTATTGGCAAACTGATGGCTTTCACCTTAGTATTTAATGTATTCTTAAAATTAGAAAAAAAGTTCAAAAGATAGCAACTTTGTCTTTTTAACCACACGACCGATCGTAATTGGTTTCGCGAAATTGAAAGTAAACTTATTAGTGATGATATCCGAAACAATTCAATTCAAATGGTGCATGGGCTTTAAGAAGATTTTTAAAGGTGAAATCCGTATTTTTGCAAAAGACAATATGGCCATGAAACCACTTGACCGATCGATCCAAATGCCTTTTGCAAACTTCAAATACTCACACTAAGAATGATACAAGTAAAATTTCAAGTCAAATTGTCATTTGACTCTCAAGATGAAGATTTTTACACATTAAATTTGAATTTTTCGCAAAAACCAAACTGAATATGGCCTCCAAACAATCTGACCGGTCCAAATGCTTTTTGCAAACTTAAAGTACTCAGACTGAGAATGATACGTGTAAAATTTCAAGTCAAATCGTCCTTTCGTTCCGGAGAAAATTTTTATAGATTAAATTGCGCTTTTTTGTATTTTTGTTTTTGTTTTTGTTTTTTTCAAAATTAAATGTTCTTTGCAAACTGGAAAGTACACATACTGATGATAAGTAAAATTTCAGTTGAAATGGTGTTGGCTTTTGGGAAGTAACTTTTAAATATTATCCCTTTTCGCAAATGGCAACATGGTCGCCAAACGACGTTACCGATCTAAATGCCTTTCGCAAACTTGATAGTACTCACATTAATGATGGCACGAGTAAAATTTATGTTCAAATTGACTGTTGGTTCTTGAGAAGACAATTTTTTCTACATTAACGTGGATTCTAAGAAAATCTAATATGGCGGCCAAGGTCACAGAATTGCTCGCAAATTTCTTGGCAAATAGTAGTACAAATATTAATTGTTAAAACATTCAACACAAAAAATTCAAAGTGGTTTTGTCCTGGGGATTGGCGTCTTTCATTCTTTTTAAAAACGCCAGATGAAAAGAGGTGATCAGATTGGAAAATATTTTTCGTTTTATTTGTGATGTCATCTCAGGTAACTACGTGTTCCTTCTGTAAATTATGGAGATACGCTATACATGAAGGCTAATGGCCTGTAGTACTTAATAAAACAGATCATATCACATCGTACTTTCTAGGTCGCCATCTTTGTTTCTGCAATGCTGCTAACTGCTTGTCTGATTGACGTCCCGATGTTTGCTGCGTGAGCAAACTAAGCTGACCCAGCTTTGATTTGACATATAAATGCTTCACAGCCTCTTTGTCACACTGAGAGATACACCTGCCTTCTAATGTTAATTTTGCGGTTAAAAAATCTACATCATAAATAGAGCGTGTAGAAACGACGGCTTACACCGCTATGTAATCCCATTCAAGGAAACCCACAAATCAAAATTCAAAGCTGTTGCTGCTAAAATTTAAATCAGCATATCAAATCTTAGTTGTGTCATCCATACAAAAAATGTTCCAAATTTCAAAAGTCGGAGTTCTTTTAATTTAGAAAGTGACTCTTTCAGACGTTGGTTATGTTATAAGGAGTGTCCATCTAGTAAGGCAAGTCTGTGTGTGCTTCTTTGACATTAAAACAAGAATATAGAAAGAAAATACTGCATAAATGTACAGCAACTTTATTGCAAAAATATAAACGCAGTCAAGAGTACAATGCTGGACAGGGATTAAAGGTTATTCGATAGCATTTTGGAAGCTGATCACTTAAAAACTTATTTAATAAAAGATTGAATTAACTATAAAGAAGAGCTTAATCTGCATGTGTTTCCCTGGCAGTTTTAGCTACAACAAATTTCAGTGTGGCATTTTATTCTAAAACTGGTATCAACTGTATTATTTGTTGAGGAAGGTAGGTTTGGTATCCGAGTTCTTATTTTATTTCATAGTATACTTATGATAGATCAGTTGGAACATGTAATTCTAGAAGTCTGTGGCGTCCTCATACAGAGAATGGCTATTATGTGATAAAATGTTGTCCAGATTTGAATCACTGGTGATTTTGAAGTAACTTTACTTTTACGTTCGTTTCAAAACACTGACCAAGATTGCATGAATACGGTCCAATTTAATAATGTCATTAAAAATCCCAAAATCAAAACTATTACGACCTCTACAGCAATACAATTAATCTGTATAAATTTGTCTTTTAGTTTGTTTTGAAATTAATAACTATTGAAATGTGTCCCTTTTTAGTCCCAAAGTAGCGAAGTTTCTCGTCTTTACCGCCGCGAAAAAGGAATTTAAATAACCTCACTGTAAGAAACTGACCAAATAATGTAGACGTCCTGTATATATGTGAATATTACGAGTGAAAACCTCAAAATTTCACAAGATCCAAGATTGAAGAATAAATATTAGCAACCCAAGATACGTAAGGACCAATCGGTATGAGGCGAAATACGATGCCGTTCCCCTTGATTCCTGGTCTACAGGACAGATATTTGAACTCTCAAACTTTTACAATACTTTTCTAATCCACCACTTGTCGAGGCTCACTTTTAAGCTCTTGGAGTATCACTTAGTTTTCGAAAAGTGAAAATTGTATTTTTACCAAAATACTTAACACAGGGATGGTGACCATTTGAATGCCAGATATCAGTCAATCTTGGCCAACTTGAGTCTCTAGTGCTAAAATTTGACCATCAATTTGAAAGTGTATTATTGATTTCGAAAGAGAATGGTCGAAATATTCCTTGAGGAAAGTTTGAGCAAAAGTTTAAGTCTTTTACTATCTAGGCGCATACTACCTTAAGATTTAAGCAAGATGTTGAAAGAAGTCCAAATCTGTTCCTGCAATACACTTTTTGTACCAGTGCACTACTTTTCACAAGCGTTGGAAAGGGGAGAGGCGCAAATTTATGATGTCGAAATAACAATATTATGAATATTACAATAAATTGTTCCGAATGAGTAAAATACTAGTGTTCCTATTTTGAGAAGCCCACTTGAAGATTGGCGGAAAGAACTTCAAGGTGTCATCTCAGCAGAGTAAAGAGAACGATGAAAAATTGTTAAGCTGAATAATCACAATAATTTTGAATGTCAAGTACTAATGCAAAAAAATTAAGTTGCACGCATCACATGGGATATATGATGCCTTGCACTTGCACTTGAGTGACTATCATAAATGTGACACATTTAGTTATTTATAAGTATTGTAGAATTAAACATGGGACAAAGCTGAAATTGCTTTCTTTGTCGCAGGATCAAGCTATAGAGTCGTCGAAGTATTGTTTCAATTTACTACCTATATAAAGACACGCAATCTGGCTTGCTTTTCCGAGTGAATGTTCAGCCTGATACAACAAGGAAACCGTTTTGTGATGGATTGTATCATTGAAACTTCAGAGAAACAAAGTAGCGACAATTGCATGTGCACATTTCCGCGAAAACATCACATATATGTAGATAAATTGTGGGTACTGTCTTCAGTTGTGTGATGGAGCAGAAATGAAGTAGATCAAGTGCATCTTCGCAGACAAAATCACGTACATTCATACTTGTGAATGGATATGTCAGAGCTAAACTATGGTTTCTTGTTTGCCAGACGTCTCCTCTGCGGAAATCGACGAGGATGAACTGCTCTTGGACTTGGTGTTCGACGAGCCGGAGCCTTGGCTCGCTGGTGATCCCGTTTTCTTCGAGGGCGCCGTTTCCGACCTCGCTGACTTTGGACTGGAGTTCGCCGACGAGCCACTGGTTGGCGTCGTTGTCCCCGATGGTATGGTCTCCTCAGAGCTTGACGCCCTCAGGATCAGGGACTGTCTCACAATATCCATCCGCGGCTTGAGTGGCTCATCTGACGGTGTCAAAATAAAAGAACATATTGAAATTATTGATAAATACTGACAAGCGTTTTCCAAAAAAAGTTCAAGGATGGATATCATGCCGTTTCAAATAAACTTTTGGAGAAAATTTTGTTTTGACGACAATTGCATCATAATGGATGTAAAATGCGTATCGTTTTGCGCGCCACGTAGTTCAAATTTTTTACAGGTGTAAGTGTAATAACAGCCATTTTGATTGGCTCGTGGATCATTGTGGGCTAGTTGTTGACAAATCAAAAACACGTAAAACAGAGACTTACGTGGTCCAGACTCGTTCAAGTTCGATGGTAGGAGAGGAGCTACAAACTCACTCTCTGAATCCGAATCGGTGCTCTCTTGTTTCTGGGGAATTGATTTTGGTTCTGGTTCAGGCTCTGGTTCCGGTAAGGGCGGCAGTTCAGATCTAGAATCGGGTTCCCTATCGTCCTTGGCGACTGCTGCGCCCATCGCTGCTACGGCGGCTGGAGGAGGCGCACTCGTCAGAGCTGCGTTTCGTGCATTGGCCTTATTAACTTTGGCATACTCTACTGGAACTGCCGGCTGCTCCCCTGTAGTAGACTCTCCCTGACTTGGCGGAGGCACCGTCGTGGTTACAAAAGCGGAATCCGGTTTCTCAATCTGTTTCTCATCCTCGAGATCGTCTGCCGTTGAATAATCCGGATCTGGAATGTATCGCATTGTCGGTGGCTCCGAGCCCAGTTCATAATTTGTCGGGGAGGATGTAGCCATCATTATGGCCTCTCCTTCTTCTGCCGAAGTGGGTTCTGGGTATCTTTTCGCATTCGAGGAGACCGTAGCGGCTGACCTTGTACCTGGACCTCGACTCCTACCCTTACCGATGGGCAGCCTGTGGAATATACAGTAGTCATTGAGATGCATAAAAATATTATACATGAAATTAAAAGCGCACTTAAAATTACGTTAGCGTGATTCCGAATCTCCCCAACAATATGTTCAAGTTGGAAGAAATATGGCTTAGTTGTAGTACTTAGCCTAGGAAGGCATATTGAGTTTTACGTCCATAAATGCTCAGGTATGTCTCGGAAAGTTTCGTCACTGTTCTGGATCTAACAAACAGCTTGTATTGCCGGGTATAGGTTCCCCTGCATCTTTCCAGAAACATGTCGTCATCATACAGGGTTTGTTTCCGTTGTTCAAAGAACTAGATTAATAGTCGCGCCAGCGGCTTACTGACTACGCATGCGCTTATTCATAATATACTATGCGAGTAACCGGAAGTGTACCTTCTTTCTCAGTTGGGCGCCGCCATGTTTTTTTTTTTGAGACTCGTAAATAAACAATACGAAAACAAATTACCATGATATAACATGCCTTTTATAAAATATACCTCTTTTATTAGCCAGTAAATGTTATTATACACCTTGTCGCTGATACAAAGTATCGTGATATAGATAAACGGAGAAAAACTGTCGTGCACATGAACGGGGGCATACGCAAAGAATGCTGGGATTGAATTATAGAAAAGCGCCCCCTGTGTCAATAATTAGATTCAAAAATTGCAAGTTTTTAGACGGAACGCTATAGTTTTCAGCTTGCAAGTGGAAGGTGGGCAGTGCGGTTACCATTGCAATGATAATTATTGCATAATACGTCCCTTGTTTATCGCAATAGGCTGTTATCATTGTAAAAATTGCCAATTTTTGTCCAAAATTTTTACACGCTACAGAAAATCTATACCTGCCCTGCTGCAGCCTGTGCAGGGTTTGACGTCGTGTGTACGTGAACTGTCTTTCATCAGAGGGAAACTGGGCATAGTTGGGATATAACGTTTATGAAGTAACAATTACAGTTTATCATGAATCAATACAAATAACATTGCCAATCTTAACCCCTGGCGCGACACCAAGGGCTGAGCCCTATATTAATATTGTAGATTCCTCGTTGTCGTGCAGTGTTTTTATATATGCAGTTTCTTGCATCAGTCGACTTTTTATAAGAATTTAAACAGATTCATCTGAGGATAGTTTTCCAGAAATACGAGTATTTTGGCCTTTCTGTGTATATGCAAGTTTGTGGGAACTTTATGGAAAACGAGAAAACAAGCTGCTCACTATTTGGTTTCCAGAAAGTCAAGAACATTTTTACCAAACGCGACTACCGTGATACGGAGGTTGGCGGCCATTTTGAATTTCAAAATTCGATTCATTTTGTACACGCTGACTCGTTAAATATATTCTTCATTAAAATAACGGAATGATTGTGTTTTGTGTGAGCAAACTTTGTGCAAAACTTCGAACTCTCGCAAGTGGGGTATTTAATGGGTGGGAAACATCTCGTAGGGAGGGAGATACTGAGGATTAAGATGGGTTGTCATGATTGGAAAGTCTCCAAACAATATATTTGCTGTCGCAAAAGCGAAAGGGTTCAAATGAGCATGCTCTGCACTGTCGAACGTCCATCATTTGACCTCAAATCAACTGTATATCCTTCATAGGCCTCCTGCTAAAGATTCCTTCATTGCTCTTTCTGCTCCGTGACACACAGACATCAGTAATGAAAGTCGAGTGAATGTTAAATGAAGTAATGATAGCGCCCTCACACACCATCTACCGTTTGACATGCAGTACATACCCTTCTATTTTCTCGAAAGGACCGATGGGACCTCCTTCCATCATGAAGTAGGTGACAATAGCTGTCAAAATAACGATTTCAAAAACTAGTATAGCCAAGACAACCATGCTGACATCAATGGAGATCCTACCAGTCTGAGAGAGAGAGAGAGAGAGAGAGAGAGAGAGAGAGAGAGAGAGAGAGAGAGAGAGAGAGAGAGAGAGAGAGAGAGAGAGAGAGAGAGAGATTTTAAATTAATGACGTCACAGATGTAATATGGTAAACATTTTGAAAATTCTCAGTAGTATTATTGTCCATCACGCATTATTACAATGGTATACGTCTACCTTTTGCTTAATGTTTATGAATCGCCAGCTTTGCCATTATTGGACCTTGATTAATATGAGGTGTATCTCCAAGGTTTCCGACGGCGTTGTTCGTCTACTCTGCTCAGCACTTCGTGAGCAAATCAACTAACTTCGAAATGTAATGACAATTTTATTGTACAGAATAATCGGCAAGACTAATTCTGTCACTCTTTCATACCATTCAGAGATAATCGCGGTAGATACATACAATCACTCAGCTATGAAACATAACCTGTCATTATTTCCATAATCGCTTCTGCTCATAAAGTGGTTGACACTGCTGTTTTATTTCTTTGAACTGATATGACCTTCAACCATATCTTTAAACAGTGCATTTTGTATGGCTGTGATATATAAATAAGACATTGTCCAAATATGTACGAATTCGCAAGGTTCATTTCTACTACATAATCTTCGAACCCTATTCTCTCAATGGTATTTGACTCACATTCTACGATTTGCAATGATCTTCACACTTATTCAGCGAGTCCTGTTCTGTACTGAGCATGCTGGTGAAAATCATTTTCAATAATTTTTTTTCTCGCAACCAAGTGTCGAAATTTCAACACTGCATATCGTTCCTCGTAAGTAGTTTGCCTTCCTTGAAATCATAGCATGTGCTAAAAGGTTACAACATTAGAAGGAGCTTTCTGTGGACAGTTAACTTTGTTTTATGTAAACCTACTTGGTTTCTCTACTGTTTATGGTTCTGAATTTTTTTGTGTAGTTATATTGACGCCTTCACAGGTGAAGGCGATTACGTACTACTCACCATGGATGTACACCCAGCATCGATTCCATGTCCACAGCTAGGTGAGGTGTGTTCCTGCGTGGCGGCCACCCATCCATGCCCGCCAAGCAGCACTGCCATCACTGCAGAGACGATGCACATGGCAAAGACAGTTCTTACCTGGTAAAGGGTAGGAAATAATATTCGTTTGGCTAAAAACTTCACATATTTCAACGTCGATGCATGTAGTTGGTGTAGAGGAATTTCCTCGGCAAAACAAAGGTTTTACTCTATGTTAGTATTTAGGTTACGCTTTTATCGGCGATCAATGTGAAGGCAATCGCAGGGTTTCTAAATATATACAGATGATCGGACAAAGGTCAAGTGTAAGAGGAAATGTGTTGCAATGAGAATACAAAAATAATATTGCAATGTTTCATGCTACACTCCCTATACTGCCGCTTAAGATATTTCAATAATATGCCAAGAAATTGACCCCAGTAGCTCGGGAGGATACTGGAATTAGGAGATGCGATGTGTTTTTTTTTGTTTAAACTTTGTCGCAGTTGGCAGAGCATGCATATGCTTTCCCAGACTTTCACACCATTTTGCCAGTTGCGTCAAGTCACGTGAAAGGCATATATATAAACAGATTACTTCAAGTACAAAGTAATGAAATCTATTACTTAAGTTTCATGCATCTTGCAATCCTCAGATAGAAGTGAAATGATTACTAGCTCGACACTCTTACATATATGATTGGGACGAACCATTCGATTTGTAGGTGGTGTTAAAATTCGATAAATAATATTTGTTTTGGTGGCGACATTTTGAAACCCACTCAGAGCGTTTGTTTAAAAATGTCGCCAAGACCAAGGCCAAGGCCAAGAAGGATTCCTCACGCCAAAAACCAACTTGAACTGATCCGTTAGCTCAGTTGGTAGAGCATCCGAACTGAATTCGGGCGACGTGGGTCATTTTTACAAAGCCCTAAAATTTGCAGTGTAGAATGTGGATGTATGCTTTTCTCATTAGTTTAGCATTAAATTCACGTTACGCAGTTTAGGGAGTCAGTTACATTTCAAGCGTTTATAGTTATATAGTATATATAACAATACATCAACAAACATGTAAGTAGGGATTTTTAAGCTGACGGTTCCATTTTGATCACACATCAATGGTCAAATAGTAACCTTAAGGTGCTAACTTCCTGCACAAAGTAATGCATCGATTCGTTTTTTACAACGTCTAAATTCTATAAATACAACTGACAGACAAGGACTGGTATGCTGGCCTCCAACAGACAGAGGTCTGGTATGGTAATTTATACACTGGAAGTAAGACTGGTGTTATGCTTACCGCGCCTTTGCTCTCCTTGCATCCACGCATACAGCAGGCCAAGACACCGGTGAGGATAAACTGTAAGTGAAAATAAATCGAATTGATGTATCAACACAAACATTTGTGAGATTAGTAAACATGGCGTATGGGTCAAAGGTCGCAAAATGTCAGACGACAGCAAACTTCGTTTCATTTTCTGCTCCACAAGTAAAGAATGTCCAGTTGTAATAAAATTTTACACTGAAAAAACTTTCGTTCGAAAATATCTTAAACCCACATTTCCATTTTTGCGAACATTTTCTAATAGTTTTTCAAAATCAGCACTATTTCGAAGCTCAAAACTAAAATGCGTAGTAACCACACCGCATGGATACGTATTTGGCGTCTATGTCATTATGATTTATTTTCTAGAAATATTTAAGGTTCGTACTTGACGTCAGTGAGGGCATGCCTTTACTTCTCCTAATAAAACTCTTAAGTACAGCGGTGTCATTTTGTGCTGAAGACAGATGCATCGGCAGAATGACTGTAATTTACATATTATATAATCTTCTGTGGCTACTTGCACATCATATAGCGTAGTCTTTCACACTGCCCACGTGATATTGAAATATTATCAAATTTTGACATTCGCGTCATTTGTGTGTCACGTAAAACTCATGTTATTTGCATTCTTGTACCATAGATTGACCCTAATATGCCTCTATTCAAATTGTGATCAAATTTTCAATGGCACGTATACTCAGTCAAAGAGCTTCCCATTGCCTGCCACACCACTCTGCTGATGTCTTTCCCTACTCCGTCCGACACTTTAAGACACCTTTTTCATTTGTACGCAGAAAAAAAACAAAATTTAGATTGGATAAAACCCGACTTTGCTGTTCATATACTTACAATGGCACCAGTCCACAGTGGCGTGGCAGCTTCATATCCCCAACATTTGTATATGAAGAAAAAGGCGCCGACGATAGCCGTCAGTGTTCCCAATATAACGATTATCACCCCCAACGAGAAGGCGATACCGTAGACGAAGGACTGGATGACTTCCCTCGGCTTCGCCATCTTTTTACACAGTTCGCCTTAACTCTTAAGTGGTCTGAATATGTGCCTCGCTCACACCTACTGAGAAGCTGTGGTAAAAAACAAACAAATATGGCGGCATATGCAGTCAGTGGCCTCAGTACAAAAGGTGGCAGTCTGTAGTCCGGGTTAAAATTTGACTTGGATATTACCGTTTAACTGTGCACCCTAGTTAACTGTGCACAGCATTTATTGACAATATGATTGTGGGCGATAAATAATTTCATTGTGGTGGAAACTGCGGGGGTGTTCAAATCAATATAATCTATATGGTTCACCATTTTCGGAATATATCTATTCTAACTCGGAGGTGGGTAAAACATCTTTGATAAACTAACCCTCAATCACATGTAATTCTGCCTCCGTAAACGTATCGTGACGTAATGAGTAGTATTACGAGAGGTCGCGGGAGACGATGTGCCCCAAAACCACCGACTTTGAAAGCTCAAAACAAAATAAACTCACAGTTTTCTTTAAGCGCTATCGGATTGGCGAAATAACAATTTGTTATTCATTTCCCGTGTAAACTGCACAACAACATTCGCCTGTGATTGTCTTCGCATTATTATATTTTGACACAAATGTATTGTTCACACAGAGAAGCTATGCGGCATATATTTTCATAACTGTGCCAGCTCATTATAGCACTATCAGTCTCAATGTTTGTATTTTAATAAAAATCCCGACAGTCACTTGGATACGCGCAGCTTAACTTGCGAGTTGCTATGTATCCACGCACCAGGTATGCCCGACATTTTTACAGCAATTGAACTTTAATGTTTATGTATTCGGGTTGAGTCCTTGAACGAGGCTGCCAAGTCAAAGTAACGAATGGGTATTTTGATTTAAAAACTTTTACCAGTATTCAAGCTTCATTGGTCTTTCTTATATAAAACGCAATTACTTTGCAAGACGCTTTATATATAGCAAATGTTATTTATATGTGTCCCAACTCTTCAGTTTTGAATATTATTAAATCATGCTTTCATTTTCATTGGTGTCATCACCTTTTGTTTCAGAACTTGAACTGAAACAAGTGAAGTAATGTACTTCGATAGATATTTGCATCGGATATTACAGAGATAAAATTTACCTGGGATAACATTTGCGACAAGATGTCAAATATAAAATATATGTTGGATGCACAATGACGTTTCCACCCGAGGTATTCATGTCTGGGGAGCTGAGGTGCGGTGGTTATAGATATCATGATTGCTGCCCTCATCATCACAGCTGGTGATCATAAGGCAGACTTACTTGAACGTTACCAAAGTTTTCCTTGGCCGATAATAATTAATCTCGGAAAATAATTGTTATCTCGACATGGACTGTATAAAGCAGCCTAGTCTCCACTTAATCAAAGAAATTTGCTTATTTTCACTCTGCAAATAAACTTTTTGATTTCCCATGCATACGAAAATTTGTGTATACTTCTTCTTCATAACTGGTCGCAATATTCACGTCTGCATGTCGGCAGACATGCTCCAATATTCAAATATTTGATTTATGACGTCAGACGTATAAAAGAACACGGGGAAAAAAAAGAAATAAAATAATCACCACTTCAAATCTTACCTTTTCAGCACGCTAGATTTTTCGCTGATATCCTATTATTACTGCGTTAAAATTCGACCACACTTAATTTGAATATCAAGGCCACTGGACAAACAGCGGTCTTTCATACTACATCGAATTGTGGATTGTGGCTGTACTATTGGTAGCAATACGCCTGTACACTAATCTCCCAACGGTCGCATTTCAGTGCTTAGTGACGCTGGAACGCAAAGCTATGAATGACATCCCTAGGTCTTGATTGAAAAATTACTTTCTGTAATGTATTCACACTTAGACCATTTTCTTACTTTTTTTTTAGAAAGATATAAAACTAGTCTATTTTAATGTGCTGCACCGTTGATGTCAGTGCGTTTTCGTGGAACAATCACGCAAGATGTTGACTACATGACGTCATTCAAACAAGTGGTTTCAAATCATTGACAAGCTAGGGGGTTATTATTATGTTGAGAAGCTGTCGCACATGACCTAAAAGCCGGTGGGACAGTGAGATATCGCACCCTGTCAGATCTGAGGCGAGTAGGCGGCGAACCATTGCACGAATGATTGTGCAACATATTCTGCGCATTAGAGATTACTGTGACCTGTACTTATACCTGCCACATTTACCTGAAAGTAGTTCCGGTTGTGAGAACGTTACCAACGAAGTAAGCGTTCGCGGATACGAGTCTGTACAATGCACACTATTTCCGAAAAGCATTCTAAAACAGCCAACGACCAGCAACTGGTTCTTATCAGCGTAAAATACTTTATTGTTCCGCATTCATAAGCACGCGTATATAACGCATGTAATTTTAGAGGTTAAGTTGGTAAATATTAACTTATGTTTATCTTGTTCCCTGTAAACAAAAAAGAAATGCATGTACCCATATGATATCAGTCAAAGCAGCGCCCTCTTATGAACGGCAAAGAATTGAAAATGTTAGGAAGCTACTGTACAACGGAGTGCCTGAGGAACACTGCCTACATATATACGTACAGAGGAAACCCACACCTTAGGAATAAGTGATTAGAAATATTGCATTGACAGCTAGAACTAGGTGAAAATTGTACTCTAAATTCTAATTTCATAGAAAAATACAGATAAATACAAGTTTTTGAAAATGACATTTTACTTTTCTTGATATTTTTTTCAAAAGCGATGCAGGAAAAATTATTAATTTAAAATTGAAATCAATTCATAAAATTTCGATAGTTTCACACCAAATATGTATTCCAATAAAACAACGAGGATGTTTTCTTTATTCCAACTTTGCTGCGAATTTTGCAACTGGCAAAAAATAGTATACATAAGTTGTGCGGTAGTCATTTAGTCACTTCAACAAATTAAAGGTTCATAGTGTTAGATAATGCGACTGAATGACAAGAAGGTATATTTTGGCATAAACCTGTTACAGATTATCATCTCAACGAATCACGCACTAATTGAAAATGGTTGTTTAAATTTTCAGGTACCTGCTACAGCGATTAATTCACCTCTGAAAAGTACTTTCGCCTTTTTTGACTCAAGTATCCCGTTCGCGTTTGCAACTTGGCAAATTCCGACCATGATTTTCTCAAAAGAAAAACTCGGCAAGCTGATCTACGTCCCTAGCGTCGAGGGAATTTGAAACTCGTCCGGTATGTTACATCTCACTAGGGTTTGGTCACGCGGCAGGTGAGTCAATAAACAAACAAACATGCGGAAGTGAATGAGCATTCCTTCTGAGTTTGAACTTGCTAAGCCAATAATCAATGCGGGGCTTACGTCACACTATTACGACAATATTGAAATGACATCACCATTTCATCACAATGCATTTAATTTCATCGAGTTAATTTTTACCGAAATGGTGAACGGTCAGTTGATGACGACACAGCGTAGCTCTGTCACCTAAATATTATTTCCTATTTAATTCAAACAAACTACATTTATTTCTCGAACTATGAAAATCATTTATATCGATTACACATTAGGACAATAATGATACAAACAATTGGGGGGGAAAGCAAGAATATATTTTCTTGAGATGTAAAATATAGATAAGAAACTGAAGGAAATACCAATTCTGATATGCTAAACATCTGCAGTTATACATATGCTATAGAAATTCAGTAAATTCTCGATCGGATTCGAACTCAACGTACGACACCAAGCGAAGACATCGTCTGTATATCTGTCCTCAAGGCGTTCGGACGCACTCTTTTACAATGTAGCTTAGGTTATCACATGCCGATAACATAAATAATCATATTGCCGGTACATCCGGGACTTCAGTAGCTCTATTTCTTTGGAAAGAAAAGCTTTGCAATTGATCGCTCTATTACCCGGGGAGTCGTTAGAGGTGTCAGTGGCGATAATAATCATCGGGGGGATGGAGACGCCCCAGGCAAAAAACTTTCCAAAGGTGAGTGTCCATCTAATAAAGCACCCGCGGTTTCTTCTTGGACGATTTGCCATGTTTTTGATTTTCTTCAACTTTCTCAAATCGTCCACCTTTGTTTCCTTATCACAACTAGTTTGGCAAGACTGTACTCTTATATCTAGGAATTAAGTCTTGGTTCCAATTCTTATATTTTGTAATGTGGCTTATGAGAGTTGTCAAAACATTGCCACATTTGATGCCATTCCAGGTGCTCTGTCTTCTAAAGCACGAAGTTCATATGTAAAAGATTGCTTCAAAATGATACTTTCAGTCTTGGCCGTCATCTTTGTCTCTGAAATGCTGCTCACCGATTGTCTGATTGACTCTCGATAGACGTTTGCCGGCTTATGAATAAGGCTTGATTTGATATGTCAATACTCAGTCACAGCCCCTTTGCCACACTGAGAGACCAACCTGGCTACTAATTCCAACTGAGCAGTGAAGAATTCTTCAACTACAGGTAGAGCGTGTTCAGAATCGACGGCGTACACGCAGTAAATCATACCCAATAAACCCGAACATTAAATTTCGATTGTTGGACGAACCGTATAACAGAAACACGTATTTTTGCCGAAAACTTAAATAGGTTTATCAAATTGTGTCGCCGTGCACACCTTAGTTGTGCCATCCATACAAAAAGAACCAAATTTTTAAAGTCCGAGTTCTTTAAATTTAGAAGGCGATGCCATAGGACAGGGGTTATTTATAGGAAATTTCTATCTACTACATCGATTCCCTGTGTGCTTCTTTGGCATTAAAAGAAGAAGATATGATGAAAATACTGAAATAGCTACGGCAACTTTATTTTAAAATATAAACATAATCGAGAGAATAATGCGAGAGAGAAGTCAAAGGTTATTTGATAGCATTTTCAGAACTAATCCTAAAAAATTATTCAATAAAAGATTGAATGAACTGTGAAGAAAAGATTAAGCTTCAAGTGTATTTATGGTTCCCTGGTAGTGTTCACTACAATAAAAATTTTATGTGACATTTTCATATTTAAACTGGTATCAACAGCATTTCCTGGTTAGAAAGGTATAGGTTTGATATCGAAGTTATTATTTTATTCAGCTGTAGACTTATGATAGACCCCTTGCTAGTGCTACATCTGTTTCCAGAAGTGTATGGCGCACTCCTACAATTAAGGGGCCGTGGATAATTAAAACATGCGCACGGTAAACGCAACTATCCGTGTTTTTATTGTTGTTGTTGTTTGTTTTGGTTTTTTTGGGGGGGGGGTGGTGGTTGTATTTCGATTACCGTAGGCAAAAATCGCGCTGCAAGTTATATCTCGCCACACGTTTTTCTGTGTTGCAAAATATCATTGTTTGGCGTGTACGGTGACCAGGCCAGTATGGCACCGCAGCTACACTAGAATTCATTCTTTTGACATACATGTGAATCAGTGCACCAGTAAAATAACATAACAATCATTTTGGATACACTGTTTCATTTCATTCTGTTGGTTGCCTCATTGTTGAGTTGGCACTGAACAGAGGTTGGCTTTTAGAGGGTATGCGGGGTGGGGTAGCGTATGCGTGATTTCATAGCGACGTAATCATCGATTGCTGGATGCAGATACAGAATGAGGCTTGATTGGATTTTCGCACTTCCAACTTTCGTTTAGGGGAGGGGGAGTTTGGGACAAATGCACTTAGTTTCGTTTACCGTGGGCATTGTGTTTTAATTATCCACGGCCCCTAACAGTCATCAAGTGAGAAAATCTTCTCCCTACTTCAAACGCTGGTGACTCTGAAGTGATGTTACTTTCACGTCGAATTCAAAACACTCAGCCCTGACTTACATCGCATGAATCCAGTCTAATTTCTTGACATCATAAAAATTCTAAAGTCCAAACTAACACAACCTTTATAATAACAGCTCGCTAAGCGATATGCAGGCGGCAGATCGGATTTACAAACAGGAAACCTTCGCACGACTACTTGAAGGTATGGTGATTGCGAGAAATCGGGACTTGAAGAGACAGCGATTCAGTCGGCCTATTGATATCGAGGGTACCACGATGGGTACAGGTTAGAGTTAGGGCAGACGGAAAATCGGAAGGGTGTTGAAGCCAATCCTAGTTTGTCTGTCTTTCAACGTGCATTTATCCATTTTAAATTGAAACAAAAAACAAACCAGTAATGTACACGAAATGCCTTTGACACGCTAGTTGAAAGTGCAAGGAAAAGTATCAAAGAAATATCCATCAAAATTTGGGTCTGATGAGTCTGAGTGGCCGCGGAGACTGGCGATTACGAATTGATATTTCATTGATTTGGTGGAAAGGAAAGGTGCTGGTTTTACGGATGGTCCGAAGGAAACTACGGGGAGAACTTTTGTCAATAATGTCATCCAGTCTTGTTCTCACTGATGTCCCATCTTTCTGAAATTGAATACACAGGCTTTAAGTTACCCGATCTGTTTGGTGTTTTCTTTCAAAACAAAATCACCTTTCAGCAAATCTACAACAATCTGCCAGAGCATAAACATTACCCAAGACTTCAATTGCAAGAACTTGAGCACAAAAGACAGCTAATGTATACTGTTATTATGTGTACTCATTCCTCAAACTGCCGAGCTTTATGGATTTGATGAGACCGTCAGTTGCTGTGCAATGGTATTGACATGTGGACACTTTGAATGCACAAGAAAGACATCTTAACTAATAAGAGAAAAGCAAACGTCAACGAATGGCTGATTATTTTGATCCTTTTGTCATGAAATGCACAGCGATCATACAGTGTGTCGCACTATAGGAGTATTCATATTGTTTAAGAAATTATGTCCAATAAGGGCAAACTGATTTTGTGTTAAATTTTCTTGGTTTTTTTAATCGCCTGCCCGCGTACCTTGTTGGATCTTGAGGGACTCAAAACAGAGAATTTACTTACTTTTGCCCAAGCTTAAATTCTTGACGGCATGCCCGCTGTAATTGCAATCCCATGACTCTTGTGATTACGTCATCAAACGTCACAGCCCAGCTTCAATATTTTTTTTGAACAAGATTTGCAAGCTATAAAGTTATAAAACTACCAAATTAACGTAAGACGTATATATTTACCAAAAAGCATCCACATATTTTCGCTTGAAATAAAACATAGCATACCGTTCGATAACACATCAGCCATGAGCGCTGCACGCTGGCAGCCGTCTTGTTTCAACGGTCACCTACCCGTCACAGCCGCCAGTGCTGCAGCTAGCACTGGTTAGCTCTCTCTCAGCTCAGCGAGCTTGTCGCACGCTGGCTATGAGGCTATCCACACCTGTGACGAAGAGGAGTATCTTAAAAATGTCTTCATATAAAACCCATCTATTGCGAGCAGTAAACAGTCACTTTTTTGAAATTAGTTTATTGAAATTACACAGCTGCGCCGCGAGCTTATGGGCTCAGCCCATCAATATTGGTACAAATTTGTTGTTTTGTTTTTTTTTGTTTGTTTGAAAGAATTACCGCCTGGCGGCGAAAAAAGAATGTATAACTTACACTTGAGAAACGCTTATTAATGTTACGCATTGCTTTTCATAGTATTGCAGAATAAGACATTTGACAAAGTAAAAAATTATATCCTTTTTTGCAGGATCAAGCTATAGAGTCGTCAAAGCACTCTCTGAATTTACTATTCATTAATGACACGCAATCTCACTTGCTCTTCAGAGGGAACCTTTAGCCAGATACAGCCTCAAAACGGTTTTGTGCGTGATGGATAGTATTATCCAAATTTCAGAGCAACAAAGTATAAAAATATGTAGAATATGTATATATCAAATATGTAGAAAACTAGAAAACTTTTAAGTACTATCAATAGTTTTGTGATGGAGCAGAAATGAGATAGGTCAACTGCACCTTCGTTGACAAAATCACAATGGAGATTTCAGGACTAAAAAATATGTAGAATATGTATATCTCAAATATGTAGAAAACTAGAAAACTTTTAAGTGCTATCAATAGTTTTGTGATGGAGCAGAAATGAGATAGGTCAACTGCACCTTCGTTGACAAAATCACAATGGAGATTTCAGGACTAAACTACAGTTTCTTGTTTGCCAGAAGTGTCCTCTGCGGAAATCGAGGAGGAAGAACTTTTCTTGGATTGGGTGTTCGACGAGCCGGAGCCTTGGCTCGCTGGTATGGTGATCCCGTGTTCTTCGAGAGCGCCGTTTCCGACCTAGTTTACTAAGCCGACCAGCCGCTCGTTGGCCGGGATCATTGTTCCCGATGGAATGCTCTCGTCCGAACTTGAAGCCCCAGGATCAGACTGACGCACAATATCCATCTGCGACTCGAGTTGATCATCTGACGGTGTTAAAATAAAAGAAAGTGTTCAAATCAGCGACATTAAAAGCCAAGGATTCTTCACCCTTTAAAGTATAATCAGCCTTTTTGTTTGGCTTGCTAATCAATATTGACCAGTTATTGACAATCAACAGAGTAATACAGAGACTTACGTGGTCCCGCTCCAAACTTATCCTCCAAATCCGATTCGACGGTCTCATCAGGTGTCAAACTCATTGACAAAAACGGCCATTGCCAAGCCTCATCTACAAAAAGTACAAGAAGGATATCATGCCATTTCAAATGAACTTTTGGAGACATTTTTGCTTCGACGACAATAATTGCACAATAATGAATTTAAAATATGCATGTGTCGTTTTACGCGCCATGTAGTGCACGATTTCCCCGTAAGCAATTGTGCTTGGCTCATAAATCATTATTGGCCAGTTGTTGACATTTAAACAGCATTATTCCAGACGACGGACGCGCCATTGTGGTTACGAAAGCGAAATCCCGTTTCTCAATCCGTTTCTCACCTTTCTCACCAGAGAGATTGTTTGCTGTTGAAGTTTCCGGATCTTGTGTGTATTGCTGCATCATGATAGCCTCTCCTTCTTCTGCCGCAGTGGGTTCTGGGTATCTTTTCGCATTCGTGGAGACCGTAGCAGCTGACTTTGTTCCTGCAGCTGGACCTCGACTCCTACTGTTACCGATGGACAGCCTGTGAAATATACAGTAGTGATTGAACTGTAACGTACAATTTATATCTGTTAGAACTAAAAAAAATTACTTTTACATGAATATGAATCTATCTTACAAAAAATTTAAACTCGAAAAAAACGTAAAGTTGAAGTAGTAGACATATTTATTATATTTTACGTCCGAATAAATGCGCCCTTACGACGTATCTCGCAAAGGTGCGGCACCGGACGTTATCTGGCTCTGCTCCCCAGTATCTTTTGGACACATATCTTCATGCCGATTTAGTATATTTCGATCTGTCTTAGAACTAGAGCAATATAGCAGATTCCTCGGGGTCATGCTGTTTTTCACATATGTAATTCTGACTAGTCTATGTGCATAGATTGCTTGTAAAGAATATTCATATGTTCATTTGAAGATACGGTTTCAGAAATAAGCCTTACCATTTTCATTGCATTAAAGGTCGTGGGAGTTTAATAGAAAACAAGGTGCTCAATATTTTGTTTTCAAGAAAACCAAGAACTATATACACGATGACAGAGATTTTGCATTTAAAAAATCGTTAAGTTGCATGCAAAGATATCCCTGTAAAGATCGATGAATTGGGCGTGTGTGCACCACACACAAATGTTTGCCTTACAGTTTAGTAGTGTGTTTGCAAATGGGAGGGTGTGAGTAGTGAAGCGATTCAAAGTCACAAAAAGCCACGAAATATGCAGTTGGCTGCAATTTGGACTCATGTGTGTGTCGAATTCAATCTCTTCACATTACTGGGCGGGTAAGCTTACATTCTACATTTTCTCAATAATTATACGATGCTGAGTTCCCATGCCCATAAAGTCCTCAGAAAAAACTGGGGACTTGCGGGCAAATTCCTGGCCGTGAGAGCTTGCTTATGACCAAAGTTGAAACCGTGTCCACAGTCACCCGTGATCTATTTCGCTCTGAGCCTATGCGCCCCATAGATGTATGTGCATATACCTTACAGTGCGGACGCAGATACCCGAGACGCGCAAAATCGATTTTCATTCGTGGGTGGTATGGAACGCGAAAATTTCAAAAAAAATCACTAAATCTAGCGCTACACATTGTAAAGATATTTCGCCTACAGCTCATCGAGAATTCATTTTATGTTAGTTTACTTATAACTAGGCGAATTGAGAGATTGATAGTTAGATTTACCAAATCATATATTATTTAGTGTCTTATTAGTTTATATCGCAGAAAAATCGTGAAGTCAAAATGTTGTCTCGTGCGTTTTGACAGAAAATACAACTCATTCACTCCTGAATTTTCCGGTCATGCTCATTACATGTTTCTTCTCCAACTTTGATTTTGTCACTTTTACACAGACATCCAACTTGAACGCTGTGCCCTAAGTTTTGGCGATAAGGCCGTGAGACGGAAATGTTAACTTAAAATAGCACTGACTGGTTAAGGTAGTCCTTGCAAACCCGCAAACAACAGCTAAAGCGCATGCGTGAAGGTTGCCCTCTAGCGACGATACTCATTGTTGCGTTTCTCAAAGAATCTCATCCTGAACTTTTGCGCTGGAGAAAGTATCTCCCCTATAAAACTGCAGAAATTAAGCATAAAAATGAGGCGATTCCCTGAAGCCTTGTATCTCTGAAGTGGTCAATATAAATTTACTATAAACATAAATGGACTATTACTGATTGTCAATGATTTGCATATTGAGCCAGAAAGGGAAAAAATACAAGAATCACAGCTTCAAAGCTATACCTGAGTTCGATTATTTTAACAATTATTGTTCTAAAAGTACAGGTTTAATTAATGATGAGGTTATGTGATTAACCGAAACTAAAATTCGTATTATAAATCTTTACAATTTGATGCAATAAATATCTTATAACAATACGACAACAATATTCTATAGCCATGATAGGTATACGCCTCTTTTCACAAAGAAAACTTATACACAGAAGACAAAGTACAGGATAACAACAACATTACAACACAGACAGGTTTCATGTAAAAGTGTACAAAAAGCTTTGTCGATAAAATTTGCAACAAGCCTGCTTAAAAACTCTAACACTTGTACAACTTCTTATTGCTGTAGGCACATTGTTGTACAGGGTAATTACTCAAAAAGACTGCTTTAATAATTCGGTTCTAGCAAATGGAGCTTGTAGAGCTTTATTACTAACAGATCTTAAAGATCTTGTGGATCTTTGTACTTTGTTATCATATCCCGGGTGTATGGAGGAGACAGGCCACGACATACCCTTGTCAACAGACGCTACTAGGTTGTACTTATAGCGATGGGATAGCAGATACCATTGTAGAAGTGTGTGAAACATTTCAATGGATGAGGTACCAATGTCACAATTCAAAATTAGTCGCATTGCCCGCTTTAAAAGACAGTGCAAGTGATCCATATCCTTTTGACTACAACAATCCCTAACACCGAGACCATAATCAAATATGGTAAAATGAAACTGTTATAAAACTGACGCCTTGCTGAAACTGGTAAAAATGCTTAAATTCTGGCAAGAAGATACAGATTGCTCTTTATTTTTTCACAATACTATCAACATGTAGTGTTTATGATAAATGACTCTGGATCTTCCACACCAAACAGCTTTTCGCTTTCTACATTTTTGAATATCATTTTCACAATCTTATGACGGAACTGTGAGTTCATTTTCAATCAAAATTCATAAAATTGCAGCAAATCCAGATTGTAATTAAGTAAATGATTTATGTCTTCAGGGGCAATAAATCATTGTTGTAATGACATCTCAAAAAGAAATTTAAATGTTTCAGTCTTGTGACAGTCACGCATCACGCTCACTGGCCGTCAGTTCATGTAGAGTTGATCTGAAAGAATAAGTTCACACCACTTATTAATATACATACATATTAAAACCAGGAAATTTATCATTTTTTATACATATGTTTTAAAAGTATATATTTGTCATTGATTAGGACACTTTAGTACGTGAAATTTATAGAATGACACTCTTTGAAAATTATCTCTTCAATAGATATACATGCATAATATAGTAACAGATATCAGTAGCAGATATTATAGAAATAACGGACGACGCGCTGACCATTAACGTTTATTTGTGGGCAAGGGCGAGAGGAAAGCCAAAAATTAACGGGCGAGGCTTGCCGAGCCCGTTAATTGCCTTTCTCGAGCCCGCGCCCACAAATAAACGTTAATGGTCAGAGCGGAGTCTGTTATTTCCATTAGCGAACCCAAGAAAACCGTCAAAATTTCCGAAAATTTCAGGAGCGAACGACAACTGGGCCCAGAAACTGAGCATTACGCGACGCAAATCCGGAGATGTTGTCAGAAAAAAATATCTCAACTAGACCTACAAGTGCTCCATTTTATTTTGATTGATTATGATTTACGTTTGAACTGTAAAGGTACGATACTTTGAGTTGTTTATCTTATTATTCATATTCACGGGCATGTAAACAGACCATTACTGTGTATTTGTGGTCAGTCACGTGGTTCAGCTCGACCAATCAAAATGCGACGGGCAGGGCATGGTAATATAATGTTTTATAAAACAAAGGATTTTTCTCTATCTCAAAACATCCTTCCATATCAGCTGTTCTGTGGAATCGTAATACTTAATGTCAGCATGCTCTCATTTGTCTATGATAGGATTTTATCACACAAACTTAATACACATCTGAACTCCCAATAGACTCCCTATACTTGCGCTCTTGGCTATCATACTCTCTAGTGTGTACAGGTGAGGCTAAAGTGAATAGTCACTGCTATGGCTTAAGACACGGGTCACAGGAAGGGGACTTTGTTGTTTTCAAGTTACTACGTCACATTGTAGACACTCAGAGAAAAATCAAGAGAAGAATCGGAAATCGTACCCGAAAATGCAAGAAGATCTTTATTGACGATAGACTATAACAGGTATGGATTCAGAGACGCATTGGAAGCCATCGATGCTGATTTATTAAGTAAACTATAGCGTTTTGTCAGGAAAATCCGTCTCCGAACTCGGCTGTACGTGCGTATAGCGGCTATTCCATTTCCCGACTTCCTATATTTCTAATGCATACCAAAGCGGCCATCGCCATGTATCGAACCGCAAGTGACTGTGGCTCGAGGATACATGTTATTGTTTTTGAAATACCGTGACGATTATAACTATTCTGCATGACTATACCTTAAGTAAGCCACGTAAGATTGTCAACTTAATGCTTCCCTAACAAATAACTGGATTAAACGACCGTGATACTAAATGAGAATATTGTGAACGAAGTTGTCATCAATGATATCGCCTGGAAACTTATTGTACTTCCGGTTTTCAGGTGTCTGCATTTCAAACTCTATCGTACTGTCAAATGACCTCCTCCAGAAGCGATATTCACAAAATCTATTCCTGTACGTAAACTGTTACGGAAATTACTAAAATTGTTTAAGACAAGGCCTGAGACGAAAATGTTAACATCAGAAAGCAGGACATAATACCGACAACTTTCTCCTAACGATGCAATCCACTATCGTCAGCAACGTCAATTTTCTTTGGGCATATTTACATTATTTAGAGGAGGATTACTGCATGAACGGTCAATTTTAATCGCGGACCATTATTCTTAAATAAGATTACATAAAATATCCGATCTCAAACTTACTGGGCGAAATTAAACGAAATTTGGAGAGCTCCACCTACCTGAACCGTCGCCCAGTCAGTCAGATGTTGCTCTGAAGCTAACGCCAGGACCCCTTGGTGTTTTATATAAGAACAGTGGCAAAGCACTTAATCTTGAAAATAGTATTTTACAATCAGACGGAAATATAAATATTCATTTACAATTGATATGTTATTGTGAACAAGCAAACACGGAAAACAAATGTTGTAAAAGATCGAGTCATAATGTTCGAAAAGGGTACTCAAAGTACCAACATTCGTCATTCGAAAGATAACGCGTCCCTGTGGTTAGAAGTAGATCATATGTACACACGTCTATGGGGCGAATAGGCGCAGAGCGAAATAGAACTCAGGTGACTGTGATTGTTCTAAGTGGAGGAGGAAAGAGAGGCCTGCGCGTGTGTAGACGATTTAGAGACTTGATGTTAACGTTACTTGGACTGTGCTTCGTGACCGTCCCAAAATATCATCAAATTACACATGATTTCCTATGACGAAAAACGTATATGATGCCGAAACCCTACCAGGTGTCGACATTGACTTGGACAATGCGATTTTCTCAGAAGCAACCGAGTAGTTTCAGCGTCACCCTACGAAAGAGAGCTACTATGAATATAATTGTATGTCTGGCAGAGATCCATTGTTTTCGATTCAAATGACACTGCCGGAGTCTCTCCTCGTTGAGAGCTTTGCAGACAGATTGACCGCATTGACCACTGTAGTTAGCTGCAATAATTGTAGGCTTGGTTGACTGTGGGGCATGGGCTTCCGTCGTGTGGCTTGCCCTTGGTTGGGGCAAGGTGCGATCCGCACGACAGAAGCCGGCGCGCGCGAGCCGCACAACAGAAGCCCATGCCCCACGGCCAACCAAGGCCACAATTATTGCAGCTACCACTGTAGTATACTCGAAATAAGAGCGTGTCTTGCGTGTCCTGCAGCATGGCAAGAATTTCAGTTCTATGCATAGGGGATCGCACAAAAATTCGTCCCCAGCCACAGGCGGCCCAATCACTATTAATAAGCTTATTATTGAGTTTTTCTCAGTTTTTTTCTTTGTCACTGTCAGTCCTCTCCTTTTCTTCATGCTCTGACTGATCGTAGTAAATAAAATAAATGACTATATAGCCTAACCTATAGCCTCTTGACTCTTTATTTATTTTACACCCCATTACAAGGACGCTTATCTCTCATATACACGTCTTGTAATTAATTAGTCACAACTAATTATGCTAATCCGTGGATCATCAAAGGTTGGTCAACATTGCAAAGATAGAGATGTAAATGGAAAAGGAGTTTCAGTAACCTTTCCTATCTTTCGCGATGTTGACTAACCTATAAAATCCCTGGTAAGTCCACCGATTAGCATAATTAGTCATATTTACTATTAATTACAAGATGTGTATATGAGAGGTAAACGTCCTTGTAATGGGGTGTAAATAAATAAATAAAGAGTCAAGAGGCTAGGTTTGACTATTAAGTCATTTATTTTTATTTACTACGATCAGTCAGAGCATGAAGAAAAGGAGAAGAACTGATAGATAAAAATGAGAAAAACTCAATAATAAGCTTATTTATAGTGATTGGGCGACCTGTGCCCCGGCCAAGTTCCGCTACCCTATAACACGCCTGGCTCCGTGAGCCTCGCTTGCTAAAAAGACCGTTGAGGGCGCATCACCATATTATTGAGGAAAAAGCTGCGTAGCAAAAAAGTTGTCGACATTGAAGAAAAAATTAGTGCACTCAAATTAAAGTGGCTTATGAAATTTTGAGAAAAATCCAGATAAACGGACCCCTAAATGGGCCGCCTTATCAAAATATTTCATAGCGAATTATGACAATAAACTGAATAGTGATTATCACTACCTCCATCTCAATTTCAAAGTCAACACAATACCTGGAAGTCACTTAGACTTATAAGAGTGAATCTACCAACATCAAAACGAAATCTTCTTAGAGACGTTCTGTGGTATAATGACAATATTAAGATTGAAAAAATGTGTCCTCTTTTATGAAAAATGGTCAAAGAGTGAATTTTAAGGCTTAAGGACATCTGGAATGATGACAGAAATGACTGGCTTCAACGATGGGAAATAATGGCAAAAATTGGAGGAGGTACAAATAGACATATGTAAGAGGAAATTAAGATAGAGTGTGAAACACTTTTCAATGCTACACCAGATTCCTGGAAACAAATCATCACTTCAAAACATCCAAAATGAAGAGAACTATAATATTTTAGACTTAGAGAATTATGGTCTGACAAAAAGTGATGTCAAAACCAAGTCACTTTATTGGAAATTAGTTGATAAGAAATGGCATGCAGTCAAAGGTCAGATTGGTCAAAAATAGGCTGAGAATCTAAGTTTCACTGGCATTTACAAAGCTATTTTATTCAGTCGTCTTCATTCGATACGAATTGTAAGCAATTCAGTAAATGATTTAAATTGGAAGATTTTCACAGAGGCCTAGTCAGTTTCAGTTTCAGTTTCAGTTTATTTCGCTAGAAATATAAACTTACATTTACTCAAAAGACACATGGAAAAATAAAGATAGAGAAATTTGTACAATTGCTAAATTTATGTTCTATAATTTAGCAGGTATTCCTAGCGGGGACCACAATATAGTTCTTCTGAACTAGTCGAGTTGTGGCCCCTAATGTTATACTACATAGGTAACATAAGGTGTACATCTGCGGATATGGACAGAAAAACCTATAGCAATAATTGCAAACTATATTTCATATCAGGTACAGATCAAAATATATTACAGGAAACAAATGACGTGAGAAAGATCAGAAAAAACAAGACAACGTGACCAGAAAACTCCACGACTTTTGGGGAAAATAGTATCAACAGGCAAGTAGCCAGTCTTTTAAATGACGTTTGAAATGCTTTCTTTCACTTAACGTTTTTTATAGAATCTGGAAGTTTGTTACATAGCATAGTTGCAGCATATTTCAAATTGTGTTGGCTCAAAGTGAGATTAACTTTTGGAATAAAGAAGTTTTCACCAGTTTTGAGACGTGTTGAATAACTATGACGCACTGGATCGAGGTAACGATATACCGAATGTGAGAAATGACTATTTTTAAGGTCAAAGATAAAAGTACAAGTATTAAATTAACATTGCTTATGGACATTGAGAATTCCCAGTTGCTGAAATAGAGGGGCGGTAGGAGCTCACGCAGCAGAGAATGTGATAAGGCGGACAACTTTTTTCTGTAAAATTAGGATAGGTTGGAGTAAAGAACTGAATGTATTCCCCCAGATCTCAATACAGTAACAAATATGGGGTAAAATCATGGAATTATAAAGCAAAAACAAAATTTCTTTGGGGACGATATGACGATTTTTAGAAATAATTCCAACCATCGGGGCGATTAATTTCCTAACTTTATCAATGTGAGCCTTCCAAGTCAAGTGCTGGTCTAAAATTACTCCTAGATAATTTGTCGACGAGACATTCGCGACCATATTTCCATCCACACTCAAGCTGCCCTCTGTATTACCAGCCTCTGGGGTGTTTTAATTAACTTAAATTTGTTTTTTCTACATTAACAGTGAGCTTGTTTGCACTGCACCAGTCATAAGCCTTCAGAAAGTCAACATTAATCAGGTCAAGGTTGATGACACTTGTGTTTTTAATAAATTTGAACATATTTGTATCGTCAGCAAATAGACGAAAATCGAATATATCAGTACAATTTACAATATCATTTATATATAACAAAAATAAAATAGGACCAAGAATAGACCCTTGTGGAACCCCACATTCAATTGACCTATATGACGAAAATACATTGCTTATATTGACGGTTTGTTTACGTTCTGACAGATAGCTTTTGAACCAGTGTAAAGGCAACCCCCTTATACCATAATAGTCTAATTTTTGTAACATAATGTCATGATTAATTGTATCAAAAGCCTTTCTGAGGTCAATAAAAATCCTAAAAGTTGTGAAACCATCGTCAAGTTTTTCCATTTATCAGAGATCAAATCGGCCAAGGCAAGTTTTGTACTATGTTTTTTGCGGAAACCAAATTGAGTCTTGAGAAGGTAAGTGATGAGTTGGTTTTTAACAACAGATTCAACTATTTTACTGAAGACCGGTAAAACAGAGATAGGCCGATAATTTCCAACATTCATTCGCAACTAACAGAGCCCTTTTTATAGACCAGTATGACTTTGGCGACTTTTAAGTCGTTTGGAAAAACGCCTTGGCTTAAAAAACAATTTATTACATGTGTCAGTGGATAAGAATAATATGTGCTGCATGGTTTACAAGCCTAGGGTGAATCATATCTTGCCCGATGGATTTATTGGGGTCAATCTTCCTAATTTCATTGAACACATCATTTTCAGACACCGGGCGAAAGAAAAGAGAATTAAAATGATCGCCCTTCAGATATTGACGAAAATCTCCGTTGTTACGTTTTTGTAGCAAGATTTGGCCCCACACTGGTAAAATACCCATTAAACTCTTCAGCAATATCAACACTATCCGACAGACAAGGCTGGTCGGGTCTATTTGTATGCAATTTGTCTGGGGTACATTTTGTACAGGAATTGTTCAAAATTTCATGTAAAAATTTCCATGTCTTCTTGGTGTTCCCATTTGCACTAATTACCAGATTGGTATAATATTTTCTTTGCTGATTTAAGTAGCTTTGTCCGTAGATTTCTGTACAACGTGTACTTATTTTTTACATTTTCATTATAAGTATTATTTTTCATTTCACTAAGTAATTTATGTTTCGTGTTGATGGACTTAAGCAAACCCTTAGAAAGCCAAGGTTTTTTGATACATTGTTGCCTGTTACGAACTGAAATCACCTTGAGGTGTCTCTGCATAACGTCATAAAAGATGCTATGGAAATTTGCAAATGCATCAGTTGGATCCTCGTATTCGTACACAGACTGCCAGGATACATCACTCAAATCGGCCAAGAAAAGATTTTTATCGTAGATCCTAAAATCGTATTTCTTAGTTCTGTGATGCGGCCTAAATACATGATTGAGGTGTTTAAAAATACCAAAGATAATATAGTGATCAGAAATATCGTAGATACGCGAATTTTGTTTTACCGGAGAACGTAGTCCAATGTCTGACGCATTCTTGTTACGTAGATGTTTCTTGGATATGTATAGATTATTTCGCACGCTTCTTCTAGTAAATCGAACAATGATGGTTGAGGTATGTTGTCCTTGCCTTTTAGGCAAGCGGTGACTAATGTCAATGTCACTCTCTGCCACGGATACACCAACTGCATTTGCCACTTTCATTACAATTTTGTCAGTGTCCTCATCTTGCGTTTCCGGTATACCGTGAATTTCTAGATTGTTTCGCCTGGTATACTGTTGTAAATCATCGATTTCTTGCTCCGCTGCTCTAAGTTTGCTTTCAGTTACTTCCAACTTCTTACGCATTGCCGTATTCAATGTACTTGCAGTTGTGTTTTGTATTCGTCAAAGAAAGTGTTCATAAAATTTACCGATTGTTGTAGTTCTTGCAGTGTACTGGACATCGACGAAAGGCTGTCAACTTTCTTGCATAATGTCTCAAGTCTGCTTTCGATACTTGAAATTTAGGTCGGAGTTCCATTGTCAGCCATCTTGCCTTTGTTCGTCTTTCTACTGTTGTTGGTGCGTGGAAATCTTTCAGCTTCACACGATCTGCAAAGGAGGAGATAACCTTGGCAAAGACGTACACTCCTGGTCTTGTCGCAGTCGTTGCATTTCATCATACATATTCAGAGAAATGTTTAGTCACTTAGAATGGGTGCACACTCAAAGAGTCCTGGAGAGCTCTTTTCTCGCGTGCAGCCCCGACGACGATGCCACAGGAAGCTTGGCCAAAACTTTCAATTTAAGCGATGGGAAATGCCATATTTGTGGCCAAGAAGAAACACTGGAACAAATCTTCTTTGAGTGTAAAATGTTAAGAAATCTGAAAGAAATGTACTTCTTTCTTAGTCAGAGAACACAACTTTGATAATAATATCAATATCAAAAGATTAGCAAATGCAGGAATCGAAAATGATAATAATGCAACTTCTGGCACTATTTACTGTATTACTTCCTTTGTAAAATATACAGTTTGGAATATTCGAAATTCCGTTACTCTTGATGGGATTAAAGTTTCCCTTCAATCCATTGTCATGCAATTACAATGTTATCTCTCCTCATGGATGAATACATTATATTTCACTTATAAGATAATGAACAAAGCTTAGGATTTTATCTCAAAGTTTTCAAGCCTAGTAAGACTTGAAGGAGAAGAATGCATCCTGAATGCATTCATATGATGATCTTTGTAATTTAACAGCTAATTATTTGTTTTTTCAGACTAGACGCATCGTCATTTTAATGCATTCACAGTTATGTAGATTTGTTTTATTTGTGACTATGTTGAAATAAACTTATCTTTACAAAAAGAGCTGCGTAGCGGACGAGGGGCTGTGAGAAAGTCTAGTGGCGCTGTAGCTTCCGCCCGGGGAAGAGACAGCGCCCCCAGTAGAGATTCTGAGTCACTGAGAGTATTCTGTGGTAAAACCACGGTGCTACTGGGTTACCAAGCTTGAGAGGTCGAAGTGACCTGCTCCCCACTTGTACAAGACGCTTTAACACAGTAAACATGACTCAACTAATCAAGCCTTCGTGTATAATTTCTCAAAGCTAGTAAGCGATCTGTTCGGCATATCTTGTGCTTTCAAAATACTTCAGGACACCAGTCCAATCTTTCCAGGTGGAGCGGATCAGACCCGCATGCTGCACTTCGTGAGTGCATTTGCCGTTACCCTCTGCAGAGGGTCCGTTCTGATAAGCACTGGTATAAGATGTCGATCACCTTTTCAGTACTCGATTTTTACAGTCATCAGGCATGTCGGCGATGTCAGGTCTCGTAATCTTCTGAAATATTGCTGTGTTTTGTTCAATTTGATTGGTAGTTATTTATCCATGGGATGGCAATCACGACTAGTGTCATATTCAATGAAGCAATATTAGCGCCCTCGCACACCATCTAGCGTTAAACATGCAGTCACACCATGCAAATAATTGTTTGTGACGCAATACATACCCTTCATTTTCCTTGAAAGGACCAATGGGACTCCTTCCATCATGAAGTAGGTGACAATAGCGGTCAAAAATAACGATTCCAAACACGAGTATAGCCAAGATAACCATGCTGACATCAATGGAGATCCTACCAGTCTGTGAGAGAGAGAGGAGAGAGAGAGAGAGAGAGAGAGAGAGAGAGAGAGAGAGAGAGAGAGAGAGAGAGAGAGAGAGAGAGAGAGAGAGAGAGAGAGGAGAGAGGAGAGAGAGAGACAGACAGACAGACAGACAGACAGACAGGCAGGCAGATAGACAGACAGACAGATATAGACACAGAAAGATGAAAATGTAGCTTTGAATTGTCGGCGAACTTGCTTGTGAATCTGTGTTACGGATTAATGTGTGAATGAACTCAAGCACTTGGGACTTTAGTAAGATAGGAAGTGTGTTATTGAGCTTTTGAAAATTCTCAATGGTACTTTAATTATAAAAACTAATCACTGTGTGTGGAGTTAAGTCGAAGACAAGGTTGACTTTCATTATGGTCCATCGCGCTCCGTGACAATGGCACATGTGGTAACGCTATGAAATACCACCACCTTTTGCATACTGTTTTCGAATTGCGAACTTTGTCAGTACCTTCTGACCTTGGATGAAATGATGGGCATATCCACGTTTTCGACCACCGTTGTTAGTCTTCACTTACGAGCAAATCAACTGAGTTCCAAATGTAAAGACACTTTTACTACGTAACATGACCGATAAGACTAATTCTTTGCCTTTTGCATCGCGTACCATAGGATATAATCGCGGCAGTTCATTACATAAAATCTCCAATAAAACATTCATGTACGATTATGTCACTTGGTTCTCGGTAATACAAGATGACAACGAGTGGCAATAGTTATATCCCTCGTGCCAATAAAGTCGATTGTTGATACCGCTGTTTTATTTCTTTTCCTCGACAGAACCTTCGGCCATCTCTTTTAAATAATTAAGTAAATAAGTCAGACTGTACGTCACTAAATTCTCTACAAATTGGCGAATTTCATGACCACTACATGATCTTCTGACCCTGTTTTCTCAATGAAATTTGACTACCATTTTGCAATAATCGGCACACATATTCAGTGAGTTCTGTTCTGTACTGAGCTGCTGGTAAAAGTAATTTTACAACATAAGTTTGCATTTTTTTTCTCGTAACCAAATGTCGAAATTTCAACACTTCATACCACCAAATTTGTTTGCCTTTTTTGAAATTATAGCATGAACGAAAAGGTTAAAACATTACAAGGGGTTTACGGACAATTGACACACGACGTTTTGTGGTTACCAAGTTCGTCATTTTCACCATATGCAGGTGATTGCGTACTACTCACCATGGATGTACACCCTGCATCGATTCCGTGTCCACAGCTAGGTGAGGTGTGTTCCTGCGTGGCGGCCACCCATCCATGCCCGCCAAGCATCAATGACATCACCGCAGAGACGATACACATGGCAAAGACAGTTCTTACCTGACAAGAGGTGAGATATAATATTTGATAATATGCTAAAAACTTAACATTTGTCAACGTCAATAACGTCCATGCATGTCACTGGTTTTAAGGAATCCCGTAAGTAAAGACTACGGTTGGACTGCATTTTAATTTTGGTTCAGTCTTTACCGGGGTTCAGGTAAAGGCAGTCTCAGGGTTTCTAAAAATATACAGTTGACCGAACAAAGGCCAAGTATAAGAGGAAATGTATTGCAATGATAATCCAAATGTTGCAATGTTTCGTGCTACAATTCGCAAAGGAATAGACATCAGTAGCTCGGGAGGTTACGAGGACTAGATGATGCGATGTTTTGTTTCCAAACATATGCGTACTTTTGTAGTAGTTGGCATAGAATACATATGATTTCAAGACTCACACTATTTTCTTACCTGTTGCATCAAGTCGTGTGAAAGTCAATGAAAAACAGCCGGAATACTTTACAATTTTTTGCTTGGCATATTTTTTATTTCCCTCTTTGACCACTCTTCGATAGGTCTTAATGATGTGGGCCATATAAAAGTTCGTCAATACGACAAATCTATGATCGACCGACTTTAATATCTTTACGGCTCACCTTCTGGAGTCTCGCATCTAACTTTGCCGTCGATCATCGACCGAAGTACAACAGGGCAACGATTTTTTGTTCAAAGACTACATATATTTCGATAATCTGGCAATCCGATGTAAAGATTATTTTGAAAAGATTAAAAGTGATATGAAGTTGAGGAACAGCGTGATATAACGAACGGTGCACCCTGTTTGGAAATGTGCGTTGTGCTGGCATAAAAAACTGAACTCAATTATCCTAACGTGTAACCAGGTCAAATGTTTCGTATAGTCATTACAATTCAACGTTTTACGCGGAAAAAATGGAGGGGGGGGGGGGGATACCGTACATTTATTCATAAAAACGACCAGTTTTGAAAATAGTAGGCTACAGAAATAATCCAGTACATTTTGGTAGGTCACAAGGACCACCCGCATGTCAACATTCTTGATCACCGCATCGAGTAGGCGCACAGCGGACTTGCAGACAGTACGGTTTCTCATTCTGTCATTTGTCATAAATTTGCGCCAAAAAGTTCCACCTTTCCATCTACTGAAACCACAGCGTCGTACTGCCCCTGGCCTATGGCGTGTAATCCATGCCAAAATTAACACCTTACATTTTGAGCCAACCTACATGCAACTCTCACGAAGGTACATGCAACTCTCACGAAACTGCATGCGATTCACAAAGCTACACGCAACTCTCGCGAACGTGCATGCAACTCACGAGGCTACATGCAACTCACGAAGCTACATGCAACTCACGAACTTGCATTTTGAGCCAACCTACATGCAACTCTCACGAAGCTGCATGCGACTCACCAAGCTACATGCAACTCTCACGAACGTGCATGCAACTCACCAAGCTACATGCAACTCTAACGAACGTGCATGCAACTCACGAACTTGCATGCAACTCACGAAGCTACATGCAACTCGCGAACCTGCATGCAACTCGCTCGAACCTCATGCAACTCTCTTGAAATGCATTCGCTTTGCGCTGCGACTTATTTGAATCGGACTCCCTAGATTACCTTTGAAGCTCAACTCATTTTGCTTGAAGCTCGTTTTGAGCTGAACGCATTCGTGTCGGGGGACAGTCCGTGTGAGGGGGGGACTTTGTTGGGGTAAACCAATTTTAAATAGGGTCTGCTGCATGCTGCCTTCGATTTAAATAAAGGCACTTCTGGGTTGAGAAAACCATACGTGAATTGGAGTACACTATGTCGGTTAACGTGTGTGAATGAGGTTCTATCGTATTTTATTTGACTCTCATTTTACTTCAAGTAGACTGTGCCACAATGTGGTTTACAATAAACCAACCCATCATTAAAGTGACTAACTTTGCTCCGACAACACGGAAGCTTATGAGACGTCACAACGCGTCATACCAACGTCATATGACGTATTCAGATGTGTTCTGCCAGTGAGCCAGGGGATCTGAAAAAAATGACCCGACATATAGTATATGCAGTGCAACAAGTGACTTGAGTTGCCCGTCGCATTGCCTCGTTTGTACGATGTCATCGTGTCACTCGATTACCATGGACGAAAACAACAATTGTCTGCGCAGCGTAAAAATCTCCGTGCTGTGTGAATTTATCTCTGCGCTCATGGAAATTCTCCGCGCTGTGTAAAAATCTCGGTGCTCTTAAAAAATCTCCGCTGTGTAAAATAAATCGTGGCGGTGTGTAAAAATCTCGGCGCTGTTGAAAACTCTCCGTGCTGTGTAAAGATCTCTGCGTTGTGTAAAATAATTCGCGGCGGTGTGTAAAAATCTCGGCGCTGTTGAAAACTCTCCGCACTGTGTAAAAATCTCCGCGCTGTTTGAAAATCTTGGTGCCTTTTAAAATTTCTCTCTACTGTTTAAAATTTCTCCGCAGGCTGTTTCAAATCTCCCTGCTGGGAGACAATTCTCCGCACCGTTTCAAATTTCTCTCTACTGTTTGTTCTCTGCGCTATTCACTTCCGTGACTATTCAATAAGGAAAATGAGGGCAACTTCACACAGCGTATGCGTACAGCTGGCGATGTTTACGGGTCGAGTATTAGCCTGCTAAATACGTAGTCCTTACAATCGCCTTGTCAGACGTAGACAAAACAAATTGAAATCATAAAAGTCGACAGGAAATGGCCCAAGGATATATCCTTTACAATCGAATTAATGTAAGAGAACAATTTACAAAAACACTGAACATTTGCAATGTGCAGATTGCCTTAAAGGATGGTTACCTATGTACACTATGATGAGTGATTCCTGGAGATTCCAACATCACCGACAGCTTCAGATTTTATAATTACTTTCTGGGAGGTCGTTCACAATTATTTGTCCAGCGGAGGCTTTTCATAATTTTGTTTACCACCTGATTTTTTAAAGTTTCATACTTCAACTCGGACAATTGCGTATATTGCGTACTGTACCCTGCCTAAATCATCAAGTCATACAATATTTTCACAGTACATTGACCGTATCGACATCGATAAAATACGAGTCGGGATAAAATAGAGTAATATATTTACAAGTTTTTTCCTTCGCGACCGGTCGTAGAGTCGTGGCGATAAATGCCAAGAGAAATAGAATATTTTTTCAAAGTTTTTCTTTGAAGAAAAGGTCGTTGGGTCGTGGCGATGCATGTCAGGAGAAAGTTAAGTAGTTTTTCAAAGTTTTTCCTTCACGACCGGTTGTGGGGTTGTGCACATGCACATGGAGAGAGTGTACGTTGGTATACATCGCCCCATCGTGTCAAAGAATGATGGTATCCTTGTAGTGTTTCTAATGGCATCTACATTGCGTTTGAAACAGCCACAACACAACATTAATATTAGTTGAATTCCATTTGTCAACAACAACATCACGACTAATAAACATAAACAACAATACAGACAACAATAACAACAACAACTAGATTTCTTGGTTTTATGGTTTTAACATTAAACTAAGAACAGGCCGAGGTCATAGCCTGCCTGCCAGGATCGCTAGTCTCGTCTGATTAGCATGGCGACCAGCGCGGCCTCTCATTTTGTAGGGAAATCAGATCGTTAATTTTGACACCTACCATAACGCAAGCATTTAAAGATTTAGAAAGTACCCATTTCGATAAAGCTTATATGGAACAACCTCTCAGTTCATTCTGAGTTCTGCTATCTTTCCGGATTTGCAGTGAATTGCCTAGAACCCGGCTGATGAATTTGTGTCACAGTCTCACAGAGAGTGCTCAGTTTTACATGATTTATAAAATAACTCAAAGGAATTTTTTGGAATAAAATCAATGAGCGTCATAGTTCAACATGTAATTTACGTATGTGGTAAATGTCATGTATTTTGAGCGCATTTTTATGTTAGATTTTCGACGGCAAATCCGAATCGCCCGGTTTACAGTGTAGTCAAAGTTTTGCACGTCACTCGCGATCGGTTGATAGTGTCTATATATGCTAATGAGCGCTTGGCTGTCTGACTGTCTGTGACTTGTAGAGCCGATAACTATCGGCGATTCGGACTTAAACTATGATACCAGACGATACTTTGTCAAATCGTGGGTAAATATCGGATGTATATCGGAGATTTCACCACCAAACATATCTGACCATCCGACCACCTCTGTCCTACTCTTAATTCAAAATAGCATCCATGGTCGGTAGTCAAGAATCCTGCATGTTTTACACTATTAGATTTATTCATGCACGAAATACAATTTTTACATTTAATGCATTTTTCATTAAATGTCCACACGAAACTTTCATACACATTACTATTTGAACTTCGTCGATAGGGACGATCGGATATCATATATCATCGAGAGTTTGGGAGGGCCTAGCACGAAATACATTCTTTACATTTAATACATTTTACTCGATGATCGGACTTGGACAGAGGACCGATTGGACATCATGAGAAGTTTTGGCTGGTCTTGCGCGAAATACATTCTCTAGGCCTACAACAATAGACTATACTAGATTTTTCAAATCGCGGGTAAATATCCAATATATATTGGAGCATTCCTCACTTTACAGATCTGAGCAAGCCCGATTTCCTAAGTTCGACCCTAACTTCGAAAAACAGACGATATTATAGATTTGTCAAATCGCGGATAAATATTTCCCGATATATCAGCCATTTCGATCTGGCCAAGTTCGATTTACATGGTAACACATACAATCAGCCAATCATTCCGTATCATTCACGAACCAAAAATTAATATTAAGCTACTGATGAAGAAAACTGTTTCGAAATGTAGCGTTGAAGGATCGCAGGGTCACTTCAACTTAGTGTCTCCAATCAAGTTCGGGGTCTGTACAAGTACAGTGGCTCCCTCCACGGAATCATATACAAAACGCAAACAACCAAGATATGAGTGGAGATGCTTTCCCACTATTACACATCTTGGTTGAAATTGGTATGGTTTGATTTTAGTCTGGGAAAGTAATAATCGATGTCAGAAATATAACTGTCCTAACTCTCTATATTCGTCTTACGTACGCTCTGAACTGTTGACGCATAATTACAGTACTCCTCCCCCTGATAGCTCCAATCGTCTGTATCGCCGATGACGTCAAGCATGCTGCTACCATGAGCCTTTTCGCAATTAGATTCCAAGCATAAATGTAGTCAACTTCAACTTCTCTTTTCATCGCGCCATTGTTGTCAGCGCGTGCAAGTATGTGGCAAATTGAGCTGTTTTTTTATTCAAGGGTTCTATCAGAAGGGATAAATGATGAAATGCGCTAAACTTAGGTTTCCCTTTTATGGGGGCTTTTGGCACATACCTTTATCATGTACGTATGGCAATTATCAGTAGTGGCAGCCCTAAAAAACCTATTGAGGCGGATCTGAAAAAAAAATACCATGCTGTGGGCTCCTTTCAAAATGGTTCACCCCAACCAAGCCCCCCCCCAAAAAAAACATGGATTATCCCCGACACGAATGCGGTCAGCTCAAAAAGCAAGACGAATGCAGAGTCATGAAATGAGTTGAGCTTCAAAGGTAATCTAGGGAGTCTGATTCAAACGAGTCGCGGCGCAAAGCGAATGCGTTTCACCAGTTGCATTGAGTTTCGTGAGAGTTGCATGCTGGTTCGCGAGTAGCTGCAATAATTGTAGCCCTTGGTTGGTGGGATTGGGCTTCTGTCGTGCGGCTCGCGCCTTGCCCCAACCAGGGCTACAATTTCTCCCTATACCTGCTAGTGTAAAAGCTGCAGTGCGGATCTACACTGCATGGTCAAGGCACACACGGGGCCGCATTATTAGAGAATCTCGCCTTACCGTGTGCAAATTTCACTATAATCCTGCTCCCGGATAATGTTAGAGCCCTTGTAACTCCTATCGATGGTCAACTTTACTCCTTGCAGCTGAAAAATGACAGTTTAATGACTCAGGCGCGAAGTCAATTCGAACTGGACCGCCGTCGTTGAACTCTGTACCCAGCCGACTTGTACCATTACATTTTAGGGGTGGCCGACAGGTGTGAGGGACTAATGAAAACGGTGGCACTAGCAGTACAGTAGCGCGCTAGTGGCAGTATAGTTGTTGTTATTTAACGCTATCTCTTCGGAGGATTGAAAAAGGTCATAGGACTGTTTGCTCCTTTTCAATTACTGCTAGAATACCACTATCGCTGAAAGCAAAGAGAGACCAGTGACCATTGAAGAATTGCCATCTTTATTTCCTGAGAAGTGAAAGAGATATTCACGCCATGCAAAGTCTGTCGTCTGGTCTTTGTCATTTTATACAGATGCTCTGACAACAAGAGGACACCGCGATATAATTATAAAATATCCAATCGATATTTACGGCTAATATACTATACGATATAGATCTCTAAGGCTATAAAATCTTCGATATATATCGGATATTTACCCGCCTAATTAACAAACTCTAGTATCATCTAGTAGCGAAGTTCGAGCCAGACTAGCGCTTGGCCAGAGCTGTAAAGTGGTGAAATGTCTGACAAATATTCGCAACTCTTTTTAATCTTGAAGCTTATAGTGGTACATTTTCCGACTGTTTCAAATGTGCTGAAATAGTTCCGATTCATAAGGGAGGCTCTAAAAGTGATGTTAACAACTATAGGCCTATCTCCCTTCTACCAGTTCTATCTAAAATACTAGAAAAACATGTTTATATTAGTTTTTACAGTTTTATGCATTTAATCTTTTTTGTTACAACTCACAATCATCAGACAACATCACTCTTGTCACATTGCTTTAGTCAAGTTAACTGACCAGGGTCTGACTTTTACAGAATATAGATGAAGATAATTGTTTTTAGATATACTTAAAGATTTTTTCATCGTTGATCATAACATTTTGCTGAGCGAACTTTCTGTGTACATGTTTTCTGATTTGTCACTGAAGTGGTTCGATCAGACCTTACAGGAAGAAGTCAATGTTAGCTATTTAGGTGTACACGCTCATGTTTTGTCGATTGGTGCAGTGTATCTCAGGAGTCCATTTTTGGTCCACTTCGGATCATGTTATGTATGTCATTTTCCCCCACACTCATCATGACATGAGTTAAATTAGTCTGGAACATTCTCAACTTTGTGTAAAAATGGGAAGCTTTAAATAGATACTACTACTACTACTGTGACTACTACTACTTCGGTGCTTCAAATTTTATCAGATTTATTCAAAAACTGCTGAGGTCAATATCAAAGCATGTATGTAAAACATGCTGATTACAAGGAATTTGTTTACAAAAGAAAGATGTATCATGAAAAAGCACAGATGTGAAAATGATGTAAAGAAATCCTCATACAACCCGGCCTACTTCATCATTGAGATGTATGTTGACAGACAAGAAAATGCCGAAATTTTAAATTGATAAACACTGCATTATTGAAGTAGTCATGAGCAAACGGATGGAGGAAGTCCATCTGATTAAAATCAGGTGTAGAGTACGGCGACGTCTTCTTATGCGCACGCGGTATTCTCTCCGAGTCGCTGTCGCCTCTCACTACGCGACAGCGAGAGAATACCGCGTACGCATAAGAAGACGTCGCCGTACTCTACTTCTGATTTTAATCAGATTGGAGGAAGTCGTTCCTATATTAGGCTATTTCCATACTGAGTTCATCATGCACACTGTAAAGTTCACTACGGTTCGAAGCGAGACTACATAAATGTCCTGTGAGAAAATTAACCTGGAATGTAATCCGCGTTTGTGTAATGAGTTAAGAAATGCTACGACCCTACAAAAACAGTAAAATACCTACGTGTTGTATACAAATAGCAAAGTATTTGGCAAAGCTGCACTATAAGTAACTATAAATAAACATCGGCGATTTCACAGACCCGGCGTGCCGTGGCACAAGGCTAGTCATTGTAGTATCGTCTAGAGTCCGGAAATTGCCGATAAATATTCTGTAAGTATAGGCGATTTCACAGACGCAGAGTGCTGAGTCCAGTGTCGATCGGCGATTTCACAGTAATCCCGAAATCGTCGATATGTCAACTTTGATACTAGATGGAAAATATCCGATTTTAAAAAAAATGTTCAAAGTCACGCCGTCATGGACAAGAATGCCGTTTTGGCACCAGTGTGTGAAATTAACTTGAAATGCATGCTGGTCGAAGGACCAGTAGCAAAGAGAATCTGCTGGTCCTTCTTGATGTATGTTGGTCCAACAAAAAAACTAACAAAAACCTCTTCAAAAAATGTACTTTCAATTGAAAATAGCTGATAACATGGTACATTATCAGCCTCTCCTACTCTGGTGTTGTTATACAATATTGATACAAATAAATGAACAAATATGTATTTTAAAATTTAAGTTTTTTTGCTCAATAATATATGCCATGACTAGAGGTAGGTATCACCAAGAACCAGATCCTTATGGGAAAGTTTTTATAGTTCATTCCAAAATTAACATGGGGGAAAAGTCTTTCAGTTTTCATTCCAAATTAATATGAGAAAAATTCTTTCAGTCCTCATTTCCAATTAACATGGGAAAGAGTCTCAGTTTTCATTTCAAATAAACATGGGGGAAAGGTCTTTCAGTTTTCATTCCAAATTAATATGAGAAAAATTCTTTCAGTGCTCATTTCAAATTAACAGGGGAAATAGTCTCATTTTTCATTTCAAATAAACATGGGGAAAAGTCTTTCAGCTTTCATCTCAAATCTCTACTACATTGGAACAAGTCTCCAGTCAGTTTCATTTACACCATCAGCCATTTCAAAGAGATCATGGGCAATATCATCCTCAGAGCAGCTAGAGTCTCCAAACTCAAAGTCAGATCCATCGTCTGATTCTACATCAGTGTCCCGATCTGTACACTCAGTAGCAACTGCATTTGCAGCATCTGCCTCCTCTTGCAGAGTTTCCTGTTCTTGAGTAGATGCAGATGCAGTTGCAGTGACTGTCACAGCATCTGTCAGCAACTCCTTTTTACGTCGAGTGAAGCCATCCAGACAAAGTCTTTTGATGGACGGTTATTCATAATATGGCATGGGCATTACGGGAGAGATACTGAGATAGCAGAGTTTTGTGAAGACCGCACTGTTCATTTTTACAGTGTTGCCTCAGCTTTGGCGCATTACGGTTCTTAGCGTGTTCCACGGCGATTTTAGGAAACTCTGACTGACTGTGTGAGGCTAAATTTGAGTGTCTAAAGTTGTTAGTGCCAACCACAAACGGACCCTTAGAATAAGTTGAGAAAACAGACTTACAAGATATGCGGCTACCTTACGGGCAGAGAGATCGCCGTTTGCTCGTCGGCATGGTATGCAGTACATACATCTTCGACTTAACCAGTCGCGGAACTCATTCTGCCATGAATGCTGAAAAGATCGCGGTTTTCGTCTTTCTCGATCAGGCAAAAAATAAATAAATAAATAAATTGTGCTGTTCCGATAACATGGTTTTCAAAAATAAGGTCGGTTGGTCTGCAGGGATTTTTTTTCCAATTAAATATTTTTTATATTCAAATATGTATTTTTCAGGGGTTCAGGGCGGTCAAACACTGGCCAAAACATTTCCAAAAAAAATTATTATACATATAAAAGGAATAAACATAAAAGACATCCTTGTTCAAGTAAAAATCAAATGCCAAGTATTATGAACACTTGATTTTACGGGTTTTTTTTTCTTTCTTTTTCACTTACGTGTGTTTACGTAGCTCTAAAAGTGTGGGGTCAGCAGGCAAAAAATAGGGTAGGTCGGGTTATCGGAACAGCACAATTTTTTTCTTTGGCCTCATATTTCCTTCGTGCCTGTTGCTTCTCCTTGTCGTTTGTTTTGTATTTTTTTTTTTTGGGGGGGGGGGGGGCTCACACCCTTCAAAAACACTCCACATATTGGAAGGGTGATCCGAAACAGCGTAGTCAAGTCGCGCGAGTGTGACAGCAGACTTGCAAGACCTATGACCTTTCTAACAAACTTTGTTAGTATCAAGAATTGTGATAAGTCAAAATAATAGCCTGCCCGTCAAATCGGCCAATTGCGTGCGTTATTTTAAAAAGTTTTAGCTGTCGCGGCTGTCGTTCTCTGTTCTAGGAAAAACTAGGAAAAACACTCATGCAAGCGGGAATCGGACCGACTCATAGTTGGATACATAGCCAAACAAATTTGATTTTCAAAATTATAATGTGAATTTTGCACTGGTCCGAAGGACCAGTGGTCTGGAAAAACTGCTGGTCCGTCGGGGATTCTGTTGGTCTCGGACCAGCGGACCAGCGTTAATTTCGCACGCTGTTTGGCACCCCACTTCACACATTGTGACCTTTTTAGTCGAACAGATTTTGCTTGGAACCACTCTTTCCACATTGAACAACAGCGGCATCTTGTAATGTAGTTGTACCATGGAGGTGGATGGTTGAACTTTAATAGTTGTGAAAGTTGAACTAGTTATATGGAGTTTAACTTAGGCACATGCCTCTGAACAATGTACATGGACACAAAGTTCTAACTGCTTCAAATGACCCGTTCCCGAGTAGGATTTATTGAACTAGTACGTAACTTATTTGAGAAAGTTGGGAAGATAGAGCACAGGATTTATGAACTAATTAAAATGCGTAGTTGAACTTCGGCAAAAGTATCTCTCTTTATTCACCAAGAGTTATATATTGTCATGAAAATTACCCACCCCTTTCAATCCCATAAACTAGTCCTACGAGTATGGCAAGAGTGTCCGGCTTTGGCTCCGGAGGCAGTGAAGGGCTACCCGTAAGCATGCTCATTCAGCTCCCTCACACCTGTCGGCCACCCCTAAAATGTAATGGTACAAGTCGGCTGGGTACAGAGTTCAACGACGGCGGTCAGGTTCGAATTGACTTCGCGCCTGAGTCATTAAACTGTCATTTTTCAGCCGCAAGGAGTAAAGTTGACCATCGATAGGAGTTATAAGGGCTCTAACATTATCTGGGAGCAGGATTATGGTGAAATTTGCACACGGTAAGGGGAGATTCTCTGATAATGCGGCCCCGTGTGTGCCTGGACCATGCAGTGTAGATCCGCACTGCAGCTTTTACACGAGCAGGTATTGGGAGAAATTGTAGCCTGGTTGGGGCAAGGCGCCAGCCGCACGACAGAAGCCCAATCCCCACCAACCAAGGGCTACAATTATTGCAGCTAGTTCGCGAGTTGCATGTAGCTTCGTGAGTTGCATGCAAGTTCGTGAGTTGCATGCACGTTCGTTAGAGTTGCATGTAGCTTGGTGAGTTGCATGCACGTTCGTGAGAGTTGCATGTAGCTTGGTGAGTCGCATGCAGCTTCGTGAGAGTTGCATGTAGGTTGGCTCAAAATGCAAGTTCGTGAGTTGCATGTAGCTTCATGAGTTGCATGTAGCCTCGTGAGTTGCATGCACGTTCGCGAGAGTTGCGTGTAGCTTTGTGAATCGCATGCAGTTTCGTGAGAGTTGCATGTACCTTCGTGAGAGTTGCATGTAGGTTGGCTCAAAATGTAAGGTGTTAATTTTGGCATGGATTACACGCCATACCTGCCCGGTGATAATTACATACGCGCATGTGCTCGTAAATTATCGCAGTGGAAATATTTCCGAGGCGACCGGCGACCGCGTATCCGCCCGTGATAGCGCTGATGACTATCAGTATGACCCCATGTGCACTCCATATTATTGTTTGTGCCGTGAAACAGCAGACTGACCTAAATACTGGTGAAGTCGTTGTCTTGGGGTCAACGACCCAAACACAGCATTCGGTCACAATGTACACGCTTTCCGCGTGGTGAAGGCGTAGCTTTTTTCCCGGCATTTTTTTTTCGCCACATCGGACATTTATTCGCACTTTGCCTATGTGGCAGCGAACTTTAGCGAGAACCCTTAAGCTTACTTTGGTATAGCTTTCGGGTTATGGCCATGCAGGTACGACGTCTTCGTGAGCCATACGTCTGGAGCTATGACGTCACGATTGACGACAGCCCCATTCTAATGCTTTGGAATCACCAGTCCCATGTTTCCGTGTCTGAATTCCTCGCATCACCTTTTCGTAAAATTAGATGCCGACAGATCGGTGCGTGCACGCAAGCGTCGCCGGCAAACGTTCCAGGTAGAACTGGCTGGACATAAAATTCAGTCAATACTTGGAAAACCGCATGGCCTATTTTTAGCACTGCTACAGTCGTCTCGACCTGCTGAGAAGGTCGTGGTCGTTGTCATGACAACTATCAAAATTTCATACAACTCTGAAGATGAAACAAGTTGTCAATAGATCACCAAACTTTTTAGTATCACTGCTGTCCATTAGGTTAAAACAGATCGCTTCTGGTCACCGCATGCGTCAATTCAGAACCTGCACATCATGGCATTTTTATTGGGTTACATACTGATCAGTACAGCTATCCTTGATATCCCTGTTTGCATGTCCAAAAATGCTAAACAGAAAACAATGTTTTATGCAGCCAGTTATAAAAGACAATAACTGTTGCATCAATAGTGCCAAACCAGGATTGTTAAGAAAAAAAAAAGAAAAAAGACCGCGTCGCCGCATCACTTTCAAGTTGCTGAATGTCAAGGACCAGAACCATTTTTTTTGGGTGGGGCTTATACCAGTTTCCTTTTGGTACTCGGTGTGTAAGTATTCACATCAAATGACTAGAAAACTCCGTGACTTCATGGGCAGAATCTTGAAAATTTGTTTTTTTTGTCTAGTTAATGAGAAACAATATCCCTAAACTAAATATGCATGGATTACCAGCCTTGTCACTGGGCTGCCACTTGAACTTCAGCAAATGGTAGCCCAACTGGACTTCCAGGGGGAAAGTGATATATATATATGATTACACATTGCTTAATAGTAGTAACCTTAAGGCGCTAACTTCCGAGACAAATTTAATCATCCTATTTTGTTTAGTTTACTTTCTGAAAATGCAACTGACAGGCAATGAATTGGTAGACCCAAAGGCCTATACTCTGACCTCCAAAACACACACACACACACACACCACACACACACACACACACACACACACATGAGATTTACACACTGGAAGTAAGACTTGTAGTATACTTACCGCGCTTTGCTCTCCTTACATCCACGCATACAGCAGGCCAAGACACCGTGAGGATAAACTGTAAGTGAAAATAAATCGAGTTGGTGTATCAACACAAACATTGGTAAGCTTTCTAAACATGACGAGTCAAAGGTCGTAAAATGTTAGAAAATAGCAGCTTCAGGCTTTTTTCATTGCTGCTCCAAAAGTAAGTGTCAATTTGTGGGACATAAGCTGTAACTTGTGGCAAGTTTTTCAGTATATTGCTTCTTTATATCAATACCGTGTCTGACCTAATTCCTTTTGTCATGCTGAAATTTCGAGTATTCTTTTGGCAACACAGCTTGTATGTGTGTAGTGATCATTGCTTATTGTTTACAAATGAATTCTAGTCCAGACTTGAATACAATTTTCAACAATAACAATGGAAATTATACTCATGTACGTTGTGTTGATATGCTAAATACTTGGTATTAAGCTACATTTTAGGGATTCATGCAGAAACTGTAGGGAAACCACAAAACAAAAGTTTTGAAAAAATAGCCAAAAGAAACAGCTTTAATATTTCAAAATTAAAACTTTTTCAGCGAAAATGTTATAAACGCATATTCCATTTTTGCGCACTTTTCAACATTATGAATATTTTGAAGCTGTACGAAACGCGTGTAATCAGACAGCGGATACTCGTTTGGCGTCTATCACATTATGAGATCTAAGGTAGAACGTAACGCACCTCGGGGACAGAAATTCGGGCCTTCAAATTTTATCTATTTCCTTCTGACCTACCACTTGTTGGGGCTCATTTTGATGCTCTCGCAAAAAGAAAAGTTTTCATGGTATTAATTTTTCGAAAATCGAAACTTTTATTTATCGTGTTATTTGTGTATCATTAAAAAAATCATACTATTAGCAGTATTGTACCATTGATCGAACCGAACATGACTCTCTTCAAATTCATTGGTACGTTTACCTTTAATTTCTGGTTCCACCACTCCGCTGACTTTGAACAAAGAAAAACAAAATTTTTGTTCATATACTTACAATGGTACCCGTCCACAGAGGCGTGGCAGCTTCGTATCCCCAACATTTGTATATGAAGAAAAAGGCGCCAACGATAGCCGTCAGTGTTCCCAATATAATGATTATCATTCCAAAAGAGAAGGCGATACCGTAGGCGAAGGATTGCATGACTTCCCGCTGCTTTGCCATCTTGTTACACAGTTCGCCTTAACTCGCATATCTCGCTCACTGAGCTATGATAATAAATCAAATGCAGAGGCAATCAGTGGGTGGCCTTCAAAAACGATACCAGCCTTGAAACATAAGCATAAACATACTCTGAGAAGTGTACTGCTAATCCCTCGAGGTTATTCTAAATTTCTTTGGAATGTTAGATGGTGAGTCAAGCCCTAAATCCTGCCATCCAAGTATATTTGTCTGCCAATTTTTTGCTCACGTGTTTACACACGTGAGCATATGTCGCAGCAATGTCTGTCTGTCTGTCTGTCTGTCTGTCTGTGTGTCTGTCTGTCTGTCTGTCTGTCTGTCTGTCTGTCTGTTGGTCCGATATCTCAAAAACGGCTGATCAGATCAGAATCAAATCTGGTACATATATTCAGTTAGCAAATGGCAAGAAGTGATTAGTTTTTGGTGGGTGTGGCTTGCATACTTTTTGCTCATTTGCATAATTAATGATTTTAGAAAAAACGGATATACATTAAAAACGACTATACACAATTTGATGAGATTTGCTACAAATGTTGATCACACCAAGATATATCAGCAGTGGGAACCATTAAGGGGTTACATGAAAGATAGTTGCTAATTTGCATATTTAATGAACTTTCCTAATTAGGGATATATGTCTGATTTGACTTGATCAAAATTGACCAAACTTGGTATGTATATTAAAGATACTATTATTTAACATTATTGAAAGTCATTAAGCGTTTTAACTTTAGCCAATTCCTAATTTGCACATTTAATGAACTTTGCTAATTAGGGATATATATTTGAATTGACTGGACCGACGTTGATGAAACTTGCTAAATGTATTTGGAGCTACTATGATACAACATTTTTGAAAGTCTTTAAGCATTTTTACTTCAGCCAATTCCGAATTTGCATATTTAATGAACTTTCCCAATTAGGGATATATATCTGAATTAACTTGATTGTAGTTGTTGAAAACTTGCTATATACATCAAAGATACTGTGATATAACATTATTGAAAGTCAAAAGACATTTTACTTCAGCCAATTCCGAATTTGCATATTAAATGAATTTTCATAATTAGGGATATTTATCTGAATTGACTTGATCAAAATTGATGAAACTTGCTATGTACATTAAAGACACTATAATACAATATTATTGAAAGTCATTAAGCATTTTCTCTTCAGCGAATTCCTAATTTGCATATTTAATGAACTTTCCTAATTAGAGATATATATCTGAATTGACCTGACCAAAGTTGACAAAACTTGCTACATATATTGCAGATACCATGATACAACATTATTGACGATCATTAAGCATTTTTACTTAAGTCAATTCTAATTTACATATTTAATGAACTTTGCTTATTAGGGATATATACTGGGATTTACTTGATCAAAGTTGGCAAAACATGCTATGTACATTGATGATTATGCCTGGTTAAAACAATATCGAAAGTCATTTCACATTTTCATGTCAGCTAATTTATAATTTGCATATCTAATGAGCTTTCACAGCTCGGCATATATGGCTTGAAGGACTTGGCCAACGGTAATACACTTGCTATATAAAATGGTGATACAATGACAGCAGTCAAAGAACTTTAATATTTTTATTTCAGCTAATTACATATTTGTATACTTCATGACCTTTTAGAATTAATCGGCGGTGATTATTGTTCATTATGTTGTTCATAATACTTCCAATGAAGTTGCCAACATGTGGCAAAGGTTCAAAAAAAATAATCGCAATCATACCAATCCATAATCCAATAACACCAGGTCAAAATTTGTAAGACAATAGTTGTAAACATAGACACAAAACAGCACAGAACAGACAGTAAATAGACGGTACACAAACAAAGTCAAATCCATGAAAGAAAGATATATGGACCTCTGGCCAAAAGACCAAGAAGTGATGTCAGGTGTTTCGAAAATAGTAAGCGCATCCTGCCCCACATGTGGCACCCGCCATATATCAATCTGTAAGTCAGATAGGTAGTGGTCACTAACTAAGGCCCCATGTCACCGATGCCATCAGTGATCATTTGTCGAAGAGAGATATTGTATTTATCTACCAGCTTGCGATACCTACCAAAAAAGTAGAGACAAGTCTTGTTCTGGTGTAACCTTGATTTAACAGTTTGTAAGAGAGATGGCCATGTCTCTCTACAAAATCACCATATGAACTGCATGCTCTTGCATATCGAATAAGCTGGGAAATGTATACCCCATAAGCAGGTGAGAGTGGAATATTACTGATGAGGTGTGGAAAATTGATTATACTAAAGTTGAAATCATCTCTCTTGTCATATAGCCTAGTAGAAAGGTGACCATTAGAGTCAAATTCAAGTAAAATGTCCAGATATGAAGCAGAAGAGGCCGTTTCTGTAGTTCTTTAATCTCCAATTCTGGAGTATAAATCATAGCGAGATATTTACTGAATTCAGAGTTATTCAATGAAATAACATCGTCTATGTATCTAAATGTAAGGTTGAAAGTACGAGCTACAGAGACCTGTTTCTGCTTGATAAGGTTCTGGATAAATTCTGCCTCGTATGAGAACAGAAATAAGTCGGCAAGTAAGGGAGCACAGTTAGTGCCCATAGGAATTCCTGTACACTGTTGGAAAATGTGTCCTCCAAATTCAACAAATGTGTTGTCAATGAGGAATCAAGCATACTGAAAATGTCTTTCTCATTATAAAACACTTTAGCGTTAGTAATATTTTTAACAAAATATGTAGAATTATACCCTAATACTACATGAACCGTTTTTGTAGAAAAATGCTTGGTTCATGATGTTTTTCAAGCGTTCTTTCAATTTATCATGTGGTATTGTGGTATACAATGTGGAAAAATCGAAAGTTTTAATAGATGTTATTTTTGAAACAGATCTTGATTTCAAAATTTTCCAAGAGTTCCTTCGAATATTTAATATCCACATTTGATTTATACCACTCCGAGAAAAGACAACATCACAGTATGCTTGAAGTCCTCGTTTAACAGTACAAAGAACAGAAGTCAGTATCTTCGATAACTCTGTTGTTGAACGTTTTGAAGATCCTGCGATAAACCTAGCTTTGTGAGGTGTTTTGTGGAGCTTTGGTATCCAGTATAACTAGGCAACTTATTATGGTCATCCTTTGTTGTAATATTAAAATTATCCATGAATGACTATAAGTCTTATGGTTTGCCAAATTTCAGATTTGTTGAACATTGATTGTCTGTAAGTGGAGTTGGTGGAGGTCTTAGTTACACCAAGTTCGTCTATAAGACATTCAAAATAATACTTCTTACAGACAAATACAATGTTATTGGCAGCTTTATCAGCAGGAACGACAACATATTTGTCATGGATATCATTCAAACACTTAACAGCATCAGAGTCGTGTTAGGTTCAATCAATTGTACATTACTGCTAATAGTATGATTTTTAAATGACACACAAATAACACGAATGTCAAAATTTGCATATTTAATGAACTTTCCTAATTAGAGATATATGTCTGAATTGACTTGACCAATGTTGACAAAATTTGCTACACATATTGCAGATACCATGATACAACATTACTGACAATCACTAAGCATTTTTACCAAAGCCACTTCCTAATTTACATATTTAATTAACTTAGCTTATTAGGTATATATACCGGGATTACTTGATCAAAGTTGGCAAAACATGCTATGTACATTGATGATTATACCAGGTACTAGGTCAAAACAGTATCGAAAGTCATTTCACATTTTCATGTCAGCTAATTTATAATTTGCATATCTAATGAGCTTTCACAGCTCGGCGTATATGACTTGAAGGACTAGGCCAACGGTAATTACACTTTCTAGATAAAGTGGTGATACGATAAGAGCAGTCAAATAACTTTAATATTTTTATTTCAGCTAATTATATATTTGTATACTTCATGACCTAATCGGCGGTGATTATTGTTCATTATGTTGATCATAATAATTTCAATGAAGTTGCAAACATGTGGCAAAGGTTCAAATTTACACATAACTTCAATATATACTGAAACACGTGAGCATTTACAGTTCATATCTGGTCACTGTTCGCTGAAGACTGCCGTCAATCCCACCTCCACCCCTTTCTCCACCATTCTATCTTTCCTCTTCTCTCAGGTAAGGGCATTGGATTCCATCCTGAACCCCCATTCCTCGGGAATTCTGCTATTTCCCACACTTTCGGCCTCGCAGGATGGATCCAATTTTGAGCAGTTGCCTGACTTAGCTCCAGGCCATCAACTGCCCCCACCTTTACACCCCGCTTGCCTGGCTGACTCGGCCCTCGCCAAGTTTTGAAGTGTTCAAATTGTGTAATCTTAGTTATTAATGTACTGTATATTACTTTGTTTTATAGCATTTTCGGGTTGTAGCATATTTTGAGAGTATAGATATGCATGAATCGCTGATGGAGAGGCAATAATTAGATCCATGATAAGATCTAATACCGTACATAAGGGAGCTTTCACTAATTACAGGGGGTGAGCCGGGGAATTTCGCGAACATCTGTACCGTAAAATGTGACCCTCCCCCTATCCTACTGTCTAAAATGTGACCCTCCGACTTTCTAAAACTTGACCCTCCCCAAACCACTGCGGTATTCTCCCCAGGAATAACTAAAACAGTATCAGCTAATTTACATATCAATTGGTTCAATTGTTATGTTAGGGTCAAATTACAGAGGGGAGGGCTGATGTTTTTTAGAGGGACGGTCGCAATTTATCACGCAAGAATTTTTGAAGAGATATGGTATTTCATACATTTTAGGGAGGGTCACCATATTTTGTGCAACTATAAGAAGGCAAGATGTAGCTGATTAAGTGCTTCATCCAAAAATATCAAATCATAATACGTGGAGTCTATCAGGCATATTATTGACAATTTACCCCCACAAAACATGTTATATCTGTATTAAATATATTTGATAATGTATTTAAATGTACTTTGCTTGAATAGGGAAGTAAAATGAACATTTGTGTACATTAAATTGATTTCTGAATTTCAACTAAAAAGTTGGTTCACTATCCATGGTGTCTATGATGAAATTATGAATAGTTTTTCCAATACAAAAATAGATAAATCTTTGCATTTGTGTACTCTTGATATTGATATTATTTTTCTTGATTAGACTAGAGTGGTTACAAGTTTATGGTTGTGTAAGAAATATGATTTTGGAATTTCACTGAAATGTCGATTCACTATGCATTGGGGTCTAAGATGAAACTATGAATAATTTTTTTCAGTACAAAATTAGATAAATCTGTGCATTTATGTATGCTTGATTATTCACATTGTTCTTGATTATATTAGAGTAGTTACAAGTCCATTGTTGTGCAAGAAATTTGATTTTGGAATTTCACCAAAATGTCGATTCACTATGCATTGGGGTCTATGATGAAACTATGAATAATTTTTTTTCAGTACAAAATTAGATAAATCTGTGCATTTATGTATGCTTGATTATTTAGATTATTGTTCTTGATTAGACTAGAGTGGTTACAAGTCCATGGTTGTGCAAGAAATTTGATTTTGGAATTTCACCAAAATGTCAATTCACTATGCATGGCGGTCTATAAGTGTGTGCGTATTTTGTTGGTGATTTCCTATTCAGGATATATCACACGGACAATCAAAGTTTTGGCCATAATATCAGCTTCTGTCAAAAGTGACCCTCCCCCAAGATAGGTTTATAAAAAGTGACCCTCCCCCTTGAACTGTTTTCTAAAAAGTGACCCCCCCCCCATTCCCGGCCCACCCCCTGTAATTACTGAAGGCTCCCTAACTTAGGCAAGAATAAAATTTAATTTGCTTGTCTAACTGTAAGATGCGCCTTTACCTGCTTCTCAGATATCTTTTTAATGTACCACTGCATCATCAGTGCTTTAGTTGTATTTATTATGTTTCCGGTGTCAGATTTAATTGCCTGAAAATACGCGGACAATCTCGACACCATGTTCTTAACTGTCCCGCCCTCAGCCGTCTTGGACACGTACATGACATGTGACCAGTCTGTCCTACATATTCGCAGTCGATTTGGTGAACCGAGTCTTAGATTCATCGGGGGGTCACCTTGTTTTTTACTTTGGTGACAAGGGGGTACCATGTTTTTGAAATACCGAATAGGAGGGTAAGTGTCTTTTTGAATTTCGACAAGGCTCATACTTGCATAAAATGTATTGTGCCAGCCACAAATTTCATATTCAGTTGCATTTTCGCGCACCCTTCGGGCACGTAACTTTAATTATAACAAAACAAATTTTTAGAGCCCCGGGCCCGTCCTTGTGCAGAACTTTAAAGGTCTGGTGAAATGGTCCCGTTCGTGTGACTGAATATCTTCCAGGGGGTCAATACTATTACACTCGCAACAGAATTGCAACCTAAAAGTACGCGCAAGTGTTAATTTTTTTGATATTTCTATGCGCGGCTTTCATGGGGTCATTTTGCGACACTCAGGTCACGCCCATAGCGGGGATAATGGTTGGCCGTCTGTGACGTCACTGGTGTGTTCATTTACATCGAATAGCGGTCCAACGCCGCCTTATCTCTGCCCGGTATCCGCTAACAAAACACTGTTCGCGCTGCCCATTTGCCACGTTCGCCAATGCGAATCGAAATCCGAAGTGGCCAAAAAAAATCGATCCTAATTCGCCACAGCGGCGAAACTGAATTTTGTTTAAAAAATATGGTAAAATAAAGAAAAAACGTGGGTTTTTTAGTCTTTTGTTTAATCTGCGCTTCTCTCTCGGCGATTCGCAAAAACTGTGTCTACTTCCGTATTATTGCGTTCTTTCCGTCGTACGTATTTGCAATCGTGCCAAGTCTCGCGAGAGATTTGACATCATTTAGTCTAGTGTACAGCATGCATAAATGGCTCTCGCGAGAATTGAAACTAAGACACACGCAATCGAGCCCTCGACATAAATTGGACGTCATTTTGTCTAGTGTACAGCGGGCATACATGGCATAGGAACGCTCGCTCGCGAGAATTGAAACTTTTGCTATACATAGCAGACATACGCATTTTAATCGAGGCAACAAGGTTCGGTGTTGCAGTTGATTTATTCTGTGTTGTGGATTTTCATCACGGTCTTCAACATTCCATGTCGATTTGCATCGCGGTCCTCGTGGTCCGGTATTCCCCGTTGTTCTTCAATTTAATTGCCGTCCCAACGACGCGTTCCATGTTGCTGTCGATTTGTATCAAGGAGGACTCTACCTCCATGATTGGTATCGCGATCTCTACGTTCCGTGTTGTTGTTCGTTTTAATGGTAGTCTCAACATTCAGTGTTGCTGTTCATGCAGCTAATTTGCATCGTGGTCTCAACCTTCCGTGTTGTGGTTGTACTTGTAGTGCATTTTAATCACGGTCCCATTTACGTTCTAAGTTACTGTCGATTTGCATTGCGGTCTCGACGTTCCGTGTTGTAGACAAGTGCATTTTATGGCAGTCACAACGTTCAGTGTTGGTGTTCATGCTGTTGATTTGCATTGCTGTCCCAACCTTCTGTGTAGCGAGTAGCGAGGCAGGCTCAGCGAGGGACCGTGGCCGATCGTACGAACCAGCAGAGACAAGCACATCCTATGGTTCAAACACTCAACACTTGACGGGAACTTAAAATAATTTACAGTTGAGCCGTTCATGTTCTTGCCGCTGTCACAGCCACCAAAAGAACAACGTTCTCCCATAGTGAATGAGGACACTATCCTGATCATGTAAGCGGAAACCCTAGAAGTTACCCCCCGTAGGGAGCTTACGGAGGTGTGAAATACTTTAGTTCCCGTTATGAGATACGGCGTCGGGCAAACTTCGGAAAGCCGAAAAAAGTCGACTGGAGAGGCTCGGGGGACACGCCCACATTGCATTTTTCTTTTGCCATATTTCATAATCACGCGCGCTAAACGAAAAAAGAAATGAATGTAACTGTTTTATAGACCATCAACTGTATTTCTGTGATTTTGCAACATGGGCATTTCACCAGACCTTTAATATATGTCGACACAGACATACTTATATCTGAGATATCTGTATGTTTAATTTTTTCGGCGCGCCCTTCGGAAGCATTTCTTTAAAATATCAAACAATAATTTTCAGCATGCCTTCAGCTGCTATACTTTCATATATCAGATATATAATAAGATATATATATCAAAAAAATTTGCTTGTAGGAAGAATGCAAAAAAATTGCCAGGATTCACAAAGGGAAAAAAATACATCCAGTGGAACATGTGCAAAAAAATAATGCCCCCCCAAAAATCTTCCAGACCCCCAGGATATCAAATGGTCCACTCCTTATTTACATACCATACCCCAGCCCATTGGAAACCTGCAAAAGTACGGTCGTCATGACAAGTACGTGGCCATAACCACTTTTATTATCGCATTTAAAATGGAAATCGTTACTTTCTAAATACCTAGAAACTTCTACTAGAGAATCCAATTTAAATAGTATGGGGTATTCCACAGATTTAAATATCTCATATCGATACACATCCTAGGCTTGCTTCGCTCCACATAAATAGGCATGACAATATGAGGCGGGGGGTCACACCCAACCTTCCCCCAAACAGATATAGCCCCCGAATGCAACCTTTCAGAAAGTCGTTCAAGTTATGAAATTACCAAATTGCTGACATACTGGATTGTTAGCAAATATTCTAACAGGAGGAAAGTCATGATCATATTTTCTTCCCTTACAGTCACCGTTGAAATTGGTAAAATACTTTCTTATGCTAACACCGTTATTCAATGATATCAGAGTTGTCTGTTACGTATTCAGTCGATTCAGTCCATACTCTGTATGCTTGTGAACTCCGCCAGCAAAGGAAGTCATTTGGATTTAAAATGAAAGGTTATCCGGTGTGGGAAACGTCTCCCCTACTGCAAACCAAAGATGCATCAACCATGTCTAGTTGTCTGGGGGCGCCCCTTAGTGTCGTCCCCGTAACTCAAACGCTGGGACGAATTCCAATTTGCTTCATAATCAAATTCCAATACAGGTGGCATATACTGAAGTGGGAGAGGATGGACTTCAATACAAATCAGATAATGTTGGTAAAGTAGTTCGCGTAAAAGGGGACACCCCAGACAGGACCTGCAAATGGCAGGTTGCAAAGCAAAGAGCCCATTTTGGGCCTCCCTGTTGGGAGGTAGGGAAACCCAACAGAGAAAGTGACGCACACGTGGAGAACTACCTTGTACATAATTTAATATCCATAACTGACGCACAACTAGTGCTCAAGTTGTACATATCACAAATTGAATTTACTCATTTATCATTCACATTCTTCGCATCTCTACAATCCCTTGCAAAGTGTCCAAACTTTCCGCGTTGAAAGCATTTGTAATTCTTTTTGGAACGGCGTCCGGATGCCGAACCGCCCAACGAATAAGGCATGTAACTCGTGGAACACTAGAGTTCTTTAGAACTTGCTCTTATTCCCGAGGAGTAAGATAATTAGGCGGCCTGCGTCAACACCAAAATCATTTGCCTCGAATTGTGATAACACAGCTCGATATCTCTGTAACTTGGGGTGGCCAACCATCGTGGCTCTGTCAACCAGGACTCTTAGAGCGTTGATAAGCTGAGGTCTGGATACCACAGCTGCACAATGCGCCATTTCCATAACCTTTTTGTAAGGCGTCATCAACACTTGCCACACCGGCTGATTCTTCAATCTTTCCACCTTTTTAAGCAATATCTCCAATTTTTCAGACACCTGAAAGCAATCAGGGAATCTATGAACTATACGTTCACAATGGACACGAACTTTAACAGTCACATTGTACACCCGTATTTTTACAGCAATTGTGGCCACCTATGCCAACCGACTCATGCATATTCTGGCGCCCTCCAATGGCCCTTCTTGACAGTGCACTGAAAAAACATTTCAATTCCCGGTATAAAAAAACTTAGTACATGAGCAGCGAAAACTGATTTAAAAAACAAACGAAACAAACGAAAAAAAAAGAAACAGGAAAGGTTCAAAAAAGTGTATTGGCTTAAAGTGTACATAAAAAAACTAAAAAATACATACTCCACGCTACTTTTTAATTTCTCTCCTTTTTTATATCCCCCAAGTCAAAACAAACGTGCAAGCATTAAGAACACATGAAAAGTAAATTTGAAGAAAAAGACAAACGTAGAAAGGGCACAAACGTAATTTTTTTCCAGCAACTGAAGACAAACATATCACTCATAAGGCCAAAAAAAAATATGTGCTGTTCCGATTACATGGTTTTCAAAAATAGGGTAGGTAGGTAGGGAAATTTTTTTTTTTCATTTTTTTTTATTTCTCAATGTGCATTTTGTACGCGTTCAAACACACTACCAGTGAACAATTTCCTCATGAAACACACTCAAATTAAATACCAATATATTAAAAAAAATATTCATCAGTAGAATTGAAGTGTGTGGTTTATTAGACTGCCACGGAAATTGATATGGCTGAATTACGATTCTTTGACAGGAAAGTGAACTGTTTATCCACAGGTAAATCCTCAGCTTTTTGCAGTCACTCGCAAGAAAAACGCACATACTTTACGTTGAAGTTGTTTGTAGCCTCGTCAACCTGTATATTTGTCTGCTGTACAACCATGGCCCAGCAGCATCACTGGCACATTTAACTTGAATAGAGTAAATACATTCAGAAAAACCTGGATTGTGTTCCTCCAAAATTTCTTCGAATGTTTGGTTCTGTTTAACAGAAGACAAAATCGACCTTTCTTCGCCATGATCGCATTTGCGAAACAAAACTGAGTACACGCTATGTCCATCACGAGTCACCATTTTGTTTGAGACGAGGCCTGCTATAAGTAGGGATACCAGGCCCTTTTTTGTTCTTGGTTAAACTTACTTGAATTGTATGTTTTCTTGAAGATCTTGTCTCAGGATTTAAAAAACTGTTTGAATGATGGTTCTATCTTGTCTACTTCCAGGGTTATGATTTTTTTTTAATTAAAATATGCTCGATTTCTTTTGTAGTCAAAAAAATTTCAACATATGGCTAAGAGTCATTTTGTGGGTATCCCTATGAAAAATATAGTTGTATAATAATATTGATTCTCTAACTAATCTCTTTAAAATACTTTTTGTGCAATATATTGTAAGAGTACGGTATAAGGAGCTTTTGTTTTCTTTACACAGAGACTTGAAAATGCCAAAAATTTTGTGAGACAGCGTTGAAAATTGGACGGCACGTGTAGTGTATACTACCAGTCAAAAAGCTATTTTTCGCCATTTTCAAACTACTGTAACTTTCAGAGTTTTTAAGCTAGCTCTGTCAAATTTTGAACACTTTATATTGAGAGATAATGCAAAGAATACATGCATTTGTAAATTACTTGAAGTTTGTATTTGAGATACACTGACAATCAAGGAGAGCCAAAAAATGTTGGACGGAATGTCAGTAAAAATAGCCACTTTTCCCCATTTTCAAACAGCTGTAACTCTCAGAGTTTTTACGCTAGCTGTACCAAATTCTGGACAGTTAAACTTGAGTAATAACAAAAAAGAATAAATATATTTTAGATCTGTAAAATTTCTTAAATGTTACATTTGAGAAATTCTGATATTCAAAAAACCAAAAAACATAGGAATATGAATAAAATAAGTCATTGCATGCATTGTTCAACTGATCAACTCACAGTACAGAATAATCCCCCTGGAGCTGTCCTTTTTACACAAGAATATTACTCCCCCCTAAAAAGCTGTCATTTTGTTGTACTCAATTTTCCTTTAGCATTGAAATCTAGAGTCAGGGTTATGATTTCTTCCTTTCCTTTCCTTAGATTTTTCATTCTCTCTTCATTTGCCCGTCTTTCAACTTGTCTTGTTTATCAATTCCCGATTCCTGCACTACCCCTGTCTGTCATTTTCCCCAGTTTACGTTAATGCTGTTTAAAAATAAAGGTTGTTTACATCGCATGCTGACTTTATTCCCATACATCATTGAAAGAGTATTCATTTCTGTTGTCAAATATCATTTTGTAAATTTTGTGTAACATCAACAGAGTGAAAAATGAACACAATTTAATGTTCGCAAAACTACCAGGGTTAACGTTTGAAAACAGCTGATTATAACGTTGGCAGTTAGGGGCTGTTCAACGAAGTACGTACGTACGGCAAAATTCACGGTAAATTCCGAACGCACAGACTTTGAAACTACTCAGAACTGACCTTAACCACACAGTTTTTGGTGTACGGGTTTATATTTTAATGATAGAATGACCATAAAAAGTAAAATTGACCAACATTTTGCTCGATTCACTATCACAAAACACTTCCGGCTTTCACTTGGCCTGCATGTGGCCGCACTGTGCATGGCGCGGTTCGGAAATGACAACAAGAATGTAAATGAAAGATTACATCAGAAAACGGCCATGAAAATGCTTCAAACTTTCCACAAATTTAATATAACAGTTGCTGTTTGGTATACTAACTCCGATCACTGAAAATTGTCCCTGCATTTTAGCGAAAACCTACCTACAAAACGCCGTTTAGGCACTGAACAACATACTGTAACGAGCCATTCCATTCTAACATAGGAAGTAGTGGCCTGAGAAATGTGCGTGCCGCAGTACGGCACGCTGTATGGCGAAAAATAATGCTTGATTTTGAGCGCTAAAATGACACGATTTTTTCCCTTTATTTTCAATAAATATCCCATGGTAGAACCAGCAGTTGAATTGAAATTTTTTTATCGAAAATTTTATTGAATTAGACCTAATACTTTTTGAGATACAGCAGTTTGAAAACCGGAAAACGTTCAGTGTGCAACAACTGCCCGGGAACAACTGTCAGTGTCATGTCGCAAGTTTTCATGAGCGTCTGGCATCCCTACTATAAGAATGACGTATTAGTTCTCGCGTGATTCACGCGATTTGTCATAGTTCTCGCGTGATTTCATGCGTTTCACGTTTTTTCATATCGTTATTTTTACTTCCGGGTTTACGAGGCTCTAAAAAGTCTAGGGTCGGGGGGTTAAATTGGGGTAGGTCGGGTAATCGGAACAGCACATATTTTTGGCCTCATCTATGTGATGGGGTTCAACCATGGCAGTTAATTCAAATCGCCTGGACGCCCAGACAAACATTGAACATTGCTGTAAAGAGTAAGGAGGCGCTTTTAAAACTTTTATATTTATTATATCCATGAATATCCATGGTCACTATTTGAGGCGAATATTGATTTGACTGAGGAATTTTGCTCTCGAAAAAAGTGAAGAAAATGGCCGACTTTGTCCCTTTAATTGTTGGTTCCCCAACTCTGCTTACTTTGTACACTGAAAAACACTTCAGAATGGCGAAACCTTTCTTCATCATTCATATACTTACAATGGCACCTGTCCACAGCGGCGTGGCAACTTCGTATCCCCAACATTTGCATACGAAGAAAAAGACGTCAACGATAGCCGTCAGTGTTCCCAGTATTACGATTATCATCACCAACGGGAAGGCGATATCGTAGACGAAGGACTGCATGACTTCAATCGGCTTCACCATCTTGTTACACAGTTCACTTTAACTGGTTCGTAGTCCGAAAATATGCCTCGATCACGTACCAGCTGATAAACTGTGATAACAAACCAAATGCCGCGAGCCGCGTTCAGTGACTGGTAATGAGAAGAAGGCACAGTGCAGACATGGTTATGGTTGTAGTATTATATTAGAAATGTTCAATTGTGCACTATTAAACGTTAACTGAGTATAGGGTGTATTTGCGATCGTGGTGAAAATTGAGGGTGTGTTCAAAACAATATAATTAAGGAATAATGTATTTTTCAAACTCAATTAACCGATTTACAATTACTCACAAATTCAATTAACCGTTTTCCAATAACACATAAATACTTCGCAAGACGCTTATTCGATGTCAGTGTGTTCGATCTGCGGTTTCAATAAATCATACCAGTATTTTCATCATTGTCATCACACGTTTTTGAGTTGAATATTTTGTTAAATTTTGGTATTCTTATCATTTAAGTGTCTTTTAAAAACCATACTACTTGAATTCTTATAAAATTGGTTGAACCTAACAATGTCATGCTTTTCTAATCATGTGATCAATTTTTCATCTGTACGCGTATAGAGCGTACGGTTGCTTGCTAAACCACTCTGATGTTGTTTCCCCCCACTTTATCCCAAATTTCGAGGATCTTTTTTTCATTTGTAAACAGAGAGACACAGAATATTTAGACTAGTGACTTTGTCATTCATATACTTACAATGGTACCCGTCCACAGCGGCGTGGCAGCTTCGTATCCCCAACATTTGTATACGAAGAAAAAGACGTCAACGATAGCCGTCAGTGTTCCCAGTATTACGATTATCATCCCCAACGGGAAGGCGATATCGTAGACGAAGGACTGCATGACTTCCTCGTCTTAACTCCTCCGTAGTCTGAAAGTTACACCTTAGAAGATGTGGTACCCAAAAATACGGCGGCATATGCAATAATAAAACACAGTAAAAATGACACAGTCAAATTTAAGCCTGGTTAAAATTTGACAAGGACATTATATGTAACTGTAGTGTGAACACCACGAGCATTGGATTTATTGACTATGTAGTGTGGGCGATAAATAATTTCATTGTGTTGGAACTTGCGGAGGTGTTCAAAACAATGTTGCAAATGACCACACATTTCACTATTTTTTAGAATATTTGTATAACAACTGGGAGGCCGGTGACAACAATGGTGATAAGTTACCAACAACTTCATGCACTTCTCAGTTTGACTTCTGCCACCACTAACGCAACATGCGGTTATTGTCCAGTATTACCACAACACATTGCAATGGACGCTGGAGGCGATGTGCCTATAAAACCACCGACTTTGAAATTAAAAAAAAATAGCTAATTTTTTTCTGTTACGAACTTCTGGACTGAGGAAATAAAAATGTGTTTTCGTGTGCTTTCATTTTCGTCTTAACTGTAAAACACTACTATTCGTCTGTTATTCTCCATACGGTATAAGTTTACACCATACCATTTCATACACCAACCCGTTCACACAGAGAAGATATGCAGCATTTGATATCATAACTGGCATGTGTCAGCTCATTACAGCACTATAAGTCTGGTGTTTGTATTTAATAACAATCCCGACAATCACTTGGATACGCGCAGCTTAACTTGTGAGTTGCTATGTACCCACGCACCAGGTACGCCCGACATTTAAATTGAACTTTAATGTTTACGTATTGTCCTTGAACGAGGCTGCAAAGTCAAAGTAACCAATGTGTATTTTGATTGCAAAACCTTTACCTGTATTCAAGCTTCATTGGTCCTACTCATATACAACTGAATTACTTCGCGAGACGCTTTAATAGCGATGTCATTTATATGTGTCCCATCTTCAGTTTTGAATAATCTACTTATTAAATCATACTTTCATTTTCATTGGTGTCATCACCGTCATACCTTTTGTTTCAGAACTTGAACTGAAACAAGTGAAGTATCGTACTTGTAGATATTTTATAAGATATTACTGATATAAAATTTACCTGGGACAACGTTTGCGAAGAAGTATCAAATATAAAATATATGTTGGATGCACAATGACGTTTCCACCCGAGGTATTCATGTCTGGGGAGCTGAGGTGCGGTGGTTATAGATATCATGATTGCTGCCCTCAACATCACAGCCGGTGATCATGAGGCAGACTTACTTGAACGTTACCAAAGTTTTCCTTGGCCGATAATAATTAATCCCGGAAAATAATTGTTATCTCGACATGGACTGTATAAAAGCAGCCTGGTCTCCACTTAATCAAAGAAATTTGCTTATCTTCACTCTGCAAATAAACTTTTTGATTTCCCATGCATACGAAAATTTGTGTGCACTTCTTCATAACTGGAGACAATATTCGCGTCTGCATGTCGGCAGACGTGCTCCAATATTCAAATATTTGATTTATGACGTCAGACTTATAAAAAGGACACGGGGAAAAAAAAAGAAATAAAATAATCACCACTTGAAATCTTACCTTTTCAGCACACTAGATATTTCGTTGATATCCTATTATTACTGCGTAAAATTCGACTACGCTTAATTTGAATAGCGAGGCCACTGGACAAACAGCATTCTTTCATACTACATCGAATTGTGGCCATGGATTGTTGCTGTACCATAGGTAGCAATACGCCTGTGCAGTAATCTCCCAACGGTTGCATTTCTATGCCTGGTGATGCAGGAATGCCAAGCTCGTTTATTTCATCCCTAGGTCTTGATTGAAAAAAAATAGCTAAGAATTACTTTCTTGTTACCGATGTGAAGTATTTAGGCTTAGATTATTTCTAACTGTTATTTTGAGAGAAAAAATAAAACTAACCTATTCTAATGTGGTGCATCATTGACATCTGCATATTTTCATGTTACAATCACGCCAGAAGTTGACGACATGACGTCATTCAAACAAGTGGTTTCAAATCATGGATAAGCTAGGGGGTTGTTATTATGTTGAGAAGCTGTCGCACATGACCTAAAAAACGGTGGGGCAGTTAGATATCACTCCCTGTCAGAAATCTGGCCATCTGAGGCGAGGAGGCGGCGAACTATTCCACAAATGATTGTGCAACAAATGCTGCGCAGTAGAGATTACTGTGACCTGTACTTATGCCTGCAACATTTACCTGACAGTAGTTCCGATTGTGAGAACGTTACCAACGAAGTAAGTGTTCGGATACGAGTCTGTACAATGCACACTATTTCCGAAAAGCATTCTAAAACAGTCAACGACCAGCAACTGGTTCTTATCAGCGTAAAATACTTTATTGTTCTCCATTCACAAGCACGCGTGTAATGTAATTTTTGAGGTTAAGTAGGTAATGATTAACTAATGTTTATCTTGTTCCCTGTAAACAAAAAGAAGCGTTTGTACCCATATGATATCAGGCAAAGCAGCGCCCTCTCATGGACGGCAAAGAATTGAGTATGTTAGGCAGCTGCTGTATAACAGAGTGCCTGAGGAGCAATATCTACGTATACGTACAGAGAAAGCCCGCATCTTATAAAGAAGTCATTAGAAATTTTGCATTGACAGCCAGAATTAGGTGAAAATTGTACTCTAAATGGTATGTCATTGATTCCATAGAAAATACAACTTTTTAAAATGATATTTTACTTTTCTTTTTTGAAAAAGCGATACAGGAAAAAATTATTACCTTAAAATTTGAATTAATTCTTAACATTTCGATCGTTTTACACCAAATATAAATTTTCGAATAAAACGAGGATGTTTTTCTTAGTCCAACTTTGCTAATGTTCATGTTTATAGAATACGTAAGTTGTGCGGGAGTCATTTAGTAACTTGAACAAATCGATGGTTCATAGTGTTAGATAATGCGACTGAATGACAAGAAGGTATATTTTGGCATAAACCTGTTACAGATTATCATCTCAACGAATCACGCACTAATTGAAAATGGTTGTTTAAATTTTCAGGTACCTGCTACAGCGATTAATTCACCTCTGAAAAGTACTTTCGCCTTTTTTGACTCAAGTATCCTGTTCGCGTTTCCCACTTGGCAAATTCTGCCACACTTTTCTAAAAATAAAAAGATCTGCAATCTGATCGACGTCCCTAGCATCGAGGGAATTTGAAACTCGTCCGGTATGTTACATCTCACTAGGGTTTGGTCACGCGGCAGGTGAGTCAATAAACAAACAAACATGCGGAAGTGAATGAGCATTCCTTCTGAGTTTGAACTTGCTGAGCCAATAACCAATGCAGTGCTGACGTCACGATACCACCACAATTTTGAAATGATATCACCATTTCATCAGAATGCATTTAATTTCATCAGGTTAATTTTTACCGAAATGGTGAAACGGTCAGCTGATGACAACACAGCGTAGCTCTGATACCTAACATAAGTATTTCCTATGGAATTTAAATAAACTACATGCATTTCTAGAATAACTATGAAAATTTAATTTATATCGATTAAGCATTAGTACAATAAAAATACAAATCGTTTGGGGAAAAAGAAGAATGAATGTCCTTGAAAATGTAAAATATTGAACAGGAACTGAAGAATATACCAATCCCGATATCTGTAAAACATCTGTAGTTATATGAAATCTATATGCTATGGGAATTCAGTAAATTCTCGATAGGATGTAAACTCACAACGTACGACACCAGGTCACCTGGCGAAGACATCACAGTCATAACCGCTCAGCCAAATCCCTACTCTAATAGAAGAGGGGTATAAGTTGTTACAATTTTCTGACCGCGAACACCCCCCCCCCCTCAATGCTGTAGAATTCATGAAGCACTCGCCAATACATACTCACTATCTTACATCACGAACACGCTAAAATATTGACACATCACTGGGAGTATAGCCCGCTGCGCAATATAGACTGATTTTCGAATCCAGGTCACAGACCATCACCTATGCCATCGACTATTGGCCCTGGTTGTGTCTATGGATATATATGTAATATAGAAATAGTGAGGTAATAACATCAGAACTGATGAGTCATGTGCGAAATCTCTCTCTTGGCGTTTTTTGGTTGTTGTAAATAGTAAAGTATTATTAAAATTCCATCTCAGAATTAATTTGTTTTTGGTCTGTCAGTGAATTTCGATTCGTTCCACCACAAGTAATTTCTTAAAAAGCTATAACTAAATATGTATAAGACGCTAAATTCTATATTCGATCACAATAAAAACAGTTATACTTGTGATGGATTAACATGACAATAAATTCTACGAAAGCTACAAACAAGAATTATGTTAAAATAATGTTTTCTCAATGTTTCAGACAAAGCGTTCCTTCTGGACACAGTATGACATGATGTATTTTTTGTTTCAAATTTACCAAAGTTCCATAACTGAGAGTCCAGAAAAATCTTGTTAAGATGTTTATACATGCTTGCTTCTTTGACTCCGACAATGGAATGACTGTGCTAAAAGTTTAACTGTCGACAAGCTGTACTATAGATCCAGCAGAATTATCTCCGCGACTACGTGGTAGTATGGACTTTTCAAAGTATCGTCTAGAAGTTCACGCTTTCTCTGTCAAGACAAGTGTAATGGTTGAAAAGTTGCTGTACTTTGGGGAGGAATTCACTGGGTTGCTTAATGTTAGCTCTTGTCACGTCTTTCAGTGCCCTAGCGCTAGCGGCGTTGGTTACGATGTAGGGCGGTAAACTAGGCCGTGATAGTAATCGCTCGATCTTGCGGGCGGACGACTTCGTCTCTGCGTATTCCTTGATCTAGTTGGTTGACTGGCGGCAAAGTCATCTAGATCCATTTGCTGACCGGTTGGCAGTGAGTTTGTCGATCTGTGGTCTGGTGCGCTGTAAACGCTGTTCTTACTAGTTTGCCAAGGTCTTCTGTAAGAGACCCCGGGGAGGCTTCTCGTGTCTGACGGAGGACGGTCTTCCGGCGGAGAGTCCGAGCTGGCCAGGCCTTCTCGGGAGCTGCTGATAGTCTTGGCGGCTTTCCATTCGCTGTCTGTTGGGCTGTACTCGGGAAGGTATTCTTCAGACGATGGCTGGAACGGGTTACGATCCATTTGCTGGGGAGGCATTTGCGGTTCCTGGAAGTCATGGTGCCGTGAGTGAGGGTAGACGTGTTCCCCAGATGCTGTCAGCGTATCGGTCGAGCGATCGCCATCGGAGAAAGCCGCAGAGTCGCGGAGACTCGGTTCCGAGCGGTGATGAGACGGCGCTTGGCTGTCGAAGTGATCGCTATGTTGTGGCGGCATACTGTTCGTAGGCGAAGCTAGGTAAAGATCCTCATCTGAAATTCTCTCGTTGATTTGGGGAACCTGTGCAGGTTCGACGTTGAGACTCCCAACCACGAACAGCTTGGCTTCTACCGGCTCACCATACAGCTTCTCAAGGCTTTTTCTGATAGAGCCTTCGGTGAACTTTTCTCTGTCGCCGGGTCCACTGTACGGCTTCGGTCGGGCCTGTACATTGACAGCCTGTCTAGGAACATCGTGCACGTCATAGTACTCGTCCGAAGACGAAATTGGTTCGGCCACGAAGACTGGACCCTGCTGGTCCCTGCGATCTCTAGGCTCTGAAGAAAGTGCCGGGTTGGACGAGTGCGGAGTGATTCTGCCGGGAGGTTGACCAGTCGCCTGCTCCGTGTCGTAATACTCCGATGACCAACCAGAGCTGCTGAAGCTGGACGCCCTGTGACCCGCTGGGACGATGTTGGCTGCCGACAACTCTCCGTCTCGGTAGCGATCATCATGTCGCCCCTCCGGTTCGGCGTTCTCCCCCTCATCGGGGACTTCGTCATAACGGTGATGCTTGACTGATGGGGTACTCGTGTTCAGCTTCTCACTCGACGCTTGGGTTGACACACCTGAAAGACTTGGCGTCGAGATATCCGAAGCTGCCCTCGCCGACGGAACATTTTGCTCGTCAAGACCGTACGCGGCTAAATAATCCCGATCGGTCGGCGAAGTGTTCGAAGTCTCCCGCCAGTCGTCAGATTCGTTTCCATAGCTAGGATTGGTCGTCGTCTCCAAGGTAATACTTTCTTTCTGTATGGCGGGAACTTCCGCCATTTCAATCTGTGCATCCTCTCGTCGACGATTGGATGGTGTGATGACTCTCGGTGGATGATCCAGCTGCTCAATTGGAACTCTCTCTTGGTTGCCCTGGCTACCATCCTGATGCGGAGACTGCGAAGTTTGGAGGCGCTCTCTCGACCTAGCACGTCTCTGTCGGTCCTGTCTCTCTTCCGCTATCAGCGTGTTGGCGTAGGCAACATTGTCATGTCCACGTGAGCGTTTTGGGGCTTCGTCCATGACGTCAGGCGTAGGATCTTCGCTGTATTGGTTCGCGTAAGTTGTAGATGATGATGTGGTTGTCCTCCTTGGTGGGGGCCTGCTGTGATTGTTTGCTGATACTTTCCTGCACAATGACATAACGAAAGGAGTCACAGATTAGGCAAAGAATAGTTAAACTCTTCCTCGGAATCGCCGCTTCTCCTTAAGCCATTGTTGTTTTGTTTTGATTTGCTTTGAAATTATGCTAAACATACTGTCTTCTGCATTGCAATTATTTTAATGCTTTTGGGGCATTGTGTTGTGCATATTGTTTCCAATTGGAGAATCATCATGAGCAAATGTTCCGAATGTGTTATGTAAACACTGCCTGCACATGTAATGCCTCTATTATTGCGTAGTTTGTGAAATATAGACTTCAAGTGAAGCTAGCGAGAGATTTCCTGATATATTTAGCGTCTTTACATGTAAGATGCACGTTTGTTGTTTACATTTGAATTCTGGTCCGGACCAGAATTCACTTGTCAACAACAATACAGTCCACACATGTATAGAAACTGAGTCAACAAGCAGAATACTGAGTATCCAAACACGCTTTCAGGAGAACACAAACTGTAGCTGACTTTAAAAAGATACTAGGGAAAAGGTCGTAGAAAGCTGCAGCTATTGGCAATTTAATAAAGAAAGATTTTTTTCTGAGCAAACCATCTGCACTCTAGGTTACTTTTTGTTTGAAATAACATGCTATGACAAGAGAATTACGGTGTTCGTCAGTGTGCCAGCTCTGAAAACTGTTAACAATATCATGTGACGTCTATTTTAGCTCTCGTGTTTTATGAGCGCTTATATCCATGTGTGTACACGTGCATTTGTCTGACTGTTTGTTTGTCTGTCCGTCCGTCTGTTTGTGGATAAAATTGCTCAGAACACTGGTTAGATTCAACTGAAATTTGATGCACTGATTGAGTTTCCGAGCATGAAGAACGGGAAGAATTCTCGAGCATAATTAGCGTTCAGTTGCATACTTTGACTATGCAATTGGTTCAACTGAAATCTACCCATGCAGGCTTAGTATTTGGGATGAAGTTCAAGGCTAGGAAACAAAAGAAAAGCTTGATTTTATAAATTGGAAAAAAATAGACTCAGAGTAGAAGTTGCTTACATTGGTCCATCGCCTATCAGATCTTCTGGTCCTCCCTCCATGATGTAGTAACCCACGGCAACTGACAGTAGCGCTATCATCATTTCTATGGCACCAAGGAGTACCAAGGCCACGTCCAAACTGACACGAAGAGGCTGAATGAAAAACAGTGACATCACAAAATAATGTCAGTGACCAATGGCTTTTGGAATTGGTGAAAGTGATATCTGGGATAATTAAGACGCCACGCATCCAAACTTTTCTGCAGAAAATAAAATAAGCATGGCATTTCTGACCGTCTGTCTGCATGATTCAGTCAGACTGTGATTTCAATCAATCAGCACAATAATATGTCTTCATTTAACGCGATTCTCAAGTTTAAACTTTGGTAATTCTACATTGAAGTACAAATACTCACCACGGAGCCGCATCTAGGATCGTACACTTCGTTGTTCTCAGGGTTGCAGTAACTGGAGTTCAGCTCATTGGCTGCGGCTGCAAACGCATGCGCAATGATTATTATTGCGATGATGGTGGAGGCCAGTGCCAGTGCCTCGAAAGCGTGGCCCTGTAACCAGTCAATAAAATCATACAGAGCATTTAAATTGAAGTCTGATATATTTATTGTCTTCACGTGGCAAGAAACAGCCAGGATTCAGTAACAAAAATTAAGTTGTAAACCAGAAAACCGCTGGAAGGATCTTGTCGAGAACACGGGGTTTCGGCGTGATATCTAAAAACTTACATACTAAATCTACAGAGAGATTCCAGACAAGGCAATACCACACGCTTTCTTTGCTTAAAATTTCACAGCTCGGATTCGACGCGGTTAACGTTTGTTCGTCGATGTTGGAATTCGAGAAACGCATGGCATCAGGCTTGTTAAGTACACAATAAAATTTCAGTGATTCGTGAAACTTTAATTTTGTCCACTGTCACATACCTCTGTCAAGTTCATGTTTATGTGTTTAATTCGTACGACACAGGGAGAACAAACATAGATCTCACCACAGAGAAAGACCCTTATGGAGTTTTCCATGGATCGCCCCTGTGTATTTGTACAACCAGTTTACTCACCGCTGAGCGACTGTGTGCATTGTTGTAAAGTAAACAGCCAATACCGCCAGTCACCAAGAACTGAAATGTAAAGAATGACCACGCCTCATTAAGTGTAAGAGATTGTGTGTATCTAAATTCAAGTTTCAAGTTTCTATCTCAAAACACTTGAGTAATAAAGTGAGGTAATCCGAACTTTTCACGGTATCTGTACTTGGCGGATGTTATTTTTGTTCTTCCTACGTCAAGTAGACCATCAAATTTCACTATCAGTTATTAATTGAATATTACGCCATACTTATCGTCTTTTTCCCTGACAATTTAAAGATTTGACAACATAGTAAATTGTCGCCATCAAAATAAACCCGCGACTTCATTCTCCTATAGATTCTTTATGTGTGACAATCATCATCATCATCATCATCATCATCATCATCATCATCATCATCATCATCATCATCATCATCATCATCATCATCATCTAACCCTCATCATCATCATCATCATCATCATCATCATCATCATCATAATCATCATCATTATCATCATCATCACTCTTATCACCACCACCACCACCACCACCATCATCATCATCATCATCATCATCATCATCATATCATCATATCACCATCACCACTTTATCACCAACACCACCATCATCACCACAACCACCATCATCATCACAACCACCACCACCGCCACCACCATCATCATCACCACCACCATCATCATCATCATCATCATCATCATCATCATCATCATCATCACCATCTAACCCTCATCATCATAATAATCATCATTATCATCATCATCACTCTTATCACCACCACCACAACCACCACCATCATCATCATAATAACCCTTATCATCATTACCATCACCATCACCAACATTACCACTACCACTACCATCCTAAACAACTACTTATCACACTGTAGTGTTTCAAGTTACCGAATGGCACACATTTTGAAACCTGTTAAAACAAAGATCACCCACACGAGAAGAGTTCTTGGGTTTATCACTGTAACCTGACAACCGGGGACATAATCCATTGGATTCAGAAATTGTGTTTACTTCCTTTTCAACAAGTTAAGAAATTGTTTTGGGGGTGTAGATACCATCATTCATGAGTCTATTCAAATTCCGAGAGAAACTTACCACGACTCCTCCCCATATCGGTGTAGCGGCCTGGTAACCAAAGCAACGGAAGACCATGAACAGTGCTCCGATTGTGATGATGAGCAGGCCCATCGTAATGTGTGCTATGGACAGCTTCAGAACCAGCTTCAGGAGATACTTGCGAACGGTTGCCTCCCTGGCCTCTCTAGGTCTGTCCGACATGCTGGGTGTCTGAAATGTGAAATGGGTTCAAATTCAAGAGGCTGTGTCAACAAAAACAGTGTGACATTATCATCGCAAAGAAGGCAACTTCTATTTTCTATAGTGAACATATCTTTTTGTTCTATAGTGAACATATCTTTTTGTTCTATAGTGAACATATCTTTTTGCGAACAGTACCGATAAAACTTATCGCAGGGAAGATGTTTTGAAGTGCAAGGAAAGACTGGTACTTTGTTAATACGGGGGCGTAGTGCGTAAGATTTATGTCCGGGCGGGGGGAAAAAACGTCAGCCAACATTTACATTGTTCGGCGGGTTCAAGTGTGAGAGATCAGAATCGGTACAATGTTAACTCATCGAGATTTGTTTGTTTGATTTGTGTTTGGTGGTTTAAAATATATTTTGCTCGAAAGTTGTGCTTCAAGCGTTGCAATCGACTTTGAAAATTTTAAGCATCAAAAGTGTTGTGAAACTTTTGATTGAGAATTTGAAAAATTATTATCTGCGTGTCAAGTTTAATTGTCCCGGTGAACCGTTAAGTCAAAGGCAGTGACCTCTGACCTCGTGAGTCAGATTCCAGAGAGATAATGCTGAACACAGAATTCGAATTCAGGTATGCCCGGGTGTATTTGATACGTCCTACCATCAATGCGAGCTGAACAATTTGCAATATCCAGTACTCCACATAAAAAACATGGATTTTTTTCTGTTCATAACGGGTACACCAGACGCATCTATTAATAGCACCGTAGCACCTACAGATATGGGGAGATTAATCGTAACAACGGCGAGACCACTCGAAATTCGAAAAGACGTCTTGATATGTATCAAAGGTCACAGTAAATGGCGCCCTGAGAGATGCGCCGTAAAAACATTGTGTAGAAGGTACATAAACGTGTATATGGCACCGGGAATGTCCGCCACAAAGGGCGTGTGAATTCAAGGTAAATTTGAAACAACCGAAATGAAATAATAAACTTCTTACGCGCTATCGAAATATGGAAAGTGACGGCTACGATTTCTCAAGAATAGCAGGATATATAGAACGACTCACTGATAATCAGTTAGGTGTACCGCTTCCGTTGTCACCCGGACGAAAAACGATATAACGATCGATAAAATATCCAATGGTTGGACTCACTTGACCGATTTACGTACCTGTTCCCGGGAATGCGGCATGGCTGAAACGTGTCTTGAGTTCTTGGTCTGTCTCTCTTGGATTCCTTTGGTTTGACTTTACGTATTATACGGCCGAGAGACGGTTATTGTTCGGTAGAGACTCCTGTGTTGTTATCTGCGCGGAACGACTAGATTGAGAAATATTCTAGTGTCGGCCCAAACTGCCTACGTATGTTTATTCGGTGGTTACTGATTAACCAGATACCAGATCGTTAACGGTACTCAGTTCATGACTGTTTAAAGTGCGAGGCAGATGGTTATTAGTCAAGATTAAAGTAGCTGGACTTGTCTTGTGACTGAAGTGAGAAAACGAACGCGTGGTCGGCGATGGCCATTTTTGCTGATAAATATCACGCCTGTCTGTCACATTTACAAAATTGGCGCGTGGTCACCTTGACGATCGCGATAGTGACAAACAAAAGACATGATTTATGAAATACTCTCAAATAGCCGTATATCTCATCAATTTTCCGTGACGTAATGTCAACAAAGGTTATTGAGATTTTGATCATCAGTTCTACATTCAGATAATTGTTCAGTTTCCTTTTTCCTTCATTTAAATAAGATTTCTGAAAAAATAGAAGTGATACAATTTTGACTGTTTTTTTTTTAACTGGAAGTAAGGTGATACCACGTCACGTTTGTCCGAGGCGAGTCAATCTTTGTAATCTAGTGCAGGGAGATAAGGTTAACCCTATCGGTTCGTACCAGTCAGTAATTATTACACAAAGTTACATCACAGCAAATGACGTCGGCAGGAAACAAAATGAATCTTTCCGCAAGAATCCTACAGGTGGCGCCATAACTTACAAATCCGTCGTCTGCACTTCAACTACTTTTTTTCAAGTTGCTCGATAATTACACTGAGTCAAGACGGTCGGAATTGTATTTTGCTGCACATGGCTTCTATATAATGCTTAATAAGACAAGGGAGTTCCCGACACGGATAAACACGTGAACTCCTCTTGATATTATGGTCGCAAGGTGATGGCGATCGTCTTGAAAACAACGTTATTGGTCAATTAGTTGCGTCAAAATTCGGTGAAAACCTGATTTATATACTTTCTCAGGGAAAGACCAAACACTCTCATGTGCTACTTGGCTTTCAATGAAAATATACGAGTAGGACGCCCTCTGCCGACACCTCGCTTCCGCAAGTCACTGAGTTCATGTTTAGCAAAGAAGTGATACGAAAGGCCATGGCAAAATACATCTCTGAAGAGAAGCTATGTTCTGTTTTTCTCGGTGAGATGTTTGTCTCTATTCCTGAACTGCATTCGCTATTTTGAAAATTCCAATCAACATCAATGTACTTAGTAATTTCCAAAGTCCGTGGAACGACTCTTTAGCACACCTACATGTAGAGCGCCCGAGGCCAATGACTGTCACTTTTGAAGAATTTTTCACTACTTTTGTTTTCGAAATTGAAGAAGGAGAAAATCGCAGTCGTTTGTTCAAAACATTGTCGTCGAAGGATGAGAAGATAGTCTTGAACTTTGGAAAACATCTGTGTGAATGACGTTTTGGCGCTTGGTCAAAAACCAAGTATCACTACAGTTTTTAGGAACGACATGTCGCTGCCGAACCATATCGGGAACGCTGGAGCCGGATTTTTATGATGAACTTGTTAACTTGAAGAACTAGGTTTTCGTTGCTGTGAAGTGGTTTAACAATAAACGTACTCTAATTATTTAAAGAGACCACGAATTCGAAGTATATGCGAAGCTGAAACCAAAAGAAACTGTTGTGTGAATACTTTTTAATGGTAGCAGTATTTCCATATGCGTCATGGCTTTATCAAGTGAGGGCGCTGATCAGATTATATTACAGTCACCCACACGTTCAATCGAACTAGACGCAGACGCGTACTGTATAATAAACTCAACAGCACCGATCACTGGGAAATAATCGTATCATTAAAACTCAATAAATGAGAGATACTAAACAGAAAAAAATAACCAATTTTCGTGACATATGCCTTGGCAAATAAAAATCATATATAATATTATTCTCCGAGTCGGCCAGACCTAAGTATAATAGTGACTCTACATATAGATGACGTCTTCCTTCTCATCTTTTGAAGATCGATGATGTCGGTACGGTGGTGACAATTATGCGTAAACTGTACTTGATGCAGCTTTAAATCTTCTGAAACTGATCTTGTGAAAGCGAGAAATCCGAGGTTTCTTTAGTTAGGACGAACACAGTATTCCAAGATCTTCAAGTTCCTCAGGCTTCTGAACATGAGGTAGGGTGTGGAATGTTCGGGACTGATGCAAAAACTATCAGGCTCGGAAGGTGCGAACAAAGTATATTAATCTGAAGCACATTCCTTTGGCCTTTGCAGTGAATGATGTTCATTCAGAATTTAATGTCGATTTTTCGAAAAGCACCGATACACAAACTAGATAAGTAGATTCCTCGCATGGAGGGCGCTATCTGTAGTACCCTCAATGATACAAATGAAGCAGGCTGGCAGCAAAATGTGAAAAGTGAGAAGTTTAATTGTTCTTGATGATTGGATCGTTGGGTCACTCTCCAATCCCACGTTATGCAACTGGAATGATATTTTACTTCATGGGTGAATAATATATACTTTAAGACGATGATCAAAGTTGACGATTTTTGGGCACAATCTCAACTCTGTTTTCCGCTAAACAGGATTAAATATTCAGTAAAATATTTTACGGTCAGTACCAAAAAATCAAGTTTGAACATTCCAGTGGATAATTCTAACCATTCATAGCTGAAAATACAATGTTACATACTGTTTGGAGCTCATGCAAGCTTAAACTCAAATCCTAATTGGTTGGTGCATCTAATATGTATATTAAAGGATAACAGTTTTCCCTTACTTTGTGTCAATGTTTATTTGTCAGTGGATATTCAGACGAGGGCATTTTTTGTCGAGAGGGCGCAAACGAGATCGTTCATTTGCATTCAGCAAATGGGTAATTTTTGACACTTCTGTAGTTATAGCCTACAGCATTGTAATTTTGTACAAAGGGTGACTTCATGCAACTATTCCGTGTGTTCTTGATATCACAAAAAGGTAAACAAAGATCGACTTTCTCCCTTTAAACGTGGAGGATGCAGCTTGCACTCATTTTACAGTTTAAAAACATTTTAACTTTCATTCTTTATGTCTTCCGATCAATTTTTCATACAATTTTCGTTCACCTTACTTGTGAGCTCGAATTGAATCATCAATCAATACACTGATACTGATGATAATAAACTTGGAAGAATGATAAAACAGTTTACGACAACTTAAATTGGCAAGACTGAAGTACACTGGGCCCGTACTGTACAATTTCACACATCATTGTAAGCCTAGGGGGTCATGCTGCTTTGCAAAGCTGTTGGAGACCCCCTAAGAAATTATAATTCTTTCAAAACTGAAAATTTGGGCCCGATGTTTTTCTTCAGTTGTGGTCATGAATTTATCCTAACCTCATGCTTATTGGATCCAAAATCTTCCCTGTACCATTTGAATATCTTGCTCAGCTTGACTTCTCCACTTGACAAGTTCACCTGGCATCCATCTTCACTTTCAAGGAAGGCCTCTCCAGCAAGACTGAGTTCATTGTCAACGTCCTTGAAGTAGAAACGAGAACAATTTCACCATATAATTCTGTGATTAAATGTAATGGATCTGCACTTAACTTTCCATTCATCCTTATCGCCAACGTAAATTGATTTTATTCCAGCGACAGTCTTTTCAATGGTAGTGTACTAACTGTATGCAGGAAGATAGTTATGCCAGTGCGTCACTCATAATTCCGAAAGGTAGGATATGCAATTAAAAACACACAAAAAAATTAACACACTATCAAATGCCATTATTTGACAGTTTCCTCATACAGTCTGAGAATACAATTTTACATCACTTTATGGTTCCAATGGTCGTGACATGACTGCTGCGAGGAAGTATTTTGTCGTAATAACACGATTGGAACTAATTTGGGATAATTGGATGGTGAAGCGATGCGGGTTTTATCTGCAAATGTAATCTCATCTGCTTAACTTTCTGAGCAATACACTTGTTTTTATGAGTAATCTGGAACATTCAGCTGTAGGGCACTTAAAATGTAAAGATCCGATTATCCCAAATTAGTTCCAATCGTGTTGAATATCAAGGTCATGGTTTTATCTTGCAAGGGAACATTGCCAACAATGGACAATCCTACCACAAAAACTCCTAAAACCTAAACGTGCACAGACGCAAAACAAAGACTTTACTTACTCTTGCCATATTACATTATTAAGACACCTGCATACATGCACCTCACCTACAATATTGTTCAAATTTGCAAGACCAACTCCCATTTCACCTAATATTTAAATTGTTACTTCGCCCGCTTTCTGAAATTTGCAATCATTCAGAAGATTATATTACTACCAGCATAATTTAATGCTTTACACACAGTTGAAAATAAATAATTTTTGATGTGTGTCGAAAGTAGAGAGTGAACAAATAAGGATTATTACCTTTATTGCTCAAACACAGATGCATTCGCTGTTACATCAAAACTATTCAAACTGAATAACCCCTACCGTCGCATATATAGGTCCTCCCTGATCCACAGTGAACAATTGGAGCAACCAAAATCTGATGATAAATAGGAAGCATATGTCTTTGTTCTTACCTTTAGCTGAATAACACCTTTTCACGTGCCAAAGGTCATCAAATGTGGCATGATGCATATTCCGAATGCTTGTAGCTAAAAGTACTTAGGGTAAAAATTGTCACCTCAACTGCTGCTTGTAAATATCAATGATAAAATTCATCAGTTAACAGGGGACCCTTTCCTGCAATGCTTCGTGGCACAGCCCTGTCATTTTTGCAGATGACAAGCATATGAAAGCTTATTCTATTCCAAGTAGAGGAAGGAAAGATATCGATTTTTGTAACGCAGATCAAGGTACGATCTTTTACTGATAACAAAAATGTACTTAGTATAGGAAGCGAATGAATAGTCTATTGACATTATTTTACCACAAAATAGTAAAAATAAATGTTTTAATTTTTTAACCGTTAACATACACTTTTTTGGTTCTGTTTGTAAAATAATTTTGGGGGTCAACTCTAAAAATAATATTGAGATTGTCAAGTGTTCACCCTATGAGCAAACCTTGTCTATCCGGTGTAATAGTTGACAGCTTTATTCAGTGTCTTGTGTTGTTGAAAATGGAATTCGGGTCCGCATTAAGGATAGGAAACAATAACATCATGTTGGCAAGGGTAATGCTATGAAAAAATACTGGGGGAAGAATAACAAATCCATATTTGTTTGATGTAGCACAATGCAGAAAATGGTGGTTTTTTTATTAGTATGATCCCTTGAGCACTGTAATCACCCCCAAAAATCAGGGCAACATTTTACCAACCTTTATGAATTTTTCTGTGATTGTTTCCATGATTTTGTACTTAATGGATATAAAGTTTCACGAACTACACTTTTTGACCAAAATTTTGAGAAAATCAGAAAAAATTGCCTACATCTGAAAGACATTGTTGGTTGTTATATTGTATAAAGGCAACAAAAATCGACTTATACACTCAAAGGGTTAATCAAAGGATATGGCATATTTCTATGAGGTGAAGCTAAAGAAGCAAGAAGGAACACAACTCTTTCTCATCATTTTATTGTCCACTCACTGTACCCTACACAGCATATACAAAGTCAGATAAACGACTATGTTCGCTAACAACTTTTAGCTGTGTGTTTTGCTGAAATTTAAGAAAGTGACAAAAAGTAATTATAAGCATATCTTCTGTTGAAAAAGCATGGGGTAGGGGTACTTTGGGACCCTAACTCAAAAGTAGGACGGTGGCCCTCCCCCCTTTTCGGTTTATATTTGTTGTTAAAATAAATTAAAAAAGCACAACATATGCAAATATCAGAAAAATACCGCAATTATACGGTGTCGCTCAAATTTGATCAGAATTGGTACATACCAGTATGGGTACCAAAGATCAACAATAAATGTTGTTTATCTGTTCAGTGCAGGAAAATTCTACGTTGATGTTATGACAATGATTTCTGCACAGTACAACCAGAAAAACAACAAGAAATATTTAAACCAGAAAAACAAGAATGACAAAAGTAATTAAGGTCTGAAACTTTAGGTACTGAAGGTCAACTTTAGCAACATGATATGCATAGCAGAAAGGCAGCTAGCCCCCCTTAGTTTGACCATAGACGGTCTTCCTCCCCTCTACTGTCTATGGTTTGAGCAGGTCTGTTAATATGTAACAGTTCATAAACAATGACAGGAAATGACTCAAGTCAGTGGAGTAAGATTGTTTCAAGCCTGTTTCAGAATTTCGCTTTTTCTTACCTCATTTGCACATTTTTGACACTGATGTGTTCATTTGAACAAATTCACATCTCAACCCCTACATCTACCTGTACACCAAATACTAAGACAGTAGCTTTGGCGGTATGGGAGCCTTTGTGTGTGACGGACATACATCCGCACATACCCACAAATATACAGACACTTAGACTCATCATATAAGCTCTTTTTGGTATTTATATATAAAACCAAATATGAGCTAAAAATGATAACACTTCCCTGACACGTTTCAGGCATGCACATTTCAAAAAATGAAATCATCAAAAAATGACAGAGATGTCCATTTGTGGTTGAAAAAGCATGGTACTTTGTAATCCCTTAACTCAAAATGTAGGATGGAACCCATCTTTTCTGTTCGTTTTGTTGATATAATTGATCAAGCACAACATATGCGAAAAATCAGAAAAATGACAATATTCACTTACAGGTGTTGGGTGTTTCTTCAGTGAAAACAATCAAAAACAACAGAGAAAGGCCCGTTCATTTGTTGAAAAATGCTTGGGTTAGGGATACTTTGGGACCCCTAACTCAAACAGTCGGACTGGAATATTGTTATTTTCCTGATTTTGCATATATTGCTCTCCGATCACCAACGCAGGGGCTTATCGCCCTGACCAAATAACCAGTTAGCAGCTCACAATGTATGAGCTGCTAATGAGATATTTGGTCAGCCTGACCAAATATCTGATACTCTCTGAGGTATAGCCCGTGCTTTGGAAGATCAAAATAATGAAAGGTGATTGGGGAGGGTAATTAAGAGAGATATTGCCTTTTTTATTGAAATACTATACGGATATAGCTGGGTAAAGTAATTGGCACACACATAAAAAAGGTAAGGCTTGTATAATGAAAAAAGTTAAATAAATGACAAGTATTGATCATATTCATAATCTCTTGACAAATAATGCTTGAAGTACCCTGTGGTATAACTAAACTTATCTAATAACAGATGCTCTGATGAACACATTCCCGGTCTAACTTGCAATTGGGTGACACAGTCCATGATGGGCATCTTAAAAACGTGGAAATTTTGACTTGGACTAAATTGGACTAATTCACAAAATATTGGAAATTTCATGTCCTCAGTACATTGTTCACTTTGTTATTTTCGACGCATATGTGTCGCAGACAACAGCTATTTGCTAGATGTACTCAAAAATAAATCCTGGTATTTTGTGAATGATCTCATATCATACAAATACACAGCTAATTTGACAGTAAAATGCAGCATGATATGATAATGCATTTATTGCTATTGATTAACAAACATCTTTTAAACATTGATGTAATTGAAAGCCATTTGTCACAATGGCTTTGAAATGCTGCCTTAATTGAAATTTCTTTCATTCATTTCATTCATGGATATAGTTTATCAACCCATTAAAAGTGCCGTAGTCGTAACTCTCCATGATGTTTTCATTATTTTTGTTCCATAGAAACGATATGTTTTCTTAGAAAATATTGAAACATTGAAAGCGAAACTATTAGTCTTGCACATACACTACATCAAGTACATAATGTGATTTTATATTTCTAATTGACAAATGAATTCTCATCTGGACTAAATTCCAGTCGTCAACAAAAATGTGAGACATTAAATAGATTCCAGCTGCCTCGACAAGTTGAATACCAGGTATTTTGACAGAACTTCGAAGCAGAATTTCACTTCACGAAAATTTCATTTCACAAACAGCACGTAAATGCTGTACAATACAACTATGTTACAGTTAATTGAGCTTTAATTAATTACAGAAGTGAATTATGGTTCAGGGCTACTTGCTGAAAATGCAATCAATGACAACCAACTTGCAAATGTTGCATTTCTAAGACATGAAATGACAGTCAAAATAATGAAAAGTTAAAACCATGAACAGAAAACAACATCAGTGTCTGTATATTTGTCACATGATTAAAAAATGCAGCTCGTTAAATATCTTTGTATTTATTTGAATGTCAAACCTGAGTTTTGCATAATGTTATCATGCAGCATTGTTAATTAGTTTACTTATCTGAAAGAACAATTATAATGTTCAGCCTTGTCTGTAAAAGGAAAAAGAACTTTGTTTGTGCAAAATTGGATCAAGTCTGTGAACACAAGAGAAGGTTGTCTGAAGCACAATCTTTTATATATCTGAATCATTTCATCCAAAGATATCAGACTTCTGTGACAAACTGACTCATCATTGGGTCACAGTGAACTGTGTCTGTGCAGGGGGCTGAACACATTCCAGTCAGTAACTCCCTGTGATCACAAGTACGTGTGAGAATTCCAAAATCTCACACAGGGTGCCTCTGCGAGAGATGTTTTCAAAATCTCAAAATTTCAGAATTCTTTGCCTGTCTTCACACTCTGCACACTAATTTGAAGACTAAAGAGAAAATTCGCTGTGCACTGTGACTTTGTGAATGCATTTATATAGAATCTTTATACAGAATTTAAAAACTATCTACTGTTGATTGACCAATCAGAGTGCTCAATTCAGGGTGTTTTATCTACTCGTAAAGCCTTGGTCACCAAATTCCAGAACGAATGACAGCGCCGTAGTAAAGTACTGTCCAATCAAAAGTGAACATGTCATATTCTGTAGACATCTGGTACGTTTTAATATTCAAATTTGGTAATACAGCGGAAACCAGCTGCAACACAAAATCTGCTGTGGTACAAACATAAACTAATGTGCCCTGTAGGGCATTATAGGATGTTCCATTACATTGGAAGGCTATTTCACAAAATCTGCTGTGGTACAAACATAAAACTAATGTGCCTAGGGCATTTATAGGATGTTTCATTTCATTGGAAGGCTATTTCATAAATAAAAGTTTTAATTCATATCCTAAACATGTTACATTGACAAAGGGGACAGTTGACGTAAAAACATTGAAAACGAAAATATATCAGTTAGGGGCGATAGTTTTTAAGTCGGATAAAACCCTCGTACTCGGGCTCTTCTGGTATATAAAGTCCAACCCAACGATAAAAAATCTCGGCCTGCGGCCTCGACATTTATCGTTGGGTCGGACTTTATATACCAGAAGAGCCCTCGTACTCGGGCTTTATCCTATACATAGAATCTGACTGAAAATCTTACCTCTTTACAGAAATTATGAACAAGGGTAATGAGAAAACTTACTGTACATGTAGTCTTTATCTTACTGAAATATATGTAATTCTACAAATGGAATGAAAATTTCATTTACGCTTTTAGCTTTGAAATAAAATATTACACTTTAAGCCACAAGAAATATCTCTTGAAAAGAAACTTCTTAAACAATTACCAGATATAAATATTGTGCCAAAATGTCCATCTGTAGTAATGCTGAAGACAGTCAATTTTACTGAAGGTGTAATCTGTACAGATTTGTTAACGTACCTAAATTCTACTGTTCTCAATACTACATACCGAGTCCATACACTCAAAGTCACTTAAAATTCAAGGACTTTTGCTACAATTTTGAATGACCTGCTTAGGTCCAAAGTAACATTTTTTACGGTATCAATTTTATATTATTTTATATATCATTATCACAACTGATAATCTTGTGGGGTTTTTTAATTGTGTACAGATTATCAATTTTCCAGAACTTTCCAGAACTGATTTTCAAGGATTTTTTCAGTATTTCCCATGTAGCTTTTGAAATTTAAGGACTTTCAAGGGCTTTAAAGCAGTGTACATACCCTGTAGATGTATAATAATTGATTACGGTATGCAAATCATCCACTGTACAGTTATTCATACTGTTTGTTCCATGGCAATGGGACACAGTTTACAATTGAAAGTTTTGAATTTGTAGATGGAATATCTTTTACAACTTCCATCTCACTTTTTTTGCATCAATTCAGAGCTAATTAAAACTCTGAATTTTGATGTCTATCTCATAAATATCAACATTACACTTACCGTTGTTTATTACTTTTAACTAGAATACATAATATTTTTTGAAATGCCATGGTTAAAAAACAAATGTTTAACAAAATAAAAATTTGTAAATAAAAAATTAATAATGTTACAGCATATTCATTTGGAGTTTACGGCCCAATCATACGGCAGATATGACAGTCGGTAATTCTTCCCAGAAAGCAGTTCTGCTAAGTCACTTTTCTTTTGACTGTCTGTCATTAGATCACACAGCCACTGGAGAACCTGAAAAGTGAAAATTATTTAATTTATTTGCTAAGATTTCTATCAACCAATTACAATAAACAGCTTTCATGCAGTAAGCTACATTTGAATGACCCGGTGGCTGTAACTATGATGACATTTTTGTTCTGTACGTCATGACACGATGAACAGCACAAACACCTCTTCAAGCTCGCAACTCAGGTGTCCCTCAGTGTTAAACTATCACAGCTCTTCAAATTGCTAGTCTGTTACTGATGATAATGAACTCGGAAGAAATTAAAAAGCTGCAACTTATATTGGCAAGACTTGAGTACACTGGGCCCATGATGTACAATTTTACAAATCGTTGTAAGCCTAGGGGGTCAAGTTACTTAACAAAGCTGTGGGAGGCCCCCTAAGAAAATCTTTTTCTTCCAAAATGAAGATTGAGCTCAATGTTTTTTAGTTGTGGCCATAAATTTATCCTAACCTCATGCTTATTGGATCCAAAATCTTCCCTGTACCATTTGAATATCTTGCTCAGCTTGACTTCTCGACTTGACAAGTTCACCTGGCATCCATCTTCACTTTCAAGGAAGGCTTGTCCCGCCAGCCGGAGTTGATTGTCAATGTCCTTGAAGTAGACAGAAAATCAATTTCACAATAAATTTTTTATTGAACTTATTCCACATAATGGATTTACACATGGCCTTCAATTTCTCCTTATAATATGTCAGCAGAACGTGCCTTGGGGACAGTTATTCGGACTCTCAAACTTCTACAATTCTTTTCAGATATACCACTTGGGGAGGTTCATTTAAAGCTTTTGGTGTGAGAAAACTTTTCACCGACTTAGTTTTTCAAATTCAAAAATTTTATTTTTCTCTAAAGAGTAAACACAGGAATGCCGCCCCATTTTGAATTTTAAATATCGGTAAATTTGGGCTATTTGTTTCTCTAGTACCAAATTTTCACAGTGATCCCGATTTTCATTTTTGATTTTGAAAGAGAATGATTGAAGGATTCCTTTGAAAAGTTTAAGCAAAAGTTTAAGTCTTTCACTTTCTAGGCGCATACTACCTTAAAGGTGGAGTATCATCAGTGTGCAGGGAAATGGTGATGAAATCACTAAAACACACCTTTGGTCATCCTCTGTACCTCTGCAGACATATTGCTAAACATGGAATGACTAGTTTGTTTCCTGTTTTAACCAGAATTTCTCTAAATTTGCATGGTATTAGGTCTCTTTCTGTCATTTTCCATAAAGTAATCAAAAGTGAAACCAACATCAACACATTCTATAGAAATGAATGTAAAATTTTGGTACATGTATGTGTATTTCAGGTACACAATTTCTTTGATGCGACGAAAATGATCAAATGACCTGAATGAACACCTATCACTCAAACACAGCCACTACTGTTCTTTGTATCAAAAGCATCCAAACAGTACAGGAGTAATTGACCTTTCACCCCTACTGCAACATAAATAGGTCCACCCGACCCTACAGAAAACAATGGGACCAAACCAAATCTGATGACAAACAGGGTGCAAATGTTGCAGTACTTACATCAGCTGAGTATGTCTTTATTGGAGGACAACTCTTGGCACCACACACCAGAGCAAAATGTATCAGGGGTTCAACTTTCTCCAAGGACACTTTCAGTCTGGGATCTTTGCCACCGAACGGTCTGCTCAGCATTCCCAAACCCTTCCTGTTGCCCCTCAGCACACCATTCTCCATGTCTTGCAAGGAATACACTTGTCCGCCAATGATGTAGCTCACAACATTGAAGAACTGAAACAAAAAAAAAGGAAAATAATCGTCAGTGTGACATTAAATCCAAAATCTTCATAGAAGCCAGGACTACACTGGTGATACCCAGTGCTATACAGACAGGCAAGCAAACCTTTTCATGCATTTTCTATGTAGATGAGGTCAAAGGTCATAAAACATGCATTGCATGCACTTACATGTACATAAGGTAGTAGTAATCATCTGAAACGGTGCTTGTAAATATCCATGACAAAATTTATAGGTTGACATGAAGAACTTTCCTGCAATGCTGAATACATATAGGTCATTCTATTATAAGAAGGGGAAGGAATGATCATAGATTTTTGGAAACCTAGATAAGGCTACCATCTGTTACGAATACACAAATAAATGTAATAAGCAGAGAATAAGTAATGTGTATTATAGTATCTTCCTAGATGTCAAAGTTCCAAAGTTGTAACTTTTGACTATTTTACATTTTTTGGAAAATGAAATTTCCTTTCCTTCCCAAAATCATGTCAAAATGTCAAGTGTTCCACAGGTCAACACATTCTGAATGTGTGTAATATTCCATGTCATTGAATTCTAGTCCATGCTGGAATTCAGTTGTGAATAATTGCATACCATTGTCAATGCATGGTGTGAAGTTAGAATGTGCCTTGAGGACAGATACACTGTATTCGGGCTTTCAAATTTCATCAATTCTTTTCTGATCTACAACTTGTTGGGACTCATTGTAAAGCTCTTGGTGGGAAGAAAAACTTTTCATCATCTGAGTTTTTCAAAAAATCAAAAAAAAAATTTTTCACCAAAGAGTTAACACCGGGACAGCGCCCATTTTGAATTTCAAATAATAATAATCGTTATTATTATTATCACCTAAAAAGGGTAAATACTGTACTTTGTATCTAAACATACTTAACAAAGAAAAATAACAAAACTTTGTTTTATGAAAACAAAATATGGAAAAAATGTCACCAAAAGTTCATCTATTGTCCCATTAGTAAAAAATCCAAGATTACTCACCTTTTATGTGACCGCTGCCACAGATTGGTCGGTGGTCCCACCTGTACGTTTGCATGGATGACTAACGCATTATAGATATTGATGAAGAAGGCCAGTTTTTCTTCCCTAGACAGTCGATCCATGTCAAGTCTAACCAGCTCAGCTGTCGTCTTCTTGTAAAGATTAAACTTCTTACTCTCCCCTATCCCTTTGTAGTCAACACCCTGCATGTGCAAACCAAAGTAGCAAAATTTAATACATTTACAGGATATTGTCCACTTGTGTACATTACTTTTGTTCTTACTCTATAAATTTATCACCTCAACTACGTTCCAATTGGTATGATAAAATTTTAGCAAAATTTGAGATGAAAGATTAATTAATATAACATTATTTCAATAACTTTATTTCAATTTGAGTATCAAAACTATTTTATTCTGCCTATCAATGGATTGGTTGATTGGTTGATTCTTGTCAGCATTCAATTTACATGTGAATTCAGAACCATTATTATACACCTGCATCTGTAATCTATGGGGTTTTGTTGTACAGTAAGTTTCAGTATCAGAGGACGCGGAGCGTCCAATAACTTTGACGCGGAGTACAATAACTTTAGGTGTATTGAACGCCTATTTGACCTTGACCTCATAACACCCTTACATCAACACACGAAAACTGAGAGAAGATTCTATATTTTTTACAAAAATATATACTTCGAAACATTCAGTACTTCCCACGATAATGGTCATTTCAAATGTGTGAATTTGAGTGAAATTATGCTGCTGACCTACTAATTCTACCATGTACACTGCACTAGGCGGGTTGAAATTTTGTTCTATGTTGACCATGTATGCGCTTAGCAGACGCGCTAAACACATTCCCCGTCTGCTCACGCTTGCTCAGTGCAGTGTGCAATAGACATCCTAAAATGCCCTAATTTCACTTTTTTGTGGTAAAATTGGACAAAAATGGATGCTACGCATCTCGGACAATATCACTGCTGCACGATGTCGATGTACTCGGACATTAATCCCGGTATTTTGTGAATAACCTCATATATAAAATTAGTACGACAGAAATAATCATCTGTGCCATAGTTTTGTACAGATTCTTCCATAAAATTTCCAGCAGAATACATCTTCTCTAACAGTCGGTGGCCTATCTTTCGCATGTCAAAAAAATATTATGACCTTTACAATACAAAATGCACTTTTTTAAAACATTGAAAATTTGGCAAAATCCCCTCCTTGTAGCTAGATTATACAAGAGTGCAGATAAGTGGAATGGGACAACATTTTATATTAACCCTTGAGCGCTAAAGTCAATTTTTGTCACCTCAATAAAATATAGCACAGCTAATTTTTTTGATTTTTGCCAAAATTTTGATAAAAAACTGTAGCCGATGAAAATTGATGTCCTTTTGGTCCAAAATTATGAAAAAAACCTTACAGAAAAGTTCACAAAAATTGGTAAAATATTGCATTAAAATTTGGTGGGAAAAATTACAGCAGTCAAAGGGTTAATGAATGGTAACCCAGGGAGTCTAGGTATTAGGGATAGGGCTAGAGTAAAATAGCCAGAGGCCGCCCAAGGAGCATCCTTTTGGATCTGTTCTTAATCTTCACCCCTGCTGCGTGTTAATATGTTGACAGTGAGTTACCACAGACAGAACTTGCCTTGCCATCGGGAGAAAGATAGTCAGCGTAGATGGATAGAATAAGCCGTCTCATGTATTCACTGAGTTCTCCAGCTGCAGGGGAAAAAAAGACAATCAATGTGTGATTGTTACAATACGTACACTGGAGGCCTGGTATGACACGATCAGAAAATATGGATGCATGTTGGCTCTCCAGTATTGTGAAATACATGTATGAAACTTTTTGGTGGAAATCTATTGCTTTCTGGGCAGGAGTGCAGTGCTTCAAAGGTCAATGGACATGAAAGGGGTTAACCCTTTGAGTGCTGCAATTTTTTCCCGCCAAAAATTTAGTGCAACATTTTACCAATTTTTTTGAATTTTTCTGTAATTTTTTTGTTAGTTTTGGACCAAATGGATATCACATCCATTGGCTAACGTTTTTTACAAATTGTCAAAATTTGAAAAAAATTGACAGTGGTGTATTACATTAAGGTGACAAAAATTGACTTTGGTGCTCAAAGGGTTAAAACCCTGACCATGGGTTGGTTTGCCATTTGACTGGCTCATGAAAGTGGAATATATGGACCATATCATGGCAAAAAATTCCAGAAAACAAATATCTTTGGTCATTCATGAACTGTGCTACTTTAGTGTTCATGGAACATGGACACACACAAATTACTATGCATAAGTAACAAAAATATCTCAAATGTGTATTTTGCACAGTATCCAGCACTATTCAATGAACCAGTCTACATGACACAAGGCTGTATCTCAATGCCTAACTATTGGTATAACCAGGCCTGGGTTCATATTCAAATTAACAATCCTGATATGAGAAGAAATTTTATCATTTGCCTTAGGTTCACATCCTGATTGTCAAAATTCTGAATTCTTTGACATATTGATCATGTCACCAGGCTTAGCTTCACACTCACATACACAAAGAAATCCTGATATCACTGCAGCTAAGTGATATCACCTGGCTAAGGTTCACATTCAGATTAACAACCTTGAATACCTGAGCAAAGCATGCAAAGCGAGGGCTGACCTAACCTGAATTCACATTTGCCCTTACTAATCCTGAATTTCGAAGGAAACTATTATTACCTAGTTTGTATTCACATTCATGTTATTCATGTTACTGATCCTGAATTCCTGAGGAAACTGATATTACCTGGCCTGGGTTCACATTCAGAACTTAATCCTGAATTCAAGGCACTGGATTCATCATCTTCCATCAGTCTGTAGTAAGTGTCTTCATCTCGGAACTCAGTGACATTGCCCTTGATGTTGTGACCAAAGCGCTGTTCGAGCAAAGCCTGCCCCATCTCAACAGCCTTAGCACGATCTACGAAAAACAAGTCATTAGTGAAGGATAAAACCCTTGAAGACTCTAATTTCTTGAGAAAATTTCATACAGCATTCATTTTTTTTCATTCTGACAAATGTGGCAAATCCAGAACTTTACAAAATTTTTGAATGGGCATCCAAAAATTCCAGGGAGAAGTACCGGAGTTTTCTGATAACAGGCTCAGGGCGTTTATTCAAAAAATTGGTAAATTGTCAAGGGAACACCTGGTGCTTAATAAACGCCCAGAGCGTTAATTTGGTGGGGTAACCAACACCAGTACTCACAAAAGCTTATATTGATTTGAAGCTCATACAGTGACAATAAAGAGTATAGAGGTTGCAGAATGACTGTTTCTGAAGTTCTTTTGAAGTTCTTTTTCTATCTTTCCTGGGCAAATTCTGAAAAATCCACCTGCACCTCAGAAGGAAACAAAGTTACACTTTCTCTGCAAAGTGCATCATACAATACAAAAAGACGTCTAGACATAAAGTGCTCCAATGTATCCAATGCCTATCTTAGAACCCCTCCATCTGCAGTTCTTTTAGATACAGTAGGGAGTGTCTGATGTAAATGGCTGCGGTCTGTAAGCCAGAAACCTCAATATTTTTATTTTGTTCACCACACAACAGACATTTTATGACAATTCATTGGTAAATGAGGCTAATTAGATACCACTGGTAAATATCAAGCAGAACTGAAATCCAAAATAAGTGCCCACCCCCAAAAATAATCGCCCATGGGCGTATATGTGGGTAGGCCTATTATCAAAAATCTCCAGTAGGTAAGGTACCTTTTGCAGTGTACCTACCACAGACCACTGCTGTATTTAAATATCAGCAATGAAAAATCAACTTTTGAAAGGTAGGATATTTATCAGGAAAGCATAGTTTAAAGTGATGTATTTGTGGCACAAAATTTGATAATATACATTGCATTATGAATGTGGCGCTTTTGAACTTTGACTCTATTTACATTTAGCTCGGTGGTACTCCTCACTAGGCTTGTGTGTGTATCAAAAGACAGTTTTAGAATTGCACTGAAGTATTTACAGAGCCTGAAATTTGAGGTAATTTTGATTTCAGGTTTGTGCCATTCTTCATTTTAAACTCTCCTCATTGGATTCTCAAAAACTTCTCTCTTTGCTGATACAAAAATAAAGAATTAAAATAAAAATAGTATGGTTCATTTGAAGAAGAGAAATTTCAACAATTGAAGGAACTCCTATGTTTCATACAATTTTGCACTTCATTTTTGTCAGACACAGTTATTGTAAATTGTAACTACAAAGAATGCTGAAACTTACCCACTTGCTTGGTTTTCACAATCCAGTCAACAAACTCTTTCCCTGTGAACGACTTTTTGTGAACTTTCAACCCTGACCTATGATCCTTGATCAGTCCACTTGCTTTCAAGTCTCTGACCAACAAGGCGTATTCATCTAATTCACAGGTGAAGTCAAGATTCCCTGTAAATGCAAACATCATAAATATTGAAAATGAAAAAGGCTCCAGATTTGTCATATATAGAGATATTTTTTTTCAACAAGTTAAATTCCAAACAAAATAAGAGTAATCCTGTGTTTAAAAAAATATCATAACAGCTGTGATTTTGCTATTTCTTCCAATACTCCATATTCAAAGTCTAGATTAGCAATGAATGAGAGACATTATTAAATCAAATGAGACTTGCCAGAGATAATTTGATTTGCATGCTCATCAAAAATTGGGCTTATTTCCAACCAATGTCAGTCTGGTAAAGGTGAACTGTATGCAACCCCTTGGGTAGACTTGCTATCAAAATGAAGGAATATATAGACTTCAGTGGACTGTCAATTTAGTGGTAGACTGTTGTGTAGACAAAAAAATATAGCAGACTTCAATCAAAATTTCTGCCAGACAGATTTCTCAAAGAGTATTCATGACTCACCTATATCAGGGTTTTTCATGAGACTTGGGTCAGGTGGTTGTGGTGCATCTGATGGGGGTTCATTGTCCACCAGGTCCTGGATTGCTGCATCTAACCTTGGTTTGTCTTTGACCTGTATGAGTATAAATACAGTCTCTAAGTGGTCAGGTATTTGATCTGTGTATAAACACGGTATTGTACCTTTTTGAAATACAGACTATAATCTCAACAAGTGCACTGAAAGCTAAATAGGGCCACTTAACCACTTTCTGTTTGTCACACAATTGTGTGTACTGGTCTGAACAATTTCTCTCTCTCTCTCTCTCTCTCTCTCTCTCTCTCTCTCTCTCTCCTCCTCTCTCTCTCCTCTCTCTCTCTCTCTCTCTCTCTCTCTCTCTCTCTCTCTGTCTCTGTCTCTCTCTCTCTCTCTCTCTCTCTCTCTCTCTCTGATAAGTACATGTACATGTACTATGACCATGAGCAGACTAGGGAGCATAAAGCTATGATCATTAGATCATTTAACTAAGTACTACATGTACTTCCATGGTTGAACTAAAAGATCCGTCCACCTGGCTACAGTAAACATGCCACTCATCTGTGCGGGTACCAGTCAACTCGCACTTTTTCCAACCCGCCCAGAACCAACTCGCCTGATTCCAACTCGCCCGATACCAACTCGTCGATTTCAACTCGTCCGATGCCAACTCGCCGCGATACTATTTTGCAATTTTATGAGTACCTGGTATGCATAAAACGTTTTATTTCTAACAACAAATATTTCTAACATTGAGAACCACAGGTGCGGTTTGAAATATGTGCCAACACTGAAAACTTTTTATTTGCGAATTTCACGTTTTGCAAATCTCTTGAAAAAAAAATAATTTCGTTCGGCTTCTTTATGTAAAGGGATAGTTTGCAGGACCGTCTTTCACGAGTTACTGGCCCGTGATATGAAAATAGCTGGCCTCGGGCCATCGGGTTAGCGTACATGGAATCTATAACTACACTCCATCTCAAAACAATGTGCAAAATGGCATCGGGCGAGTTGGCAAATGCATCGGGCGAGTTGGTATCGGGCGATGTGGAATCAGGCGAGTTGGTTCTGGGCGGGTTGGAAAAAGTACGAGTTGACTGTAATTCATCTGTGCAGCCTGGACAGGCTTTCATTATTCACCATATCAATCAGTACCAACTGTTGTTCACACAACGATATATTGAAGACTCCAAAATTAAAGAAAGAATTAAACGAAAGAAAAAACCCTGTAAAATCAACGCATTCTTTACTTCGCGTTTGATTTTTGCATGAACAAGGATGTCTTTTGCGTTTTTATTCCTGTATATGCTATGATAGGTTTTTTCTGGAAAAAGAGTGAGCCAGTGTTTGATTGCCCTTAACCCCTGGAAAAATGTGTACTTAAAAATAAAAAAAATATTTTGAAAAAAAACCCTGCCCACCTCCCTACCATATTGTGAAAACCATGTTATCGGCACAGCACTATTCATTTATGTATTTATTTATTTATTTATTTATTTATTTATTGGCCTAATTGAGATTCTAAGATATTACAGACGGCCGATGATATTTCCTCAAAGTCGTTCTGTAGTGTAGTCAACACAAGTTGAAAAAAAATCAAATAACATATATGCAACTCGATATATATACAGCCACCGTAACTATGGCAACTAAATATCAGCTCTTCATGGCACGGTTGTAAGCATTTTACCGGCTACAATTCTAACCACAGAGGCGTAGTCGGTAACATAAAGTCCTGCCATGCAAAGCTTTTAACTAATAGCCCTGCGTACGATCCTGTGTGTTCGGAACACTGTTCCCTGCGTTGTACGGCCCGTGGTGGGAGGCCGTACTATAACGCCTGGAACACACAGCATCGTACTCAGGGCTATTTACTTACCAACTCCTGAAGTTCGCTGTTTCCGCCTATGTATCGAGCATTGAAAAATATCTGCGGTACAGTCGTGCTGCCTGTTCGGGTCTGCACTTCCTCTCGTACTGCGGCTGGGTAGTTGTCAACGCTGATATCCAGGTACGGCAGGTCCAATGATTGTAACGTCCCTTTCGCTCGCATGCAGTGAGGGCAGCCGATGATAGAGTAGACGACGATACGCCCTTTGATTTCTGGCATTGTTGCGAGATTTGGACGGGCCGGTGTCCCTACCGATGACGTACTCTCACTCTGTTTTAAGTTTCGCAACGTATGTCTGTAAGTCAAGCAACGACGCTTGTTATCACAGTCTCTCTCGTGATCGTTTGTCCATCATCGACCCGACCCGGCCCGGCACATTAAACCTGTTACTTCCGGAAACAGCGTTTATCCGAAGCGTAGAATTCACAGACTGTCTGTTCGTATAATCTTGTCCTCCATGCACGCAATATTCGTAGTCCAGAATTCTATTTTTTTTGAACTGGCCCATTTTTGTGAGATGTATTCATCGCAAGCTTATAGTAAATTTTAAAGGACAAGAAAAGAAACGAAAATCTGTGATGCAGATCTTTCATAACAAAACGTGCGCCCACAGTAGCTTCAATGTGGCACAGGGCTCTTTTTTATCTCTCCTTGGGTATTTGAAACTTACCCAGCATCCACAAGCAACTGTTAGGATGGTGTTTTTGTAGAAGGGAGCCGACAGAAAATAGTTATTGTACGGAGAGAGGGGCTCAGAGAAAAAAACTCAAGGAGTACAAAAAAGAACAAACACTTTGGAAAATAAATCAGTTCAGTCCATTACAACGATGTCTAAAGTTCAGCGCCGAGGAAGAGTGTTCCTCCTATCGTGAACACAGAATTGGAAAATTTAGAGTTTCGGAGATAGATTAACCAGTCCAAATATTGCTGTTCAAATTGTAACATTGCATTATTATTTTATGTGAAAATTTCTCCATAAAACCTTTCGTTAAATCTTAAAAATGTTAAACATGCGAAGTATATTTCTATTCTCAATGTGTGATAATTTATTATTAATGATGATTAATTAATTGATTATGATAAGGTAAAGATTTGTATAACGAAAACTTGAGCAGTGTCAGTCTGTGCCTCTAACAGCTACCTCCTCAATACAGTGTCAATATCCCATGTAGCACTTCAAAGTCCATATCTGTTGATTCCCCAGCCTAATTCCCAACATCAGTTATATCTATTAGGCCTTAAATCGCCAACACTCGGAGGATTTTCGCCGTAGCTAAGGGACTGGTCAGTTTCTTCGGCCTAGGGGGCGGTGAATTATTTTTTGCCGACGTCAAAAAGTGGCTGACCCCCCTATTCCAAGTTTTGAAAACAGGGTGACCCCCCTATTCCAAATTACGAAAAAAAGGTGACACCCCCACCCCCACCCCCCACGCGCGACAACGGTTAAAAAAAGTGTACATAAATTACATTATATTTTATATATATATATATATATATATATATATATTATATATATATATATATATATTATATTACATATATATATATATATATATATATATATATATATATATATTATATTTTAAATACATTTTAAACAGTCATTCTGTGTTTTAATGAAATTGTTGACATTTCAGTTGTAAGATAGGAATTTCAATGTGTCAATCTTAAAGTTTGAATACAGTACATTTTGAATGAGCTGTGAATGTGTTTCACACTTTCTATGCTTAACCAGATGTCCTGAACTGTCGTACAGAAATGGATGTTAATCATTGATATCAAAGAGGAAAAAACAGTAATATATGTATGCCTGATATTTTAAAGTCGGGTGTGCTGAAAAATATGTCTGATTATTAAACTTAGCTGTTTCTAGAACGTCAGCCATCAAGAACACAGACGTTCGTTAGGGACTGGACATAAATTACAGGGGGGTGGGCCGGTGTTTTTCGAAAAAACCGCTGCGTAAAAAATAGTGACCCTTCAAAAGTTCATGCACAAAAATTAGTGACCCTCCCCCTTATCCGTGCATGAAAATAAGTGACCCTCCCCTGTTACTCAATACCCCCCAAAAAAACCGCAATGTGTTAAAGACCCCCTTCTGACTTGCTATACTTTTTAAGTCGCCCTCCCGAAAGGAAGGCAAAATGTGGCCGATATAACGCGTTGTCCAAAAAATATCAAATCATATGTGTGTTATTCATGTAAATGTACTTTGCTTGAAGTGGCAGGTGAAAAGTGCATGCCTGTACAAAAAATGTAATTTTAGATTTTATCGATAATGTTGATTCACTATACATGTAGTCGACTATAAGAAAACTACGAACGTGTATTTTCCAGTATAAAACTAGCTATATCTGTTCATATACAGATGTTTAATAACTGATATAGATATACTTGATTAGCATGGGTTGTTTACAAGTGCACATGTGAACAAGATATTTGATTTTGGAATTTCTGTCAAAATGTTGATCCACTATACATGGGAGTCTATGACAAAACTATACATGGGAGTCTATGACAAAACTGTCAAAAAATTTTCAGAATTAAAAATTTGCACTATGTGTGCATATATGGACCCTGAATAATTGACATAATTGTGCTTGATTAGAAGAGGGTGGTAAAATGTGCATCTGTGTACAATAACTTGTTTTTGGAATTTCACATGAAATGTGGATCCATTATACATTATAGTCTATGAAGAAACTATGAACTATGAATAATTTTTTTAAATACAAAACTTGGCAAATCTGTGTATTTATGTATGCTTGATTATTGATATTTATGTTCTTGATTAGACTAGAGTGGTTACAAGTCCATGTGTGCGCAAGAAATTTGATTTTGGAATTTCACCGAAATGTTGATTCACTATACATGGCAGTCTATGGTGAAACCCTATGAATAATTTTTTTCCAATACAAAAATAGGTAAATCTGTGCATTTATGTACACTCAATTATTGGTACTAATGTTCATGATTAGACTAGAGTGGTTTCAAGTCAATGGTTGTGCAAGAAATTTGATTTTGGCATATCACTTAAATGTCGAATTACTATACATGGCAGTCTATGATGAAACTATGAATAATTTTTTCCAATACAAAAATAGGAAAATCTGTGCATTTATGTACACTTGATTATTGGTATTAATGTTCATGATTAGACTAGAGTAGTTTCAAGTCAATGGGTGTGCAAGAACTTTGATTTTTGAATTTCACTGAAATGTCCATTCACTATACATGGCAGTCTATGATGAAACTATGAATAATTTTTTTCCAATACAAAACTTGGTAAACCTGTGCATTTATGTACACCTAATTATTAGTATTAATATTCATGATTAGACTAGAGTGGTTTCAAGTCCATGGTTGTGCAAGAAATTTGATTTTGGAATTTCACCAAACTGTTGATTCACTATACATTGTAGGCTATGAGGAAACTACAAATAACTCATAGGTTATCTGATCCTAAATTGTTATTCAAAAGTTGTTCGACCTGAAGCTTCCAGTTGTTATTGATGACACTATGCACTATTCTGAACAGTTTGTATTCTGTCAATGTCCTCAAAAAATTAAAAAATGTACATACAGCGACATGAACGTTTGACACCGACCTATACCCAATGTATTGTCAATGGGAGAATGATGTCAAATAAGTAATCTCCCAAATTGTTATTGAAAGAGTCATTATAGGGGACAGTTATGCACAATAGTGTTGAATAAGTAGAAATCATGACAACTTAAATCAATGTGGCTGCTTGGATCATCAATACATTGTTTATTATACCTGAAATTTGCGCCCGAAGGGCGCGCCGAAAATGGTAATGGCAGAAAATGAAAGTGCCAGGAGGTATTTTTTCTTTTTTCAGTATTCCATAACGTGCACATGCAATTTCAGCTTTGATGCATGAAAAAAGGTGACCCTCCCCCATAGGCTTGCACAAAATTTTATGACCCTTCAAAAATGCTTGCGCGAAAAATGGCGACCCACCCCCCAAAAACACCGGCCCACCCCCCCCCCTGTAATTTGTGTCCATTCCCTTACGGACAATGTCCTCGGTAGGACAATTCGGCCAGCTAATGCAATATAAACAACATGCACAAACTCGCTCTCTTACGCTAGCCCTGCATAAACTCCCTATAATACTTACTGTATTTACATGGATTATTGCCTGTATTTAAGTTGAAGAGTGCATATACAGATAAATAGAGTCAAGAATCCATTTTTTGTATTCAGCAAGCCTGTATTCATGTGGATTCATGTGAATTCATGTGTATTATACTATAATACAGGCAACTCATTAATGTGAATTTATCTGAATTATCGGGTTTTCATGCAGTGTAGTTTTCCCGAGGTTGTCCTGATCGCAGACATTGTCCAACTAACTAACGCCTATGCTCTTGATTGGTGACGTTCTAGAAATAGTAAGTAGACAGGACGCAAAATCCTTGACGTTAGGCCAACATCAATACGTGTAGTCAGTGGATATTTCTGGGTAAACATTATATGAATATATACTTACTACAATATTTGATCACTTGAACTACAAAGTATAACAGTACTGCGGATCTACAGAAGGAATAGGCCTATTAAAACCTCTCGCCTATTCTTATTGTAACACATCCATCCCGCTGTGTGCTGGCATTGGCCCTTGAATGTGACTCTAACTCGCGTATTTGCATGAGCATGAGTTTACTTATAAAACGATCAGAACTTTCATAGTTTCGATCTGGAGGGATTGTAACTCGTTAAACTAGGTCGTTTCTGAAGTAGCCATTTAAATGCCGATAGAAACACGGTGGAACTATTAGACGATAATATACAGCGTTAGGGCATTTTAGTGTTTCCGGGAAACCAACCTACTCTATTTATACCCTCCGACTCTAAATCTGACTACATAGATTTATTGTAAATCTTACCAGATTTTGTGGGTTGACTTAATTTATTGGTCTTAAAAGAACAAACAATGTTCCCGACTGACCAATCCTGTTTCCTAAGGCATGATAAATGAAACAGACGAAAGAAAGAATGCACATCATGACGTGAAATGAATGCGTTGGTTATAAGTTGTGGAGAGAAATGAATTTCAACCCTTTAGAAAGAATAGAACATTCAGGGTCAGGAAGGGGCAGGTCGGGTGGATTGGAATTAACAACAGGTGTGATTTGCATTTAGTCCCCTTACAAGTTTTTAACATCTCAAAAGTTAAAAAAAGATGCAAAACTTGGTTGACAAATTTCCGTCAATTACTCGACAAAACACCACGCCGAATTCATCGCAAATCACACCTGTTGTTACCATTCCTCCCGACCTGCCCCTTTCAGACCCTGAACGTTCTATTCTTTCTAAAGGGTTAAAATTCATTCCTCACTTAATGAAACCCATATTTTGTTCTGATGGATGCAAATTGCTTGATATTTTCGCGAAAACTACCGAAAAGTGTTGGCCTCATTTGGGACTTTCTTGTCCATAGATGTTTTATGCCCCCTCCCGGTTACGTACCGTGGTATATCATTGAGATATTTGGAAGGTGGTAAAAATTAAAAAAAAATCTGGAAAGAAGTATATACGTTACGCGAACTCGGAAAGAATGTATTAACCGAAAAAAATGACATGTCGCCATACCGACCACCCCTACCAAGCTCTAATAGTGCATGCCCCAGTGTACGCTCCGCATATTCGCTGTCAAATGCGACAAACGGTCATGAAAACTCTCATGGTATGGGTCCAGAGAAACCTTCGTGTGATCGTTTCAGAACAAAAATAACATCGATAAGATGACATTTATACTTTTCAATGCTAGTAACACTTTTCAACAAACTACAGACGACAGTTGCCCCGCGATATTGACTGAATAATCTGGTGCACTTTGGTAGTTTTCCAGCGCCCTCAGTTTCGTTATGCGGGAGAGAATTCATAGAATTTGCTATAAATTTACTCAAAACGCAACGCCTTCGGTTGCTACCACCTTCAGTTGTTCTGAGTTATCGTAAACAAGGGCGTAGGTAACGGAGTTGAGAGTACGTTGTGGTCCTGGCTCCTTGCGCGAAGATAGTTTGAGCGTCACAGTTACGTAGAGTCACTGAACCTCCAGCTGACCGAGATATAACTTATTGTGAATTCAAACCAGCAAAAGTTCGTGCACACTTCGGACATGATGCTCAAAAGCGTATATTGGACTTTCGTTACCGTCCAGTTTGTAACTTATCCTTTTGTACATACATCAAACTTACTGGATGTCATCAAACTAAGCCAAAAGCTGACAAAACTGGCAGACGACAGTTTGGGAGTCAGAATTATGCAGGTAATGTACAGCCTTGCGAGAGCTGGTTTATGAAATCTCACTCCCCTGACCTCAAGTTGTAGTCAAACTCTGCCCAGGAATGTCGGTGAAAAGAGCACTATACACCTTGGCTTTAGCTAAAGAACAAAACCTCCATAAACCTGAATGTGTTTACGAAGGTTTGGGCACTCGACATCACCCTACTATACTTTATGATATCATCGACTGTAGAATTACGACGTATTGATGCAGTGCTGGAACCTCTTCTCTTCTGAAAGTGCTGAGTACTGAACAATATGATTGTATATATTCGGCCAATCTGATGAAAATCAGATGCCCACCTTTGATTGTTCTTTACTGTTCTCATTGAGAGGGTAGTCGCCTCATTAAACGAAGAAAGTCGGTATGGGCTTGGCCTATCAAGTGAGCTGTAGACATAGCGTTATAAAGGTTTCGATACCATAGTTTCGAAACCGTTGTCTAATTGAACAGCTAGCTAACGTTTCCAAACCGTACTGCCGAATTCTTTTGTACTTGTACTGTTTGCTATTAATCCTAGGCCTCCTAAATCTGCTTGCCGTTTAAATACCATTGCACCGATCTTTTGGCAATTTGGCATAATAAAAGACAGCAAGAGTAATTTTTATCAGATTACCATGCCCGTCTGTCAAATTATCTCTTGGTAATCTTTGGAATTAACTTTCAAATCTATCTCATTCACATAAAACTTGATTAAAAAAGTTGTCAACACCCTTTTGGCTTGAATGCTAAATACCACATATCAAGGGCATTGATCTCGTAGTTATTGAGAAGAAGATTTGGAGTGATTAAATTCATATTTTCCTGACCTTATTAAATATGTAAAATTCACCTAGTTTTCACAAACCAGGACCAAAATCATGGATATTGATCAGTATTTCACCAAATTCTTTTCCAAAAAATTTGGTTGACCTTGATGACCTTTAACCTACTTTCACATACCTTCAAAACTACGAGGGCTAAAATTACGTAGTATTTTTGACATTCAAATGTATCCGACAAAAGTTTTCCCCATTTTTGATGACATTTGATGACCTTTGGCCTTTTTACGTATCTGAATGACTAAGAGGCTAGAAGTTTGGTTTTTGCTGCATATTTCCCATTATTTGAATAAGGGACTGGACATAAATTACAGGGGGGGTGGGCCGGTGTTTTTCGAAACACCGCTGCGTCAAAAATAATGACCCTTCAAAAGTTCATGCACAAAAATTAGTGACCCTCCCCCTTATCCGTGCATGAAAATAAGTGACCCTCCCCTGTTACTCAATACCCCCAAAACAAACCCGCAATGCGTTCAAGACCTCCTTCTGACTTGCTATACTTTTGAAGTCCCCTCCCAAAAGGAAGGCAAAATGCGGCCGATATAACGCTTTGTCCAAAAAATATCAAATCATATGTGTGTGATAATTCATGTAAATGTACTTTGCTTGAAGTGGCAGATAAAAAGTGCATGCATTTACAAAAAATGTAATTTTTAGATTTCATCGATAATGTCGATTCACTATGCATGGCAGCCTATGATGAAACTATGAATATTTTTTCCCAATACAAAACTAGGTAAATCTGTGCATTTATGTACACCTAATTATTAGTATAAATGTTCATGACTAGACTACAGTGGTTTCAAGTCAATGGTTGTGCAAGAAATTTGATTTTGGAATTTCACTGAAATGTCCATTCATTATGCATGGCAGCCTATGATGAAACTATGAATATTTTTTTCCAATACAAAACTAGGTAAATCTGTGCATTTATGTACACCTAATTATTAGTATTAATGTTCATGACTAGACTACAGTGGTTTCAAGTCTATGGTTGTGCAAGAAATTTGTTTTTGGAATTTCACTGAAATGTCCATTCACTATGCATGGCAGCCTATGATGAAACTATGAATATTTTTTTCCCAATACAAAACTAAGTAAATCTGTGCATTTATTTACACCTAATTATAGTATTAATGTTCATGACTAGACTACAGTGGTTTCAAGTCTATGGTTGTGCAAGAAATTTGATTTTGGAATTTCACTGAAATGTCCATTCATTACGCATGGCAGCCTATGATGAATCTATGAATATTTTTTCCCAATACAAAGCTAGGTAAATCTGTGCATTTATGTACACCTAATTATTAGTATTAATGTTCATGACTAGACTACAGTGGTTTCAAGTCTATGGTTGTGCTAGAAATTTGTTTTTGGAATTTCACTGAAATGTCAATTCACTATGCATTGCAGCCTTAGTAAATCTGTGCATTTATGTACACCTAATTATTAGTTATAAATGTTCATGACTAGACTACAGTGGTTTCAAGTCTATCGTTGTGCAAGAAATTTGATTTAGGAATTTCACTGAAATGTCCATTCATTACGCATGGCAACCTATGATGAAACTATGAATATTTTTTTACAATACAAAACTAGTAAATCTGTGCATTTATGTACACCTAATTATTAGTATTAATGTTCATGATTAGACTAGAGTGGTTTCAAGTCCATGGTTGTGCCAGAAATTTGATTTGGAATTTCACCGAAATTTTCATTCACTATACGTACATTGTAGGCTCAGAGGAAACTACAAATAACTCATAGGTTATCTGATCCTAAATTGTTATTCAAAAGTTGTTCGACCTGAAGCTTCCAGTTGTTATTGATGACATTTTGCACTATTCTGAATAGTTTGTATTCTGTCAATGTCCTCAAAAAATGAAAAATGTACATACAGCTTCATGAACATTTGACACCGACCTATACCAAATGTATTGTCAATGGGAGAATGATATCAAATAAGTGATCTCCCAAATTGTTATTTAAAGCGTCATTATAGGGGACAGTTTATATGTACAATAGAGGAGTTGGATAAGTAGAAATCATGACAACTTAAATCAATGTGGCTGCTTGGATCATCAATACATTGCTTATTATACCCTTAAACTTGCGCCCAAAGGGCGCGCCGAAAATGGAAATGACAGAAAATGAAAGTGCCAGGAGGTATGTTTTCTTTTTTCAGTATTCCATATTCTTTAATACATGCACATGCAATTTCAGCTTTGATGCATAAAAAAGGTGACCCTCCCCATAGGCTTGCACAAAATTTTATGACCCTTCAAAATGCTTGCGCGAAAAATAGTGACCCACCCCAGTCCTAAGATGTTTTCTACGATTTTGAGATGATCTCAGAGTACTGTTGACCTACTTTCACTTATTTCAGCGACTAAAACAGGCACAGCGTAAGTATTGGCGAAAATGCAATACTAGGCTAGCATCTGAAAATCGTATCGCCTTTCAATTAGATGATTTATTAGGGGATTCAGTAGGTCGTGTTCAGCACTCAATTGACATACGATTCAACGATTCAATGTTTCAAAACTAGCTTAGGCCAATTGCAGCCATGCATTTAGAGATTTGAGACCATAGGCCCTAGTCTCAAAACCCTTTTCTAATTGCAATGTTAGTTATGGTTTCGAGATCAGTTTCGAAAACGTTTTGTCACTGTGTGTCTTTAGATTACAGCATCTCTCTTTAGAATATAAAATCCCTCTTGAGATTGTAAAATCGCTCACATCTCCGATAAACGGCAATAGGCCCAACACTATAGGCCTACATGGGGGTCTATGAGAAAACTTTGAACAATGTCTTTCCGACGTATAGCTAGCAATACCTGTGCATTTATAGCGAGCGCAGCGAGTGCGGCGCGACCGACACGAAAATTAGAATGTAATCTCTATAACCTACGAGTTTAAGAGAGCACTTCCATGGAGGCGGCAATTTTGAATACTTTTACACAAATTGCGTGAAATTAAAGATATCATCTACCACAAATCCTACTCGACAATGTGTATTTCCAACAAAAGAATCTCTCTATTCCAAAGAAAGTTGGAAATTTGATTCAAAATGACTATTTTCGATCACTTTTGAAAGCCTGGTTCGGTCATCACAAGGCGCCGCCATTTTGAAACAAGCCAACTCTCGCGAGAACGAACGGTCAACTGACGGGAGAATTAAAAATTGTGTACTTGAGAGCTACCGACGGGAATATCAAGTACGTGTTTTACATTAGACTGCCTCTGTTTCCACCCCTATTACAATAAACTGATCGGAATCATGTAATTTACCAGTTTTAAATAATTTTCGTTAGTGAACTTGGCATTTCCGAGTTAAATTGCTATAATAATCTAAAACATGTTATTCTAGAAAACAATTGACAGCAATTCATCCTCAGTGGCCAAAATATGCATCATGCATCAAACACAGAAATTAGCATGCTATTGCCTGAAAACATCAATGACGATATACCCTACGCTGCGCTCGCTCTCAGGTCAGATCTGTTACATAGTAGACGTTGGATAATTGATGTAAATATACTTGATTAGAATAAGGTGGTTACAAGTGCATATGTCTTCAAGAAATTTGATTTTGAAATTTCACCAAGAGAAAATGTTGAGTCACTATACATGGCAGTATTGTTGTGAAGTTTTCCTTCACACAACTCATTCAGACTTACCATCCATCATAAATTTAGCAATCTAAAATGCGTCCCTCCCCAGGCTAAGTTTGTAAAATGTGACTCTTCTAGGAGCAACTTTGTAAAATGTTACCCTTGCCCATTCTTCCGGCCCACCTCCCCTCATAATGACTGAAGGCTCCCTAATTTCAAATGAACCAATTACTTAACTTTTATGAAGGCTGATTGTTGATTTCAACCACGCTGACATCATCACTCACCATACTAAACCTATTTTTGTCAAATTTATATTATCTCTGCTAATGCAGAATGTTTTTGTCTTTTCAGCAACACTTCAATTCGCTAACCTTTCAAAACCTCCCGTTGGATGGAGATCGCCTTATTGAACGGGTAATTGTAGAATACCATTTGGGTAGGGGAACACATCTATGTGCATTGACGTAATGTGATACTACGCTCCCAAGTCAGGGAAACGCGGGAGGAGATTTGAAATATTTTTTGTATATAAGAAGCTTCAAGTTCAATCAAAATACACCGATGTGAAAAAAATCATCAAAAAGTTACATTTCCTGGGCCTAAGATAGAAGGTTTCCCTGTATTCTATAGTGTCATCAAATACGGTGAACAATTCCTCTTACGAAGACACTGGTAAGAGATATGAATCTAATATGGCTATTACGACACCATTGGTAATTCTTATATGATTCTCAGCTTTGTCGCTACTTTAATAAAAGCGTGATCTCTAATATTGTCTGAAATCTAAACTTTCCAATTAATTTCCATGCATAATCTCATCGTCTTTTACCAGTTACACCATTCTCTGTTGGAGAGATTTCACAGCAGTGTCAACGCCGTTACAAAGTTGCATGATGCGGTTCAGTCGTCGATGTCGTCTGCTGGGTCCCGATGGCGACAGTGCTGCGAATTTGAGGAAGACGAGCTGACGTATAGTAGAAGATTTGGTAAAGGGGTGAGCACACTGTTATTTGTATTTCATTGCGTTGGTATCCATAGCGATTTAATTTGTGCGGCTTTAATGATTGAACTTATTTCCAGTTCATGTGGCAGACTATAGGGAGCCGTCATTATATATGGCCTGGGGGTCGGAGGAATTTCATCGGAAACTGAAATTTCGAGTAACCACCCCTTGCCAACCATGGTGACTTTGAGTAACCCCCTCTCTAACTCAGAAATTTTGACTGCACCCATAGAAAAGTTAATACGGATACATTGACATAAATACAGCAATAGTAAAGACCTTTCAAATCCTGATGTACCCTGCTAGATTATCATAGGTTATCTCGAAATGACGGCAATGCTGCTGCTGCTGATGGTGGTGGTGGTGATGTTGATGGGAATGTTGATGTTGATGGTGACGGTGGTGGTGATGATTCTTGCCTATTTGGCAATGATCTCAACACTTTTTCAACATCAATGTTCCTTTTTCTTCCCAAATACTTGGCATATTACCACCAAGCTTGTGATTCAGTTGAATTTGCAAACACATTTTTCTGATTTCGCAGATTGATACAGACACAGCATGTGAGCGTTTGTCGACCGACGCAAGAAACAATGCAAGCCGACTCACCGCTAGCGTCGTCGATGTTATGAAGCGTAATTACGAGGACAACAGTGGTATCAAATGACAATTTTTTGGAAGTGAGGACGGTGTCTTCACAATCTACCCCGCCACATCCAGATCTGCTTGTGGCGATTATGATAGTAGATACAGGTAATAAGGGAGCACTTTTTAGAAAAGATCGGTGTCGAGAAGTGATGATTTAGCTTTGTGATTGACTTTTTGTAGGCCGGGGGAGAGATCAATGTCTTTCTCCAATAAATTTCCACAAAGTCTCACGATGATAGTGGCATGATCGCGTGATCGTTGAGTGATGGAGAACAATATATAATATTGGACATGATACACCTGCAGACTGTACTTGTTGCCAGGTCGACATGATTAATGAAGCTGTATCTCATAAACAGTACAAAAATACTAGGAGATGCATGAAAAGTTACAGCAAAATTTGGCCTCGGAATAAAGATCATTTTTACGACGATGAAATAGATGTGTTTCGGGTTCAGACTTCGGTTTACTGTCATGATTTCAGACCTTGGTATGTTGAAACAGCAACTCCAGAACCGAAAAACGTGGTCATCGTGATCGACAAAAGTAGTTCCATGAGCAGGGAACACGAAGGTCGAACGTTGATGCAAATTGCAAAGGAAGCAGCCATTACAGTTGTACAAACCATGAATCCAAATGATAAGGTAACGATAATTTAAATTCCCTGGTACGGTCTCATCATTTTCAAATCCTAAAATCTTATCAGCGGTAGCGAATCGGAAGCTTTTATGAAATTGTAACAAATTGTGTTTTACGAAGCATAACATTAAAAGAATACCTTTTAAAGACTTTGAACAATTATAACTTTGAAGAGGGGAAGTAAAAGCTGTTCTCGCCAACCTTCCAACAATGACTTGCAAGTTATCCCACACCACAACACAAGTACCCCTCCACTGTAATTCCTCTTGGGCTATCGAGGTCATCTTTTCCCTTTTACTGCTCTCTGAAATGTCGTGATCTTGTATTTACCTAAGTTCTGCCTGTAATGTGTACTGTATAGGATGAAGATTCTGCCGGTCTATTAATTGTTCCTGTTGACATAGATTGATATTCAGAGAAATGCTAAATCACCAGTGAATTTATTCTTGTTGCTAAATACTTTGTACTGCACCAGTAAAAAGTATCTGCACAGATGAGTCTGCATCATTGTATTATGGTGAATTTACATTTCAAAATCAATTGTACTGAAATGACCCCCTTCTCTCTAGGTTAATGTAATTGCCTTTTCGGATACAGTCTTGAAGCCGAACCGATGTGAAGATACGTGTTACAAAAGCCAGCTGGCCCAAGCGACCCCTCAGAACAAAGAATGCTTGCTCGATTTTGTCAGATTAATCGACTATGGCGGTAAGTTGTTTCGATATTCAGAGGTGAAACCTCTATAATCGGTCTTTTGATCAACAATGTGGAGGTCAGCTGGCCTCCGCTGGTATGTTGAACTTTCAGGGTATAAGTAAATATTTACAAGATGTTAGCCCCACATGGTTATCTTTACGCATTTGAGAACGTCTGTTAAGGCTCATCTAACCAGATGATCTCCCATACAACCACCAAAATAAGATTATGTATGTATTTCATTGTGTGATCCGACCATCACAGGTACTCCACTTAAAACGACATTATTGCCCGAGTAAGAGCGAGAGAATGATACGCATAACCCCGGCCTCCGCATATGCATTTCATCTCTCTTCCTTACCCTTACGTATGCGCAAATGCTAAATTGTCTGACTTGTTCACCAATAGTACAGATGGTGCAGGATTTAGGTGGATAAATATTGTATTAACTATTGTGGTGTTTTCATTAACATAACCTGAGGAAATACGGTTTGGCGGTCGAGAACGTCTTATTGTCTCTTTTTGTTTTTATGTGGGTGTGACCCATCAAAAATAGCAAAATTATTAACAATGTGTGTGAATTTGAAAATGCAAAAGAAAGTTAGGGTCGGAGGGTTTTATATAGGGTAGACTTTAAATACGGCTACCGAAAAACACACTTTTACTCATCAGCTTGTTTGCAGACTTAAACAATCCTCACACCGAAAAGGAACTGCTATATGGTTTGTGGGATACACTCGACCGACGACCGACGCCGTTTAAATAAAAACCTAGAGCAATTGACGTCAGAGGTCGTGGCTCGGTTGTCTGGCTGTTCACATCTCACATTCAACTGTTGGGTCACAGTTGATATGTCAATGATATATACAGAGTCGGTCCCTTTTAGCCCTACCAGTGACTGTAATGCGAGTGCATGTTGCTCGTGGAATCCTCTAATGATGCCGCTCTCTCATCTAATTTATGTTGCCAGCAGCGGATCTGTGGAAGTTGTACATTGATATCACTGTGGCATTATTTTTTCGATTTGCCCTGTGTCTTGTTTCCATTCTCCGTGCATTTAATGAAATTTGATGCTCTGATTTTCTGAGAGCGAATCTAAATATCATTTAAAAAGGAATAGCGTTTGTCATGAAAAAGTATAAAATCTTTCAAGAGAATTTAAATCTGTAGCACAAAGTATGGGTCATGATAATGAGTAATTAGTCCCCACGGACACCGTCCGGGGGGACTTATTTGATGTTGAGCGTTTGATTGCAGGTTTGCGTAAGGTCTTCTCCGTTTAAATTCGACAACTACGTTGGAGTTGTGACATCGATCACTCAACATAATTAACCGATTAAGAAATACTATCATGCACGATGTTAATCAAATGTTGTTCTACATATGTAATATAGATATCTTTAAATTTTCTTCTTGCATTTCAGGCAGGACAGTGTATTCCGAAGCTCTGAATGAAGCTTTCAATTTGCTCCAGGCTTCTGAACTTGCTGATTCTCAAGACAGAGGTGAACGAAATTGTGTATTCAAACTCCAAGTGGTGCCCGCCCTCTATACGGTTTAGAGACCACGATCTGTTGAAATGTCCATAGTATTAGGCTTCAAAACATTAAATCAGTAGTAGGAAGCTTTGCCAAAGATGGTGTTACCCAATAACACTTTACCATTACGTTGCTGCTGCTATGATTGTTGAGTTGTTATTACTATAGTGACAGTGTTGATGATGATGATGATGATGATGATGATGATGACGATGATGATGTCATTATTGTACGATACTAAACAGTATTTATTGTTTATGTTGAAGTGAGAATTAGCATAAGTCATGACATTAATTGCAAAAGTATCGCATATGCGTCGTGCTTGGTGTCATATGATTTTACTTTCTCGATTTCTAGAACATGTCATTTTGTTTCTGACTGATGGCCAGCCAGAAGACGCAGTGGACGATGGTTTATCAGAAGGTGAAAAGAAAACTCGTAGAAGACATGATATTATGAATATGACCAAGACACGAAATGCTGAAATCGGAAATAGGGTCATCATCTTGACCTTTGGCCTTGGAAACCGTAAGTATATCAATCCTAAAGATACATCGTTTGAAAATCAGTCAAGATTTTACCTTTTATCTTTAAATTATGAACCTGCTGCATTTGTAGGCTAACTATCAGATATAATAAGTTTTCCTCACGGTATTTCTCAACGACAGATATGAACGTTGACGACAAATATTGACTATCCAGAGTTTAACACCTAAAGTATGCTTCTTGAATGGTATTCTTCACCTAAGCCAAACCATTTGGTCGATTACATTTTGTTTGGTGAATCACTGTCATTTTTGGCATCACTACCTGTTAGAAATTATAGGTAGTAGTATTAGGTAGTTTTTTGTCGGGGGAGGGGAGGATCAATAGAAACATACTTAAAGTCAGTTAGTTGCATGGAGAATATGACCTGTGTAATCCAATGGTATATAGAATAATCGCCGGGAATTAGCGTGAAGATCAATCAGCTAATTTTGATTGTCGGGATAAGTCTGCATGACCTTTGAAAGGTGACTTCCGAGCCAGAGGTGTTCCTTACAAAGGACAAAGCTTCAACAGGAGAAAATAAGAAGGTGATTTACATAGGTCCTAGTGATTAGCCTTCAAGGCACGCTTCGCTACTCATAAGCAATCCTTCCGTGAAAAGAAATATTTTCCTCCCTATGATATACACCACTTTCATGTTCCTCCATATTTAAGGATGTCCATTTTTTCAACAACTAAAAACAGAATTGGACGAGGTACTTCTTGAAGCCATGGCGCAGCAGGACGGTACTGATTTTGGCATTCCAAGAGACTCGAGTGCCGGAGAAATTAAAGTAAGAGCACTGAAGTTGATTAATGTCGAAGCAAAATTGCAGTTTCTTAGCCAAAAGTTGTTTTCAGCAGAGACTTGGCCTGATTCAAAGATCCTGTCCAGATAAGTAATGCATCAGGGAATATCCATGCAAGTATGACTGTCGATATGGCAGTTAGTATAGTAGGTTAACGAATTGGGACTTATGGCACGCTATAAGGAGACCAACGAAAATCCTAGGGGTTTTCAGAACACAACGTTTCAATATGAATTTGTTTGTCATTTGTTTTAATAGACAAATCTGCACAAGGTCATTTAAAAGTCCAGACGAAAGTAAACATGTACATAATCTTCATTGTTATATTTTGAGTATATTTATAGTAAGTAGTGCAAGCTGTGCATAATATTACTTCATGTCTGTTTTTTGATTTTGAAAAAGTGATTAATGATTTCCAAACATGTACGTATATTTATGCCACGCTGGTTAAAACAAATGATAAACAGTTTTTGGTAACTTGATTACAATAAAGTGAATAAGTCGACATGTTTATGCCTTCCTTATGTTTCTTGCTCTTTTTGTTTAGGTGTTTTATGCAGACAATTTATGTTCACACAAAAATAATGGTGGTGAATAAGTGATGTTCTTTAGAAACTCAAATTCCCGTGTTGACCTTATTCCAAGAAGTTCCAACAAAGCTAAACAAAGTCTGAAGTGGTTATCATCATATGTTTCAAGAAATCATTTACCAGACCACTACCATGCATGCTGTTTACGTCCATGCTGTATCTGGCGGTGGTTCAAAATAAACAACAAGTAGTTCAGTAGAACTAGTACGCAGTAAATTATCAAGACGCATTTGTTGTGATTATTAGTCTTGGCTGTTCTTTGCCACGACATTTTCTATCCTAAATAATGCAATCTCGACGCAGCAAAGCTTTCAAACGTTCTCATCAGTACTAATTCTATTGCAATATTTTTAAACTATTGCATTTTAAATGTGGCTTTGTTTGAATAAATCAACATTGTGTATAATACGGTATGTACGATATTTTTGCTTCAAGGTTGGAAGATTCACCAAAGTTACAAACCCAAATGATCTTCGAGTTCAGATGGCGTCCTACTATAATTTCTTCACGGCGATGGTTGTCTCTGACAAACCAATATTCTCGGTGCCACACCAAGCCGCGTCGGGTATAGGTAAGAAAGAACAAGCAAACAGACCATATTGTAGACGAAGATAATGAAAAATTTACCTTGTCTGCAATTGGAAACTGAGGCAATTTTAATATGGGAAGCCATATGGCTAAATGACTAGCCAATGGCCAGTCAGTGGGTCCATCAGCCTTATTGTGTTGGTAAGAGTTTGTCTGAGGATGCCTTCTGTGATGAATAAATTCAAGCATATTCACTTCCCTGGATATTTTTGAATAGCGCTTTAGCTTAGCCTGACCTCATTGTTCTTTGGTTGCAAAGTAGACAATAGCAAACTTTTGTTTGGTGTATATGTGACACTCAGACAGGTGCGATATACTGATATTGTAATATCGCAGTCAATTTGCATTTATTCAAAGTGAATCATGGATATTTTAAGTACTTCTGTATCCTAATCAAATCACAACGCTGTAGTATTATCTACAGTTAATATTTATGAATTTCCCATCCTATAGCATGAAGAACAAGTGAAGTTGCCAATTTTTCTTCCTCTTAAAATTCAGCGAAGAGTGTTATATACTACACATAACATCATACAGAGATAATAGACGGGTGATGAAAAAGAGAGATGGAATTAATGTTTCTCTGAAAGGAGGTGCAGAATGTCATCACCTTTTAACGATTCAGCCTAAAATTTCCTTTACAGAAATTCAATCATCAATAAATAGTAATGCATATTCAATGAGTAAATACTTGGTAGTTCTATGGCAACAGCACTAACCTCAGAAATGATGCATGTCGATCATGATGTATACATTGCTTCTGTTCTACAGGTTTGATAACAACGGTGGCTCTTCCCATATTAGAGGCAGGTAAGTTGAAAGGAGTTGTCGGGGTGGACATCACTTTGCAAGATCTGCTTGCCGACGTTACGTATTTCCATGAGGGCCAATCAACGTACTCATTCATCTATACGAAGTGGATAACACAGCAATGGGTAAGCTTAAGAAACCTCTGAATACACTTTTCCATCTTCAGCCAATACTTGGCAATGGCTTACCATTTCAGAGGCAACATTATTGTGGGTGCAGTTTCAACTCTGTCACAAGTTTACTTTGAGTACAGGGATATAATCTTGTCTAGGAGACGTCACCACATTAATCCACTTCTGACTGGTTTGACCAAGCCAATGGCTTCCTCAGACTACCTCAGTATTCCTTAACTACATAGTCTCCGTACCTTCGCAGATCTTCTTACCTGGCCCATTAACGGTAGTTGGCTCATTATGCAGTCACATTTTAATATCTGTTATAAGTATTGTTTTACCCATTATAAGCATTCCGGCAAGTGCGTCGTGTAGAATCTCTGAATCCAAAGTTCACTGACTTTCGAGGTGTGAAAATTAATCGATGCACAAAGACTGGAGGGAACGGGAACTGCAGGGAAATACAGTATAAGGAAGATAACATATTAAAACAAAAACATGCTGAAAACCAGTTTGTTCTTGAACCAGCTACAGTACACCAGCATCATTAGTATCTACCTCCAGTCCTATCTGAACTATCAGATGATGAATTAGCCACCTTAAATTCAATAATACCGTCGGAAGACCTAACATTTGTGTATCTGCAATAACACGACCAGTAAAAAAAACCAGTCAAATAGTTGCCTTACTCTAAAAGATAGATAGCCGATTTTTATGGTAAATATTGTCAATGAATGTACCTGGACAGGACGAACACTGACTCATCCCCTGATGCCTGCACCGAGCACTGTGGAGGAAGATCCGGTGTTCGTTCACATTACGTCACTGGAAAGAGAGGCAGACTTCGAGGAGAATGTTTACAGTGTGTCGCAGGGGTGAGTTGTGTTTTTCACAAACAGACTTTGGCTTCTTGACAGGCGAAATTCGTTCGAAAGCTCTCAACGAAATTAATATTTGTCATCACTGTCTGAAGAAAGAAAATACCTACAAAGTGACAATAAAGAGTATATCTGTACCATGTCAACAAAAAATGAAAGAACACATATATAAGCTATGTGTCTTAATTTGCTATATAAAAATTACTTGAACTGCAAACCATCAACAGTGTCACATTTAGAATTTCAAATTCTTTTGGCACATTCGTGAAAGTTAATGAATTTTTGTACTCAATACCTATAACTCATCAGAATTCGTTTCTCGCTTCCTGAACGAGAGTGTAAATGCATGTCATGTCATGTCATATCATTTGATACGATGTATTGTAATGCGATGTTAAGTTATATCATATACGTCGTCGCCCTCTTTTTTCTTAGATCTGACGACAGCGGAATGGCCACCTTTATATCCACGAGGGCAATACCGCGGGGAAACTCAGCTATTGAGGGGGTTGACACACTGCGAGTGCCCTCAACGTTTCATTGGCGCAAGGTATGTCAGGAAACAAGGTTCACAACCAACCATTTCAATCATCTTAGCGAATCTCCGTTAACATAAAAAGTTGCAAGAATCTCTTTAATCATGCACAGCGTATCTATACCGGTAAGCACAGACTCTGCCATTGTGCATGAATTTTTGTGCTATAATGTAAAGTAAAATTAGTAATTTAAAAAGCGTTTCTTTTCGTAATATTCCCTTTTGATCATTCCAGGTTTCTGGAACACCATACATCGTGTGTCTGGTGGTGGGAGAAAATGACAGAAAGGCCCTTCTTACCGAGCAGGATCCTACAGGTAAAAAAACACGCATGTATGAATATTTACATTCCCGGCAATCGTTTCGAAGAGTTTCCTATGCTACATTGTGACTGCACTGGACTTCACTAGAGTAAAATTGAACATCACCACTCTTGTTTGTTTTAAAGTTTATCAACTCGAAGAAGGCGATGAGAGAGCGTTGAAGAGTGTAAGTGATACATAAAGACACAGTCACTCTGTAGAGTGATCGTGATGAACGCGTAATCTTCGTAATAATGACATTGGTTATTTCGAAAATTAAAATGACAGAAGTCAGATGTTACGCCAACGAAACCTTTTTGTCTTGACTTTAGTGTATAAATGTATACTTTGGTTAGCTACCGCAATGGCAAATTACAATTTAGGTGTCCCTCTCATTTCAACATCTATCATTTGCAGGTGACGACTTTAACTATCACCGCTTGGACTTAACATCTCCGCCTGGTCTTTGCAGACATTTTAATAGGACTGCCACAAGAGGTAATTTGTTAATACTTTCGTCAAATGATAGTTGTTCTTGTGACGGACCGCACTGTAAGAAGTAATTATGTACAGCTGATCTGGTCTTTTGAGTGCAGGAAAATTACCTTTCTGGTAACTTTCAGAAACAACCGTTTGTTCTTGACTTTCTTGTCACGTGACTTATTATCATGAAGACATGATCACTTGACCTCACTTTTCCTTATTCAGCGGCATCCTCTGTAAAGTTCAGCAAGGACGCTTTCCTGGATCCTAATGAATATTTAATTAGCGAAGAGACAGAGAGTCGAGTCAACGCTTACGCTCAGTATATGAACGGTGAAAGTGAACAGAATGAATACTTTAAGGTGAGCAGATTAATCACCTTTCACCACCATGGTAAAACCCAATATTGTAATTGGCGGTTGTGGATCTGTTTACAGGAATTCGGCTGAAATGGTTAAAGAAACAAAGCTGTGACACGAAATGCGAATTGAATGAAGTATGTCTGCTGGGCCATTCAGTAGGCCTGAGAAAGTAAGATCTGTGTAGAGTATTTGCAGTATGTCAACACTGAAAAATACTGGGCTCCGACCACAGAATTTCACATATCAATATAATCCAAGGATAAAGTCACTCTACAAAGTTATAATTCAATTATGCATCTACAAAACTTGTTATCTCTTGAAATATTTTCTAGCCCCCTTCAAACCAAGTGGTCGAGGCACTGCAATATTAAGAAACTTAAGAGCATTGGCTATTAATAAACAGAGATAGCAACACAAATGTATGGAAATACATATAACTAAACACACATTTAAACTTGAACTTCTGTACCCTGTGTGGATGTGAAAATAGTAAATGGGTATGTAGACTTACCAGTGAGTATGTAGCTGGTGTGTACCCTGACTGGTAATTAACTGGCACGGTCAACTTGTTTTGCTGCAGGATGGCGTTCGTGATATGGTGGTAGCCACGGCTAAAGCTGACGAGATATGGTCAACCATTGAGGATGTGAAGCAATACACCACTTTCTCCTATAAAGGTACTGAGAATGGCGTCTTCAGAGAATATCCCGGCGTGAGACTCAACCAAAGTTACGATCACACCGTCAGACCTTGGTAGGTTTGCCTATAGCTCAAGTTCCCTTACAACATTTGAGCCTTTTCATTATTTATCTTGATAATGTCCATACTTTCTTGCGTTGACGTGGCTGTGCAAAAGTCGAACTGTCCTTGATTATTGCTTTTCAAAAAGCAAGACCATACTTTATGTATCTTTGTCCAAATTTATTTTTATCGTCTAGACAAACTATGTTGCACCTGAAGAACAGTAGACAAAATAATAGCCAGCGAATTAAAACAATTATTGGAAATGATTTTGACCTTTGACAAGTTAAAAATGGCGACATGACATTTTGGTGGCAGGTTTTAGGGCTTGGAATCTACGGGGGAAATGATAGAAATCGAAAGGACTCATCCAAGCATTTGTTGTTGCTCCTGACTTTCTTCTTCCTCCTCAGTCCCATCCTCTGTCTTCGTCTACCCCTTCTGACTTGGTCTTACACTTCACACGTGTGAAGGAAAAAGTCGCCGCGTTAGTGTATTAATAACCTGCCATGTTAATGTTGAAACTTTCACGGCATGGTTTGCAAGTGATTCTGACCATGCATGCTGAGAGGGTTTTGTTTTTGCGTGCAGGTAAGGTAGAATGTTACGCCCTCACAGGGGGAACTGCTGGAAAGGATAACTTACACCGGGCTACTGAAAATCAATATGAATTCGTTTGCAGTTTGAATGTCTCCTGTGGTGTATTTCTTGTGGATTATTGGGGTGTTACTCATAAACTAGCCAGAGAACGTCTGGTTTATGAGCTAGTTTATGAGCAACACCCATTTAATCATTGGCCAATCATGAGAGGAACATTTGGACTGATTGACTTTCAAAGTGACGCCAGTGACACCATCGTCTCTCCCGAACACCATTCACTTTCAAATGGGCTTTTTTATGCCACGGCGCTAAAAGTGGACCTCGAGGCTAGACGGAGTGGGGACGAAGGCCGAAAGCGACGAATAGCGTCTAGGCTATACAACTCCCGACAAAAGATGTACAAATCTACGGTGGTATGTTCGCTAACATTTTGTTCATGCTGCATAAAATCTTATGGGCATTTCAAAAATTATCTCTTTGGTCGCCAATTTCGACTCTTCAAACCATGTTCCGTTTTGGCCACGACATGGTCTGGCTCATCGGAAAACATATCCGGTACCTTTCCTTCCATCAACACCACAACTTTGAGTCTCTCCGCCATTGACACAGACGCGCGAAGGCCCCCACCCCTCCAATAATCAATATGAAACACACCACTAGAGATATATCCTTAAGATCTATCAGGTAGGGGACGTGTGTAATTTCCAACGACTCTTATGCAACACGTAGGTACGAGCGAGCAAAGAATAATAAAGGAAATATTACTCTATCGTCTCCTTATGAAGCTGCCAGTGGAAGTGGTTACGTCATTACCTTGGCTCATACCATTGTTGAAAGGTAAGTGAACAAGAGAGTGATTTACCTGTGTCTGGCATCTCAGTTTCCACGAGTAAGAATTTGGTCATTAAAAATGACAATATATGGCATTGCTATACTCTGAGTGTAAGCGTCATAGTTGTATGTTTATAACTACACCTTACTTCTTAACAATAAAGAATTTTAAAGAAAATAGTCAGTATCGCTTAGTTGCCTACATCAATCTCCCTTATGGCTATCGCTGATACCAATGCCTGACTACAATTCCTACACACAGTTCAGACTTCATAAAAATGGTGCGAGGTTTTGTTTTTTTGCTGTCATTTCAGACTACCTGGTACGAGAGCGTCGAGAACTTCGGACGAAGTAATTGCAGTCATGGGAAAGGATTTCACGCTACCGTACTTCTCCCTTTTCTTAAGACAGATTTACCCAAAATGTAATGAGAACAGATACAGGTGAGCCTGGCAGCATTTTCTGCAGTCACGGGCAGTTCTTCTTAGGTTCATCTGAATGCAACCTGATCTGAACTCTATTAACACGATTGGAACTAATTTGGGATGATTGGATTTTCATATTTTGCAAATTTCTCAAAAGTGTAAGGTGCATATACCTGAATGTTGCAATATCGCAAATTACTCACAAAAAGAAGTGTGTAAAATAAAAAACAAAAGCGGATAAGATAACATTTGTTAGTAGATTAAATCGACATTACTTCACCATCCAATTATGCCAAATCAGTTCCAGTCGTGTTTATTGTGCTTTGTGCGCCCTCAATATTTATTTATCTTTTAAATTATTGTTTATTTATATAAAACTTTGTCTTCAATCCTTTCCTTTCTTCTATAGCTGCTTTGTCATGGACAACAGCGGCTATCTCATTACACACGATAAGTTCTTTGACGTCAGCGGCGCTGTCCAAGATGGCGTTGAATATACACATATCACCAAGGTGGAAAAGACAATCGCACAGGATCTCATCGAAAGAGGTGTCTTGGTCAAGACACAGTGTGTAAACTATCAAAAGAAAAAGCTTCAAAACTACTACCAGGTAAGAAATTTCGAACGGTAATTGTCACGCACTGTAATTTCACGTGGTGTATTAACGAGCCTTTCCAATGGTATAAGATGAGGACCTCAATATTTAAACACGCACTGTGGATTATTTGCACATAATATCTCCGCTCCTTAAATATGATTTTGCCACATAGGTGAGTCTTAAAAGTCTCAGACGATCTACAGTGGTTTACTTTGGCAGATTGTTACTTGTAAAATACATAAAATTACTGAAGACAAAGTAAAGTTTTAAAGTTTAGGTTATCAATGAATTTCATCCAAGAAAATCGTAAGAAGTTGAAAGATTGGTTAGTTTCATGAACAAACAGATTTTTCTTTCTTGAAAAGATTCATTTTTGCTCTAAAAGTCTTTATCAGATCACTGACTCTAACTCTTGCCGTAGTGAAAAGTCGACTTTCACCCACGATGCATTGCAATATTCTGTAGTTCCCCACCCCCGCACCACCCCTGGCACAACATAAGCTATTCAACGTAGTGGGAATTGTCTGCAGTGATTTATATTTGACAGAGGGTTCGGTATTGTCCTGAATATTGCAACAAACACAATTCCCCACCTACCTACCTAGTACCTACATATTAGCCAACATATACATACTATACATTTGTAAGGTATACCTGCATGTCCTAGTACAAGGATGCATGCATAAATGTGTACAGAAGTACATGTACAAGCATTTAGAGGTAGTCTATACAAATGTTAGAATAAACACAATATTACAGTCTAATCTAATACTTCCTAACTGTCCTTTTTAAAAACTGTGCAGGTGTATAAACCCGAGAGTGACATCGACGCGATACCGGAAGGCGATCCCTGCTTGCAATATCAGCTGGCTCATATTCCTGGAACAAATGCATACCTCGGCATCAAAGAAAAGATCATATGTCACAAGGCAGTCTGTCCATGTACAAAGGTGAACAAAATTTTTAAATTTATTGCTTCACGTTTTATTTTGAAATATTTAAGTTTTTTAGATATTTTATTTTCGGTATAACCTGAACTTTTATAATAAGTTCATATATCGAAACATATAACATATATTCGCGTAAGTGGAACTTGCTTGTTCGACGATTTTTTACAGAATAGCAAACAATAGTTTCAAGGTTTCAAGAGAATTGCCTGTCGAAAATGGATTGTCATATCAGCTCAGTTAAGCAATTACATCCAATCGCAGCACTCTCGTAGGACTAAGTGTTCTTGATGAAATGTTAACTTTTGCAGACTTCATGTCTAAAGGCTCACGCACAGAAAGAATGTGAGTGTCCATGTCTCTCCGATGCAGAATACGATTACTGCAATGATATGTTCGACTTTGGGAGGTATGTGTGCATTCTTTGAAGAAATTTGCGAATTACCGCCCTCGCGTTTACTGTCTGTGGTATGTGTCGTCTGAGGACTTATAGCTCTATACTATAGCAGTTATTTTTACTTCGAAATGCTATATCGAAAGACGCACAAGTTCGAACGAGCTAACTGATTCGCCGAGGACAATATGTCAAAATGGGGGTAATGATAAGCATTCACGTGAAGATGGACCTTCCCTGGAAAGGGATAAAGAACATTCAGGGGCAGTCAACCAAAGCTCTTCGCGAAAAAAACCGCGTTCGGTCAGCGGTTTCTTTACGAGCATGAGGGTATTTCCCTATATCAACGGACTTGGATATCAGAAGACGGAGGGGGAATATTCTTTCGTTTATTTAGAACATGACAAATTACAGTGGGTGGGAATAGGTATACCGCCATGGTGGGTATGGCGAACTTTTCTTAACCAGGACAGAACTGCCGGCGGCGTTCTAGCTGAGAGTAAAGAAAGGAGAAGACAACTATGTAATATTGGAGAGGTTTCAAATCAAACAGAAGGGCAATTGCGAACAGCTTTAACTGGCCCTACAAAATTCAATTTTCTTCAAAGTACCTCACAATAGGACACTTTCATGGACAAGTCCTTCACTCACAATTTCTCTAAATCGGCTGATTGGCTGCCCGGGAAACCTTGGAAATATTTATGTTTAGAATCCGGGGACCAGTTACAGCATAAGGTACAAGAGGCATGTTAATGAAACATATCCGTAAATGACATAATCGACATTCTTGGTGACACAGTTTTGATTTTGTCTCCCGTAGCGATGATGCGCCATCATGTACGCCACCTATCATCAACCTCAATCCCGTGGTGACTGAAAACCGTGATCTGCGCAGTCTCCAGAAATGCTACCCAACGGACTGTTCTCACTTCAAGACTAGCATGTAAGAAGAGATTTCTCCGTCGTAATTAGCGTTTCAGTGCTTCCAAACTTTTGATTCACTGTCTTTGAAATTTGTTAAATGTACAAATTTAAATTCTTACCTAGAGGTAAAATGAATATCCTATGCGCTAGCCACAACCGGAGAGGAATCTCAAATATACAAGCTGCTCGGAAAGAAGATATTTTTCACCTTCACTTTTGATACAGCTGGGCCTGGAGTGACATATCGAAACATATCGAACTGCATGTATTTCAATCATAGATTTGCAACACTGAAAATACGATCTTCAAACGTTTGAGACCGCCGGTTAGTTTGACAACTCAGTTTATGGTTACGTTTGTGTGTGTTGTGCGACAGCGAGAATGCATGTGCGAGTGCTTCATGGACGCTAGAGCTTGTGGAGGGGTGGCGGTCAGAAAATCGTAACTTAACTTCGTCATTGACCAACTCTATTTTAAGGATAGGACTTAAGCCGAGGCGTTTTGACTGCTATGTCTTAGCTAGGTGACTGGGGGGCCGTACTTTGTTAGTTCAAGTCCGATCGAGAATTCATCACCCGAGACATTACTATTTCACAACTTCTTTAAATTTCAGGGAATGTATAGCTGCGGTTAGTTGTGAGTGGTGTAAAGAGGGCGTCTACGAGGATAAGCCGTTCTGTTATGATCTCATCTACTCCTGCAAGCGTGAGTATTGTGTCACGTGAATTCGATTCTCAATGGTGGGAATTCGTCGTGAGTTACAAACTAGAAAGTAAGTTTTACAAACGCTGCGAAAATGTGTGTTTGACCGCAAATTTTGATGCATAACGAGTCATTGTCTCTTAGAGTTTGAATAGAATCCGATCTCACTGATTGATGCTTAGTAGAGGAAGTTTGAAGATAAATTCATTCATATTACTAGAACAGAGTTTAAATGAAAATATTAGATTAAAGGGGGCTCACTTTATTTGTATTAAAAAAATTAAATAAAGTAGTTATAGGTCTTCACAGTTTGTATTCGATATTTCATCAAACCGCTGTTAAGTGTATGATTAAGCAATAAAGGGCACCCATCGACGGTATACCACGAGATTTTGACCAGTTCACTTCATCTATGTACTCGCTTTCGCTCGTGCATATATGAAGTGAACTGGTCAAAATCGAGTGGTATACCGTCGCTGGGTGTGATTTATTGCTATTATATTATAAGAGTATATTGAAATTCTGTATGGGCGCCCATTCGGTATGGTATGGGCGTGGAACGTCAGAAAACGGATTTTTGCTCATGCTGAGAGCTCGCGCGTATGCCAGCCGTGGTATATCGCCAATATACCACGGTTCTTTTCGCATCTCGACCAATCGGATCGCTATATTTGCGTCATCAATATACTGGTATATAATATAATATGACTTTTGATGGCTGTTGACATCAAGTGAGCTTTACTGTTTTATTAATTTTCTCAGCTGCCAAAAACGAGGGGGCGTCGCCTGGAGTAATCGCAGGAATCGTTAATGCTACACTCTTCGCCGTTGTCATAGTAATAGTCATCGTCGTCATGATGTTCTTTAGACGGAGAAATACCGACAAGAATGTTCCACGAGCGGACTACATACCCGTGACCGACGCGGCAAGTGGCGCTCCATCAGCCCCGCCAGCGCCGAATTCATCGGACGTTGACCACCACCAGTACCAAGACATATTACCGTCATAAACGATTATACCAGCTTTGCATGATCCAAGTATTTGAAAATAACACCCAGTAACTTGGAAAGGGAATCAAATTTGTAAAGATAACCATCGCAAAGCACAAGTTGTGAATAACCCCACAAAAATGCTAACATTTTTGCCAATTTAGTAATTGTATTTATAATAGGCATAGTAGACATAGACACATTACCATGTACACAGAGAAGTTTTATTTGACATATCTTCCCTGAGAGAAACAAAAACAGTAAGACCGTGTTTTCGAAAGTTGGAATAGGGGTGAACCACTTTTTGAAATCGGCAAAAAATAATCCACCCCCAGGCCGAAGAAACTGACCAGTCCCGTAAATGAATTTCATACCAAACATTGACATCGAATTTATGGAAAATTGTTCCTCGGTTTCAGTACTTCATTTTTACTAAATAATTAAGCCTTGCCATTCCGACAAAACAAGACTCATCTCAAAATGTTTAAAAATCATTCACTCCTACAACAACGAAAATGTTAATTTTAGGCCCAAAAAATTGATTTGTTTCTAGTCACCGCCCGCATCACTTCAAAGTGTGCGCGTCAATTTTGTTTTCCTATTTTTCGTTTGATTCTGACGAAAAAAAGGGGAGAATTTATCAAATTCCACCAAAAATAAAAAAAAATAATGCGTCGCCGCATCATTTTGCCACATGTCGCTGACCAGAAACAAACCTTTTATTTTTTTTGCCCTAAGGTTTTTTTCGGTTTTTTTTATAATGACATGTAATGTATGATATTTGCAGGAAATTGAAATAAATCGGAACTAAAAAATGATGGTTAATCATGAACAATCCAATTCGAAATGAATAATCAATTTATTTCGGTATGGGCCAAGATTAAATATGGTGAAGTACACCTTTTCCAATTCTTTTGAAAATGGTCGAAAGACGACTTATTTCAATATCTTTACTCTACCCGGCCCTCTAGCGGTAAGTTGGAGTTCAACGGCTCTCACAGTTCCACTGGATCAGGTATGGTACGACTACCTACAGTGTACCTAGCCGAGCGATAAGAGGCTTCGAGCTGGCGCGGTGAAGACCGATTTTCCAGTCAGGCAAGAACACCTGCAACAGTCTAACTAAAGTTTCAACTAAAAAGTAGACTAGGCATTTAACGTATTAGAATGACTGTCACTGTAGCGGAAATCTCCGAAAGCCTTCGTCAGCGCCTACCCTGCGATGGACTGTGAAAAAAGTCTGCCAGCAATGCATGCGAGAATTTCCCAAGAAATAGTCATTTGACTCTGTAACCTCCATAAATGTAATAATCTCCATAAATGTAACATCAACCATAATTGTAATAAAATGCACTCATAAATGTAATATCACCCATTAATGTAACAAAAATCAACCATAAATGTAATAAAAACACCAACCACAATTGTAATAAATGGTAACCATAAAAACGTAATAAACAAATCACCCATGAATTTAATAAATCTATTTTGTCGTTGCAATTGAGGAATTAGCCCTTAAACATTTATCTATGTAATAAGGAAAGCAAATGCACACATTATTCATGTGTTAATTGTTTGCGTTTAGTGTGTTTTGTATATTTGAAAGTGTATTTTACGTTTCCCTACTTGGATTACAGAACTGATTGGCCATGGCGAGACACAGCTGCAATCTGAATGTGAGTCTCTACTCCAGAGAGGAAGAGACTTTGTCACACTACGATCATTTAACGCCGTATTCTCGCCATTTGCCGTACTTTCATAATCAGTCGCCTCAAATTCGTCTTTAGTGGATAAATTGTGTGGAATAATCGATAGATTGCCTTTATTTCTATGTTGTATCACTTCAAGTTTGTTCCTTTACTGGGGATGTTAGGATATCTAATTTTGTTCTCCTATGTTTAAGGCAGCGTTCATATTTTTTTTACTAGATTGAAATATGGATATATGTTCTCGTCAACATGTTTTGTGTCGTAAGTTTCTGTTATAAGGTTGTATATTTCACTGTTATTTGTTCTGAGTCATCTGTCATAAACGTTTTGTGGTATCACTGGTTGACGAGTTATTTTGACGCTTCCTTATTATGTAATTATCAGTGTCTGGAACTGCTGTTCCACTTCCATTAGGGTGATGTAACGATGTGATTGGTACCGTTTTCTGATAGTGTTCTCAAATTACTATATTCTGTGTTTCGGAAAGGAAACCTAGTTTCAGGAAAGTACACTTGTCTTATTAAAATTATTATTTACTCACGGCATTGACAAATAAATGATCACATATGCAAGTTCATGTTTATTACATTTACGGTTGAGTTTTATTACATTTATGGTTGATTTGTTTCTTACATTTGTGGTTGCGGGTTGTTAGATTAATGGTTGACTGTTTGTTTACATTTGTGGTTGATTTTATTACAATTGTGGTTGATATTACATTTGTGGAGATTACTACATTTATGGAGGTTACAGACTCGCTGTAAGCCCGAGTTCAACGTGACATTCCAACATACCACAATAGTACAGAGAGCTCTGCTTCTACATTGGAAATAGGCACAGTTGATTTCACGAGGATCCAGAGAATTCAGTGCTTTGCAATTGCTCATAATAACAGCGCCCTCGGATGCCGACACCTTAAGTTGATTTGAGGCTATCGTATTCAAGGGACAGCTAACGGAGTTGAACTAACGTTGTGGTCATGACTCTTGGAGTGAAGGTTGTTTAAGTGTCGCATCACATACAATCACAAATTGTCTTCCTGATCAAGATACTTTCTCATTGTGATTTCAAAACCCGCATAAGTTCTTGCACACTTAGGACACGATGCTCAAAAGCGTGTATTGGACTTTCGTTGCAACCCAATTTGTAACTTACAGTTTGGCGCAGTCATCGGACAGACTCGACGTCACCAAACTAAGCCAAAAGCTGTCAGAACTGGCAGACGACAGTTTGGGAGTCAGTTTTATGCAGGTAATGTACATTTATCTTGTACTAGTAAAGCATAGCATGGTGAGACCTGTTCAACAATATCGTATCATTGTGACCTCAATTTCTTAGCTTTACCAAAGGATTGAACAATAGAAAACATAAAAACTATAAAATTGCATGTGTTTACACAGATCTAGACACGAGAGATCACCCTACAATACCCTATGATATCATTGACTGTGGAATTGCTATGTATTGAATAGTGGGACCTTGTTTATTCCGAAAGTGTAGGACACTCAACAATACCTCCTACCCTTTGATCTGACCTGATCAGTGGGCCTGAACTACTTTACAGGAATACCGAAAACACTATCCGTAGAAAAAACTCGTAAATTTAAAGCAAGATGACAAGTATCAGTTAAAACACCGGATTTAAATCACTTGTTATATCAGATGGTACAGTGGCGGATCAGTTTTATTCAGGCAGGGACGAAAACATGAAAACAGTGCGATAAATTGATTCCAAAACCCTATTTCAGGGGGCGTGGCACCCAACACAGCATATTTTGTTCAAAACCACTTTTTTGCAAATATTCGTTAATTTGTCAACCAAAGATTAAAACATTGGTTGGGTTCACCTTTTAGCTTGTTAAGCAATCGTAAGTTGAGTGATAAAGAAGTGTTGATTTATGCAAATGTATGCAAATCACCCGATTTCCTGGCTTATCTTTTCTCCCAATTTCAAGATTTCCAAAGAATTTAACTCCACTCTGGCTGGGTCAAATTTTGTGAAATTTTCACACTATATTCTTTAAATACTATAGAACATAGGCCTATTTCGTTTGGCAATAGAATTCTTACATTTGGAATAAGAGGCAGTTTAATTTTGCTATTTATGTTATTAATCACTTATTTGAGCATCAGTCTTTATGCCATTTTAGAATGAGAATAGATGATGGAAAATAACAGCCGTTTTTTCTACTTGCACTCTTGATTGAGTGAAATAATACATTTCAGAAATATCCAGTTTTCTTAAATTAATTTTTATCTTTAATACCAAAAGTGAGGTTTCTTACCACAAATATACACCTCTTCATCATTCGAGCAAACTACTGCTACCATACTAAGCTTCAGATTGTCTGCCTTTTGAAAAAATATAGTATAAGGGGGTTTCCTTGTATCTTGGATGAGAAAAATTCCTTTAAAACAAAACGCTGCTGGAAAAATGCAATTCCACCTTCAATGCAGTTTATAACACACCGCATCCGCAGTCTGTGTTCTGATTGATCAAATGATAGTTATGTGGAATGTGTTCTTTTTGTGCTGATCCACGTAAACGACGTCACCAGGCACCATTTGTCGGAACTGTTACCTGCCAGGCATCAGTTACGCAAAATTATGCCGGCTGGCTTCAAAAACGACTCATGCGCACGCGAAGTGGAATGTAAACGTATGCTGTTGTAACCTCCACAAATGTAATATCAACCACAATCGTAATAAAATCAACCACAAATGTAATAAAACAGTCAATCATTACTGTAACAACCCGCAACAACAAATATACCATAAATGTAATAAAACTCAACCATAAATGTAATAAACTTGAACTTGTATATATGATCATTTGTTTATCAATGCCCTGAGTAAATAATAACTTTATTAAGACAAGTGTAATGCTATGACATGCTTTCCTGAAACTAGGTTTCCTTTCCGAAACACAGAATATAGTACTTTGAGAACACAATCAGAAAACGGAGAGGTACTGATCAAACCGTTAGATAATGGAAGTGGAACAGCCACACAGTTTATGACAGATGACTCAGAACAAATAACAGAGAAAAATAAAACCTTATAATAGAAATATACGACACAAAACATGTTGACGAGAACATATATCCCAAGTGAGTAAAATCGACGTAAAACAGTATGATTTCTGGGTTAAAAAAGTTAGGTATCTCCTTCAAAGCTATGGTTTTGGTGAAGTGTGGCGACAGCAATGTGTTGGCAATGGAGCTGTATGTTTGAACATGTTTAAACAGAGATGCATCGATGTTGATGTACAGTCATGGCAGGATGAAATGAGTAAGTCTAGGAAATTAGACTTATATGCCACATATAAAAAAGAATTTACCTTGGAGCCATACTTATGTTGTATAGAAAAATCGGTTTTTAAAACAGCCTTATGTACATTCAGGACTTCCTCACATACTTTAAAAATTGAAACTGGCCGCTGGAACAAGACTCCTAGAGCCGATAGAATTTGTGAGATGTGCAAGTTAAACCACGTTGAAGATGAATTCCACTTTTTACTTGTATGTCCTTTGTATAATGTATTGAGATCTAAATATATTGCCCAGTATTATTTTAACCCACCTGTTGTATATAAGTTAGGAATCCTGTTGTCTTCAAAAAATGTTGAAACTCTGAGGAAATTAAGTCGATATATATTCTATGCAACAAAGCTCAGAGAAGAGTCTGTCGGAAACTTGCCAGTATTTACTTGTTTTGATGGCTTATTTTGTACTGTATGCTAGCGATCTGTTTCCATATTGTGTAATTATTTTGTATATTTTGGCCGGAGGCCACAAATACTGAAATAAACAATCAATCATATTTCAATCTCGTCAAAAACATTACGAACACTACCTTGGACACAGTAGAACAAAATTAGACATCCTAACATCCCAGCAAAGGAACAAACTTCAAGTTGGACAACATAGGAATACCGAAAATCTATCGATTATTCCAGACAATTTATTCACTGAAGATGAATTTGAGGCGACTGATTATGAAAGTGCGGCAAATTTCGAAAAAACGGCGTTAAATGATCGTAGTGTTATACAGTCTCCTCCACTCTGGAGTAGAGATTGCACTGACGTTCAGATTATAGCTGTGTCTCGCCATGGCCAATCGGTTTTGTACACAAAATAGGGAAACGTAAAATACACTTTCAAATATACAAAACGCACTAAACGCAAACAATTCAGATATGAATAATGCGTGGAGTTGCTTTGCTTATTACAGAGATAAACATTGAAGGGCTAATTCCTCAAAATCAACTACAAAATAGATTTATTACATTTATGGTTGACAAGTATTACATTTATGGGTGATTTTTTTATTACATTTATGGTTACCATTTATTACAATTGTGGAGGTGTATTTATTACATTTATGGGTGATATTACATTTATGGGTGCATTTTATTACAATTATGGTTGAGGTTACGTTTATGGAGATTATTACATTTATGAAGGTTACAGCTGTTACCCTCATGGCCAGTTAATATGTGTATAATGAATTGGTATAGCTGTTACATGATATTCTATTCTGACTATTCAGTAACTGACTATGCACCTCCTTCAACTTATGTACCTTATTTTGTTGTTTGTATTATCACGTGGCTCAACGGATGATGTCAAAGTGGTGGTCGTGGAAGTCATGAGTGTCGGTTTGTGTGTTGTATGATTAGACTATTGCTTGTAAGATGAAACGGAAGTTTAAATGTGCTTTGCAAACGGAAATCGACTTAAACGATGCTGTACACTTGCATGCAAAGCATTAGCTACATAATGGATAGTTTGCACTTTTATATGAAAGTGAATGACTGTGTAGACAAGCATTTGAAACGGGTTATCCCTTTCTTTGAAGGGTGACAAAATAACAACTCTGCCTGTCGCTGACAATTGGAATTTGATACAGGGGAGTACAAATTAAACCTCACAGTTCGCATATAAGTACGTGTGTTTATACAGAAGATGTGCATAGTAGGAAGTGAAAGTTCGTCAGTAAACGAACTGAATACAGCTAGTTTTCAAAGTAGAATGCTTTTATTTCTATCCGTAAAAAACAAACTTGGTAAGGCCATTTAAAGAAAATTCTTTGTTTGCACATCCTTGAATTTTTGAAAAACCTACCTACCAGCCAGGCAAAAAAACAAACACAGACAAAAAACAAGTGTATTAACATAAGTTCCGTTTTTATTTGGTTTCTTTTAGAAAAATGATATTTCTATTTGTAATAGTGTTAACATTGTGTTCGTTTCCTCATTTTTCTCTGAAAACCTACCAGCACACGGACGGCAAACAAAGAATAGAGTTTAAAGCGCGTTATGGTGAAACGAAAAGGGGGACTTTCACAAATGCTTGCTGGAGATTACACTTTATGTCTCACAGTTATTTCCGGCACATTGTTTCAGTTATTTTTAGTCTTTTAACTTTCTTTTTACTGAAATAAAAAGTTAATAAAGGGGAAGTTCATAAGTTAAATAAGTATGTAAGTTGATACTGGGGGGAACTATAGCTAGACATGGAAGTTCGTGAGCAGGTCAGTGCGTATGCGTTTATACAGAGAGGGGTGCATTGTGAGCCCTGGAAGTTCGTTGAGTATGTAAGTACGTATGTAAGGTGATACAGGGAGGGGTGCATTTTTAGCCCTGAAACCTCATAAGTAAGTGAATATATAAGGTGTGATACAGGGGGTGCATAGTTAGATGTGACAGTTCCTATGTGTGTAAGTATGTAACTTGATACAGATTTGTACAGTTACATCTCAAAGTAAGTACGTAAGTTGGTGCAAGGGATGCATAGTTAACCGTGGAAGTTAGTATGTTTTGTCAGTACATGTAAGTACGTAACTTGTTACAGGGGGCTTGCGAACTTGCTAATTAACGTAGAACGCACCTGGGGGACAGACATTCGGGCTCTCACACTTTTACAATTCTTTCTGATATACAACATGTGGGGGTTCATTTTAAATCTCTTGGTGAAAGAAAACTTTTCACCGGCTTACTTTTTCGAATTCGAAAATTTTTATTTTTCTTCATAGAGTTAACACAGGGATGGCGGCCATTTTGAATTTCTAATATCGGTAAATCTTGAGTAATTTGTTTCTCTAGTACCAAAATTTCCACAGTGACCCCCTATTTTTATTCTCGATTTTGAAAGAGAATGATTGAAAGATTCCTTGAGGAAAGTTAGAGCAAAAGTTTAAGTCTTTCACTTTCGAGGTACATACTACCTTAATGGCTAACTATGCAACCGTTTAACTTGTGTACCCTACTCGTTGTTTGTAGGGTCACTTGGCTCAGTGGATGATGTGAAAGAGACGGTGGCGGTAGTTACTCATGAGTTATGGTTTGTGTGTCGTGTCGACTGTTGCATGTACGATGAAACAAGAGTTCAATGTGCTTTTGCAAACCCAATTCGACTTGAATAGTGCTGTATACTTGCATGGACAGTATAGGCTATACAGTGATTAGTTTCCAATCTTTTTTACGGAAGTGAGTAAAAACAAAGTATTACTGAACAACCGGAACCCCTTTATTTTAAAGGTGACAATACAGTAAGCCTGCCTGTCGCTGATAATTGAATAAAAATGCTCTTCACTAAGTTTTTCCTAATATGAGTCGTTACATATGGTAGTTATCTAACGACAGATGAAACATTAGAAAAGGAGTCGTGTGTAAGTCGTTTGTAGGCCCATGCATTGGGGTTCAGGAGGTACACACGAGGAGGTACTCCAGAATATAAAATATTCATATATTAACATATATCCTCTTTTCCGTCCTGAACACGATTGGAAGTAATTTGGGATAATTACATGGTGAATTAATATTGGTTTAATCTGCAAATGAAAGCTCATCAGTTTTTCTCTTTAAGCAATGCACTTGTTTTTATTAGTAATTTGTAATATTGCAACATTCAGCTATACGGACCGAACAATGTTGAGAAATTTGAAAATATATATTCCAATTCTCCCAAATTAGTTTCAATCTTGTTCCTAATAAGCTACTTATCTCCATTTGTAAGACTATGAAACCCTGTCAGACGATATTACATTGTACGGAATATTCCCTTGAAATGAGATTATTCAATTTGTATCATCAAGCAGTACACAATCTACAAGCTGTTGACAATTTTATCTGCTTTTTGTATCATTAAAACTTCCTGTTGGAACGTACCTTTATCGATGTTTGATTTTTTTCTGCCATGGTATTTATTACTGCTTATCCATTGTCGATAACAATTATGAGCCGTTGACATATTTTCGCCAATTTATTGTATTACTTGACATTTCTGCAAGAACGGACCTTCATCAATGTTTGAGTTTTTCCTGCTAATAATCATTCATGTCAAGAAATACAGTTTTTTTATGGAGATATATTTCTGGAATCGTATTTGTGAATGTACAATTGAGGAAGCGTCGTTGATTGTTATCTAGATGTAAATATATACACATAATTGAACCACAAACAACTTTCGATAAATGTAATTGTTTAGACACTCTGAAATTATGACATCAAGAGCAAAGCTCTTTGAGAGTTTCACGCCTACATAATTATAGAAAGCGGGTATGCGAAAGGCGAATATTATTAACTCACGAGTCAAATACAATAATTATTTCTTGATAAGTCATTGACAAGTTAGTCATTGAAACTCAAGTTCGTGGAAAACTATTTCACTATATTTGACATTTTCCATGCAAGGTAACAATGAAACATTTAATAAAGAATGAACTATCCATACATAAGTGAAACGGATCCCTGGAGTCTCTGCCTGTTGTTGCTTCGACTAATGTAGTTCCCTTTCAGGAATGTCTTAAAATGGCTCTAACAGTGTGGACGTCAGTACAAATATAGGTATTGACAATAGTTGCCAGCCATGAAGTAGAAAGCAACCCAATGATAAATAAATCATGTGTGAAGCATGTCGGGGCGATCTCCTCAGTGAACGCTACTTCACCAAGTTTGTGTCGGATTGGGGAGGCTAGAAATTATACCCACTGTCTGCAACAACCTGATAGAAAAGGAATTGACACTCTTCGTAAAGTCAAAGGGATTAAACTCAAATACCACATCAGTCTTAGATGCCATTGTCCATCTGGCTACATCCTATCCAACATCAACCATCACAGTGCATGACCAAGCTAAAAGCAAAGTTGTTGATTCGATGTGAAAGCATAATTATGATTTTGTAATGATAAAGGAACCGTTATAAACTCTTCCCAATCGTTACTCAAGCTCAATTTCCTCCTGAACAATACCTCATGTGAGAAACAAAAAGAAATTTGCTCTTTTTTCATATAAAATGTGGTGTTTCTCCATCATTCAAGCAGCTTTTAATTTTTATCTTAGGCAAAGTAATAGTGCGGGCAATGAAATTACATAAATTCAAAACATTCTTAAAATTCACCAGTTTTGATATGTCGACGTCTCTAAAAAACAATCAAAGGTTCTCAAAATTCGATCGATTTAAATTATTACTCTGCCGAGTATAAGTGATAGAAAGAAAGAATTAAAATGATAATATTTCATAATATTTTGTAAGAATGTAATAAATTCTAATGTATACATTGTGCGGTTTAAAGAAGAACGTTTCTGAAATTATTAAATTTAGAGTTCTTATCACATTTAGTGAATGTTTTAAGATGACATTATTCGTTCACTGTTGTTGACTATAGTAGACCACACATTGTGTGTACAGCCGTGTCACACAAAGTCTAATCAAACACCTTTACAAACAGATCTTTACACTGACTACGATATATTACCAAAACGACATTATCAAACAACACCATCAAGCCTATACAAACCTAAATTTTGTTGCTGTAAGTAGTCTGTTATTGTTACGTTCAATACGATTAAAACTATTTTGATTTAAATGTGTGGGAAGTGCGTGTTGATGAAAAGTGACATAAATTAACACTGTTAGTTTTCAGATTTTTTGCCTTTTTCTTATATTAAGTCCCTTTTTAATCTTTGAACGGAAATGCTGATTATATTTCACTTGTAACGTACCTTGTACCAAACATTATTCAAACAGTAGAAACTAATACTTCACACTTTCCACTTAATGCACTGACCCGAAAATAGTTCAAATAATATTATTTTGACCTGTCCATGACTTGATTTTCCATCTTTTTGTTTAAAGCAACCACTTCCGATATTACATTTCATTTCTTCGGGTCGTCGTTGCTACCAATCGGTCAACCACCAACGCGAATATCATATATCCCTTGGGTTCAGATGTGAGAACTTAGCTTTAAAATTTATCCTCAAGCCTTGTAATGAACTGTCTTTTGTGCATGTTTGGCGGATGGAGATATGAAGTACAGGCCTTTTGCTCTGGAGACCAAAATTCAGGGCGCCATGCCACAAAGGCCGCAGTTGAACTGGTGTCTGATACATCTTTGACCCTTATTTTTCGTTGATATAGGCCATATTGAGGTCCATATGGCACATAGTACCGCTTTACCCTGAAGGGTCATGCATTAGGCCATTACACCACATTTAAATTCTGTCGGAGATAAACGATGCTACTATTTTGTGGAGTCTTTTCGAGAACAGCTTATAGTTAGGTGATATCCCTTTTTGTGAGTTGTAAACGACGGTAAATTCCCACCTCTTTCTCATTTTTTGTCTTCAAATGAAATAAACACGTGGCTAGATATACTATGTTGTCAACTTCTACCATGGCAAAAGCAGAAGTGAGTAAATGCATGGATTGTTTACGACACTCTCCTAAAATTCAAGAGTGATAACTCAGACTTTATCATTGAAGTGAAACCCATCTGTATACACAAATATAACGTTCCGTTTTGAGTTGAATGCAAGGATAACTTCAGTTTAGACGACAATAGCTGACACCACCTTATGCAAATGCATAGTTTTTGCTGATCAGCTAAACTTTGTCTCCAAAGAAGGGTGCATTTCCGCTTTTAAATTTTAGGTTTATTTTGTAGTATAGACAATATACTCGTGCTTGTGTATGATCAGGCACATGCAAGCTACCCCCACCCCCGCAAATTTTAGGGTGTTCCTTTGTACGTACGTATCACACGGGACTATGTTTGTCTTCTATACTATTGTTGCTGGATTATGAAAAAAAGAAAATTAATTAATAAAGCAAGTAATTATGTAAGTAAAAATAACTCCTTCAAGTATCAGAAGTGTGGACTGATGAATTTTCACATGTACTGTTAGTTGTATGTATTTATGAACACAAAAAGTTCATTGCAAAAAGTCCAATGTTTCCCAGTAATTCCTTGCCCGAACCCAGCTATGGTTTTTTAGAAGCGCGATCGAGTATGGGGGACAGGGGACTGACCTTTGTCGCGCATAGCAGGATCAAATTACGCTTGCAGTCATTTCTCCGTGGCCCATTATCATCAAAAACCTTCCAGGACCCTTCTCTATAGTTTGTGTGCTCCCTGACTCGCCATATTTCTCAAAACAAAATAGCGTCCGAGATAACCTTCTGCAATCCTTGCAACAAGTATAACTTTCTTCTAACCTTGACTTCTCGTACTTTATGCCTCTTGGTGCTATAATGTAAAACTAGAAAACAAGGCAAGGAAAGAAGGAACTGGCAAAAGATAAACAAATCACAAAAAGTGCTTAATAAAGGAAGGGTTATTGGAATAATAAATACGATAAATCCAATTTGAGAATGTAGTAAACAGCTGCGTAATGCAAACTATTACATTTTCTCGAGGGTCATTGATTAAAACAACACATGAAGACATCAAATATACAAAATCACTAAAAAACGTGTGCGGCAAGGAAAACATTAACTAGTCGACTTAAAGCCACCTGTATCCAACAAAGAAAATAATGCACACCGTATTATGGTATCTCTTACCAAAATTGCACAAAATCCCACAAATAGGAACATTTTTTATTGGAAACCCTTAACCAACTTTTTTGGGTTGGAAATGGTAGCCTACTGGTTTTGTGTGAGGCCTAGCAGCTAGGCGATGTTGCCGTGAGTGTGTGGGGGTTCGAATCCGTTTGGGTTATAGTAAAAAAATATTATTTTAATAAGTGGCTGTTTTAGTCCAATAAACCAAATCACAAAATGGCGGACAGCCCCAGTAACAATGGAACTATATATTTGGTGGCTGCCCACCGTGTATCTAACCACAAACATCTGTGCACAAAACAGACTGACATGTTATAATATTTAGAGAGTAATAGAGGGCGATCAAGCACTATCCGCTGTTTTTCCAGATAAAGCAATCTCAACATAAGGACTAAAAACCTAAAACACACACTTCTGAAAGTGAAAATCAAAATACTATGATCCAGGCACGATGAAAAACATAATAAATCTCTCTGATCAACAAACCACACAAAACCACTCAGCAGGGCCAACGGACTTACCACTATCGTATGCAAGTCATCGCTGAAAACTCAGCTATCGTTTGCAGTCTTCGGTGAAAATCCCCTTTCGCGAATTAGTGTTCCCACCATTAGTTTGGAATATTTTGTGTCTTTTCAGGAACATTTTAATTCGCTAACTCTTCAAAGCCTCAAGTTGGATGGAAAACGCCTTGTCGACCAGGTAAATCTAGATTACCATTTGGCTAGGGGAAAGTACCTACCTGTAATATGTGATACTATGTTCCAATATCAGGCAAACACAGGACGAGATATGGAATATTTTTTTGGGTTATTTAGTGTTCACCCATACAGATTTGACGCATCCGTATTTTTTCTTCTTAAAGTTTGGTGAAACACAAATATCAGACTTGTCCTCACAATGAGTGTGCATTTTAATTATTGACACACAAATTCTTATCCACAAAAACACATTTGACATCGAACACATACAGGCTGTGCTGATAAACTTCACAAAAGACAATTTGACAAGATTTGGAGAAATGTAAAAGAATCTGTATCTTCAAGCTCAAATAAATTACTGATATTTGAAAAGTGCGTCAAAGAATACATCTGATGGGCCAAAAGACACATGGGTTTTCTGTATCATATAGTGTCATCAAATAACATGAGCAATTCATCATATGAAAACACTGATAAGAGACAATCTAATATGAAATACATCATCACGGATATTTCTTGTATGATTTTCAGCTACGATGACAATCTATTTGACATGCGATCTAGACTTATGTCTTCATAAACTCGCAAAGAATTTACTTCCATACCTCATGTCATCGTCTTTCACCAGTTACACAATTCTCTGTTGGAGAGATTTCTGAGCAGCGTCAACGCCGTAACAAAGTTGCGTGATGCGGTCCAGTCGTCCATATCGTCTGCTGGGTCCGAATGGCGACAGTGCTGCGAATTTGAGGAAGACGAGTTGACGTATAGTAGCAGATTTGGCAGAGCGGTAAGGACACTGTTATTTGTATTTTATTGCGCTGGTATCCACAGCAATTGAATTTGTGAGGCTTTCGTCATTAAATATAAAGGCATTAGCCTTACAGCAATTCAACTCGAGGTGAAAATATGCGTTTAAAAATGAAAGTCTTAAAACGCCCGTCCCTGCAGTATGTTGAAGCTTTCCCATTACAAGTACTTTAAATGAAGACCAAGGTCATTGAGGTTCTGGTAATGATCGTGTTGTGCCGCTGACATCATGGGTTACTAAATCAACAAGGTCGTCATCGTCAAGGCGAATTCAAACCATAGATCTACGATGATGATGATGATGATGATGGTGGTGATGGTTGTTGGTGGTGGTGGTGATGGTGGTGATGATGATGATGGTGGTGGTGTGATGATGATGATGATGGTGATGGTTTTGGTGGTGGTGATGCTGCTGATGATGATGATGATGATGATGATGATGATGATGATGATGATGACGATGACGATGATGACGATGATGACGATGATGGTGGTGGAGGTGGTGGTGGTGGTGATGGTGGTGGTGGTGTGATGATTGTGGTGGAGTGTCGGCGATTCTTGCACATTTCGCTATAAACTCGAAACCTTTCTCAAAATGAATAGCTGTCTCTTTTCTCTGCAACCTTTGATGTGCTACCATACAACACGATTAGAACTCATTTGGGATAATTGGATGGAGAAGTAATGTCGATTTAATCTCCAAATGTAATTTCATCTGCTTTTCTTTTTACATAACACACTTGTTTTCATGAGTAATTTGTACTATTGCAACATTCAGCTATAGGTCACCAAACACTTTTGAGAAATATGAAAAATATTAAAATCCAATCATTCCAAATTAGTTCCAGTCGTATTCTATTTACTATTACCTGCTGATTCAAATGAATTTCTGGTTTCTTCCAAATCATCTTACATTCTACAGATTGATACAGATACAGCCTGTGAGCGTTTGTCTATCGATGCAAAGAACGATGCTAGACGACTCCCGGGCAGCGTTCTCGATGTTATGCAGCGTAATTACGAAGAGAACAGCGGTATCAAATGGCAATATTTCGGAAACGAGGACGGTATCTTTACTATCTACCCTGCAAGCTCTAGGGCTGCTTGTGACGACTATGATAGTAGATATAGGTAATTAGCGGACACATATCGCTGTGATGTAGGCTTGCCCTGAATATTTCCATAGGAAGGCTTATTAATGTTTTTCTCGAATAAATATCCACCAAGTCTATCACATCTGTCACTCAACCATCTCATGATGGTTGAGTTGAAACAACGCATATGTCGACACGAATATGGAACAGATTACATGTAAGGAACTTTTCTCATGGGCAGTACAAATATCCTGGATTACGTTTTGCTCTTGTGATTTCAGACCGTGGTATGTTGAGGCATTAACGCCAAAACCGAAAAATGTGGTCATCGTTATCGACAAAAGTAGTTCCATGAGCATCCAACACGAAGGACGAACGTTGATGCAAATTGCAAAAGAAGCCGCCATTACTGTTGTGGAAACCATGAATCCAAATGATAAGGTAATGATAAGTCGTTTTGCCGGTCTCAACATTTTTAAATCCGCTGTGGGGAGTCAGAAGATTTAGGAAAATGTAACAAATTGTGCTTCACGTGTAAGAATGGAATTTTTTACGGATGTAACTTGCCAAGTGAAAGCTGTTCTCACCGACCATACAACAACGATTTGCAAAGTATCCCACCCTGCAAGTACCCTTCAGCCCCTCCACGAGAACTCTGAACATCTCTTTTATCGCCTTAACGTTTGTCCTTTTTTCTCGTCGTTATAAGAACCCTTGTAATCTTCACAAGTTTCCATCAAGAGTTTAACGATAAGCTGAACCAACACTACCCCTGCAAACGGTTTGCCGAAATTTCCTGAAATGACGGCAGTGTCCTTTTCACTGACCAATCTCTGAACTTTTTGTGTCAAAGTTGTAACCGTGAAAATATCTTGATAGCCGATGACTGAGATTAAAGCCTCCCCGCTGATGAACCAGTTGCCAATCCCTTTTTTACACAATGACATTAATTGCCCGAACCGGTCTCAAAATTTTCATACCTTCCAAAACACATTGCAAGGAAAACCCAAAAACTTTTCTATTTGAAAATTCTCATACAGTTCTTTAATATTTTTCAGTTCGTAGCAAATGGTACATATTTACGATTCACGTTTACATAAATAGGGTGTACGTTTGGCGCTCTGTAAAATTTGCGGATATTTTTATGAATCTAAGCTCCGCCAAGCCCTGTAATGTGTACTGTGTAGGATGGAGATTCAGCCGGTCTACTGATGGTACTGTCCATATGGATTGATGATATTCAGAGAAATACTATGAAACGTAACTGGTAAATTTAGCGTCGAAAGTGATTGCAGTTTAATAACTCTCTCTCTCTCTCTCTCTCTCTCTCTCTCTCTCTCTCTCTCTCTCTCTCTCTCTCTCTCTCTCTCTCTCTCTCTCTCTCTCTCTCTCTCTCTCTCTCTCTCCCCAGGTTAATGTCATTGCCTTTTCAGATACAGTTTCGATGCCGAACCAATGTAAAGACGCGTGTTATGAAAGCCAGCTCGCCCAAGCTACCCCTCAGAACAAAGAATGCTTGCACGATTTTATCAGGTCAATCTATGATGGCGGTAAGTTGTGTCGATATTCAAACCTGAATCCTGATCACTCTCTTGATCCTCATTTGCATAGAGCCTAGAAGTTGCCTTCCGCAGTATGTTGAACTTGCATGGTATTTGAAAGTCAATACTTACAAAAGGGGCAGACAATCAAGTTATTTGTGAAACAGTGTTTGAAAGCGGTTAGATGGCGGGAGGGCAGATGGTATATTCCCTCTGTTGGTTAGTAAGAGAGTATCTCTTTTATGTCAGTTGGCGGGGATGGGCGACTCAGTTTCTTCACAGGACGCGGATAATTTTGCTGCACTTCATTTAATTCTTACACCAATGACACAAGCACTGAACCCATCGTCTTCATTGTCACAGGCCGCAGGTCCGAGCACCACCACATCGGCGCACGTAAAAGTGGAACATGTAGATTAGCAATTAATCAAAATTTCAGCATTAATTGATTTTTTTATGGCAATGTCTTCTTGCTAACCAGCTGACCGATGAACAATATTCAATCAACTTGTTCAAGGTCGCAAAAACTGCACTTCTGAAAATACGTCGCCAATAATAAATTATTGTGAACGAGATTTTTCGCTCAAAAGTGAAAATACGTCAAAAGATAGCACACTTTAGTGGCAAGGACAAAATCGTATGGTACTGAACGGGCAGTTGGGAACTTGTGTAGTGGGGAATGGAGTCTGGAAAGTTTTGTGGCGGGAGGGGAGCATGGGGAGTTTTGGTTGAGGGGAGGTGAGAGCGGAGAATTTTTCGTTGGAGAGGAAGCTTCTTTAACATTTATTGGGAAGGGCAGTTGCGAACAGCCTTCACTTCACCGCCAAATGTTGTCTTTCCCCGAAAATTCCGTTCAATGAGATATTTTTTCCTGAAAACGCTGAAAACACCTTTACTTGAGACATTTGTAACATTATTCGAAAGAATGTCAACCTACAGTTCTAAGTGTGATTTACCAGCAATGTATAATTTGATGTCGACCATTTGATCGCAAGCTTGCATAAGGTCTTCTCTGTTTGAATTCGACAACCATACATGAATGTTTGAGTAGTGACTACGATTACTCAACATAATTCCTTAATGAAGAGAAACTACCTTGCACGTTGATAATCAAATATTATTTTTAATATATAATGCATTATTTTTTTTCGTTTGCCGAGTCAGGCAGCACGGTGTATTCCAGTGCTATAGAAGCAGCTTTCGACTTGCTCCAGGCGTCTGAAGACTCTGATTCTACAGACAGAGGTAAACAATCTTTTCTACTCAAACTCAAAATGGCGTCGGCTCAAGTCATGGTTTAGAGGCTAAAAACTATTGAAATGTTCATAGTATTAGGCTTCAAAACTTAAATCCAACGGTAGGAAACTTTGCCCAAGATGGCGATGACAATTTTGTTGTAGTGTCTGTATGGTTCTTTAAAATGTTACAGGATGTACAAATTAGGAACGTGCATGTGCGTTTGAATAGATCACATAATGTGGCTGGCAAAAACATAGCAAGACATTTACCTTGAGAACGGCGTAGATATCATTGGAAAATAGAGACAAAATGACTACCACCACTAATCTTCTTCATTCTTATAACCATGATCGTCATCATAATTATTCCCATCAACATTATCTTCATCATCGTCACTGATATGATAATGATGATGATGACGATAATGATGATTATTATTACAAGTAGTAGTAGTAGTAGTAGTAGTAGTAGTAGTAGTAGTAGTAGTAGTATAGTAGTAGTAGTAGTAGTTTTTAGTTTTTCAATGGAACTTTTATTCCAATAATAAAAGTCGTGTACAAAAATACAAAATTGCACTCAGCTGTACACGTCAATCTGGTGCAATCAATAAAATCAAAAGAAATCAAAAAAGGTTCAAACTGAGAATCACAAGCACCGTTCACAGAAAAACACACAGAAGCACTGAGGTTGATACTCCATTGGGTCTTGACGTGGAGACCAAAACGTCGATGACATCACTAGATAACTGGTAGTATAAAAATTGACATCAGGCGATGAGATGACTACCAAAGCATACGTGCATCCAGCCTAAGGTGAAAACCAGTATATAGATGACATCAGGTAGCATCACGTGAGATTGGTCGGACCAATGTTGACAGCTGGACGTCAAGATAATAGGCAGCAATAACGCTAACACAAGCACAGTGGTAAGCCTGAAACAAACCAAAGTGTATGTCCCTCCGACAACTGTCCGAACCATGAAAATGATTCCCGTGAGGAGTACGGTGCCCAGGGCATAGACTCGAAGCTACTCGAGCCTCAGTTATCAGAAGTGTAGCCTAATGCTGTAGAGTGTATGCAGTGTGTTAATACACAGACCTAACAAGCTTACCTCACGAGAGAATATCAGCAATTTTCAGTTTTCCTTCACTAACAGAAGCTAAAACATTGTTCACACACCAAAATCTATCAAAATTCGTGTTCTCGCGGGAGAAAACCATGGTAAGCGTATTCATTTAGTATACGCGAACGTAGACGAGATTTAAAGGCGGTAATAAGGTCACCAGACAGGTGCGGATCATTTTCAGTGATGGCTTTACGACGAGTCATGTGAATAAGTTTTGCAGTGTTGAAAATATAGTTTAAAAGGGCATGGATATTTTTATCCATAACAGTTTTAATAAAAGGTGGGCCCATTACAAACCACCAGTACAAAATCCTACAGTTGGGTCCAAGTAGTTGACGAGATAATTTACGCAGTAATTTGAACAAAGAGGTTAGTCGATGACATTCCAGAAAAATGTGAACAAGGTCATCTCTGTTACCACAGAAAACACAATTTGGGGTCTGACTGAATTGACATTGAAACAGGTAGTTACCAGTTGCATAGGCACCGTGCAAAATGCGCCATTGAAGATCACCTTCAGTTTTAGGTATAGGACTAGTATAACAGAAACTAAAATTAACCTTCGTGTCTTTTGACAGACCAAGTAATTCCCTCCAAATAGTGTCAGGACGATCACTATGCTTCTTGTGGAAGTCAGACATGATGAGGAATTTATAAATTGCGCCCTTTTCAATTTTATAGAGGGGGCAGTTAAGGACAATGTTATTTGTTTCATCGGTATGAATGATGTCAAAGTGAAAACGGGTATTGATGGGGGAGGTTGGAACGTTCAGATTGACATCTTCGGAGAACGAATGTTGTAATTTATCTCTCCATTGTTCAGGAATGGAATTACGTAATGACGTCACGACATTGCTCAAAATCCTACGCGAGTAAATGGGCATTATGTTTGCTATATTATCATGAGATAACCAGTTTCTGGAAAAAGGATCGAGAAGGTCACTAATTTTTGTTATCCCGGCATCAATGAGATGATTCGAAAGGTTGACTGATCATCAAATACTGAATGCTTGATTTGATCATTAAAAAAGAGAGGTTCTTGGAGAATATTATCCATTGAGGTGGGATCACCCTTACGAACAGCCTTGGAAGACTGCCAAGTTTGTAACAGGTCAAGATAAAATGGAGGCATGGTAATAGGAATACTGGGAATTTTAATAGCAAGAAGTTGTCTACTATAATCAAGTTTGTGGACACGCCTAAAGTAATAATCAGTGAATGAGAATGAAGGGTGATCTAAACCTGAATACAAATATCTTTGTATATATTGTAAGCGGAATGCCTTTGCACGTGAGGGAGATTAATAAGACCATGGCCTCCCTTTTCGAGAGGAGTGTATAACACAGTAGCAGGCACCCAGTGACGACCTTGCCAGAAGAAATCAAGAAGCGCACGTTGAATTTCATTGAGTACATCAGGTGGCGGAATTAGAGAAAAAATGCGATGTAAGATTTTGCTGGCCACGAGCTGGTTAATAACAATTACTCGACCACGGTACGACAATGCAGGGGCATATCTTGACCACCAACTAAGTTTGTTGTTGACTTTTGATATGCAGTCATCCCAATTCTGAATGAAATAGTCAGCATTATTGCCTATGAGAGTACCAAGGATCTTTAAACCGTCACTATTCCATTGAATTTGTAAGGGGGTGTCTCTTCTGTTACGCCAAGCACCCACCCACAGCCCTTTGGATTTTCTATAATTAACCCGAGCATTACTAGCATCTTCATAAGTACGCAACCATTTTTCGAGAATACTGAATTCTGAATTATGTGTGATGAAAAGACTGACATCGTCAGCATAGGCAGATAGCTTACATTTGCGCCCATTAGATTTTGGAATCATGATTCCTTGAATATTTCGATCTTCACGAATTTTGTGAAGCAAAGGCTCAATAACAATGGCGTAAAGTTGACCAGATAGAGAACACCCTTGTCTAATTCCACGTTCAAAGTGGATTGGAGCAGTAAGAGAGCTGTTGATTCGAACAAGACTTTCCGTTTGAGTGTAAAGCAATTTAATGTGTTTTATGAAATTATCACCAAAGCCAAATGAATGCAAAGTTCTGAAGAGGAAATCATGATGGACCCGATCAAAGGCTTTTTCTTGATCCAGTGACACAATACCAAGTGGAAGAGTGAATTCGTTATGGTAACTTATGCAGTCTCTGATTAAGTTGATATTATCGAAAATTTGACGACCCGGAACTGTATAACTTTGATCGATGTGTATGATGTCAGGTAACACGCCTTTCAAACGAATAGATAAAGCTTTAGCAAAGATTTTATAGTCTGCACAAAGCAAACTAACTGGCCTCCAGTTACGTAGCAAAGTATTGTCACCTGACTTGGGAAGTAAAGTCAGAACAGCACGACGACAAGAAGTGGGTAAAATACCATCTGTGAGAGAGGCTTGAAAACATCATGCAAATCATGACCAATAGTGGACCAAAACGTTTTAAAAAATTCCACTGGTATACCGTCAATTCCAGGTGTTTTACCAGTGGTAACCTGCTTTAAGGCTGATGACATTTCTTCAAAAGTGATCGGTTCGTCGCACTGTTCAGCTTTATCCGGGTTTAATTTTTGTAAATTATCGAGAAGAGAATCTTGGGCTGCAGTTGAAATGGGTTCCGGGTGGTACAAATTTTGATAAAAGGTACGAGTAAGTGAACGGATTTCATGTTGATTTTCAGTGATGGTCTGATCGTGACGACGCAGCTGATTAAGAGATTTGTGCTGACCTTTATGTTTCTCAAGGAATAGAAAAAGTTTGTACTTGCATTTGAATCATTAAATTGTTGATAACGTGCTCGAACAGCTGCGCCTTGAGTTTCAATCTTATTAAAGTTATCCAAGATATCTTTCTGCTGCTGATATGTTTTATGAAGTGAAGGGCGTTCAGCAAGCAGGCATTGCAGATTTTGGACGTGATCGTTTAATTCTTTTTTCATATGCTTATAACGGTAGATGTATTGATAGCTGTATTGTTTGCTAATTTCTTAATTTTTTGTTTGCCAATGTCCCACCAAGATTGAAGTTAAGTGAATCTCTGTTTTCATTGCGCCATTTCTGCCAAAAAGTCTTGATCAAATTACAGTAGTCTTCATTACTTAAGAAACTAGTGTTGAGACACCAAACAGGATTTTTATTTTTAGTGAAATTGGCACAAATATGAAGGGAAACTGGACTGTGATCAGATAAATTGTGACATGAATCAATCGAGACAGATTTGAATTTTGAAGTGAGGGCTTTTGTAATGAAGAAGGTGTCAATCCGTGATTTATTATTATTTCTTTGCCAAGTATAATTACGTGAGGAGGTGTGAACATGACGCCATGCATCTGCAAGTTTTGTGCGATGAACAATATCAGAAAGAAACTTAGAAGAATTCATGTGTGGCTCAGTCTCGGAACCCCTGTCTAAGTTAGGAATGAGCGTACAATTAAAATCTCCCCCCATAATAACTGGATCATCATTAATACTGTTTAAAAACTTTTTAAGCTGAGCGAAGAAACGTAAACGTTCCTCTCCAGAGTACGGGGCATAAACATTCACTAAGTGAAATGGCTGTTTATCTACAGTCACGTTGAGATGTAATAAGCGACCTCTAACAACACTACTTTGAGAAATAACATTCACTTGTTTTCTCTTGGGAAAGAGAATAGCGACACCTGCCGAGTTACTAGTTCCGTGAGAAAAATATATTGGTGAACGCCAAATAATTTGCCATTGGGCTTGACTATCAATTGTTGAGTGAGTTTCCTGGAGGAAACAAAAATCGTTATGGTGATCTACATTCAAGTAAGATAAAATTTGATAACGCCTGAGAGAATCGTGACCTCCATTAATATTCCACGTTAAAGTTGAAATACTTGCCATTAAAAGACAAGACAAAAGAATTAAGGCATTAGTGACCATTATTTTAGAGAATATTGTTTACTCTTTGTATACGCATACAGTTTAACTGTCAGCCTATATATTCTTACATTTTGGCTGGCTGTAACACGATCAGATTTGCGCAACTTATGCAATGCTTTAATTAGAAGTCTAAATCTGGACAATATTCATAACATCTCTGGACTGGCTTTTTTGAACCTTTAATCTGCGTTAAAAACTCTAAAAGGCTGCTAAAGCTTAGATCGTTGCGATCTGTCAGTTCAGAAGTATCAGAAACTTCAGATGTCATAGAAATACTATCGGTGTCATCAACCTCTTCGTCTCCGTCAATATCAGAATCTTGGCTGAGAACATCGAATCTATTACCAGTTTTGACCGGAGTTGTCTGGGATAATGGAAAATCAGAGTCTGTATGCATCCCTCCAGTATTAACACCAGAGAAAGGCGTCTCTGGAAAATCAAGGGATTGAGAAAAACCAACTGAGGAAGAAGAAGAAGGGGAAGGAGCAAAAGGAAGAGAGGGAGAGGAAGGGAAAGGGGAAGGGGGAGAAGAAGCAGGGGTTCGTACCCTGTCTTCAACAGCAACACCAACATCTGCGGACTCTGTGTCATCAACATTTGTGTTCTTACTATTGGCCCATCCTTCACTTGTTTCATCGTTAACACCTTCATTGCTTTTGTCATTAGTATTGATTATCTCCTCATTGATTACATCATTTGCATCGCCTATTTCCATATCATTAGTATTTTGAACTTTAACCTGCTCATCAACACCTTGCTCCTCAACAATTACCTCATCGATGATATTATCAGTAGCAGCTGAAGAAATTTCTGCATTATCGACATTGTTATGCGACTCTTTGTTCTGACTGTTGCTATTTTCGTTTCTTTGATGAGCCTGAGTTTCATGAGCTGAATTTGTAGAAACATTTCGTGATTGATTTTCAACAACGTGCAAAACACCGGGCTGACCTGGACAATTTCTACGAATGTGGCCTTTCATACCACAAGCGAAGCATCTCATTTCATCAACAGAAATGTAAATTGGATACAAATGATCTTGATATTTGACCTGTATTAGCCCGTTGATGTTGTCATTATGTAATAAAATGTGAATTGCCGTCTGAATGACTTGATATGTTTCAAGGCAGGATCTTTACAACCAAGGGGAATGACTCGCATATGTCCAACTACTCTTCCTAGTTTCCACAATTCTTCCTCTAGTTTTTCATCAGGGATAAATGGGGGCACATTAGATAAAATAACTTTGGAGGCAGGTTTGAGCATGTGTTCAACCTGGACGAATTCATTGTCAAGCACAGTTGGCGTTCAACGACAGACTCTACGTGTTCTAATTTAGCAAGATACACAACCACTGAACGATTCATTCGTGAAGCTGCAATAATATTTTCAGCCCCAACAATCTTTGAAATTTCAGACACATAGTTTTCTACTGGCACACCTTCAACATTGTTGCACCTCACAGCATGTTTACGGGTGAGGTGCCTGAATGGATTGTCGACCTGGGTAGCCATATTGCGTACCCACAGTGGCCGGGAAGGGGAAAGATAAAATCCACCCCAATCCAGCCAAT